>NC_141700.1:609619913-610277678 GCF_964263255.1 Lissotriton vulgaris
TTGCTGGTTTTGAGGATGCTTGTACCAGGGAGTTTTGTTCTATCTCCAAGGAGGAGTGGCATCAAGCTGTTATTGAAGATTCTGATTTTAGTGAACTTGTTTATGCCATCCGGTTAGGTTGGAAGAGAGAAGGTGATGTCAAACCTTATTTGCGTTCTCTTGTCAAATTACAGGAGGAACTTAGTCTTGGTTCTTCAAATGATCTGGTGTTGCGGGGTGAAAGATTTATTCCACCTACCCCTCTCAGAAAGAAACTCTTCTGTCTTGCTCATGAAGTTCATCTTGGGCAAAATATGACTCTCAAACGTCTTTAAAAAAGTTTTTGGTGGCCTGGAATTGATGATGATGTTCGGAGGTGGGTAGAGTTATGTTTGTTGTGTAAGGAGAGTGAGAAAAGGTTAAAAATTGTTACTCCTTCTCAGGGTTCTATTGTTAGCATGAGTGATTTGCCTTGGGACAAAGTTTGTTTGAACTTCATTGGTCCAATGGACTCTTTACCTGGTGATTGTAGATTTGCCTTGGTGCTGGTGGATGTATGTTCACGATGGTTGTGTGTAGAGTTTGAGAAATATTACTACTGACTCAGTAATTAGACAGTTGAGATCAATATTTTTAAAGGAATGTTTTTCAAAGGTATTAATCACGGACAATGGGACTCAACTAACTTCTTTGGCCATGCATTCTTTTCTAGCTAATCATGGGATCAAACACATGTGCACCTCATTATACAATCCACAGGGTAATGGGATTGTGGAGCGGATGAATCGTTTGGTTAAAGGCACCATACAGATGTCACTTCAAGGGCAGCGTGATGTATGTAGGGCAGTGGAAGAGATGGTTTGGTCTTATAATACTACAACTCATGGTGTTACAGATGTAGTTCCTTTTGAGTGTATGCGTGGTAGACTTCCCAAAACTAAGTTGGTTCCGCTTTGGTTGTTGGAGAGCGGCGCTGCTACAAGCAGGGTTGTTCCGGGTAAGGTTGGAAGAGTTAAAGTGGTGGATTTGATCAAAGTTAAGTTGGGTCGCAGAGGGCATGGTATGAATAAGTTTTCTGATCCAATGAAAGTTAAGGAGGTTCATAAATGGCATGTTGTATTGGAGAGTGGGCAGAGTTGGAATTTCCTTAGGATTGCCTTGTATTCTAAAGGGAGTCTGACGAGTGAAGGTTTGAGTGAACAGTTGGAGCGGAACTTTTCTCACGGTTCTTTATTAAAACCCGAAGTGTCTTCTAAGGAGGGGTCCTCTTCCCAAGGGTCTCTAATAACACCTGAGGTGTTTTAAAAAAACAATGAGTCTTCGAGAAGTAATGCTCAAGTTTTGGGACGAGAAGCTTCTAGTAGGATTTCTCGTATTCCTAAGAAATATAATGAATTTCTTAGATATTGATGTTTATTGAACTTGTATTGTACCTATTGGTTCAAGGCATGTGGGCTGCTGAATTCATATCTGTGCATAGATCGCCGCCTAGTGTTTGGTCCGGATGATTGCACATTGTTGTCCTGGAAGAGTCTTCGAAGTATCACGAGATAGGTGGCTCCTCCCCTGGACTACAGTGCGCATGGGCATCGACTCCATCATCAGATTGTTTTTTTCCGCCATTGGGTTCGAAAGCATATTTGTTAACTCCAGTTCGGAATCGATTAAAAAAACTTTCCTTTTGGCCAAAAGGCCTTATTATATCGTCAGTATTGTCTTGCGATCGGTGCCCACTTCTGTTCCAGCTCAGTTCCCGAGCCGGAACGTCCAGAGGAGCCGCGTGGCTTTTCGGCACTGAAAGCCCGGTCGACGCCAGAGGCCTTATCGACGACCCATCATGGAACAGAGCCCGTTCAAGAGATGTCCCGTTTGCAACTCAAAATATCCTCACATCGATGTCCACCCGGTGTGCAACAAGTGCCGGTCTCCGGATCACGATGAAGCCAGCTGTATGGCTTGTTCTCGTTTCCGCTCCAAGAAGACGATTCGACTTCGACACGCAGCGCGCAAGGAGGCCTAGCAGGCGGCACCTGACCCGGTGAACATTTTCGATACCGAGGAGGATGAGGGAGTCGAGCAGGAATTCCAAGATTCTGATCCTGCATCGGAGGTCGACTCCAGCTACAACGCTGATGTCGGAATGGTCGATAACGAAGACGTCGTCGACGAGGTATGAGACGACGATGGGGCCTTTGGGGCCGTGGAAGATAGCTCGAGCGAGGAGCTAGGCCCAACCGTTGTTACGGGGGCCGAGACCAAGAATAAGGCTCAGGTCGAGGGATCGCCACATGGCTTTACCCGAGATCGTACAATTGGTTCTACAGCCTCGCCTCAAGGCCCGGCTTTGGACATTTCTAGCGAGCCATCGGTTGACCAATCGAAACCGAAAGAGAAAGCATCGGTGTCTACGCAACCGAAAGCACTGGAAGCAAAATCGAAACCAAAAGTGTGTATTGCTTTGGTCGGCTCGAAGTCCTCGAAACTATCGGCGCCGACGAAGCAAAAAGGTGTCATCGACCCGGTGAGGTCGCTAAAGGGTGTCAAGCCGAAGACTGGGACACCAAAAAAACTGGTCAAGGACGTCGACCCGAAAAAATCGGCGCCGAAGGCCGTCGACACAGACAAAGGACTCGGAGCTCAGAAGGTTCTCGATCCTACGCGTCGACCAGACAAGGCTAAGAGCAGTACGAACCTCGAGTCCACAGTTGACGGTGGCCTAAAGGAACCCGTCGAGTCGACTCAGCTGTCCTCCTCCTTCTCGAAGCAGGTGTCGGAATCGCTGAAACGCATTAAAGACAAGGCTTCAACTGTCGGACCAAAGAATACTCCCCCAACAAAGCCTACAAGTAAACCTCAAAAATCATCGGCACCCATCCAGTTCACGCTGCCGCCGAAAGTGGTACCTAAGGCCTTCGCCCCTAAGACGGCAGTCGAAGCGCCCAAAAAAGTGTCCTCGGGGCCTAAGCCCACAACTGGGGAAGTAGTCACAAAGCATCGACAGCCTCCGCTTGAAGAGCAGTCGAGGCAATTCATCGACGCAGACACAGGTAGACTTTCTATTTACAAACTAAAGATCGCCCCTGAACAGCCTATGGAGTCCTATAAAATTCCATTAAAAAAGAAGGATTCTACTACATCACCTCTTCTTATCAAACCTATATCACGACGTGGCCAAGACCCTGCTCCTATCTCGCCCACTTACTCAGATGTGGAGACAGGGGAAGGTGACAATGAGGAGTACAATTTTCCTATGGACACTGATCCTGAAGATCACAACGAACCCTGGGCAGACGCAGCTGACCCAGGAGATCCACACACTGCCGCAGACAATCAAGTGTATGCTGTGAAAACCTCGCCTACTGAAGACTCGGCGGCGTTTAAAGCACTTATTGAAAGGGCAGCCAAAAATCATGATGTCCAGCTCCATGCTGACCCTATTGAAGTGGATTTTTTGTTTGATACCTTCTCTACTTCGGAGAGGACCTTCAAGACTCTGCCAATGCTAAAGGGTGTCTTAAAACATGCTGGAGACATTTTTAAAGAAACCGCAAGGGTCATAAACCCCAGAATCGAGAAAAAGTACAAACCGGCGCCTGGGGACCCTACCTACATCAAGGGACAGTTGCCGTTGGACACTCTGGTTGTTTCCAATGCCCGGAAGAGGGCAAACTCGCAAACAACGGGTGATGCTCCTCCCCCTGACAAAGAATCTAAAGTGCTAGAGGCATCAGGGAAAAGGGTGGCAGCTCAAGCAGCCAATATCTGGCGTATTTCCAACACTCAGGCACTCTTAGCCAGATATGAGACGGCTCATTACGACACTCTTGAAACCCTGTTACAACACTTGCCGGATGAATATAAGGAGGCAGCTGAGAAGCTCATACAGGAAGGGAAGCTTATATCTAATGCATCTATCAAGTGTGCACTGGACGCGGCAGACACCGCAGCCAGGGCGATTAACACAAGTGTGATGTTACAACGACATGCCTGGCTGAGAATCTCCGGTTTCAAGCCCGATATACAGACCACCATACTAAATCAACCTATAAACCCTGATCACTTATTTGGACCAGAGGTAGACACCACCTTGGAAAAGATCAAAAAGGACACTGAGACTGCAAAGTCTATGGGGGCTCTTCAGTCGCAGCAGTTCAGGGGTGGTTCTTTTCGTCGCTCAAACAAAAGGAGTTTCCAGAGGCCAGCTGTCCCAGAAAACACAATACAGTATGGGTGGCACGCAGCCCACTTACACCAAACAAAGTAGAGGTGGCTCCCGTAGAAACAGCGCCATGGGCAGAGGTCGTGGAAAAAGCTCCCGATCCTCTGCCACTAACAAACAGTGACGCCTTGTCACTGCCCCCCGACCATACCACACCGGTCGGGGGGAGACTACAACAGTATCTACCAGTCTGGAAATCCATCACTACAGACAGGTGGGTGAGGAAGCTTATCCAGTACGGTTATTGTCTGGAGTTGACATCCACTCCACCCAACATACCCTCAAGACACCGTCCTATGTCCACAGAGCATTTGCACTTATTGCAGCAGGAGGTAGTCGTCATGCTGCAAAAAGGAGCAATAGAGCTCGTGCCGGTGGAGGAAAGAGGTACAGGGGTGTACTCGCTGTACTTCTTGATCCCAAAAAAGGACGAGTCCTTTAGACCCATACTGGACCTCAGACCCCTAAACCAGTACATTCTATCAGAACACTTTCACATGCTTACATTGCAGCAGGTTCTACCGTTACTCAGTCAGGGAGATTTCCTCGCAACATTAGATCTGAAGGATGCATATTTCCATATTCCGCTACACCGTCACACAGAAAATACCTCTGGTTCACCATTCAGAATCAGCATTATCAATTCAAGGTCCTCCCTTTCGGAGTGACGACGGCACCCAGGGTGTTTACAAAGTGCCTGGCGACAGTGGCTGCACACCTACGGCGACAGAACGTTCACGTCTACCCTTATCTGGACGACTGGCTTATCCAGGCAAAGTCGGCCAGGCAGTGTGCCGCCCACATGTCCCACACCATTCACCTTCTTCACGATCTGGGGTTTTCACTGAATTATCCAAAGTCCCACCTTCAACCGGCCCACGTACGGCAGTGTCTGGGCGCTACAATAGATACTCTGGCAGCCAAAGCACAGCCAAATTCAGTGAGGATCAACAGCATGCAATTGCTGATTCAGAAATTCAGACCGCAACATGCAGTTGATAGGCATGATGGCCTGCATCTTCATAGTCCTGCACGCGAGACTACATATGCGTCCGCTTCAGGAGTGCTTAGCACGTCAGTGGACTCCGGCTCGCGGACAGTTGAAAGACCTAGTGTTGGTGACCGGTCGTGCATACAACTCTCTGCATTGGTGGAATCCACAAAACCTTTGCAGGGGCCGACCGTTCCAGGAGCCTGTGCCACAGATTATTCTGACAACGGAGGCATCTCTCCAGGGATGGGGAGCTCATGTACTCCACTACACAGTGCAGGGACATAGCGCAGCAGAAGAAGATGCACATCAACCTTCTGGAACTGATGGCTATCTTCATGGCGATGAAAACATTCAAAGTACATCTGTGCAACAAGGTTGTGTTGATCTGGACGGAAGACATGACGGCCATGTACTACATACAGAAACAGGGAGGTACACACTCCCCACAGTTGTCTCATCTGGCTCAGAGCATGTGGAAGTGGGCCATTCAGAGGAACATCTTCCTCATGGCGGAACACCTCCCGGGCAAAGACAATCAGATGGCAGACCTGCTCAGCAGGTACAGCCACCAGATGCACGAGTGGGAGATACATACATCAGTACTCCAGTCGTACTTCCAGCAGTGGGGTCATCCAGAGATAGACCTGTTCGCCACAAAGGAAAACGCCAAATGCCAAAGCTTTGCCGCCAGGTTCCCACATCCACAGTCGCAGGGCAATGCGATATGGATGAACTGGTCAGGCATATTTGCGTACGCTTTTCCCCCAGCACCTCTAATACCGCTGGTGGCACGCAAGCTGAAGCAACACTCGATGACACTCATTCTGGTTGCTCCTACGTGGGCACGCCAACCATGGTACACTACATTTCTAGAACTATCCGTGGTACGGCATCAAAGACTGCACCTCACACCCAGACATTTGACGCAGAGCCATGGCGACATTCAGCATCCAGATCCGCAACAGCTCAACCTGGCGATCTGGCTCCTGAGGTCTTAGAATTTGGCTACCTCAGCTTTCCTCCCGACTGTATGGATATCATAAGGGAGACAAGAAAGCCCACCACCAGAGCATGTTATGCGGCAAAATGGAAGCGGTTTGTCATTTACTGTGCAGACAACATCAACCCGCTAGACGCATCTACTCACAACATCATTTGTTATCTGTTACAGCTATACAAATGCAATCTGGCCTATGCTTCCATTCGGATACATTTGTCCGCAATAGCAGCTTATCTCCAAAACAGGCAGCATCTCTCACTTTTCAGAGTGCCTGCCATTAAAGCCTTTCTGGAGCGACTCAAACAAGTTATTCCTCCCCGACACCCACCAGCTCCTGCATGGAACCTGAATGTGGTCCTCACCAGGCTGATGGGTCCACCTTTTGAGCCTCTACACTCATGCGAGATTCAATTCTTGACATGGAAAGTGGCTTTCCTAATAGCAAGCACATCGCTACGACGAGTTAGTGAACTTCAGACACTAACTATCCAAGAGCCATTCATACAGATTCACTCCAACAGGGTGGTACTCCTCACTAACCCTAAGTTTCTGCCTAAGGTGGTTTCACAGTTCCATATCAGTCAGACTATAGAACTGCCAGTGTTCTTCCAAAATCCTGAGTCAGTGGCGGAGAGAATGCTCCACACACTAGACTTCAAAAGAGCTCTAATGTACTACATAGATAGGACCAAAGATTTTCGGAAAACAAAACAACTGTTTTTTGCCTTTTCGCCACAACACAAAGGCAACCCCATTTCCAAAGCAGGTATAGCCAGGTGGATCGTTAAGTACATTCAGATTTGCTATCACAAGGCCAAGCGCACATTAACGGTTCCCCCAAGGGCCCACTCCACGCGAAAGTTGGGGGCCTCCATGGCTTTCCTTGGAAATATTCCTTTAGAAGACATATGTAGAGCAGCCACATGGTCTACCACACACACATTTACAAAACACTACTTCGTAGATGTGCACTCCAAACAGCCAGCAGCTGTAGGGCAGGCTGTTCTAAAAACACTTTTTCAAACTGCTGCAGCTGGCACAGGCGGCCGTCGCTAATGGAGGGACTGCTATCTATTCTATGCACAGATATGAATTCAGCAGCCCACATGCCTCGAACCGAATATGCTACTTAACAGAATGCATCTGTTCTTGGCATGTAGGGCTGCTGACATTCATATCGCCCGCCCTCCTCCCCGGCGCCTGTAGCGGCTGCAGCACTCAGAATTACTCTTAGCATGGTCATCACTTGCAGTGTTACACTCCATCTTTGCCACAATGGCTAAAAACAATCTGAGGATGGAGTCGATGCCCATGCGCACCGTAGTCCAGGGGAGGAGCCACCTATCTCGTGATACTTCGAAGACTCTTCCAGGACAACAATGTGCAATTATCCGGACCCAACACTAGGCGGCGATCTATGCACAGATATGAATGTCTGCAGCCCTACATGCCAAGAACAGATGCATACTGGTAAGTAGCATATTAGTTTCACCTGTAATGTTCTTAGTTTATTTATGATGATTTTATTAGGTATTGATATTTATTGAACTTGTACTGTACTAAATGCTTCACTTTTATTTTTCCTTGTTCATTTTTTATTTTTTCTCTTTTGTTTTATAAGGATAGGAGATATGTTGTGCTTTAATCTTATTTTCAGCATCATGTTATTTGGGTTCTGGTTCTACTCTGCATCATCATGTGCATCACGTAGAGCGTTATGTTTAGCAAGTTGTGCATTTCGCATTCTTGATCTGGCGGTTGTTGAGGCAGGATAGAGAATACTTACTTCGTGTACCTGTATCTTCAATAAAGAAGACTGAACTCACCTCTTGGCTGCACCCTCTTTCTTAACATTCACATTACAGTAGCAATTATTTTTGAAGGTCCTGAGGAAGGCAAGGACAGGATTGTCCATTTATATTGCTGAAACATGTCGACCTAATAATAACCGGGCAGATATTTGTTTGAACTGCCTTATTTTGCTTTGTTTTTAATCTTGGGCAATTGAGTGAAAAGTATAAAATACTGTGTCTCTCACTTACCCACTCTTAATTCACTTTTTTGCCACTGCAATTTTTTTTAGCCATCACACATAATTACTAGTTAACACCCTAAGGACCATCTAGTGATCTATAATTTGATGTAGGGCATTTCATCAAGTCCTGTGTTCATCATTTATGCTTCACAATGGTAATGTCCAAAGGAGTCCCAGATGATGACTAGGGCGGTACCGAGCGGTGACTGATGGGTATCCTTACTTTGGAGGAGAATTCTATGATCATACACTTAGATTCTTAGTTTTGTTGTTTTTTTACAATTGCATTTTTGTCAAGGTAGCCTTTTGTCTCTAGACCCGTGGACATCTTGTATATAGTGTGGTCCTTCGGGCCCCCTTCTTCTGCACCTGGTGTCCCTGCCTCGCTGCAAATCCCTACTGGGCTCCCTGTGGCGTCGCAGGAGATCGCCTGGACTCCGGGCTTGTCCCCGAGTCCCACTCGGTCCTCTACGCAGGCATCTGCCTCGCCAGAGACCGAGCCGCCGCCGTCTCGACGCCGGGAGCCTTCCTCCCTGGCTCCGGTGGAGTCGCAGGTGGAGGCTGGGCCCTGGGGTGCTTTTCCGAATCTCTCTCGATCCTCGACGCGGGCGACTGCCCCGTCTGAGGCTGAGCCAGCGCCTTTTTGGCGCTGCTCCTTCGCCGTACCGGTGTCAACCTGGGGAACACGTGGTGGCAGAGGTCGACGCGGCACTGCTAGTGCCCTTTCCGGTGCTGACCGATGTCGGTCAGGCGCCGGTGGCGGACTCCACGGAGCCGCACCGGCGTCTGGTTCTTGATTCGTCTCCCTTACTCTCCGGAGGTATGTCATCTGTTGGTGTCTTCCTCCCCGGAGACGGGGCGCCATATTGTTGCTTTTTCTCTGGCATCTTCTAGGGAGGGCTCTTTGCCGTCCCAACGGCCTAAATCCTCGAACCCTTCTTTCCGTGGCTCACAGCTGGCCTTTCCACCAGCCTCTCGGCCTTTCCCTGGAGCCCCTCAGGTTCCCCACTCTTCTCTGGATTCCCCACTATTCCGGGGCTGGCCGCTTCCTCCTGCAGCTGAACTTGGGGACGGACGGCTCAGTCTACAGCCGTCGCCCACAGAAGAATTGCTTTCTCCTCCACTGGGCTCTACTGAGGCCAGTGTCGCCTTTGTTCGGGCTATTTCCACAGCTGCTGTATTCTGAGGATGGGCAAACCAGTCACTCCATTTCCTACAGACAACCTTTTGAAAGTTCTCCACCAGGGCTCTGATGGACAGGAGTTGTTCCTTCCTTTTGAAGCGTCACTCCATAATTCTCTCATGGGAGCGCCCTGCCACAGGCGATCCTGTGCCTCAGGCACTCCTGCATCGCCAACGTCCTGCTCCGCATGACCCAGTCTGTCTTTCCTTCCATTCTTCCACTCAAGGCCCTCTTCTGCGGAATGCCTTTCCGTGCTTGCCTGTGGTGTTGTTTCCGCCGTCTCGGGAGGCCTGGTGGTTAGATTCATGGGGGCGCAATGTCTTCGCTGCTTCTTCGCGTGCCGCCTTAGGGGCGCTTAACACTTTGTGTGTGTTGACCAGGGCTACTTCCAGCCTGTGGGACTCTGTGGAGTCTATTCTTTCTCATGTCTCTCATAAGGGTGCCCTTGCTGATCTGAGGGGCCATGTATTGGATGGTAGGGAGTTGGCTGCCTTTATTCTTTGTGTTGCTTTGGATGTTGCCGATGCTCTCGGCTGTTCTACGGCCACTTTTGTGGCTCTCTGTCGCCATGCTTGGCTATGTGATGCTGTTTTTCCTGAAAATATTAGGGAACGTCTGGTTGACCTACCCTTTGACGGGGTCCTCCTGTTTAACACTCATTCAGACTCTGCCATTCAGTGTCTTCTTGTTGGGCTCCGTCCTCCTCCTCCTCCTCAGTAGGCAGGTTCGTTGATCCTCTGGGACTTGGTGGGAGGTGTTATCACACTTGCCACCGGTATTGCTGTTTGGAGTGGCTGTTGCACTTTCTGTGTGGTTTCTGTGCCCTCTGGGTCTCCTGGTTGGCCCTTCTCTTCAGTTGGCTGCTGGTTCAGCCTCTTTTTTGGCAAGGATGTACTTTTTGGCTGGTTTCTAAGCCTTCTGTGGTTCTGCTGCAGGTTTAAAGTTGTGTTCTCTGATACGGAATTTTCTTCCCTAAGGGTGGTTCCCATACTTGTCGCTGTATGCCGCTGGTGCAGTTTCTGGACCATCTATGGCGTTGTGCTGCAGTGTTTTTTGCCCTTTGTCTACCGTTCGGCCTGGTCCTCTGTCTGATGTTCCACAGGGGTTAATTTCCTACGTTGATGACTTGGTCCGTCCTACTTGTTCCTCTTATCTTCCGGCTGGTCGGTCGGGATTTTTTCTGGCCTTACCCTTGTTGAGGACCGTTGTGGTCTGGGCGTTCAGTTTCGTGGCGCTTGTCTGCGTCCAGCTATGCCCGCCTGGCCGATTTGGTATGGATGTTTAATTTCGTGGATGCTTGTCAGCGTCCAGCTGCGTCCGCCTACTCTTCTGGTCTATGGCCAGGGGTCTTAGCGTGGGTCGTGGCACCCCTGCTTCTTGCTTGGAGGGAGCCTTGTGAGACTGTTTTTCTTCTCTCGCCTGTCTTATTGCTGAAGCGCTGCTCTCTCTGGCCTACTGAATTCCAGCTGTGATGGATTCGGCTGCCATCTTCACTAGGTGTGTTTCCTGCAGAGGCTCTTGTCTTTGTTTCTACCCCTTCTCTTTGGAGTCTGTGGGTTTCTCTCCTTCCTCTGCGTTGCCTGTACCTCTAGGGCTTCTGGTGGAGGTCCCCTGGTACAGTGACTTGCTGACCTCCTTGTGTATTGCCCTTGCTGTCTCCTGCTTGGTGAGGGCTAGGCTGCCTCTTTTGTCGTTATAACACATCCCCTGTGGAGCTGGTGTTCTTCCGCGATGCTGAGGTTCTTTTCTGCTTGGGGGGGTTCCCCTGTCCCTATGACTCTTTCCCTGTTGGGTGGACTGGGCTATTTTCCCTGTCCCTGTTACTTGTCCCCTGTTGGGGTCTTATGTTCGTCCGAGCTGGAGAGGTCCTCTAGCAGACCCTCCTTCCCTTTGGATGTGGCTAGGGTATCTATTCTACGTTAAGGAATCTGCGGCTAGTAGTCTCTATCAGATGTACGAGTTACTTACCTTTGATAACGATTCCTTCATGACCAGCCCTTCCTCCCCATTCTGCGAAAGACCTTTCTTGGTCTTCGGCACTCGCCTACCTCCGGGTGGTTGTCCTCTGCGAGTGCCTTTTCTTTCTTCCTCCCATGGGGGATGCTCGTCTTGTTGTTGTTGCTCTGTTCCTTCCTTCCTTTCGGTTGAATGGTTGGTGGTTTCATGGGCACTTCGGCGCCCCTGCATCCTGGTCTCCAGTGTGGGGTTGCTTGTGTTCCTTTTTCTTTTCATTGCTTACACTTCTGAGTCCTTTGCAGTCCTTGGGGTCGAGGTCCCTGGCTGGGTCTCGGCCCTTAACCCTTTTTCAGGAGATGTTCTCCCTGCTGGTGTTGGCTGGGGATGAATGGTTGTTACTCTTTCGTTCTGGCCCTGGTACCCTTCTCGGATCTGGACGGTGGTTGCAGACTTCCTTGTCTACTGTGCATCTTTTCACATGTTTTCTGCCCTGGTTAGGTTGTTGTATTTATTTGCAGACTTGCTGTGCAGGAGCTGTACTCTATTCTTTCTTTCCATGTCTTTTGGTACTATAGTGCCTGGCACTGTTCCTCACCATTCATTTTTTCCCTTTCTGTTGGCTGGCTTTTTCGCACACTGTACCAGTATTCTCACAGTTTTTGTTTGTGATGGCTCTGCATTGTGGGGCGGAAAAAGTTCTCCGAAGAAAACTGACGTAGGCGCGCTGGGGTGGGACTTATGTATCCTCGCTGACGTCACGTATGCGGACGACGTCATGGCGGTGTTACGTGGTTCTGTCCCCCCCAGTGCGCTGGGATGCTGTGGCAAACAGTTTTTCGGATCCAGTCTCACGCCTGGGGATAATTCTACATTAAGGAATCTGCGGCTCGAATAGTCTCTACCAGATACTACATTGTTCCCGAAGGTAAGTAACTCGTATGTTAGTATCATTCAATTTAGATACCAAAGGAACACAAACCAAACAAAAATTCTAATGAAAATTACTTCATCCATGTCAGAAACAATCAGAATATTTATTTTCGTTTCTAAAGCTGTCTAAATAAACAGTACTTATACAAAGAATTACCAGCTGCACATTTCTTTCATGTCTCACATTTAAGAACTACAAACCAATATCAATTGGAGTTTGTAAGGTATACTTTCATACCTTTTTTATTTCATTATTTGTAAATGTTTCTGTATTGTTTCAACTAAGAAAAAACACTATACATACATATTTACAATTTGTACAAAACAACATATATATTCTACAACATTAAACAATATATAGAGATAGAATTCATCACATAGAGACAATTTCATCAACAGACATCAATTATTGTGGGGTGCCCTATCTTGACACTAAGTTAATTTACTATCCATAACAACTTAATGCAAGGGAAAAAGTAAAAAATACTCTAAGCAACAAATCGCTCTATAAGACCACACATGAATTAATTAGTCTAAAGGACTTCCAAGTCAATTGCTTCTCAATGTGCCGACGCGTTTCGAACCCTCTCACGTCAAATTTTATGTTCTCATCAGGGCTCTGTTCTTAACTTGTCTGTTTTCCAGCAAAAGTCGATCCACAGATTCGCTTTCTTTTCTATGAGGGAAGGGTGTCCTTCTATTCTGCTACCTGCCTTTGGTGTCTCTTACACAGGCAGTCCTCTTATTGCGTGTGCTCGCACCTTTTATTTTCTTTTTCTGGGGTTGTTTTTCTTATCCTGTACGTTCTTTAGTAGAGTGCTCACTAATCATTTCCTGGTTATTCAGCCTGTTTTAGGTATTCCTTACAACATTGGGCCGCCGGTTTTGCCAACATCTGGCGGTGGATTCACGGAAACCGCGATACTTCGGGTTAATTGACGCGCAATTGTCAGCGTCTTTTTCATGGGGCCATTATCTGTTTTCACAGCTTCTTAGGGCTCTCTGACCGGTGGCCCAATGTTGTAAGGAATACATAAAACAGGCTGAATAACCAGGAAATGATTAGGGAGCACTCTACTAAAGAACTTACATGATAAGAAAAACAACCCCAGAAAAAGAAAATAAAAGGTGCGAGCACACGCAATAAGAGGACTGCCTGTGTAAGAGACACCAAAGGCAGGTAGCAGAATAGAAGGACACCCTTCCCTCATAGAAAAGAAAGCGAATCTGTGGATCGACTGTTGCTGGAAAACAGACAAGTTAAGAACAGAGCCCTGATGTGAACCCGAAAATTGACGTGAGAGGGTTCGAAACGCGTCGGCACATTGAGAAACAATTGACTTGGAAGTCCTTTAGACTAATTAATTCATGTGTGGTCTTATAGAGCTATTTGTTGCTTAGAGTATTGTTTACTTTTTCCCTTGCATTAAGTTGTTATGGATAGTAAATGAACTTGGTGTCAAGATAGGGCACCCCACTATAATTGATGTCTGTTGATGAAATTGTCTCTATGTGATGAATTCTATCTCTATATATTGTTTATTGTTGTAGAATATATATGTTGTTTTGTACAAATTGTAAATATGTATGTATAGTGTTTTTTCTTAGTTGAAACAATACAGAAACATTTAAAAATAATGAAATAAAAAAGGTATGAACAAAGTATACCTTACAAACTCCAATTGATATTGGTTTGTAGTTCTTAAATGTGAGACATGAAAGAAATGTGCAGCTGGTAATTCTTTGTATAAGTATTTAATGATGGTCCATCCAACTGCACGTCCCAGGACCCAACTCCTTATATTGAAAAAGTCTAAATAAACAGTGACATATAGTACAGTGAAATAGGTGCTCAGTGACTGTGGTATTGTGAATGCATTATATACAGGTGTCGATAAAATATTTACAAACGAACACACTGAATTCACAATTAAGGGGAAAATGGTTGAGGAAAAAAAGGTCAGAACAAATTAAATCAATGTCTCCGGTAGAAGGCCAAAGTGCTCATCATTCTTAACCATGAGACATTATGTGGCTGAGCCAACATATAACGCTGACAGTTCGACCCTGACAACAGCCTAATTCAAGATGTCATAGCGGGTCTTCTTCAAGGCTAGGGGGTAGTTGTAGACAGCCTAAAAATAAGTGGAGTATGTCAGGGTGTGTATGCCAGCACTAAAGTGTGAGATAGACAAATGGCAGCACCGTAAAGGTGAATAACTCACCCAAATTTAGGTATGGAATCCCTCAGGGGAACCTCTTCCAATCGAGGATGGCGGGAGCTTAAAGGGAATGGGGGAGGATTTATCTACCCAGTCAAAGTAACGATTCATCTCTTAGAGCCATGACAAGAATTATGGTATTACCTGATGAGAATCAGGGACCCACGTTGTTCTTCAAGTCGCGATTGAGGCAAAATCAATGTGGTCTTTTACAGTCGATTCAGGTAACCTCCTCCAATTGAGGCTAAAATAAATTACAAAGGCGAAGACTCATGAACCTATTAATTGGAATAATCCATCAGATCAGAGCTTAGTGTGAGATAAAAACACGGTCTTACCTGATAAAAATCAGGGTTCGACGTTGTCCTGACAAGCGTGATTTGTATGTTCTTGCTGAAGCGTTCTTTTTCAGTTAAGGGGACAAGGAATAATCCCCCTTGAAAGGCGTTCAATTCCTGTAATTAAAACCGCGTAGTGTCAAGTGGTTAAGTCCTGATGCGAGCGGCGCTCTGATGTAGTTGCGGTGCTCTGGGATTGTCTAAAGGGGCCCACTCATCTCATAGACCGTCCTCCGGCAGCCGCAGTCTTGAGTGAGATTGCTGTTTCCCTGGTTATTTAAGGCTCTTGTTAGCGTGGTCCGACGTACTCCTAGCACGTGTACGTTCCGGTGCCGCCACTAAGTGCAGTTCAGGATGTGACGTTTAACCGGGGAGCCTTGAATGCACAGCTAGCCGTACCTCCTGGTTAATTATAGAAACAGACATCTGCTTGTGTTACCATGTTTCCACGAAAGTCAACCCTTCGCCTCCCATTAAAAAGTGATCAGTTAAGCGGTATGGGGGCATCATGGTGCTCATATTGCAATGATGAAGGGATACAAATATCACACATATTGCGGCCAAAGTAAATCCGTCATCGTGAATATTAATGTATGAACAAGACCATATTTCAAAACACAGTTCAGATTGGGGCTAGAGCATTACTGTATTAGAAAGACATATTTCAAATATGGGTTGCCCGTATTGCAATGATGAAAAGGATACAAATACCACATATATTGCCACCAAAGTAATCAGTCATTCTGTAGTAGGGGATCTCTGTGTATAGTCATAATCTAGGGAATAGTCCCGCCCATGTGCGTGGACCCCGGCAATCAAAAATAATCTCTTAAGCTGTCAAAACATGCAGAAAACTGCAAAGACACTTAAGAGAGAATTTAAAGACAAATAATGCAGCCTATATCCACAGGCTACACTGTCCAGTACTTCAACTAGAAATTCCACCAAATAACACCACACATAATACAGCCTGCCCAGTTTCTACCATAGAGAAACTTGCCTCCCCCAGTAAAAGACACTGGAATGATAGAGAGGAAGGCATGGACAGACAAGCCCCATAGGCTGCCATTATGTGGCTTAAATAGGATACTGTGCCTTTAAGAGAACTTTCCAGAACTTCTCCCAGTATCCCAGAATGCATAGCAGGTCCCTCTACTTTCAGTTCTTTTTTCCGGCTCCTGCTTACAGGACCCTGGCATTGAGCTCTCCCTTGTTTCAAGGGTTTATTGGATATTTTGGCACTTTTGTGTTTTAAAAGTGTTTCAGTTTACTTTCTTGGTGTTCTCTCTCTCTTTTGTGTGCTGATTCAGGCGTTTTAGGGCTCTAAAATGCCTTGCCTTTTTGATAAGTGTCCAGCATGTGGGAGGAAGAAGGCCAAGAGTGATCCCCACGATGTCTGCATCGTCTGCCTCCCTGAAGATCATGTCCCTGAGGACTGTGTCATCTGCCAGCAGTTTACTGCTCGGACTCTGAGGGACAGGATGAAGATCAGGCTTTCTGGCCTTGAGGAGAGGCGTCCGCAGGCTGCTGGTGGGTCTGGGCAGGCTGGGAAGGTTCCCTCTGCCTCTGCTGAGGCCTCTGGGGGGCTCCCCAGAGGCAGGAAGTCCAGCAAACGGTCCCGGTCTCCGTCGACGTCGATTGCATTGACGACGACGTCGAGAGGGATGACGGCGGTGTGCTCCCCTTCTCCCCGGGGCTCCGGGTCGAGACGGCGTGACGCCTCGACGTCGAAGATCATGGAGAAGTCGAAGTCGACGTCATCGTCTTCGTCGACGTCATCGTCTTCGTCGACGTCAAGGTCTTCCTATCGACGTCGGAGATAATGTGACAAGCATCGGCGCTCGCCGACGAGGCGACACCGTCGATCGCCGCCGAGGCACAGGTCGATGTCGAGGGGCTCCTCGACGTCGAGAGCATCAAGACGGAGAAATTGACGCTCGTCGTCGAAGAAGGAACGTTCGACATCGCGGAGGCGGCGTACGACGTCACGGAGGAAGAGGTCGACGTCGAGGGGTCGGCGTTCGAGGAAGAGGAGGACGACGTCGCGGAGGCGGCGTTCGACGCCGGAGTCGCGGAGGCGACGTTCGACGCCAGAAAAGCGACGCTCGGCTTCGAGAAGAAAGAGGTCGGCGTCTGGGAGTCGTTCAGCCTCTCCAAAACGGCGCAAGAGGGATTCTGGTCCCAGAAGTCAGACTGCTTCTAGTGGAGGGCGCAAGAGTAAGCGATCACCTGCTGAAGGGGCTGGATCTCAGCCCCCTTTGCCTAAGGGGTCACCGGGCTCGGTGTACTCAGAGGTGTACACGCCATCTCGCCTCGGTCGCCAACTCCTCCTCCTGTTCCTAAAGAGGATCCTCCACCCAACCCTCCACTTCCGTCAGGCGACCCACCACCACCACCAGTCCCTCGGCATGGGCCCGCCCCGCAGCCGAGGGTTCCTCCGCCGAGGTCCACTTCGCTGCCGTCTTTGCCTGTACCTCCTAAGGGGACCCCAAAACCGAAACCCCGAGAGGAGTCAAGGAAGACCCCACCACGGAAACCGGTGGAGTGGCCACGGGCTGGCAGGTCTCGCTCTCGCTCTGGGAGACGGGAGAGATCGCGACACAGATCGTCCACGAGGTCGAGACACCGCCATAGGAGGCGCGAATCTCGCTCCCACACAAGGTCCTCTGGTACCAGAGACTATTCTCCTACCTTGTCGGAGTCCCCGGACACGAGGGTGTCCCCAATTGATGACCTGGTGGCGTTCCATGATGTCCTTTTAAGGGGGCGCTGCGAAGTTGGGCATATCCTTGACTGTGCCTACTCCAAAAACTTCAGTCATTTTTGAGACATTGCATCAAAAACACCTGTCTCGTCCTCTCCTGCCTCTGGTGCCGGGCCTGGAGGAACCGGCTATGGCCCTTTTTCTCACCCCTGCGGTGACGAAGGCGGCTCCATCGAGGCTGCTGAAGAAGTACCGGGCTCCCGACTCGGACCCGGCCTTTCTGAGGGCGGAACCCCCTCCAGACTCTGTAATTGTGACGGCGGCCCGCAAGCAACATGCCACCTCCCCGTCATCCACGGTTCCCCCGGATAAGGAGTCCAGATGGATGGATTCGGCAGGGAGGAAAGTGTGTGGAACATCGGCTACCTCCATGAAGGCTGCGAGTGCCACAGCGCTGTTGGGACGCTACGACCGCGCCCTCTGGGAATCCCTCCAGCAGTTTGCGGAGTTGTTGCCCCGCGAGAAGCGCGAGGACTTCCAGGAAGTGCTGAATGAAGGGATGCTGGTGGCTAACCAGATTATCAGCGCTGCAGCGGACTCTTCCTTGTTGGCAGCTCATGGGTTCTGCCACGGGGTTAATCAACGACGTCACGCCTGGCTCCGTCTTACGTCCCTGAAACCGGACGCACAGCAGAGGGTGGCCAACCTACCATTCTCCGGCGAGACCCTCTTCGGGAAGCATGCGGACGATGAGATGGCCCGCATGAAGGCGGAGGCCGAAACGCTCACGGCTGTGGGCCTGGAGAAGCCTAAAGACACGAAGAAGTCGTACCGCCCGTTCCAACGGCGGTTCGGTGGGCAAGGCAGAGGACGTGGCCAGGCTTCGGGACAGTCGCAACAACAACAACAGTTCCGTAAGCCATTCCAGAAGCGCCAGAAGGGCAGAGGAGGCCAGCAGTCGGCTCCGGCGCCCAAGGGCCAGGCTGGGTCTAGGCCCTAGGAACCTACTTCCCCCAAATCTGTTACCCACTCCGGTAGGGGGAAGCATTCAATTTTTTCTGGCAGAGTGGAGAAAAATTACTCAGGACAAGTGAGTGCTGAATATTGTTTGCAATGGATACAGTCTTCGGTTCACCAGCCCTCCTCCAGCAATTCCACCGGTCAGCTCGCAGTTTCAGCTGCGCGAGCTTCAGGCGGAAGCGGATATCCTGTTAAGGAAAAGGGCGATAGAAGACGTACCTCTGTCTCCG
This sequence comes from Lissotriton vulgaris, assembly GCF_964263255.1. Lineage (NCBI taxonomy): Eukaryota > Metazoa > Chordata > Amphibia > Caudata > Salamandridae > Lissotriton > Lissotriton vulgaris. The sequence goes on from NC_141700.1 coordinate 609,638,724, forward strand.
AGAGGAAGAGGTCTATACTCCCGGTTCTTTCTGGTTCGCAAGAAGGACAAGAACAAGTTCAGGCCCATTCTGGACTTGCGACAGGCAAACAAATGGATTCGCAGGGAAAAGTTTCGCATGCTGTCGTTGCATCAGATTTATCCTCAGTTGCAACAGGGAGACTGGCTATGTGGTATAGACCTACAGGATGCTTACTTCCATGTGCCCATTGCACACAAACACAGGAAGTTCCTGCGGTTCCAAGTCGGCGCCAATCATTATCAATACACAGTACTCCCATTCGGACTGAAGTCTGCGCCGAGAACATTCTCGAAGTGCATGGCGGTGGTAGCAGCACACCTGAGGAAGAACAATGTGTTTGTCTACCCGTACCTGGACGATTGGTTGATCAAGGCATCCTCCTTCTCGGAAGCGCGAGCACACTTCCAGAAGACGTGCGTTCTCTTGAACAAGCTGGGGCCGCACATCAACATGGCCAAGTCTGTCCCAACTCCGGTCCAATGCATACAGTACTTGGGAGCCTCAATCAATACGCTGTCAGCAAGCGTGTCTCCTTCGGAAGAGCGACGATTATCTCTCCTTCGGAAGGCTCAGGCTCTTATGACAACTCCATCTACAACAGTGAGGACGGTGTCTTCTCTACTGGGATCGATGGCCTCTTGTATCTTCCTGACGCCACACGCACGGCTGCACATGAGACCGCTGCAGGCGTGCTTGGAGGACCAGTGGGATCAGAGGAAAGGATCTTGGGACGACAAGATTCGACTGTCGCTGCATGCTCTTCAGTCTCTGAAGTGGTGGTGTTCAGCGGAGAATCTCCTCAGAGGGGTTCCCTTTCACAAGGACATTCCCACGCAGACTGTCGTGACGGATGCTTCTCTCCTGGGATGGGGAGCGCATTCCGGGACTCTACAGATTCAAGGAACGAGGTCACCAATTGAGGCCACGTATCACATCAATTTCCTGGAACTCAGAGCTGTTCACTTGGCACTGAAGGCCTTTCTTCCGTCCTTCCGGACCAACTCTCTGCTTGTACAGACGGACAATACCACCACGATGTATTACCTCAACAAGCAGGGCGGCTCGAGATCACGCACCCTGTCACAGGAGGCGCAGGCGATCTGGCACTGGCTCCTAGCCAGAGGACTGACGATAACGGCTACCCATCTGCCAGGTGTGCAGAATGTTCAGGCCGACGCACTGAGCAGACTGGTTCAGGAAAACCACGAGTGGCTCATAAACGACGAAGTACTAGGAGAAGTCTTCGCAAGGTGGGGAACTCCAGACGTAGATTTGTTCGCCACCGCCGAAAACAGCAAGTGCAGAGACTTCGCCTCCAGGTACTACCAGCAAGGGACGCTGGGGAATGCGTTATGGATCGACTGGACGAACCGCTTTCTGTACGCCTTTCCTCCCATTCCTCTGATTCCGGCGGTGCTCATCAAGCTGGCCCGGTCCAGGGCTCGGATGATACTCATTGCCCCGGAGTGGCCCAGGCAGTGGTGGTTCACGGACCTACTTCACCGGTCCCTCCTTCCTCACATTCGGTTGCCGTGCAGGCCGGACCTTCTCACGAAGTTCGGGGGACGGATGTTACACCCCAACCTCTCGTCTTTGAGTTTGGCGGCATGGCTCCTGAGATAGTGCAATATGGCCATCTGAATCTGCCTGAGGATTGCATGGACATACTGAAGGAGTCTGAGGCCTTCCACTCAAACTTCATATGCTTACAAGTGGAAGAGGTTTTGTATCTGGTGCCAGTCTAAGAACCATGACCCTACGACCTGTAAGGAAGATGTCATCCTTCCTTACCTTTTACATTTGGCGCAGTCTGGCCTTATTGTGCATTCCATTAAGGTTCATCTTGCTGCATTGACTGCCTACAGTAAATGCCCTTCACAGACTTCCTTTTTCCAGATCCCTGTGATCAAAGATTTTCTGGAAGGATTGAAGAAAGTATTCCCTCCTGTCAGGCTTCCTTCGCCTTCATGGGAATTGAATGTGGTGCTGTCCAGATTGATGAAGGAGCCTTTTGAACCTATTCATAAGGCTTCGTTGCAGCACCTGTCCTGGAAGGCGGCGTTCCTCGTGGCCATTACATCGGCCCGCAGGGTGAGTGAAATTCAGGCGTTGTGTTGTACTGAACGTTATACTGTGTTTCATGCTGCTAAGGTTGTTATGCGCACTCACCCTAAATTTCTTCCCAAGATTATTTCTGATTTTCATGTGAACCAGACTATAACTTTGCCTACGTTTTTTCAGAACCCTTCGTCTCCAGCGGAAAGGTCTCTCCATTCCCTGGATGTTAGGAGGGTGTTGAAATTTTATCTGGATAAAACTAAAGATATTCGTAGGTCTGACCAGTTGTTTATTAATTATGGATCAGTCAAGACTGGTCTTGCTACCTCTAAGCAGTCCATCTCTAGGTGGATTGTGTCCTGCATACAATTATGTTACCAAAAGGCTAATAAGACCTTAGGAGGTAAGCCTAAGGCTCATTCCACCAGGGGCAAAGCTGCCACGACGGCTCTGATCCGTAACGTGCCGATTGCTGAAATCTGCAAGGCAGCCACTTGGAAGTCGGTTCATACCTTTGCTAAGCATTACTGCCTGGACACTGACGCCAGGGCAGACGCTCAGGTTGGGCAGGCTTCGCTGCGGAATTTGTTCGCACAGTAGTGGCGTTATTTTCTTCTCCACCGCCGCTTGGTGTGGGGATGGGCTTGCCATTTTATTCACTAGATTATGACTATACACAGAGATCCCCTACTACAGAAGGAGTAGTTTCTGTCCTGTAACTCCAGTTCTGTAGTAGGGGTATCTCTGTTATAGTCATAAGCGCCCGCCCTCCTCCCCGGTGGAGAGATATTCATGTAAGGAATGCTACAGGTCTGGCGTGCTTCGCCTTCAAAAAGAACTGAAAGTAGAGGGACCTGCTATGCATTCTGGGATACTGGGAGAAGTTCTGGAAAGTTCTCTTAAAGGCACAGTATCCTATTTAAGCCACATAATGGCAGCCTATGGGGCTTGTCTGTCCATGCCTTCCTCTCTATCATTCCAGTGTCTTTTACTGGGGGAGGCAAGTTTCTCTATGGTAGAAACTGGGCAGGCTGTATTATGTGTGGTGTTATTTGGTGGAATTTCTAGTTGAAGTACTGGACAGTGTAGCCTGTGGACATAGGCTGCATTATTTGTCTTTAAATTCTCTCTTAAGTGTCTTTGCAGTTTTCTGCATGTTTTGACAGTTTAAGAGATTATTTTTGATTGCCGGGGTCCACGCACATGGGCGGGACTATTCCCTAGATTATGACTATAACAGAGATACCCCTACTACAGAACTGGAGTTACAGGACAGAAACTACTCCTTATGAATTTAAACATCACTGTATGGACAAAACCATATTTCAAAAGGCAGTTCAAGTAGAGCTAGAGCATTACTGTATACTAAAAGCATATTTCAAATATTACATGTGTAGTGTTGTTGAGTAAGCATCAACATACCAGACCATGTAGAGGGTGTGTTATCATATGTTAAGCAGTAATCTCATGGTGGTTATAGCATGCATGAAAAACATTGTGTGAGCACTCATGATAAATGCGGTTGCAAGCCACGCTTGTGGAAATTACGTCCATAATGGGCCAGCCCAAAAGAACTGAGGTCAGCTGAGAGACTTAAGGCCTTAACATGCCAACTGTCCCACTTGTCTAAATTATTCTTCCTGCTCGTTCAGCCCATTTTCTACAGTATTCACAACAAGCGTCCATCTACATTCTTTCAGGTTTAAGGACAAGGCAACAGAACCACTCCTCTGCTTTGGTTGTATCTTTTCTATCACCCACCACCTGAGACTATCTGGTTGATGACCCATCTTGTTAAAGTGCTCATATGTTGGAGTACCCTAGTTTTCACCTTCTGCGTGGTCTGACCCACATATAGTTTATCACAGGGGCATTGGATTGAATATATAACATTTGTACTGTTACAGTTTGTGTGTATTGGGAGATTGTAAGTCCTGTTCTGATAGGTAAAAGAAGTGCCTTCCAGTGTTTGGGGGCAAGCTCTGCAGCTGGTGGCCAGTCAAGGGTGGTAGATTGAGTTGACTCCTGATGTCTGGTGGTTTGGGTGGATCTAAGTTCGCCTTCACCACAAAGTCTTTGATCCTTCCTCTCTTGAAAGCAATGATGGGTGCGTCCGTTGTGCCCAATTCACTCGCGACCAAGTTCCAATACTTTCTAACTATCTTCTTGATTTCGTTGCTTCTAGGGAAAAGGTGGTCACGCACACAATGTTCTCTTGCTCTGTTGTCTTTGGTTTCACTTGTAGCAAAGAATCGCGGGGCAATACCATGCCCGCTTCTTGGCCCTTTTGAGTAGTTCCAGGTCCTGCCACTGAAGAGCGTGCTTCTTTTGCAGTGGTCATGCGGAGGGTGGCTGAAGTTCTCGACCTCCTGCTCCTCACCGAAGCGGTCAAAACCAATGACTTGACTGAAGAGGTCGAAAACAATGATTTAACTGAAGTTCTCCATCCGGGGCAAACTACTACAGATTACCCAATTACCCTTTAACAAGACCCTCATTGATACCCTTTAGGGACCTGGGATAAAATTTGCTATGGCCCCCTGTAAAACCCCCAATTGCACTACGCCACCGACCTGCCCTAGGCAACCCAGTATTTTTGTCTCAGCACCCCTCTCCTGAGAGCTTAGTGGTGCAGACATCGACTAGCCGGACTAATCTGAACACTTTCCCAACTACTACCTCCGATAGGGAGAACAAAAGAGTAGAAACTTTTGGGAAGAGTTCATTTTCCTTCACCAGTTTGGCACTCAGGTCTATCAATGTCAATTGCCTGCTGGGCAGCTATTCTCACGCTCTTTGGGATTCGGTGGCTCAAATCCTTCCAGGTATCTCGGGTGACCTCCCACCTGTCTTAACCCATGCTATACAGAAAGGTCATGATACGGCCAAGTTCAGAATTTGTTGTGGCTTGAATACCACCATTTCCATCAGGTGAACCATTGGCACCACGTCTGCATTCACATTTATACCTGGTTGCAGTTAACAGGTTTTTCAAGCGATGTCCAATCGTCCCTCATGGATATGCCTATTGGAAGGACTAACCTGTTTGGTAACAAGGCACATTCCGCTCTGGATCGGTTCAAAGAGAGCAGGGCCACAGCACCTTCACTTGGCTTGTCTGCCCTCCGTGCTAGCTGCATCAACCTTGCTGGTCCTTTTGCGGTTTCAGTAGAGATACGCATACTGGTAGCTGGTTCAGCCTCTGGAAGGTTCCCAGCAGTTTCGCTGCCGGGGCTGCACCAACCCTGCAGGCAAGGTCACCAACTCACTTAGCCCACCGGAAAGAGTATTAATGAAGGTAAGTAACTTCTTCATTGAGTCAGTTGTCTTCGTCCTTACACATTCAAATGCATGCACTACTCCACACATATCCTCCCTTGCCTTGTAGTGTGCACAACGGCTCTAGTCACATGGCAATGAGAATTTTTGACAGTGTGGCACATAATCATTGTGGTTATTTCCCTGCCCCAGACAAGTCCTTAAAATTCTGGGGGCGAGGAGATGGGAATTATGAGTTGTTGGGGAATAACCTGCAGAAATCAGCCCTACCGTTCCGCTTATCAGTGGTGTTCCTGTGGACCTCATAATTACGATGGGTCTGGTAACTCCAATTACCAGGTCCATTGGAATATGACACGCCACTCTTAAGGAGGCCTTATGTGCCTTATTTTTCCTGGCAGGTGAAACTTCTTGGGCTCTTTGTAACTGTTTGGGCACTAGCTGTTTATTGTGCAGCTTTCTCAAGACCCTGTTCCAGGCTAGCCTTTCCTTGAGTCTCACTTTATTCATGGTTTTGATACGCATTAGCAGTTTGTTCTGATTCAGGTGTTTCTGTTTGTACTCAAGCTAGAGTTTTCACATCTCTGGATGGGAAACGACCTGTAGACTGTAGCCTGAAAACATGTGTAGAGAAAGGTGTTCTAGTTGCATGCTGTGTGCACACAATACATTTATATGTTTAAACCGCTTATTTATCACCCATTTCTTTCTTTTCTCAGGGGATCGGAGAATATGTAAATATCCGCACTGGCATGCCTTGTCACTTGCATCCTACAAGCTCGTTGTTTGGCATGGGCTACACCCCAGACTACATTGTGTACCATGAACTGGTTATGACTACTAAGGTAAGCAAATCTTGAGTCCCAGTGCTTAGATTGATAACCCTTCAGGTCAACTGCCATCTGATTACTCCACATGTAATATTTGTATATCTTGATGGAGACCTGTTGTCAAAGACTGGGTCTAGGACGGGTTATCTGACTTGGGCAGTAGTACAGCTCTTGGAGATGCTTGATTCTCCTTAGCACACACTTATAAGATAATGCACATATATACATGTGTTTCCACCATACATTTGACACATAAAACTGAATTTCAGTCCTTTTATTCAGGGTGGTTGAAGTTTTATTTCAGGAGACGTCACAGCCGACACGTGTTTCGTCGTTGTGGGGAATGTAACCCCCGACTTTTTCAAGGTTATTCTCCAAAGTGTCGTATTGTTATTTTGCGAGGTGATAATTCCAACCCTCGAAGGGGTTCTTGTTAGGATGTCTTGGATATACGGAAATCTTGTTATTATTGTCGAAACCAATATATTGGTTTAGTATTTTGCAGCTTTGAGCCGCTGTTTTCGACGGAGAGTAATACGTCCCCTCTGCTGTTTCTATCTTGCAGTCTAACAAGATTTCCGTATATCCAAGACATCCTAACAAGAACCCCTTCGAGGGTTGGAATTATCACCTCGCAAAATAACAATACGACACTTTGGAGAATAGCCTTGAAAAAGTCGGGGGTTACATTCCCCACAACGACGAAACACGTGTCGGCTGTGACGTCTCCTGAAATAAAACTTCAACCACCCTGAATAAAAGGACTGAAATTCAGTTTTATGTGTCAAATGTATGGTGGAAACACATGTATATACGTGCATTATCTTATAAGTGTGTGCTAAGGAGAATCAAGCAGCTTGTGGCATCTGCCTAACCAGAAGAGGATAGTGGTTCTCTTCTCCTTTTAGCACCACTGAAAAAACATAAACCACGGTACCTATAACTAGGCAAGGTGTACACTCCTCTATAGCGCCAGTACCTAGTAACATTACCACTAGCCTAGCAGCTCTTGGAGATGTTTGTCTGCCTATACTTTCGGGGACTGTGACATAGGCTTGTTTACACTGTTGTATGCCTATTGGCTATGCCGTACTCTCTGTACTTTTGTTAATGGCCCACTGTATGTACTCTCAAAGAAGACTGGTGGCCATGCCTGGCTGTGTAGACTCATGAGGACTGTAGTTCTTTCAAAGGTCCTTGCTCAAACTTTGCTATTTGTACTCCTGACAGCAGATCACCATACCTTGCTGTCTACGTATTCCCCAGGGTAGACTCCATATTGGTTTGTCTGTACAACTCACATATGGTGGCTGTGTCGTGCTGTCTGAACTCTTGGAAGCTAGTGAATGTGCCATGCCGCCTGCTGCCCCCAAAACAGTGTCTAAGCTCTGCTGTCTGTCATTCTGAAGGCTGGTGGGTGTGCTCTGCTCTCTGTGTACCAGATTATCCTTCGAGCCTTATTGCTAGGTAAGGGCACAGGCAAAATGTCACTTTCTCAAGGTAACCAACAATCAATACACTGGTTCTGTCTCTTCGGAGATGTATTCCCCATTGCCTAAGCTTTGCAGATTCGTACTGTTGCCTTCACCCACCCTTTAGAGCGGCTGGATATGTCTTGCTGCTTTTGTTGCTGTATTACTTCATGCTCATGGTTGTGCCACTACAGATGTAGACTGTTCAGCTGGTTTTTCCACTTTTGGCCTCTTTTGATTAGTGGTATACTATGGCTGTAATTCTCTGTAATCGTGAGGGTTTTTGTATTCTGTTGTGGTGGCTTGGAATGTGCCAGTTGAGTGATGATGGAAATTCCTTGGCTAACATACTTTGCATCTTGGGTTTTTGGTTAAGCTGTGGATAATAATCAGCTGCCAAATCTCTTGAGGCTAGTACATAGGTGTAGACTGTCTTTGTTATCCAAGATTACGTAAACTGTAATCATTAGTCTGCACTCCTTGAACGTGTTTCTTTTCCTTATCTGGATCTGATTTTATAGCAGGGACCTTAAGGCTGTGTCCTGGAATGTGAATGGTAATCCAAGGATTTTTTTGTTTCAAATTCGTTGACGTCCTGTATGTGTGTTTGGTTGGTAATGAATAGGCATGTAGTCTTCCACTGTGTCCAGTAGGTGTCCTAATGTGGTCTGGGTTCTGGCTGTGATGCATCTAGATGTGCAGTCTCTTCATTTGGCGGTCTGTATTGGATCTTTTGTACACCTCAAAGCAGATTGAACAGAATGTAAACTGTAGATCACTTATCTTTCTTATTTATTTTACATTGAATAGTTTATGGCTGAAGCCCTTCTCATTAGGGATTTTAGCAAGTCCTCTTCCTCTATTGGTTGGTTATTTTATCGTTCACATTTTTCTTCGGCCCACTGCAGCATGGGGCAGCCCACATCATCTATTGGCTAACATCACTCTGAGTGACAGCATTCTGTCCTCCTTTCAGAAGGAGTACACTCTCACACAAAATAGTTACCGTGAGTCCCCTGGACTGCTAGGGCAATGTTTGGAGACCCAGAACAATTTTTGCTTTTAACCACTTTTTCTTTTTTTGGGATAAACAAGGACCTGGTGGATTCCCCAACAACAAGATTTGTGAAAACCATAATAAAAAAACTTGCAGTGCATTTATTTATTTAATTTATTTAAAGTATTTGTATAGCGCAACTGATACCTTGCAGGTTTCCTGGCGCTGGAGAATACTCTAACTGAGGAGAACAAGAGCGGGTAGCAAGCGGGAGGAATTAGGGAAATAACCAGGTCTTGATCCGTTTCCGAAAGGGAAGAAGTTGTGAGATTTGGCGGATGTCGATGGGCAAACTGTTCCATAATTTAGCCGCTGCGACCCTAAATGATCTGCCCCCAGTTCTGACTTTGTTGTATCTGGGCACTGTTACCAGACAGGCTGAGGACGATCGCAGGGCTCTGTTAGGAGTGTACCACGAGAACAGGGCTTGCAGAGGTCTGGGCCAGAGTCCATGCAGAGCCTTAAAAACAAGGCAGAGGGACTTAAATGCCACACGCTGCTTCAGAGGTAGCCAATGTAGCTCGGCTAAGGCCGCTGTGGCCGAGGATCTCATAGTCCAGCCGAGGGCTAGCTTGGCAGCGGCTGACTGGATTCTTTGAAGCCGGTCTAGCAGCGTAACAGGAGACTCGAGTAGCAACGCGTTACAATAGTCGAGGCGACTGAGAATAGTGCACCTGACTATTAATGCCCGAGCTTGTGCAGGGAGGAGTGGCATAATTTTACGCAGGGAACGTAACAGGGCTGAGCAGGTCCCCACTGTTTTGGTGACCTGGGTTTCATCACCTGCCTTTACCCCAGTGACTGTGAGTTTTGCAGCATAGTTTCACATGCTACTCCTATTCCTAAAATCTAGTGGTTGAGTCACAAGTTCTTTGTTTTTTCTTGAAAACATTCTGTGGCAAAGGTGACTATCCACTAGAGGGGTGTCTATGATGAAACTCCTTGAGACACAGTTCTACTTTACCTCATGTGGGGTGCCACATTCAAATCTGTTTGTCTGCCATGCCTGCCTGATTTCAGTGTTCAGAGTGGAGAACCTTTGGTGTAAAGCTGGAAAAATATGTTTTTTAATGTACTGACAGATTCACAGATGACACCTAGGGGGACAGAAAACCTACTACTAGAGCATGTTATACAGCTAAATATAATGATAATGTTACTGCTCGAGATATTGGTCCTTTAACAGTAACTGTTCAAATATTGCCTGCTACTTCTTATACTTGACTTGATAAAATATAGTCTATCATGCACTCCTGTGAAGTTGTATTTAAATGCAATTTGTGTATATTTTCGAAATAGAGAACATCTATTTTTCATGTCTCTGCCTTTCATTGAAGGCAGAGATACGAATTGAATGGATCTCCATATAGTTCTTACCAGGCTGAAGGGAGCATTATTTGAGCCCCTGCACCGTCCTCTGCAATTTTTCACTTGGCGATGTCACATCCTTACGTAGAGTTAGTGAACTTCAAGCTCTGTCAGCGGAAGAGTCATTCATCCAAGTTCAACAGGACAGACTTCTTCTGATCACACGCCCTTGATTCTTGTCAAAGGTTATCTCCCTTTTCCATGTCAGTCAGTCAATTTAATTGTGAATTTTTTTCCCCCTTGAAAGCCATATACCCTCGCTGAAAAGTCTTTATTCGCTTTAGCTATGTGAAGGACTATCATGTTTCTTGTTGATTGTTTTTTGCTGTCAGAAAAACTAAGCAGTTGCTTGTTGTCTTGCGGCACCTTGGAAATCCTACTCCTACTTGTACTGGCCTTATGGATTGTGAAGAGGATTCAACTATGTGATGCTAGAGCTAAACGCACGTTGCCTGTTACCTTAGGCCACATTTCACTCATAAGGAGTCACATTGTCTTTGCTTACTTAGGCAACATTCAATTCTCTGTAGAGCTGCTGCTTGTTCTCTAGTTCACATATTTATTAAACATGATTGTGGTGCTATTCTAACCCACCAAGAAATGCAGGCAAGCAAGACTGTGCTACGAAATTTGTTTCAAACGTCTTCCTTCTGTGCGTGCAGGCTACTTAACGGTTTGGGCACTGCTTGTCAGTCCATGCATAGCATTTGATCTTTCCCAGCACTAACTTCAAACAGAAAACGTTTGTTTTTTGTAATAGTTGGCGTGCATTCTTGTAGTGCTGTAGATTTACATGAATTCTGCCCTTCTCATATGCAAATTAGTAGGGCAGGCGTTCTTAACCTTTTCACTCGTGTGGACCCCCACTGAATCACTGTTGAAAGCCAGGAACTCCCACCTAAACAATTTCTATGATTTGAACATCAAAACAGGATACAGATATACAGAAACAACTGTTCTTCAAATACGCAGATTATGATCTTTTTTAAATTTACACACAACACATAGGTAAAAATATGAATTTTATTTCTAAAAGAAGTGATACGCTGAACTCCAGCATATAGTTTTGTCATTCTCGTTCCAAATGCATGATCCAGTTTTACTGACTTATACCAGCGCTTCAATTGGGGCCACCACCGTCCATACTAGATTATTTTTGCTGTATTTGATCTGCTCCCACAAATCACAAGAAGGATGCCAACTTAACTTCTATCCTCTATTTCAAATTCCCTTACACAGTGTGCTTTTAAATATTGAATGCTGCTTTATGTATATGCACTTCCTTAATCTGCTAAAATGTTATGTTTCATTCAGCCACAGACCACCCGAGTAGGCATCATTGACTCCCAGGCGTCCGCCAACCACCTGTTAAGAATCACTGTAGTTACGATTTGCTTGCTGCACCATTTTTTCAACCTTGAGAGGGAACTTCAGTCTGAGTTGGAGTCTCTATTTTTGTGTATTGTGTTTATAAAGGCAGTGTGTTACATTACCTCGAAACTAAAAGCAGTTATTTGAAAAGAACAGGTTGTTATAGTTGAACCTGTTCTTTTCTAAGAAGTGGTTTTAGTGGGGTGACTTGTGATAATGCTCTTGAACCCAACTCTAGGTGAAGTGAATTACCAGTTGAAATGTAACCTTTGGTATAAAATCACCAACAGTATTTACAAAATATCTCTCATGGGTAGCAGCACATTTCAGGTGAGCGTGGATACATGTATATCCATATTTAGACGACTGGTTGGTAGAAGGTAATCCTCTGGTTACTTGCTTCAAAAACATCCAAAAAGTGGTAATACAACTCCACTGATGGTGCAATTTTGTAATCCATATGAAATCCAAATTGAAGAACAATATAAAATGTTTGACGGTATACCAGATGTTCACAGAGCTCCAGATTTCCCAGCAGACACAATAATTCTGTTCACACAAAGTGAAATTATTTTGTATCTAATGTCACTGCTTAGAAGTTGAGTGAGATAATGAAGATATTTGGCATAATAGTATCATGCATTTATCTAGCACACAATGCCTGTCTGTATAAGGAAATATTCTAGCAATGGATTCACAAGCAGTAGTCACATGGAACTGGTAGGATCTATTAGTCATTATGAAGATGTCCAGATTTCTGTTGAGCAATGTAATATTAACCCAGAGAGTAAGGACTTATCCAGTATTGGGGTATCTTTCATAGATTCAAATGCCTGAATCATTCCCCGTCGTCGAGATGGGAATCCCACGGTATAATAAACAAGCAGTATTCCAAAAATGCCGTAGGCTACAATGGCCCTGGGTGTAGCAAAAAGGATCCGTGGATGACAAATCAAAAGAACCTAACCAAGGACATACGGGTGGTTCGCCAATTGGGTGGAAACCAACCTCTGTTAGCCGAAAAGAAACATTTCTTTTCTTGAGTCCCCTTACTCACCCTGGGTTGCTCCTAGGTGACATGCTTCATCATTGGGGCCATCCCAAGCATTTACTGCTTGGGGCGTGCTGCGACTAGCGGATTTACATAGGAGCACTTATTTTGTGAGGATATGTGTAGTGCAGTGTAGGGGGAGTGGTGTAGGTGATATTTAAAAATGTACGTAACTAGTGAGCCAAAGTTTTATTCCTGCTCCCAGTTGGCAAGGATAAAAAAGGGGTTAATAAAAGGGATAATTAACTGTTATTTAATTATAATCTCTAGTATTGTGTCGGCATGTTTTGTAGTGTAGTTCCTAGTTTCCCACTAGGCCCTGCGCATTGGAATAACATAAACAGTAGTATCGACGTGGAACTGCTTATATTCCAGGCCTCCACTGACTATGCTAAACTTAATTGGGTTGTGTTACCAACTAGCTCAGAGGTCACTGGAAACTTTCTTCTCTGCATAGGAAGTGATCAGCTTCCTTGGCACAGACAAGAAGGGATTCAGCTTTCCAACAACCGTGCAACATGACAACTTTGCTCCTCAGATCAAGAGTCGATCTCTAGGGTCGTGTGAAACAATAGACACAGATTTCACTCAGTCAGTCTAGTGCAGTTTACTTTCACAGTATGTAGAGAATAGAGAGACGGGCGTGTATCAATAAAGGGTTAACATTTATTGAACAGTCTTTCTTCTCGTACAAGAGAAATGTATTGCCACAATTGCAATAATTGTTATTATAAAAAGTACGTACAGTAAGATAAGAATTGCGAAATAGAACTGTAAAAGCATTGATATGGTTTCTTAGCCATACAATGGTTTAAAAGTAATAAAACATATATACAGTCATATATACATTAGGCTAACATACTCAACTGGTGCTTCTAACTAAGCCTACCCCAGTGTGCCTGACCTAAGCCTAACACGTGAGAAGGGGGAGTAAGTAAGTAGCTTAAGTTAAGTTGGTTTTGCCAAGGTTTGTTTCAAGAATTCTCGTCTAAGGGTTTAGTCAACACCATACCTCTGAATAGAATGATGGAGGATTGGTATCTCCTTCAGGGGTCTCTCTCGATATCCCAGTCACCTGCGAGGGTAAACTGGAAGCGCCGGGACTGGATTTCTCTGCACGAGAAAGGCAGCGGCTTCTCTCAGCGCGTCGAGGAAGGAGGGGTGACAGCGTCTGCGGGCAGCTGGGCTGGATGTCTTCGCAGAGGACGGCTGCACGGCTCCTCAAGCGTACTGCACCATAGGTCGCGCTGTAGCGGCGATAATGGTAATCAGTAGCTTCACCACCACAGGATAGCAGGCTGCAGCGACAGAGTGCTAGTTTTTACCAACACGGGGTCATGCAGGCAGCTGGCATCAGCAACATGTTCGCTCATTGCTTAAGGCAACGTTGGTAATATTTATACCTGACAGGTGCCGGGTTTGACGCAAGTTTGCTGGACATAAGACGTCAATTAAAGATGTCACTAGGAAGTGATAGTTATCAGTTGCTCATTAGAGTTCCATTACTAATCAAAACATAGCAAGCGGGGATTTCCAGGTTTGCTAAGTTTTTATCTTGTTGAAGAACTCGGAGTGTTATCTAGGAATATCAGATAGTGACTGCTGCTCTGTCATTGCACTAATTGGTCGCAAAGGAAGTAGCAGAGAGTCATGCTGGAATGTGGCTCTGTGGCTCTGCTCGTGTGAGGCCAGAGATGACTTTACAGAAAATCGCACTTGAACGGTTATGCCAATATAGGGAATAAATGGATTTATAGCCGAATAGGGGCATAAGGTCACAGTATCGATCAGGAACCTAGATAAGCACATGACACCCACTCCACGAATTCATGTCCATCAAAATTACTAAAACTAAGCAATTAGATGCATGTGTAACATGGTGTAACATAGCCCACCCCAAAATACATAAATGCATTCGAAATAGGCGTACTTGTAATACATGGAATTTAGGTACTGTACGTAGTTTAAAAAGCATAGTAATCATTCAAAAATTATTGCATATGAAATCAATGAACGATTATGCATAAAGAATTACACATGAAGTATCTCTGACAGAAGAAATGCGAGATAAATCATCACATAAAAATGCATTGTAATAATATGTGTGCTAGAGGCTGGTGTTATGTTGTTATGTCTCTAGATGTGTTTTTAGAAATAGAAGTGTGAAGCTTCTGTTCTCTAAGAATAGTTTTTACGTTAAGCAAAGAATTGTTCGTGCCAAAAAGAGAGGGTCAATATTTTTTAAAAAATTGTCCAATTCAAAGAAAAAATCAGTTTACCAAAGCTCCTGGCAGTTTTATGTTGATCAAAACTGAAGGCCGAATTCAGAGTTCATGGGAACGCCGTGTGTCGGAAAGCTTTTCAAAAGTTATTGTTTCTCTGTGGGTGAGAACATCGTATCAGACAGGCTCGCAAAGAATTGGTCTACAAAATCAGGTGATAGTTCAACCAAATTAGATAGCGCTGTAACTTGGCAGGTGTGAGAATGATTGCTGTCATCGAAGACAGGACCAGCCCTGCTCACAGAACGTTGTACCTGGATGATGTTGCTTTTGTCACTCGCTCCACTGTTACCACTTGGCTGTAGTACAGGAGTCTCCACGAATGCCGTCATCAGGATTGGTAGCCGCTGGGGACAACACAATGCGTGAGCCGTTATTGGACTTAGCAAAGTATCGACGTCCGTTGGTACTGCTGATGGAAGTGAAAGACAGATGTCCAACACGCATTCATCGCCGCAAAGCATACACCGTAGCACAGGTAAAATGCAATTTTGCCATATCGGTCTGAATGAAAGGAACCAGGTCATGTTTAGATCTCTCAGCCTGGCCAATCCGAGGACGTTAGTTATCCTGTTCCTGTAGCGCATTGCTAGGATTGTTTCTTCCATTCCCATGGGAGCTATGTCTGAGCCGAGGCTTGCCATAACGTAGCAGAAGGGTCAAAAATAGAATCCCTGCGATGAGTCCAAAAAATAGTGGAACACCACCAAAGATGGAGTGCACAAAATTAGGAAAGATTCCCAAAATTGCCTGGAAGGGTGTTAGCAGTCCCGTAAAGACTGTCTTAAATATGCCTGGGATGCTTGTAGCACTAGACATGTTAAGGAGTTGGTCGAGCATTTGTACGAAATGCACGGGGCAATTTGTTGATAAAAGGTCATGGACCTCGGTAGCCGTCCTTGCGACTAGAAGATCATACGTCTCTTTAGATGACGTTATAGGCACTGTTGTCTGTAAAAGTACAGATTTCATTTTGCTTAATGTATCAATTCGTATAGAATAGAGATTCAGACGAGGCCAGAGGGGAGTCACTAAGTCTGGAGGCCCGCTCGGGAACAATGCTTGCATGCAACATTTGACCATGGATGTTACTTCTACTAGATAACTTTTTCCGGGCGCGAGGCCACAGCACCTGTGATCCGTTCTTAGAATGTAACTCCCGTTTGCGAGTTGCATAAAGAAGGGCTCTATCTGAGTTGCAGGTGTGACTAGCTGGTGGCATGAAAGGTTGTTTGAATTGCCATCACATGCTCCGTGTAAATTAATACCCTGACACAAAAGTATACCGCTTAGTGAGTGTTTACAGTTCTCACCACTAAGAAATACATTTTTGTCGCTGTCACTATAGCAAGAATGAGTGTATGGTAATTTCCATTCGGATTTTACATATCCCTTACCCAATTGTTCATATTGGCCAGCAGGTATGTACTCAAGGCATTTTTTAAAGCGGAAAGTTGTTATCGGAATTGTGATAATTCCGTGTATTATCCATTCAATGACAGGGCTCTCTGACATGGTCAATGGTAATCTCTCGAGTTTCTCGATATTCAAGATTGTATAGTCTGCTCCTTTCTGTGCCAAACTGATCTGTTTATCAGTAAGGTTAAAAATGGAAAATAATGACGTTGTGTTGATTAAACGCCAAGGCACATAGCCTGAACGAAGATTTTGCAGCGTCCAGCCTAGTTCTATAATAGAGCGTAATTGAGACTGGCCATGTTGTAACATTAGCAAATCTCTGTCTATCACATCAAAGGCAGAGGATACAATATTGTCCAAAGGATATATTCTGGAAGACAGAGTCATTAACCCATTGTCTACCACAGAAAGTGATTTTTCCAAATTAATACGATCAATTTCTCGTATTTTTTCAGCAGTTTCAATTTGCTTTACTTTCCAAGCCTCGTTGTAAGCAGCATAGATGCTGGTCGCTATGAAACGCTTTTGACGCTGTTTGCGTGGTCCAAGAATGAAATCGCGCAAATCAGCACCATCTTTTAATAAAGACAAGTGTTGCTTAATTTCAGCCAGTGTGGATGTAGTTAGCCATTCTAGGCAGAGTTTCCCTACACTGTATGTTGTTATAATCCCTGGATGTTGTCTCTGGGAGTATCTATGGTCTAATCTGGTCATTTTTAACCCCTGTGTTTTATTCAGGAATCTATCTTGACAGCTATTTGTGTCTGTAGGCCAGATTAACCACTTTTTCCAATCAGGATGTGTTCTGTTGAAATGTAAAATGTGTGACACGTCTAACTCATTATCTGCAGTTGTATTCTCAGCTATTGGCTTTGGTATAGACGGTGTTTTAAGTTCTTTGTTCTTAGCTAGGCCAAGACAAGATGTTTGGTGTACAGTGTCATTTAAAAATAACATTTGTTCTGGTATCATGCAGGTTCTAAAAAGTGCTTCAATGCCTTGCACCTGCCAATCTTTTGTACCCCAAATTGATTTCGTTTCAATATTATTTTTCCAATAATCAAAACCAAATGTCATCATTTTGTCATAAAATGCTTCTGAATATATCAATTTAGAATTTGTCAGCATTGTTTTCATTCCTGTTTTATCTAACAGTTTATAATAAAACGTTTCTGCATCACTGGTGTTAAACCCTGAAAAATATTTGAATTTCTCAAAAAATGCTTTAGAACTGCTTTTAGGTGGTGTAGAACAATGTTCCCATTGATTATACATAAAAACATTTCTAGGCTGTGCAGATTTATGCAAGTAATGATCCCCATAGTGGGTGTAACAGAATAACTGCTCATAACTAGATGAACCTTGTAAATAATCATGATCTGTGAATCTAGCTGACATTACTAAATCAGACATCATGTCATTAATACTGTTAAAGTCCCAATCATCAGAGAATGTACTTGGTGTCACAAAGTCACTTAAGGAAACCTTTAGTTGATGAGGATACTTCAGGATTTCAACCGGACCATAGATCTCATAGTCTGTTTTCTCCCATACTACCCCACCAGGTATTGGAATTGCTGTGACATTTACTGTTGACAGTTCTCTTTTCTTCACGTGGGATGATCTGTGTGGTTTCAGGACTAGGTTGATGTTCTGACTTGCTGTGTCCATTCAATTGTAATGAACTTTCCTAAAATTAAAACTAAAATTAGGCATAGTAGGAGTATGAATACCCCTGAGATGATCCAATGCTCAATCAACGGTGAATCCAGATATAGTTCTTTGATTTGTTGAAGGAGTCCTGTTGTATTTTCTTTAGAATACTTTTTTGTTTCTGGCATCACTTCGGGGTCATTTAAATCTTCAGAGAAGTTGTCGAAGTTGATGAAATAACCAGAGGCAGTTCTGTCAATTGATGGGATTGTTCTTTCAATCTGTCTTTCGGTAGCACTTTCTGATGCCACATCATTGTAGACTGGTGTTGTTTCTTGATGAACTGTTTCAATCTGTGTTTCAAGAGGCACGAGTTCCATGGCATTATTGCATAGTCCTTCATTGTGCACTGCAGGCTGATCGAATGTGATTAGTCTTTCAGTTTGAACCTCTTGGATTGTTGCAAGTTTGGGTATTCTGTTGTTTCTTGGGAGTCCACTGGGCCTACTGTTGATTATAGGCCACATGCTTGTGGTTTTACCAGATTGATAGACACGACTCTGTTCTCCTTTTTACCAGCAAGGGGCGGTAGCACAACTGATCTTGTTCCGGTGACTGCTAAGACAGGTACTGCTTTTCTGTAAGAAGGCCCAAATTCCTTCTTAACCGCGATCTTTTCTCTGACTAGATCCCCAATCTTTGGAATCCAGACAGGCCTTGCTGGGGCTGTTGCGGGTGGTGCCTCGTCAGTGGTACTTGGCTGTTGCTTTAACTTTATGTTGCTTAATGATTTTCTTGTTTCATTCAGTTCCTGTAAAACAGCCAAACGGTCTTTTACATCAAACTGCGTTTTTTCTTCTTGTACCACTGACATCTGACTATCGAGGTCCTGAACGTTCATTCTAATTCCGAACAATAGTTCGTATGGGCTGAAACCTTTTAGAGAATTTCTTGGCATGTTGTTAAGACTAGTCTGGACACTTATTAAATGTTTGACCCACCCAGCGCCTGAACCTAATACCTTCGCTGTTATAGATTGCTTTATGTCCCGGTTTTTTCTTTCTACCACACTATTCCCTTCGGGATGCGACGGACAAGAATACCGCAACCCAATTCCCATGCTGGCCATGGCCTCCTTATAGGCTCGAGAGCTGAAAGCAGGACCCTGGTCAGAATGGAACGTGGTAATTGCGTATGTGCCGATAAAGACTCGCAAATCTTTTATAACCGTTCTAGCGTCAGCCGAGCGCTGGGGCCACATCCATATGAACCTCGTACAGGAATCCACTGCTACCATGATATATCTATAGTTACCGTCCCTTTGTAGGGGACCACAGTGGTCCAGGTAAACACATGCAAATGGTTTATCCGAGATGAGAAGGGGTGTCTGCGCTGGTCGTTTCACTGTTGATACTTTTATCCTTTGGCATATGTCGCATTCTAATACATACTTTTTAGTTTGTATTCTCAAGCGAGGCCACCAATATCTCTGTTTTAATAGTGATACTGTTGCGGAAACGCCAGCGTGTGCAGAAGCAAGCCCTTCGTGTGCCGCTTTTATTAGTCCTAGTCTGTGTTCCTTGTTTGGAATTACTCTATCCCCCACTCCAGGGATTCGAGCAAAAGGAACATTATTTGTATCCGTTAAGTACAAGTACTTTTCAGGAAAGCCTTTTGGGAGTGTTTTCTTATCATTTTTTACTGACGCACTGACAGCTTGTAGAACATCGCTGTCTATTTTTGTTTGTGACCGAGTTATCGCAGCTACGGAAGCCGTTTGCACAGCTGCCTTCGCGGCTTCATCAGCCAATGAATTCCCTGCAACGTGAACGCCATCACGTTGATGACTCAGTGTATGTATCACGTGAGTCTTTTGTAGTTCTTTTTGTAAAAGAACTACCTGTTCCCAAAGCATTTTATGCTTTATTGTGCCACCTTTTGCATCTTTGAAACCATTTTCCACCCAATTCTGCAAGTATTCATTATAAGATTGTACGCAATAAAAAGAATCGCACACTATTAGTGTGGGGAATTCGCGATCAGTATTTTCTAGCGCCATCTTAAATGCTACTAATTCAGCTCGTTGAGCCGAGCAATCTCCTAGAGATTGTGTTTTAGTGACCAATGGTCTAAATTTTCCTTTGTGCCAGCGACCTTTAACAATCGCGCACGCAGCACTGTAAGCTTGCTTACCCCCAACTGCGGGTTGTGCTGATCCGTCAGTATATATAATACTTCCGTATTCTTCGAGAGGCAGGATTTCAATTGGCAGAGGACATTCGTATTCATATTGTAAAAATTCCTGTGTTTTTAAGTTAGGATCAAATTCGTAAACTACGTCTGTTGCAGCAAGAGAATTAACCCACTGAATCCATCTCGGATGCAAAGCTTTAGCATTAGGAATGCTTGCTTTAGTTACCGCTTCTAAAGCCGGAATTGGTGTTACGATTATTATTCGTTTACCTTGTGCTAGGGGCCTTTCTTTTGCTACAGCAGTCTGAACCGCAGTTAGAATTTTCTCCGTTGAACTGAATTTTATTTCAGCCTTTGTGTATAAATGTGATTTGTAAGCTATTGGTACCTTTTCTCCCTCATTAGAGGTTAGGTACGTGAATCCGCATCTTCCTGGGATGACTCGGATTACAAGATCACGTGTGTTGTCACGTGTATCTAATTTTGTTTTTGCTAACATGTCTGTTTGCAGTGATCTCAAAATTTCTGTGTGTTTTTGAGTCCAATTGATTTGTTTTAAATCAGGTTTTATTAGTTCGTAGAGAGGTTTAACCCTCTCTGCGTAATTTAGGATGTAAGTTCTTCCGAAATTCAGAAAACCTAGTATTGATTGTAAATTCTTCAGCGTTTTTGGAGCTTGGAGTACAGCGCACTTCTCTAAGAAGTTGTCCGCTAGGCTTTTCCCTTCACTTGATAATTCGTACCCTAAGAACAGTACTGTCAGATGGGCAATTCGGGACTTTTTAAAGTTGAATTTGTAACCCTCTGCTGCGAACCCAAGTATAATGGTGTTCACTCTTTTCAAGTGAGTATCCAAGTCGTCGTCTGTGAGATAAATATCATCTACGTAAGATAATGCTTCATCATCATAGATTTGTAGTAATTCTGTTACCCTAGCTGAGAATAGTCCTGGGCTGTTCTTGAACCCCTGTGGGAGTCGACAGAATTTTTTCTGTGACCCAAATGCGGAGAAAGCGGTCAAGTATCTGCTTTCTGGTGCAATGTTTTGACAAAAGAAACCATTAGAAATGTCTAATGTCGTTTTGTATTTTTTCCTAACTATGTTATTCATTAGGGCTGCACTATGCGAGTTTTGTACTGCAAAAGTTTTGCAACATGTATTAAGGTGTCTGTAGTCCAAAACTAGACGATATGAATTGTCTGGCTTGGAGACAGGAAACAAAGGATTGTTCATTTGAGAGGTGCATGTTTCAATCACCCCCTGGTACTCAAGTTGATCTAAGATCTCCCTGACTTGTTTTTTAGCTTCTTGCTTTATGGGATACTGCCGTTGGGCAGTTGGTTCACTTTTTAGTTGGATTTTGTGAGGAGGTGAATCCTCATCCCATCCTACATGATTTTTATACAATGCAGGTGCCTGGGCTACTGCCCATTTCCTTGCATATGTGTATTTTTTATGAATCGGAATGTGATTCGAGAAGGCAGGCATAATCACTTCTTCGCCACGAGGGCACTCCCTGACAAACTCTGGGGGCCAATCTTTTTCAGCTAACAGAATATCATAGCCTTTTGAGAGCTTATCCCAAAATAGACCCTTAATTTTCCTAGTCTTATCACCCTCTATACGCAATGTTATTTCGTATATTTTATGGGGCTCGCTAAGCCTGGCGTCGGCAGTTTCAACCTGAATGTATTCATTCGTGTCCACTGTCTCCAGATGACTCATCAAGATCTTGCGCGCTATACTGATCTCTGCTGCACTGTCCAACATTGTCAATGCCCACTCCCCGTTTTTCAACTGTGTCCTCAGTATTCTCGGCATGGTTGATTACTCTAATACTGGCTACCTTCTTTTTCTGAAATTGAGATTTCTTATTTTGAGCAGGTTCCTTGTCTTTGGACTTGGTGTGCTCTCCTGGGTCTGACCGTCCTCTTCTTTCCGAATTCTGTGGAAGAGATCGAGAGGGACGTGTATCAATACTTTGATATCTATCAGGTCTTTTTATATTATCCCTATTTCTAAGGTTATATCTTTTCTCAGAGGGCTCCCGTTGGGGAGACTGGCGTTCTCGAGTCGGAGTTCTTTCCCTCCGTCGAGGAGACCTTCCTCTGGACTGGAAAACTTTTTCCTTGGGAGTGGATTGTTTATTTCCATCCCAGCTCTTTTTAGGAGTGTTTAAATTATTTTTAATAAATAATTTTTCTGGATTTTCGAGCAGTTGGGGCTTAACTGGTTTCCCACCCAAGCTGTCTCTACCTAATTCTTCATAGCATTTTTCTATGATTTTGGCAAGCTCAACAGGATCTTTTATATCTGTTTCCCTCAACTTCTGGCGAATCGCCACAGATGCTGCTTCTCCCTTTACATTGGCTAATAATATAGCCGTGACCTGCTTGAAGTCTTTCAGTAATTTCATACCTAGATTTAAAGCTGGTTCTGGACCGAATTCATTTTGAATCTGTTTTAGCACGTCTGGTATTACCGCCATAGACGGAACACCGTGTGTTTTTGTGTAAATGGAAGCAAAGACTGTACCCCAAGTGTCGCAGTCCTCCACGTGTGGTGCGATTCCCATAGGAAGGCAGATGGTCAAGATTCTGTGTTTCTCAATAGGGGTAGTATCAGGAAATACTGCCTCTATTTGAGTGATTTTCTGGGCTAACCAGAAAGGAATTTGTTCCCGTTTTACGGGTGTTTTACCAAGACATGACTGTATGTTCTGTGGTGTAATTTTATTTGTGTTCCCCTGATGAGGGGTCAGCTGGTGTGAATTAACAGCTGGCTGGACTGTTGCAGTCCGTATTACATATTGGACTAATTGCCTATGTATTTTTATTAATGTGTTTAGCTGTACTAACAGCTCTTCTCTAGACATTTTTATAATGTCAGGATGTGGTGTGTAGCTGGCTAGAACCGGCCACGTGGCTCCTGGTCTACCTAGTGGACCGAGCCTAGTTATGTGATCATTGTGTTTTAGGGCGCCATTAAACCAGAGCAGGTGCTCTTGAAATTTAAGTGGGATTTAAATCTCCTCAAAAGGAGCATACTCTCCCGGAGGTTCCTCTATTTTGTAATAGTGAAACTCTTGTGTTATAGCGTTTACCGCTGGAAAGTTTATCCATGAATAGAATACCTCTGTCTGCCGATACTCGTGAGCCTCTATCACGAAAATTACTGTACCACCTTGAGGTGTCAGTCCGTGTTCTATAAGTTTTAAAGTTATAGATCTTCTTAACTGGACCGGGATGATAATAGCATCCGGGTCTGTGTATTCGGGACCTTGCTGAGTCGCATCTACTGCGGCCCCAGTAGTTCCGTTATTTTCTACTGACATTGTATAAATGCAGGTTTTGCAGAGTAGGTCTCCAAGGAGACAAAGATTAGATGCACAATATTTTGGAACACTGTATCCTTCAACGTTGAATAAACCAGAGCTTTACATAGGAATCTCTTCCTACTAAGGTCGGGCGGATTTTAACCTTTCACCCACTCCAGACGTCTATTGGAGTATTTAAGGGAGAAAGGGGTGTGAAATATGCACGACTGAGTTACTCTACAAGTCTTACGTTAGTTTATCGCCTTACCAAACGTTAGGGCGCCATGTAGTGTAGTTCCTAGTTTCCCACTAGGCCCTGCGCATTGGAATAACATAAACAGTAGTATCGACGTGGAACTGCTTATATTCCAGGCCTCCACTGACTATGCTAAACTTAATTGGGTTGTGTTACCAACTAGCTCAGAGGTCACTGGAAACTTTCTTCTCTGCATAGGAAGTGATCAGCTTCCTTGGCACAGACAAGAAGGGATTCAGCTTTCCAACAACCGTGCAACATGACAACTTTGCTCCTCAGATCAAGAGTCGATCTCTAGGGTCGTGTGAAACAATAGACACAGATTTCACTCAGTCAGTCTAGTGCAGTTTACTTTCACAGTATGTAGAGAATAGAGAGACGGGCGTGTATCAATAAAGGGTTAACATTTATTGAACAGTCTTTCTTCTCGTACAAGAGAAATGTATTGCCACAATTGCAATAATTGTTATTATAAAAAGTACGTACAGTAAGATAAGAATTGCGAAATAGAACTGTAAAAGCATTGATATGGTTTCTTAGCCATACAATGGTTTAAAAGTAATAAAACATATATACAGTCATATATACATTAGGCTAACATACTCAACTGGTGCTTCTAACTAAGCCTACCCCAGTGTGCCTGACCTAAGCCTAACACGTGAGAAGGGGGAGTAAGTAAGTAGCTTAAGTTAAGTTGGTTTTGCCAAGGTTTGTTTCAAGAATTCTCGTCTAAGGGTTTAGTCAACACCATACCTCTGAATAGAATGATGGAGGATTGGTATCTCCTTCAGGGGTCTCTCTCGATATCCCAGTCACCTGCGAGGGTAAACTGGAAGCGCCGGGACTGGATTTCTCTGCACGAGAAAGGCAGCGGCTTCTCTCAGCGCGTCGAGGAAGGAGGGGTGACAGCGTCTGCGGGCAGCTGGGCTGGATGTCTTCGCAGAGGACGGCTGCACGGCTCCTCAAGCGTACTGCACCATAGGTCGCGCTGTAGCGGCGATAATGGTAATCAGTAGCTTCACCACCACAGGATAGCAGGCTGCAGCGACAGAGTGCTAGTTTTTACCAACACGGGGTCATGCAGGCAGCTGGCATCAGCAACATGTTCGCTCATTGCTTAAGGCAACGTTGGTAATATTTATACCTGACAGGTGCCGGGTTTGACGCAAGTTTGCTGGACATAAGACGTCAATTAAAGATGTCACTAGGAAGTGATAGTTATCAGTTGCTCATTAGAGTTCCATTACTAATCAAAACATAGCAAGCGGGGATTTCCAGGTTTGCTAAGTTTTTATCTTGTTGAAGAACTCGGAGTGTTATCTAGGAATATCAGATAGTGACTGCTGCTCTGTCATTGCACTAATTGGTCGCAAAGGAAGTAGCAGAGAGTCATGCTGGAATGTGGCTCTGTGGCTCTGCTCGTGTGAGGCCAGAGATGACTTTACAGAAAATCGCACTTGAACGGTTATGCCAATATAGGGAATAAATGGATTTATAGCCGAATAGGGGCATAAGGTCACAGTATCGATCAGGAACCTAGATAAGCACATGACAGTTTCGAGGTATCCCCTAAACCTCTTCTTCAGGACAACAAAGGGACCAGACCCTTATGTACCACTCCGTGCAGGACCTATAGTTAAGTGAAAATAAAGATAATGACTGCACATCTATTGTGTGAGCCTTTTGAAAAAAATACATACAGTTGATTCTGAACACGTAGTATTTATTTTATGGCCAAATTGCGCCTCATGGTCTTTTTGGGTGGAGAGGCCTGTAGAACCTGTGCTCAGCAACCCTCCGTCAATACGACCTACTTGTTCCGAGGGTGGCCCTGAGCCATGCTAATATAGCCTATCTATGTCCTTTTTGAGCCATGCTAATATAGCCTATCTATGTCCTTTTTAAAAAAGGACCAAATGCTAAATACAGCCAATCAGCTGTTAGCACCCTCTAGAATCTTCCCAGCAGAGGCAGTTTCCCTTAGATTTTCACCGCACGTCATGTGTGAAGGGAGTCTCCCTGAGTTCTACTCAGTTTTTCTAACCTTTCAGTTTTTTTCTTAAAAAACTCTGTTCATTATGTCTGATAAGATAGGACTCTTTAGTCCCTGCAAGACCTGTGACAAGAAGAGAGTTCATGTTGATGATCCTCACAAGGACTGCATTTACTGCCTCCATCCAGCCCACGAGGTAAAACAATGCAAAATCTGTCACACTTTCTCTTCTAAGACCTTAAGAGACAGAGAAGGGAGGTTGCTTTAGTGGTTACAGTCCACTAAGCACCACAAATCACTGTCGGAGGACAGTGATGGCCCGCCTAGACCTCGTAAAAGATCCGGGTCTGAGGAGAAAGGCTCTGGAGAGGGCAGGCAACACCTTAAACCATTTCCAGAAAGCAAGGGCTCAAGTAAGGAGAAGCTATCTAAAGTCTCTTCTGAGCTCTCAACTTCTGTCTCCTCTACTCATTTGAGGAAAGAAAAGAAGAAACACCGAGCGTCTTCATCTGATCCTGGTAAGAGCAGGATTGAGAAATCCCAGTCAACGACAGCCACGGGGTCATCAACGACGGCAATTTACACAATCACGTCGTCTGCCCCGTCGACATCAATCACAGCGATGACCATAGCTATCTCCGGACCTATACCATCGACAAAGATATCGCCGACGCTGCCATTGTCGACGACTGCTCCGCCTTTGCAGATAGTGAGAATTTCATTAAAACCGTCTAAGATACCGTTGACATCTTCAACGACACCAAGTCTATCACTCACGACGACACCGTTGACGGGGGGTTCGTCGAAGACGGGCCCATCGACTACGACACATTCGACGATGACCCATCGACGAGGATTCTGTCCACGACAAGATTTTCAGCGGCTGTTAACAGAAGTCCATCAACGCCACCGTTGACGATGATTTGGGTGCCAACGTTTTTTCATCCGGATATGTCAACCTATAGCAAAATCTCTCCCTTACCTCCATCGCATCTGTTGGACCTTCAGGAATCTGAGGGGGATGAAGATGATGATGATGGAATGTACGGACCAACACACAGTCCTTCGGAGTTGCACAGGAAGTGCCAGGATTCTGATGATGAGTATGAGGACCAGCAATACTACCAGCCATATCTGGCACCGCCGTGCCATTATCATCACTACGAATGCCAAGAGCCTCGCCATAGACAAGTGGCTCATCTGCCGCCAACCTTGATTCAAGATCTGCAATCTATGCTAGCAGATTACAAGCAAAGATTTTCATCTCAACAGGGTCTTAAAGAATTACCTGCGCAAATCCTTGTGAATCCCAATTCACCAGCAACATCTACAGTACCCCAAGATGCTGATCCTGTTGACCATTGCTCTTCAGACAAAGAGCGAGAAGAGGGTGAGATCCCAGATCCAGCTGTTAATCCCTGGGATGACTATATAATTCCTACTCCATCAACTCAGTCACACCATCCAGCGTATTCCCCGCCAAAAGATAAAGGCAGTTTCCACAACTTAATGGAGAGGGCTTCCCATGCAAGTTAAGCATACAGTCTGCTTCCTGTATGGCTTTAAAGAGGAAGCCAGAAACACAATGCGCACAATTCCTATCATTGACTACATTTGGCAAGATGGTGTAAAGATAATGACAACCCCGGCAACAATAGAGAAAAAATACAAAGCTCCGGAAAATTCTTCTTCTTGTCTGACTGGCCATCCGAAACCAGATTCTGTTATTTCACAGGCAGCACAAAGGAGATTTAAGAACCCGGCCACCCCGATCTCCACCCCTTTGGACAAGGAAGGGCGTAAGCTTGACTTTATGGGAAAGCGTTTCTCCATCATGGCTGCGACCACTATTAAAGCATGAACGCTTTGGCTCTCATCGGACGCTATTATAGACAGATGTGGTCTGATATGGCTTCTCTACTAGATCTTATTCCTGAAGACAGGAAGCCAGAAAGATCCTCATAAAAGGGTAACGGGCAGCCTCTGAAACAATGGATTGGGCTATTGACATAGCCAACATGGGTTTCCATCAACTGGCAGGGGCGGCTGTGTTACGACGCCAGGGATGGTGAAAGGCAACCACATTTAGACCAGAGGTCAAAACAAAAGTTCTGGATATGGCATATGATGGAGAGGTCTTATTCGGCAAACATAGACCAAGGGATTCTATCCATCAAAAAGGACACATACATTGCTAAATCTTTAGGTTCCCTTCAATACAGAAATATACCTTTCAGAGGAGCTAAGAGGGAAGTGGTTTTTCCACCTACAGAGGGAACTACTAAAGAGTGCAACAATATCAGCCCTACCAGACACAATATAGGCAATCCTATGAACCTGCTGCCTACCGTCAACCGGCTACGGCTTGTTTTTCTCTTGGCAAGGGGGCCAAAAGCAGGGACAACGGAAGAAGACAGTGATTTTACCAGGGTACCAGATTCCCCCTCAATTACCCTTCCCGTGGGTGTGAAGATTTCCATTTTTTTCCAGCAATGGGAGAGTATAACATTGGACCGGTGGGTATTTGATTTGGTCGTCTTGGGTCACACACTGGAGTTTATACAAAAACCTCCAACTACACCACCCACGGGAACCCCTACCCCTTGTCTTCACTTATTGCAGAAGGAAACAAAGTATATGCTCGCGAAAGGAGCCAAAGGGAAAGTTCCAGCTCTGCAATGAGGACAAGGTTTCAATTCCCATTTATTTTTGATTATGAAAAAGTCAGGGGAATGGAGACCAAATTTGGATCTCAGAAAGTTAAACAAATTCCTAAGGAAGCAAACTTTCAGGATGGTAACTTTGGCCGAGATCTTATGACGCCTCAACAAAGGAGATCTCATGACCTCCCTCAATTTGAAAGCCTCTTATTTCTACATCCCCATTCATCAGAAGCATCGAAAATGTGTCTGATTCGCAATGGCTGGTACCCACTACCAATTCAAGGTTCACCCATTCGGCCTCCAATCTGCACCCAGGATATTTACAAAATGCCTGGCACCAGTGGTGGCAACTCTGTTCTCAAGTTACTCAAGTATTCCCATACTTGGACGACTGGCTGTTAAAGGCTTCCACAGCAAAACAAGAGTCCAGAACCACCAAATCTTGTTTACGACTATTCAGCAAACTAGGTTTGACGGTCCACGTCACAAAGTCCTCTTTCATCTCCAGTCAAAAGGTACTATTACTGGGAGCCAGATTTGACATGGCTCAATGTTAAGCATTCTTGTCGCAGGAATGTCAGATCCGACCACGTCTTTTGGCAAAGAGCATATCAAGAAAAAGGTCAATTTCAGTTGGAAAATACAAGTCGCTGCTAGGGATGTGCTCATCAGCGATCGATCTGGCTCCCTTGGCCAGACTCAAAATGAGACCTCTCTAGGAAGAATTACAGAAACAATGGCTTCAAACATCAGGATCTTTCGAAGAGATCATTCGTGTTACCCCAGCCATCAAGACAGCAAAGAAATGGTGGTACCATACCCCAAACCTTTCAAAAGGATTGACTTTCTTGCAAGAAACGCCAGATTTCCTCCTGACAACGGATGCCTCCATGGATGGCTGGGTAAGCCATTTGCAGGACCTTCAAATTCAAGGCAAATGGTCCAGTGCCCAAAAACAAATCCATATCAACAGCCTGGAGTTGAAGGCCATATTCCTCTCCTTACAGGCTTTCCTTCCAAGGATAGCGGGCTCCTCTGTACTGGTCCGTACAGACAACACGACTAGTATGTTCTACATAAACAAACAGGGAGGAACAAAATTTCTCACACTTTCTACAGAAGCGCTGGAACTGTAGGATTTGTCTACAGAGCAAGGAATCTTTCAAAGCCGAGCATGTTCCAGGTCTACACAACACGCTGGCAGATGCTCTCAGCACAGCGACAGACAACTGCCACGAATGAGAACTCAATCAAGTCCAGTTGAAGAGTGTTTGCTCTATGGGGTACACCAGCTCTGGACCTGTTTGACACGAACACCAGTACCAAATGCTGGTTCTATGCCAGCAGGTGCCCTCTCCCGGGGCATTGCCCTTTTGATGCAATGGTCAGGGATTTATCCCTACTCTTTTCCCCCATCCCATTGGTCCCGGAGTACTGACCCAAATGCAACTGGAGGGATGTTGCCTGATTCTCATCGCATCCAGGTGGCCCAGGCAGCATTGGTTTCTGGAACTTCTTCACCTCTCTGAAACAAGATTTATTTGCCTGCAGCTGTCTCCTCCTCTTCTGTCCAGGGACAATGGACAAGTGCATCATCCGAATCCCGAGTCTCTACATTTCCATGCTTGGCTCCTGAATTCATGGAATTCAAGGATATGAGCATTTCTCAGGAGTGTAGAGACATTCTCTTAAAATCTAGAACGGAAAGCACCAGTAAGACATACAAGCTTAAATGGAAGAGTTTCTGTGGCTGGTGCCAACGAAAAAATCTCATCCATTTCAGATATCCCCGCAACAGATTTTACCATATATTTTCTCCTTGGCAAAAACAGGCTTAGCCTTCTCTTCGGTTAAGGTGCATCTAGCTTCCATCTCTCGCTGTAGAAGTGCTTTGTGTGGCACTTCACTGTATGCATCAAGCCTTGGCAAACAATTCATGAAAGGGCTGATCCGTGTTTTCCCTTCAGTGCGGGCAACTCCTCCGAAATGGAACTTAAGTGTGCTTCTTGCACAGCTCATGCAAAGGCCATTTGAACCCATTCATAAAGTTTATTTGAAATACCTCATGTGGAAAGTCGCCCTTCTTCTGGCCCTCATTTCTGCCAGGAGGGTGAGCGAGATCCAGGCTTTCACAATTAAGAAACCTTTCTTGGTGTTTAAGAATAATGCTGTGATTTTAAGGACTAATCCCACGTTTATCCCTAAAGTGCCTTCTCAGTTCCACCTCAATGAGCCAGTTAAACTCCGGTCCTATTTTCCGCAACCATCAACTCCTGCAGAGCAGGCGTCAAACGCTGCCGTAAGTTTATCTTCAAAGAACAAAGGATATTCGGAAAATTGATCTATTACTTGTTGCTTATGGCCAAGGCAGAGACGGAACTGCTATAACAAAAGCCACTATCGCAAGATGGATATCTGCTTCGATCAATTCGGTCATATCAAGTCGAACAAGCCTTTGAAAAGGAAGGTATGCGCTCACTCTACCAGAGAGGTTGCAACTTCAACAGCCCTTGTTGCAGGGGTAACATTGGAAAAGATTTGTCGTGCTGCAACCTAGAGTAGCACTCACACCTTCACGCAGCACTATTGCCTGGAATCCGCCGAAGATGCAGATGCAGCGCTGGGCCAGGCAGTACGCCGCCATCTTTTCCATTAAGGTAAGCCTCTTTTTAGCCCTTGGAAAGAGACTTTTGTTTTCTTTATGATAGTTGCAAATAGTAAGATATATATATATATATATATATCACGAAAAGTCCTTCTTAGTAACGCCACGTAGTCACTCACGCTCTGCGCACATCAAGCAGGACACGGACCCATATTAGAGTGCTGAATTTTTTATTCCCAAGTCAAAGACGTGTTTCGCAGCCTCTCGCCGCTTGCTCACTCGACAAATGTTTGTAGTATGGGAAGCTTTTTGAAGTGACAGTGCTCATTTTTTGCAGTGCTTCACGTGATCATAGTCTCAATGGT
This sequence comes from Lissotriton vulgaris, assembly GCF_964263255.1. NCBI lineage: Eukaryota > Metazoa > Chordata > Amphibia > Caudata > Salamandridae > Lissotriton > Lissotriton vulgaris. Next base: position 609,669,977 of record NC_141700.1, read on the forward strand.
AATGGTAGAAAGACTTACGCTATCGTTTCAATATTCATTAGTGCAAAAATATAAATATAATTAGTGCAAAAATACAAGTATTTAGTTTGATCATATCATGTTAAAATAGCTATATATATATATATATATATATATATATATATATATATATATATATATATATATATATATATTGATCATACAACGCCAACCTGCTAAAAATATATTCTCAGGTAAGGAATGGTTATTTCACTAAAATAGTGTGAATTTCTCATGTTGAAATACCAATCGAACTAACTATTCCATAGCTTAATACTTGTGAAGAAACTTTTTGTATATATAAATATATAACAAGCACTGGCGTTGCCAATAGGTCTCGCAGTAGGAAAGTTGGAGCTATTGGTTTTGTAAATGACATTTTATTTGTTTCGTGATTTACAATGCCAATACTTTTAACTTTAGCATATGTGACACTTTTAGTATTTGTAATGTCACATGTTTTGTATTGCCTTTACTTAGATGTATTGATATTACAATTAACATTGGCTTTTAATTTTTTTAAATAATTAATACTTAAATAAAAGTGATTGTAATTTTTAATGGCAATAGCTTAAACTTTTGTAAATAACTGTTGTGAAGATTATGTTCAGTGACTAAAATCCAAGAACAGAAGTGAAATATTAACATTTTTTTGTGACATTTGCAATAAAGCTTCAAACATTCTGTCCCCACAACACACCTACACCCCACTACACACCCATGCCCCCACAATGCACACCTATGCCCTAAAACTGTGCATAAGCTATTCTCCAGCTGTCGTCCTGATGCACAACCACCACAAGGAACATCATACAGCAATCTCATGAGACATCCAGAAGTGTTCTACTAAGATATTACTCAGACGTCCCCGGCTGCACTTCACTCGGTGCACCTTGTTATACATCAACCTGAGCCTGTCTTGCTTAACGTAACGCATTACGTTTGCTTTGGTGCGTTTTAAACTAAAGTAATCCAGAATTTTTTTTCAAACATAGTACAAAAATAGTGACACTTCCTGATTCTCAAAATCAGTGCAAATGTTGTGTGGTTATATGAGGACAGTGCCTGGCGAGTAACCACAACCCCAGGCTGCTTTTATTTTAGTGCTGGAATTCAATGGAACGCACGCGCAAAACGTCCCGGACATATGTTTTATGCAAATTAAGCCTGACGGCGGCAGTAGCACCTCCCAGGAGTAGTGACATACTGCCTGGTCTCCCACTAACCGGGTGCAACTAGTCCCAAAAAACAAAATGTAAACAAGTCAGAGTGATACTTATCTCTGAAGAGGGAATATAAAGCGGGAGGGGTGCAGGAGCTCCGCCAGAATACAGGCAAAGGAACGTCTGCTTCCCTCACTCCGAAGGGGTGTGGAGGAGGGGGAGGGAGTGGGGAATGCACAACCCCAGGCTGCTTTTATTTTAATGCTGGAATTCAATGGAAAACACGCGCAAAACCTCCCGGACATATGTTTTATGCGAATTTATATAACTGTTGTGAAGATTATGTTCAGTGACTAAAATCCAAGAACAGAAGTGAAATATTAACATTTTTTTGTGACATTTGCAATAAAGCTTAAAACATTCTGTCCCCACAACACACCTATACCCCACTACACACCCATGCCCCCACAATGCACACCTATGCCCTAAAACTGTGCATAAGCTATTCTCCAGCTGTCCTCCTGATGCACAACCACCACAAGGAACATCATACAGCAATCTCATGAGACATCCAGAAGTGTTCTACTAAGATATTACTCGGACGTCCCCGGCTGCACTTCACTCGGAGCACCTTGTTATACATCAACCTGAGCCTGTCTTGCTTAACGTAACGCATTAAGTTTGCTTTGGTGCGTTTTAAAATAAAGTAATCCAGAATTTTTTTTCAAACATAGTACAAAAATAGTGACACTTCCTGATTCTCAAAATCAGTGCAAATGTTGTGTGGTTATATGAGGACAGTTATATAACAATACGAAGGAGTACCACCAAAGATAAGGCTGAAGCAGCCAATATTGGTGGGATGAGACACTAGTGTAAAAGAAGAAGTCCTCCTTTGTTTTTAAGGAACCCCTCACTCACCGACCTGGTCGGTGACATGCTTCATCATCGGGGCCACCTTGACAGCCGAGTGCCGCCAAGGTGTGCTACAACACCTGAATACAGTGGAGCGGGTATGTGAGTGATGAATGTGAAAAAAAGTCAGTGAGTTAAAAATTGTCCTGGTATAACTTTCACCAAATATAATTTATTCTAAAGCTACTGGACAATATTAAAAATAGTGATGATACAATAAAGGCTTTAATGAGACCTAGTGTATCTGTGATATGTGCTGGGTCTACATGTTTCAAACCATATGGGATTTACCGGTTTTTCATCAGGACCAAAATGATGTAAAGGAGTTGGGTGGTCAGGGTACACTAACACCCTGCCATACCTGCAACCCTTTCAAACCCAAAGATAGCGATTTGCTAAATGGGTAAAAATAATAGTAACCCAGAAGTGGTTACATAAAAAGAACAAACCTGTAAAAGAGAGAAAATTATCACTTATAAAGGTTAATTTACGTGCCTGTAACGTAGTGAAGTGACGTAGTCCGTTCTGTCTGTGACTCAATCCATACTCAGTTATGCGAATAAACCATGGAGCGGTGTGTCAGCATAGTTTTCTATATTTAGAACCAAGTGTTCCTTGGTAGGGCACACCTATCAATATGGGTGTGAGTGAGCACGCATGCGTAGTTCTATATTTTAAACCACTTCTGTCACAAACTTGATTGTGCGTGCCCCAGTCATAATTCTATCTCTTTTGTGTCAGGAATTACCGACGTGTGAAAATGCCAACTTGATCCAAAACCACAAATAACATATAACAAAACACCACAATACACACATATTGTTAGAAAAAAACAACACTTACTCCTCAATGGAGGAAGGTTTGCCTCACGGGGATTTGAGGGGAAGTTACAGAGTTCAAAACGTATTCTGCGTGAGAAAGATAAGGGAACATGGAGAGGGGTTTAAAGGAGAGTATCCAGTACCGTCTATTTCCCTCCTCGGTAGTTAGAAAGAGGTTCGGAATCCGAGGTATTCCTTTTAGGGCAGATTCTACTTACAGTTCCTCTGGTCGGAAATTGGCCGATAACCTACTCCTCTCCCTCCGTGCACCCGCACTGGAGAAAGAATCGGCGTCTGTAGTTAAAGGGAGCCGCCATTGTGGGCGGGGAGGGCGTGGCCGGTCCAGTAGCGCGCGATGACGTCACGTACGTGCGTGATCGTCATACGCGCGTCTGGTTGCTAGGGCGACCGGGCGAAAACAACAATCTCCGTGATCGGAGACAGAGGGAGTCTCCGTGATCGGAGACAGTTTTTGTTAACACAGGCAGCGTAACGCTTGAACTACGTGTGTGGGGAAGGGGGAGGGCATGCATAATTTGGGCATATTCGAGCAAGTCGATTGGGCAATAAGCAATTAGCTAAGTGGGTAAAACTGGTGATTCAGCATACTCGGGCAAGTTTTATGAGCAGGTAACCATAGGGGATATTAAACATAACGCGCTATTCGCTGCAAGTATGGAATAAGCTGTATATGGAAGTGCGTTGCCCCTGGCTTGAAATTTATATTCAGAACTCTATGTCTGGAGTCTGAACAATCCATTGCTGGGGATAAAAAGAGGCATACATGTGACCGTCAGGTATTTCGGCAAACTCATTGGAAGATTGCCCATCAGTACCTCAGCTTGGCAGATGGCACAGGGTTACAGCAAAATTGGATATTTCCTGTGGATGTTGAAAGACCAGGTGTCTATGAGAGGACAGAGGCCCAGGGGATATTATCATTAAGGCCATTTTTGTTAGTAGATAGTCTGTATACCCATCTTTGTTCTTTTTCGTACAAGCGTTTTTGTATGTTTGGTCCTGGGGATACCTGCTCAATGACGGTCCAAAACATGTCATTCGTAGTATGACCGTTCTCAAGAAAATGGTCCGTCAATCGGGTTGCATTTTTTTTGCAGCGTATGGTGCTGCGATGTTCGCAGATTCTCTGCTTAACCTTCCGGGTTGTCATCCCAATGTATCTTTTTTTGCAAGTGCATTCAATGAGATAAACTACATTTTCACTGTTGCAGTTGGTATGTGCAACTTGCCTCCAGGTTTTTCCAGCCTCTAGGTCAAGGGACTTTGTGTTCTTGGTTAGGTGGCATACACTGCAATCTCCGCAGCGATAATGTCCAGTCACATCCGGAAGGCCCCATGCTCTGGTGATTGAAGGGGTGCTCGGAGCCAGCTTTGCTTTTGGTCTGGTGTTGACAAGGGTGTCTTTTAGGCTCTTAGACTTCTTGAAAGAAAAAAGTGGTTTTTCCCAATGCAAATTGCCAGTGTTTATAATATTCCAATGTTTTTTTATGCTTTTGGTTACATGGTTGGAAACCGAGTTGAATGTGGTCACACATGTCAGTGGTACTTCCGTGTCAATTCTGTTTTTTTCTTCAAGGAGTACTTCTCTGGGCTGGTTCCTGGCCCTCTTCTGGCATTTGTTTATTATTTTCTTAGGATACCCCCGGTTATCCAGTTTTTCAGAAAGATCATTCGCTTGTTCTTTGTAGTCAGATAGCTTACTACAATTCCTGCGAAGTCTCAAGAATTGTCCGTAGGGTAGGTTTTCCCTGAGTGGTCGGGGGTGGAAACTCTCAAACCTCAACAGATTGTTTTTCGCAGTTGGTTTGTAATGGGTTTTAGTTTCCAAGTGATTGCCTACTTTGTTAATCACTACATCAAGGAAAACAATTTCTCTTTTGTCATAGCTGCTCGTGAATTTAAGGTTCCTGTCACAGGTGTTGATCCAAGCGACAAATTGTTCCAGGAGCTCAGTTGGTCCTTGCCAAATAGCAAGGACGTCATCGATGTACCGCCTCCAGAAGGTCAGATGCTCGCGGTATGGGTTCACATCGTTCAGAATGAACTTGTTCTCAAAATCATACACATACATACCAGCTATGCTGGGAGCAAAAACACTGCCCATTGAGGTCCCCCCGGTTTGTAAGAAAAGTGTTCCTTCAAACTCGAAGTAGTTGCGTTTGAGGGCCAGCGTTGCGCATTCCAGAATGAAGGCCTTGGGAGTACGAAAAGGCCAGTCTGCATTTTCTAAGGTAATCCCCAGTACGTGAATGGTATCGTCTTGGGGTATGCTTGTGTATAAGCTTTCGATATCAAAGCTCAATAACACAGTGTTTTCATCAACCTCCAAATTTTGTAGTAAGTTCAGTAGACTTTTTGTGTCCTGTAGGTAGGTAGTTGACTTCTGTACAATCGTTTTTAGAAAAAAATCACAGAATCTAGAGAGAGGCTCTAATAAGGAACCGATGCCAGAAACTATTGGGCGTCCTGGAGGAGGAAGTCTGCCCTTATGCATCTTTGGTAAGATGTAGAAGTAAGGGGTCTTCCCTTCGGTGGTACACAGATAGTCCGCTTCCTGTTTTGATATTGCACCATTGGATTCAGCTATCTCAATCAGTTGACATATTTCAGCCTTCAGATCACTTGTTGGGTCAGTGCTCAAAACTTGATAGTGATTTCTGTCATTCAGAAGTCGGACACATTCTTCACGATAGGCGGTAGTGTCCATGATTACTAGCCCACCGCCTTTGTCGGCAGGTTTTATGATTACTGTTTCACAAGCACGTAGTTCCTTCAGTGCCATTCTTTCTGCGTTGCTGAGGTTCTGAAAATGGGTTGTTGTTTCCATCTTCTCAACATCATTGTAGACAGCTTGTTCAAAAGTCATTATCTCCACCGGTGTTGTGTGTGGAGGTGGCATAAAGGTTGATTTTAATCTTAGTCCACTCTCGTTCTCAACTTCGCACTCTTTAGGTTGACCCTGTTTCTCAAAAAAGGCTTTGAGCCTTAATTTTCTGAAAAAGCTGGCCAGCTCACAATGTAGCTGGAATTTGTCAAGTCGTGCCGTAGGGACATAGCCAAGTCCTTTATTAAGAACATCTTCTTCAATGCCTGTTAGTGGTCTTGATGACAGATTCGTGACTAGGGTTTCGCACTGCTTGTGCCTGCCTTGCTCTTTGTCCGGTTGCTCACTGGGTCGTCTTCCTCCCAGTGTACCTGATTCGGTTGTCTGTTTTTTCCCCTTCCCCTTCTGCCCCTGTGAAAAAAAGGAGGTCGAAATTGGAAAGGGGGAGGCTGGAAATGTGGTTGAAAAGGAGGTTGCCAACCATACATTTGGAAATTTGCCGTCTGGTTGAAAGGATCTTGAAACATGGGGGGCTGGAAGCCGGGCCAGAAGTTTCCTTGGCCTCTTTTCCCTCCTCTACCCCTTTGCCTGTTAGTGCTGGTGTTAGATCCGTTGCTGCTACCTGATGAGACACTTGATGTGTCAGAATCAGATAAGGGTTTATCAGCTGGTTTGAAATCGGGATCTGAATAGGGGTATGTCTTGACAAAGGAGAATCTTTTTAAATCCTTTTGAAATTTCGTGGCTTTTTGCTGGGTCAGGTTGTCTTTATATTCAGTTATTTCCTTATTAATTTCGTCTAACCTTCTTTTGTATCCAGTTATAGTGGCCTTTATATGTGCCTCTGTCTTTTGGATGTCAATTTGAATGGCTTCTGATAGTCTCAGGGCTGTTTTTAGTATTAAGACAATCCAATCATGCGTGCAGTGCCAGGCTATTAGCGCCCAGTCTTTTCGAAACTCTGCATCATTTAGAAAAATCCGTGGGGCATTTGTAACCAGAAGACCCTTGGGTGCCATGTTGTTGGTGACATATTCTTTTAGGATGGTGCCATGTAATATTGTTCTTATGCGTTCCCTCTTCATTTCCGTTAGTTTCTCCCAATCGCCTGTTTGTGATATCGTCTGGGAAATGCTTGCATCCGCAAAGCCAGAGATCTCCCCAAAGATAGCATCTATCTCCTCTGTGGAGTATGTGAGACCTTGGTTTTCTCCCATGGTTGAGAAAAAAATGTAATGTATGTGTAGGTGAGATGTCAAAAGGACGGGTTAAGGATCAAAGAAGGACATACACTCTCGCAGCTGTGCGCTGCCAAGATATATATTTAACAAGGTAGGAGAGTTAAGGGATTATATCCACTGCTGTGGATGGAAGGGTACTCCCAGTCCCCTAGACAGGTAGCTATATAACAATACGAAGGAGTACCACCAAAGATAAGGCTGAAGCAGCCAATATTGGTGGGATGAGACACTAGTGTAAAAGAAGAAGTCCTCCTTTGTTTTTAAGGAACCCCTCACTCACCGACCTGGTCGGTGACATGCTTCATCATCGGGGCCACCTTGACAGCCGAGTGCCGCCAAGGTGTGCTACAACACCTGAATACAGTGGAGCGGGTATGTGAGTGATGAATGTGAAAAAAAATCAGTGAGTTAAAAATTGTCCTGGTATAACTTTCACCAAATATAATTTATTCTAAAGCTACTGGACAATATTAAAAAAAAGTGATGATACAATAAAGGCTTTAATGAGACCTAGTGTATCTGTGATATGTGCTGGGTCTACATGTTTCAAACCATATGGGATTTACCGGTTTTTCATCAGGACCAAAATGATGTAAAGGAGTTGGGTGGTCAGGGTACACTAACACCCTGCCATACCTGCAACCCTTTCAAACCCAAAGATAGCGATTTGCTAAATGGGTAAAAATAATAGTAACCCAGAAGTGGTTCCATAAAAAGAACAAACCTGTAAAAGAGAGAAAATTATCACTTATAAAGGTTAATTTACGTGCCTGTAACGTAGTGAAGTGACGTAGTCCGTTCTGTCTGTGACTCAATCCATACTCAGTTATGCGAATAAACCATGGAGCGGTGTGTCAGCATAGTTTTCTATATTTAGAACCAAGTGTTCCTTGGTAGGGCACACCTATCAATATGGGTGTGAGTGAGCACGCATGCGTAGTTCTATATTTTAAACCACTTCTGTCACAAACTTATGACTGGGGCACGCACAATCAAGTTTGTGACAGAAGTGGTTTAAAATATAGAACTACGCATGCGTGCTCACTCACACCCATATTGATAGGTGTGCCCTACCAAGGAACACTTGGTTCTAAATATAGAAAACTATGCTGACACACCGCTCCATGGTTTATTCGCATAACTGAGTATGGATTGAGTCACAGACAGAACGGACTACGTCACTTCACTACGTTACAGGCACGTAAATTAACCTTTATAAGTGATAATTTTCTCTCTTTTACAGGTTTGTTCTTTTTATGTAACCACTTCTGGGTTACTATTATTTTTACCCATTTAGCAAATCGCTATCTTTGGGTTTGAAAGGGTTGCAGGTATGGCAGGGTGTTAGTGTACCCTGACCACCCAACTCCTTTACATCATTTTGGTCCTGATGAAAAAACGGTAAATCCCATATGGTTTGAAACATGTAGACCCAGCACATATCACAGATACACTAGGTCTCATTAACGCCTTTATTGTATCATCACTTTTTTTAATATTGTCCAGTAGCTTTAGAATAAATTATATTTGGTGAAAGTTATACCAGGACAATTTTTAACTCACTGACTTTTTTTCACATTCATCACTCACATACCCGCTCCACTGTATTCAGGTGTTGTAGCACACCTTGGCGGCACTCGGCTGTCAAGGTGGCCCCGATGATGAAGCATGTCACCGACCAGGTCGGTGAGTGAGGGGTTCCTTAAAAACAAAGGAGGACTTCTTCTTTTACACTAGTGTCTCATCCCACCAATATTGGCTGCTTCAGCCTTATCTTTGGTGGTACTCCTTCGTATTGTTATATAGCTACCTGTCTAGGGGACTGGGAGTACCCTTCCATCCACAGCAGTGGATATAATCCCTTAACTCTCCTACCTTGTTAAATATATATCTTGGCAGCGCACAGCTGCGAGAGTGTATGTCCTTCTTTGATCCTTAACCCGTCCTTTTGACATCTCACCTACACATACATTACATTTTTTTCTCAACCATGGGAGAAAACCAAGGTCTCACATACTCCACAGAGGAGATAGATGCTATCTTTGGGGAGATCTCTGGCTTTGCGGATGCAAGCATTTCCCAGACGATATCACAAACAGGCGATTGGGAGAAACTAACGGAAATGAAGAGGGAACGCATAAGAACAATATTACATGGCACCATCCTAAAAGAATATGTCACCAACAACATGGCACCCAAGGGTCTTCTGGTTACAAATGCCCCACGGATTTTTCTAAATGATGCAGAGTTTCGAAAAGACTGGGCGCTAATAGCCTGGCACTGCACGCATGATTGGATTGTCTTAATACTAAAAACAGCCCTGAGACTATCAGAAGCCATTCAAATTGACATCCAAAAGACAGAGGCACATATAAAGGCCACTATAACTGGATACAAAAGAAGGTTAGACGAAATTAATAAGGAAATAACTGAATATAAAGACAACCTGACCCAGCAAAAAGCCACGAAATTTCAAAAGGATTTAAAAAGATTCTCCTTTGTCAAGACATACCCCTATTCAGATCCCGATTTCAAACCAGCTGATAAACCCTTATCTGATTCTGACACATCAAGTGTCTCATCAGGTAGCAGCAACGGATCTAACACCAGCACTAACAGGCAAAGGGGTAGAGGAGGGAAAAGAGGCCAAGGAAACTTCTGGCCCGGCTTCCAGCCCCCCATGTTTCAAGATCCTTTCAACCAGACGGCAAATTTCCAAATGTATGGTTGGCAACCTCCTTTTCAACCACATTTCCAGCCTCCCCCTTTCCAATTTCGACCTCCTTTTTTTCACAGGGGCAGAAGGGGAAGGGGAAAAAACAGACAACCGAATCAGGTACACTGGGAGGAAGACGACCCAGTGAGCAACCGGACAAAGAGCAAGGCAGGCACAAGCAGTGCGAAACCCTAGTCACGAATCTGTCATCAAGACCACTAACAGGCATTGAAGAAGATGTTCTTAATAAAGGACTTGGCTATGTCCCTACGGCACGACTTGACAAATTCCAGCTACATTGTGAGCTGGCCAGCTTTTTCAGAAAATTAAGGCTCAAAGCCTTTTTTGAGAAACAGGGTCAACCTAAAGAGTGCGAAGTTGAGAACGAGAGTGGACTAAGATTAAAATCAACCTTTATGCCACCTCCACACACAACACCGGTGGAGATAATGACTTTTGAACAAGCTGTCTACAATGATGTTGAGAAGATGGAAACAACAACCCATTTTCAGAACCTCAGCAACGCAGAAAGAATGGCACTGAAGGAACTACGTGCTTGTGAAACAGTAATCATAAAACCTGCCGACAAAGGCGGTGGGCTAGTAATCATGGACACTACCGCCTATCGTGAAGAATGTGTCCGACTTCTGAATGACAGAAATCACTATCAAGTTTTGAGCACTGACCCAACAAGTGATCTGAAGGCTGAAATATGTCAACTGATTGAGATAGCTGAATCCAATGGTGCAATATCAAAACAGGAAGCGGACTATCTGTGTACCACCGAAGGGAAGACCCCTTACTTCTACATCTTACCAAAGATGCATAAGGGCAGACTTCCTCCTCCAGGACGCCCAATAGTTTCTGGCATCGGTTCCTTATTAGAGCCTCTCTCTAGATTCTGTGATTTTTTTCTAAAAACGATTGTACAGAAGTCAACTACCTACCTACAGGACACAAAAAGTCTACTGAACTTACTACAAAATTTGGAGGTTGATGAAAACACTGTGTTATTGAGCTTTGATATCGAAAGCTTATACACAAGCATACCCCAAGACGATACCATTCACGTACTGGGGATTACCTTAGAAAATGCAGACTGGCCTTTTCGTACTCCCAAGGCCTTCATTCTGGAATGCGCAACGCTGGCCCTCAAACGCAACTACTTCGAGTTTGAAGGAACACTTTTCTTACAAACCGGGGGGACCTCAATGGGCAGTGTTTTTGCTCCCAGCATAGCTGGTATGTATGTGTATGATTTTGAGAACAAGTTCATTCTGAACGATGTGAACCCATACCGCGAGCATCTGACCTTCTGGAGGCGGTACATCGATGACGTCCTTGCTATTTGGCAAGGACCAACTGAGCTCCTGGAACAATTTGTCGCTTGGATCAACACCTGTGACAGGAACCTTAAATTCACGAGCAGCTATGACAAAAGAGAAATTGTTTTCCTTGATGTAGTGATTAACAAAGTAGGCAATCACTTGGAAACTAAAACCCATTACAAACCAACTGCGAAAAACAATCTGTTGAGGTTTGAGAGTTTCCACCCTCGACCACTCAGGGAAAACCTACCCTACGGACAATTCTTGAGACTTCGCAGGAATTGTAGTAAGCTATCTGACTACAAAGAACAAGCGAATGATCTTTCTGAAAAACTGGATAACCGGGGGTATCCTAAGAAAATAATAAACAAATGCCAGAAGAGGGCCAGGAACCAGCCCAGAGAAGTACTCCTTGAAGAAAAAAACAGAATTGACACGGAAGTACCACTGACATGTGTGACCACATTCAACTCGGTTTCCAACCAAGTAACCAAAAGCATAAAAAAACATTGGAATATTATAAACACTGGCAATTTGCATTGGGAAAAACCACTTTTTTCTTTCAAGAAGTCTAAGAGCCTAAAAGACACCCTTGTCAACACCAGACCAAAAGCAAAGCTGGCTCCGAGCACCCCTTCAATCACCAGAGCATGGGGCCTTCCGGATGTGACTGGACATTATCGCTGCGGAGATTGCAGTGTATGCCACCTAACCAAGAACACAAAGTCCCTTGACCTAGAGGCTGGAAAAACCTGGAGGCAAGTTGCACATACCAACTGCAACAGTGAAAATGTAGTTTATCTCATTGAATGCACTTGCAAAAAAAGATACATTGGGATGACAACCCGGAAGGTTAAGCAGAGAATCTGCGAACATCGCAGCACCATACGCTGCAAAAAAAATGCAACCCGATTGACGGACCATTTTCTTGAGAACGGTCATACTACGAATGACATGTTTTGGACCGTCATTGAGCAGGTATCCCCAGGACCAAACATACAAAAACGCTTGTACGAAAAAGAACAAAGATGGGTATACAGGCTATCTACTAACAAAAATGGCCTAATGATAATATCCCCTGGGCCTCTGTCCTCTCATAGACACCTGGTCTTTCAACATCCACAGGAAATATCCCATTTTGCTGTAACCCTGTGCCATCTGCCAAGCTGAGGTACTGATGGGCAATCTTCCAATGAGTTTGCCGAAATACCTGACGGTCACATGTATGCCTCTTTTTATCCCCAGCAATGGATTGTTCAGACTCCAGACATAGAGTTCTGAATATAAATTTCAAGCCAGGGGCAACGCACTTCCATATACAGCTTATTCCATACTTGCAGCGAATAGCGCGTTATGTTTAATATCCCCTATGGTTACCTGCTCATAAAACTTGCCCGAGTATGCTGAATCACCAGTTTTACCCACTTAGCTAATTGCTTATTGCCCAATCGACTTGCTCGAATATGCCCAAATTATGCATGCCCTCCCCCTTCCCCACACACGTAGTTCAAGCGTTACGCTGCCTGTGTTAACAAAAACTGTCTCCGATCACGGAGACTCCCTCTGTCTCCGATCACGGAGATTGTTGTTTTCGCCCGGTCGCCCTAGCAACCAGACGCGCGTATGACGATCACGCACGTACGTGACGTCATCGCGCGCTACTGGACCGGCCACGCCCTCCCCGCCCACAATGGCGGCTCCCTTTAACTACAGACGCCGATTCTTTCTCCAGTGCGGGTGCACGGAGGGAGAGGAGTAGGTTATCGGCCAATTTCCGACCAGAGGAACTGTAAGTAGAATCTGCCCTAAAAGGAATACCTCGGATTCCGAACCTCTTTCTAACTACCGAGGAGGGAAATAGACGGTACTGGATACTCTCCTTTAAACCCCTCTCCATGTTCCCTTATCTTTCTCACGCAGAATACGTTTTGAACTCTGTAACTTCCCCTCAAATCCCCGTGAGGCAAACCTTCCTCCATTGAGGAGTAAGTGTTGTTTTTTTCTAACAATATGTGTGTATTGTGGTGTTTTGTTATATGTTATTTGTGGTTTTGGATCAAGTTGGCATTTTCACACGTCGGTAATTCCTGACACAAAAGAGATAGAATTATGACTGGGGCACGCACAATCAAGTTTGTGACAGAAGTGGTTTAAAATATAGAACTACGCATGCGTGCTCACTCACACCCATATTGATAGGTGTGCCCTACCAAGGAACACTTGGTTCTAAATATAGAAAACTATGCTGACACACCGCTCCATGGTTTATTTGCATAACTGAGTATGGATTGAGTCACAGACAGAACGGACTACGTCACTTCACTACGTTACAGGCACGTAAATTAACCTTTATAAGTGATAATTTTCTCTCTTTTACAGGTTTGTTCTTTTTATGTAACCACTTCTGGGTTACTATTATTTTTACCCATTTAGCAAATCGCTATCTTTGGGTTTGAAAGGGTTGCAGGTATGGCAGGGTGTTAGTGTACCCTGACCACCCAACTCCTTTACATCATTTTGGTCCTGATGAAAAACCGGTAAATCCCATATGGTTTGAAACATGTAGACCCAGCACATATCACAGATACACTAGGTCTCATTAAAGCCTTTATTGTATCATCACTTTTTTTAATATTGTCCAGTAGCTTTAGAATAAATTATATTTGGTGAAAGTTATACCAGGACAATTTTTAACTCACTGACTTTTTTTCACATTCATCACTCACATACCCGCTCCACTGTATTCAGGTGTTGTAGCACACCTTGGCGGCACTCGGCTGTCAAGGTGGCCCCGATGATGAAGCATGTCACCGACCAGGTCGGTGAGTGAGGGGTTCCTTAAAAACAAAGGAGGACTTCTTCTTTTACACTAGTGTCTCATCCCACCAATATTGGCTGCTTCAGCCTTATCTTTGGTGGTACTCCTTCGTATTGTTATATAGCTACCTGTCTAGGGGACTGGGAGTACCCTTCCATCCACAGCAGTGGATATAATCCCTTAACTCTCCTACCTTGTTAAATATATATATGAGGACAGTGCCTGGCGAGTAACCACAACCCCAGGCTGCTTTTATTTTAGTGCTGGAATTCAATGGAAAACACGCGCAAAACCTCCCGGACATATGCTTTATGCGAATTAAGCCTGACGACGGCGGTAGCACCTCCCAGGAGTAGTTACATACTGCCTGGTCTCCCACTAACCGGGTGCAACCAGTCCCAAAAAACAAAATGTAAACAAGTCAGAGTGATACTTATCTTTGAAGGGGGAATATAATGCGGGAGGGGTGCAGGAGCTCCGCCAGAATACAGGCAAAGGAACGTCTGCTTCCCTCACTCCGAAGGGGTGTGGAGGAGGGGGAGGGAGTGGGGAATGCACAACCCCAGGCTGCTTTTATTTTAGTGCTGGAATTCAATGGAAAACACGCGCAAAACCTCCCGGACATATGTTTTATCCGAATTAAGCCTGACGGCGGCGGTAGCACCTCCCAGGAGTATTGACATACTGCCTGGTCTCCCACTAACCGGGTGCAACCAGTCCCAAAAAACAAAATGTAAACAAGTCAGAGTGATACTTATCTCTGAAGAGGGAATATAATGCGGGAGGGGGTGCAGGAGCTCCGCCAGAATACAGGCAAAGAAACGTCTGCTTCCCTCACTCCGAAGGGGTGTGGAGGAGGGGGAGGGAGTGGGGAATGCACAACCCCAGGCTGCTTTTATTTTAATGCTGGAATTCAATGGAAAACCTGCGCAAAACCTCCCGGACATATGTTTTATGCGAATTTATATAACTGTTGTGAAGATTATGTTCCGTGACTAAAATCCAAGAACAGAAGTGAAATATTAACATTTTTTTGTGACATTTGCAATAAAGCTTAAAACATTCTGTCCCCACAACACACCTATACCCCACTACACACCCATGCCCCCACAATGCACACCTATGCCCTAAAACTGTGCATAAGCTATTCTCCAGCTGTCCTCCTGATGCACAACCACCACAAGGAACATCATACAGCAATCTCATGA
Organism: Lissotriton vulgaris; assembly: GCF_964263255.1. NCBI lineage: Eukaryota > Metazoa > Chordata > Amphibia > Caudata > Salamandridae > Lissotriton > Lissotriton vulgaris. The sequence goes on from NC_141700.1 coordinate 609,685,050, forward strand.
GACATCCAGAAGTGTTCTACTAAGATATTACTCAGACGTCCCCGGCTGCACTTCACTCGGTGCACCTTGTTATACATCAACCTGAGCCTGTCTTGCTTAACGTAACGCATTAAGTTTGCTTTGGTGCGTTTTAAAATAAAGTAATCCAGAATTTTTTTTCAAACATAGTACAAAAATAGTGACACTTCCTGATTCTCAAAATCAGTGCAAATGTTGTGTGGTTATATGAGGACAGTGCCTGGCGAGTAACCACAACCCCAGGCTGCTTTTATTTTAGTGCTGGAATTCAATGGAAAACACGCGCAAAACCTCCCGGACATATGCTTTATGCGAATTAAGCCTGACGACGGCGGTAGCACCTCCCAGGAGTAGTTACATACTGCCTGGTCTCCCACTAACCGGGTGCAACCAGTCCCAAAAAACAAAATGTAAACAAGTCAGAGTGATACTTATCTCTGAAGAGGGAATATAATGCGGGAGGGGGTGCAGGAGCTCCGCCAGAATACAGGCAAAGGAACGTCTGCTTCCCTCACTCCGAAGGGGTGTGGAGGAGGAGGGGGAGGGAGTGGGGAATACACAAACCCAGGCTGCTTTTATTTTAGTGCTGGAATTCAATGGAAAACACGTGCAAAACCTCCCGGACATATGTTTTATGCGAATTAAGCCTGACGGCGGCGGTAGCACCTCCCAGGAGTAGTGACGTACTGCCTGGTCTCCCACTAACCGGGTGCAACCGGTCCCAAAAAACAAAATCTAAACCAGTCAGAGTGATACTTATCTCTGAAGAGGGAATATAATGCGGGAGGGGGTGCAGGAGCTCCGCCAGAATACAGGCAAAGGAACGTCTGCTTCCCTCACTCCGAAGGGGTGTGTAGGAGGGGGAGGGAGTGGGGAATGAGAGGAGGGAGAGCAAGTGAAGGGAGAGGTGGGGGTTGTGAGGAGAGAGAACAGAAAAACGGTAAGGCGAGAGAACGTGAAGGGGGATATGGGAGGAGAAAGGACGAGGTAGAAGAGAGACAGGCGAGAGTGCTGAAAACTGGAGAAAAGGAGCAAGGATAGAAGAAGAAAGTAAAGATGAAAGGTGAGGGGAGAAAGGTAATATTTGTAAGGGGAAGAGGAGAGGACGAAATGTAATATGGAGAAAGGAAACACAATGAATTAAAATAATAGAGAAAATATACAAGAAACAGGTTGGAGAAAGAGTGATGGTGACTGAAGGAATTAACGACAGAAGGCAGAAAAGAAGGATGGAAACAGAAACAAAGATGTGGACAGAGAGGAGGAAAGGTGGGAGGGAACACTGCCTGGGGGAAGCTGGCTGGGGAGGGGGAGGAGAAATCCAAGGAAGGCTGTGGGCGGGGAGAGAGAGGGGAGGTGCTGGAGCTGGGGAACAGATGGCCTTGAAAGTTTATGGCCCAAAAGCAAGTGCCTGTGGCCACGTGAACTCGATGAAAACCGCACGAAAAACCCCGTGGTTTCACGAGTATTTTGAGCACTTGAATTCTCGCTCAGCTCAATGCGCATGCGCATTGATAGGTCGCGAGACCTAAAAACATTAATAGTAAAATACTAAAATTGAAGCTTGCTATTAACAAAGTACTTTCACAACATTGACACATAATATAAAGTGCTGATAGGTGCTGGTGATTAAAAAACATATTGTTATTTTGTGCAAACATACTTCCAAACGTAGCAGCATGAAATTATTATTCTTTTTGTGTTCAGAAAGATTTTATTAAGTTTAAGACAAAATGAAAAAGAACAAGAACAATACAAAAAAGAGGAAGGAAGTTACAAGCGTAAGTGATCAAATAATCAATATGAAATGCATTAAACCAAAATACGCTATAGTGAAATATAGTAATAAAAAGAAAAGCCAATTAAAGAGGAAGGAGAAGGAGGAAAAGGGGGGGGGAAATAACATGTCATAGGATCATAAATTCATAAACTACAGAGTTACAGTGAAAATGTAATGTAAAAAGAGAACATAAGAAAATATATAACACTATCATTGCAGAACATATGAATCAATAGGAGACCAAAACGACTGAAATGATTGTGAATTATGAGTGACGCCTTTAAGAGATAGCTGTGCACCTCTCCTCGTAAAGGTGATCCATGACCACCAAGCATGGACTGAAAGAGAAGAAGCATCTTTCCAACAGAAAGTAATGGATTTCAAGGCAGCTGTGATTAGAAAATTAAACAATTTTGCCTCTGACTCAGTAAGGGGATAAGTTAGGGCAATCGATTTGCAAATTAACAAAGTAAAGGAAATATCATCTTGTAAAGGTAAGATTTTCAAAATTACACTCCATACTTCCAAGCAAAATTTCATAATAACTGGACAATCAAATAACATATGGCGAAGTGAACCAGGGCTAGCGTTGCAGTGCCAACAAACATCAGAGGGTAACAGTTTTGCACGGCATAGACGTGATGGAGTCCATAAAGTGTTAAATAAAATATAAGCATTGGTTTGGTAAAGGGACACTGGGAGCCAGCCAGTGATACTGTTAAGCCTTATAGAGGACCAGGAGTCATCTGACAGGGAGATGGAAAGTTCATTGTTCCAGAACGACGAAATAATCTGAACATTGGAGCCCTGTGAGGTGGTAAGTTTTTTATAAAAAACAGAGACCGCTTTTGGGGACGATGTAACAGCTGTAAGGTAAATTAATAAGTCATTTGTGGTGGAAGAGGGAATACCATTGGGGAAGGAATCCAAAATAGAGTTACATAAAAATTGATATTTCAAAAGGTCCAGTAGCTGGGATACCAAACTTTAACTGTAGCTGCTCAAAAGGAATAAAAGCATTACCATTAAATACATCTTTAAGATATAAAATCCCTCTTGAAATCCAAGAGGACCAGAAGGTAATGTTTCTGTTCAATTTAAGTAGGGCACTGTGCCATAAAGACAAGTGGACTGTGGAGAGTAGGGGTAATTCAAAATTAGAATCTAAATCAATAATTATCAATCTGGAGGACTTAATGATAGAGGAAAGATGAACAACCTTCGCTGTAGATGACATCTACATCAAGGAGGGTAAAGAAAAGGGCCGCACAATGGATGCTTCAATATCCAACCAAATTGGAGGTTTTACCATATGTGAAGTATTAAACCAAAGGGCACTCTGCTTTAAGATAAAAGCTTTATGGTAAAGGTGAAAGTCTGGAAGGGAAAAACCAGCCTGGGACTTAGGAGTTTTTAACTTCTTGTAAGCAATACGGGGGACTTTGTTAGACCAAAGGAATTTAGATAAGAGTGTCAACAGTTTTATAAAATCTGAGAGGAAATTGGGTGGGAATCATAGCTAAAGAATAAAAGACTTTAGACGCTATATTCATTTTTATAGATTCCATTCTTCCCCACCAAGTGAGATAAAGGGCAGACCACTTGGACGTTTTGTTTTTAATGTAGTCAATTATGAAATCAGAGTTAAGTTTTAATGTAGCTGGCAGCGATGAAGCAAATAGAATGCCCAAGTACTTAATTTTAGTTGTTTGCCAAAGAATATCTGTGTTCGGGAGCATCTCCGAGGTACAAAACCTATTCATAGGAAAAAATTCAGTCTTGCTCACATTCAATTTGTAACCTGAAACCATAGAGTATTGAGCAATAATGTCTAATAGGGAAGGAACAGAAGAAAGAGGGTTATTAATAAATAATAAAACATCATCTGCATAGGCTAAAGTTTTAACAGTTACATCATTGATCACAATACCCTGAATGTCATCACAAAGGCGAATATAATTAAGAAAAGGTTCAATACCTAAGAGAAATAACAGTGGGGAAAGGGGACAACCTTGCCTAGTACCTCTAAAGAGAGGAAATTGACTAGAAATTTGACCATTAATAAACAAACGAGCAGTAGGGGCAAAATATAAAGCAGAAATCATACGAATAAAACGGGGACCAAAATCAAAGGACAATAAAGTTTTAAATAAAAATTGCCAGTGAATCTTGTCAAATGCTTTTTCTGCATCTAAGGCCATCACTCCCGCAGGAGAAGTAAGGTGAGAACTTTGTTCAATAATGTGTAGTAGAGTTCTAGTATTATTAGCAGAATATCTATTTTTCATGAAACCAGATTGATCTGGGTGAATAATGGAATGGAGGACAGGAGCTAATCTGGTAGCAAGGATTTTCGCATAAAGCTTACAATCCTGGTTTATTAGGGAGATGGGACGATAATTAGATACCAAGGTATGATCTTTATCAGGCTTGGGCAGAACAATGATTAAGTTGTCTGTAAAAGAGCCCGAGATAGTACCAGAGGAACCAAAATGAGAGAAAAGTGTATTCAAATAAGGGAGGAGGTGAGATTGAAATTCTTTATAAAATTCTGCTGGGATACCATCCGGACCTGGGGATTTATTCTTGGGAAGTGACTTAATGGCAAGCAAAATTTCCTCGGAAGTAATTGGTGAATCTAGACCTGTTCTATCTGATAAAGAAATATGGGGTAAATTGCACTTATTTAAAAAAGAATCAATTAAAGATTCAGGGCAAGTGTCAGGTTTACTATAAAGGGTAGAATAAAAACGTAAAAATTATTGTACAATATCGTTATGGGAAATAGCCACTTGGCCTTGAGAACCTCGTATTGAGGTAATCTGAGTCTTATCTCTTTTAATCCGTAAGCAGTTAGCAAAAAGTTTTCCAGATCTATTGGTATTAAAACAAAATTTAGCATTGGATTTTGTAAGTTGGACTCCTGCTCTCTGACTAAGGATGGCATTAAATTCATAGCGGAGTTTTTGAAGTGTAAGTTTATACTGAGGGTCATTAGAAGAGATAAACAAACGCTCAAATTTAGCAATTTGCTTTTCCAAATGTTTAATGTTAGCGTTAAATTGTTTGTTCTCATGAGCCATAGTAGAAATAGTGGTACCTCTAATGTCGGCCTTAAATGCATCCCATCTGGTGACAATTGATGTGGAATCTTCAGGGTTGAACAAAAAATAGTCTTGTATAGCCTGCAATAATTTAGGTTTATGCTTGTCAGAAAGGACAATGCTTGAGTTCATACGCCACCTTTTTTGTTTAGTAAAAGTAGAAGAGATATTTAAGACAAAAGAAATTAAAGCATGGTCTGAAATGTCTATAGTACCTATAACAGGATTTGTAGCTGACTGAAGTAGGGAAGGTGAAATCAAAAAATAATCAATCCTTGAATGAGAATTATGGGGATTAGAGAAAAAATAAATCAATTTTTCAGTGGGGAAGTGTAGTCTCCATATATCAGCCAGTTTGGTTGTACTAAGGAAAGATTTAAAAGCATGAAAAACTTTAGGGGGTCTAAACTTGGTAGTAGAAAGTCTATCAAGTAGCGGATCAATGATCACATTAAAATCCCCTCCAACAATCAAAGGAACTTGTCCCAACTTCAGAACTTCAGTAGATAAGTTAGACCAAAACGATGGGTCATCGGCCGTGGGGCCATAGATATTAAGCAAAAAGAAGGTGGAGTCATGAATTTTAACTTTAACAACAATAAATCTACCTTCTGTATCTGTAAATTTACTACGAATCTGGCAGTGTAATCTCTTTGCAAAGAAAATCGCAACACCATTTTTCTTACCAAGGGCAGGCGATGAGACAATATTGTCCCCCCACTTTTTCTTCATATATTGTAAAATGTTGTCATCAACATGCGTTTCTTGAAGAAAACCTATGTCAGCTTTAGAAGCACCCAAGTAGTCTAAAATTTTAGTTCTTTTAACTGGATGTCGCAGACCTTTAACATTAAGAGAAACAATTTTAACACCATGAGTAGCAGCCATGAAGAGGTAAAATGAAGAGAAAGAAAGGAGTTAAAGGAAGAGAAGAGGGAGAACAGCCATGGAAGAAAAGTAACTCTACGTAGAAAGCCGGAAAAGGTAGGGAAAGACACAAAAGGAAGAAACAGAAAAGGAAGAAAAAGCTACAAACAGGGCACATAAATAAGGACACAGACGCACACCCGTTCCACAAGCATGGCCGGAAACCGTTGGAGCCCATGAAGAAAGAATAATCGCCAGGAGTGCTCAAATTAAATGCATTCAAGTTACAGGAGCTTGAGTATCCATTGATGACGAAGCTTGTTGATCCAGAAAAAGTCTTAAGTCTTCAGGACGATGAAAAGATTTTGAGAAGGTATCTTTCCAAACTCGCATTGTAGACGGATCAAATAGGCCATACTTAAAACCAAGGCTTCTCAAATGTGGACGAAGAGAGGAAAATTCCTTGCGAATAGCAATTGTTTCCTTAGCAAAGTCTTGATGGATAAATATTTTGGAACCATTTACCAGAAGCGAAGGAATGTCTCTGGCAGCTTTCCTTATGAGGACCAAGTTATGGTGACGCAAGGCCTTAAAAATCATTTGCCTGGGTTTGGTGTGGCGTGGATTCCTGTGTGAGGGAATTCTATGCGCTTTATCCACCTCAAATGTTTCTGGAAATTTGATATTTAGAAGACCAGGAAGCAAAGATTCCAAGTACAAGCGACAGTCGGAGCCCTCAACTTCTTCAGGCAGATTGAAAATGAGGAGATTATATTGTCTATTACGGTTTTCCAATTCCAGTAATTGGTTATGCATTGGTACTATCTGAGCCATCAAAGGTGTAAAAGCGTTGAGTTTAGTTTTATTGTCCTGAATTTTAATAGTATTATCAGAAACCTTCATGGACATGGACGCCATAACTTTGCAAACATTTTTCACTTTATTTACAATAGTATCAGTGTTCATGCGCAGCGCTTTAATTTCTTCCAGTATCAGAGTAAGTGAGGGTTCAGAAGTTTCAACAACCTTAGATTTATTTGGGGGAGGAGACACCTGCTGCTTCCTTTTTGTTATTAGCAGAATTTTTGTTTTCCATCTTGAGGAGAAAAAACAACTTTTTGCGTCAGAAAAATGCAATTAATCAGAATCCACCTCAAAATTTAATAAATATGAAGGAAAAGGGTATAAAAAGCTCCAGAAGCTCTTGAAACAAGCATTGGAAATGCATTAGGTCTCGCATTAGAAAAGTTGGAGCTATTGGTCTTGTAAATGACAAATATTTTATTTATTTGTTGGTTTTTAAAATAGCTAAATTGATAGCTTTGTCATTTACAATGCCAATAGTTATAACTTTTGCGAATGTGACACCTATAGCATTTGGAATGCAACATTTTTTGTATTTACGTGACATAGATGGCAGCTCTGGTCATTAGGCCACATCTCTAGAGAGCAGGAGAGTGCAGCAGGGGAGAGAAGCACAGCAATATATAGATTCAATGTATGGATACTTTAAGTTGATGTAGTGAAAATCTACACAGATCCGCCCATGAGGGACAGACCTTCACAAACCTGCTCCAGAACATCACATCAAATTAGGATACTTTGCTGCTGATTTTACTGCAGTATTTATCCTTCTGCAGGAAAAGTGGAATTGACTGCGAAGTATGTCACAGTGGCTACATTAGGAACGCTCTTTGGGGTAGAGGGGGGGCACAGTCTGCCGAATAAGAAATGGGATGCGTGAAAGAAGAAACAGTTCACTCTCAAGGGCGCAAACACCCCACCATTTTAAACATGTAAACACAATTACAGCGCGATGTTTGCAGCCTGCCAGTGTGGGCTGCCTCGCATTCCTTTTGGTTACTTTTGTCGTAATCGTTTGCACTGCAACTAAAAGAAAAGGGCAACAAAGGGACATCGGAGGAACGGGTCAGGTTTACAAATAAAGCCACAACACTCACCCTGCAAGTGACGCCCGTCACATAAGCGCCCGGATCTCGGAGTGGGAGGTGGAGGCCTCTGCGCCCGGATCACTGATGACGCAGACCAACAGAGGAGGAGGCAGCAGTGAAGATAGAAGACGGACAAGGATTGTAACTTTCATCTTTAAAGTACGTGTTTCATTGATCTCTGGTGTGCTCTCGTACCACAGCTTTATAGCTTGGGAACGGGAACTACAACTCAATAACACGCCTAATAATAAATAAATGATATCTTGATGCTCCTCACAAAGACGGCGGTATGGCAGGGATGGCTTTGATGAGTGGGAGGTGGTCAACCAATGGATATTTATGCTATGGGCGGCATAGGTAATGAAGGGTAAGGAGGAAGGCCTCATGCTGGGCTTTTTGTAGGCGGGGTAAATGGAAGTATAGCAACACTGGCGGCCTGACCTGACGGTTTTAACATATGGCTGGGGAGTTGCAAAGACCGTAACACGGCGGGCAGGGGAGGGGGCGGAGCGGGGAGAGGGGAGAGGTGCGACACGGCAGGCAGGGGAGGAGAGTAGGAGGAGGAGGGGGGAGGAGAGTAGGGGAGGCACGGCCTAGCGGCCGTGCAATCAAGAAGTGAGGGGGCGGAGCTGGGGGAGGCAGTGAGAGAGAGAGTAGGCAAGGCAGGCGGCTGGGGGCATGTGCACGCGCTTTTAAGCTCAATGCGCATGCGCATTGAGCTTAAATTTCTCGTGCACTGCAAGGAATCGCCACGATTCCTTGCAAGTTGGTTAAAGAGTGGATAAGCCCCCATAGTCTCGCAAGCTCGATGCGCATGCGCATCGACAGGCGAGACCTAAAAAGGCAGTGCAAGAGTTAAGGTGGGACGTGGGAGTGGCTAGGCCCAAGCCAGGCCCTTTCTTTGTAAATGCACCGCCCCCTGTGCTGAGGAAATCGGCAGAGCTGGAGCAGAGGCAGGGGAGAGGAGCCAGGAAGCAGGCAGAGGGACCCCCGTGTGAGGAAAACGCCTGAAAAACACAGGTAAGGTAGGGGGTCGGCGTAGGAAGCAAGCGCTGGCAAAATTGAGCAAACCTTGACGGAAAATCGTCGTAATTCAGCTCATAGGGCTGAGGAAGTTACGGAGCTCCGGTGGCGGCCGCCATCTTGTCGACGCGCTCGCGCGACTCCATGAAATTATTATTCTAATGTCATTTTATGGTCTAAATTTTTTGCCATACAAACTTTTTGCTTTCTATCTAGTTCTAGATTTTAGTAGTCACTCTATAACAGATTACATCATAAATCTGAAATAGTTCAAATGATCTTACTAAATATGTTCTTACAGTATTTTCAAAGTGATCACTTGTTTGTTATGTTTTGACACTTCCAATTTTTGCACCTTCTCACAATGGCAGTGGTTTCTAACAGTTTTAAATTAGTCTAGTGTCTTATGTCATCTCAGATATCTCCGAATTTAATATCTATGTACAAAGAAATATTAACACATCAAATATAATAAATATATGTGTAAATATGTACATGATAAAAAAGGATAAAATCACTAATCTTCATAATTCCTTACAAATTATAAAAGGAGGTACCTAATCCTTGCTCTTAGTGATGTTATCTCGATGTTGACGACTTAAGATTAATTTCACCCTGATTACATCGTAACTGCCATTTAATTTGTAAACTTCCACAGGTATTTTTCTATTCTGCATTGGTTTAGATTATTCTAGGCACGTATAGAGGTCTTCCGTTATATTGAGTACATTAGGCTGTTTGGAATCCAATAAAAGAATATGTCTCGTCTCCAACCTTCTTAGTTTGCTTTCTCTGTCTCCTCCGCGTCTACTAGGTGGAATTGCATCTATTGAATAATATGTCAGCCCTTTGTTATTGGATTGGTGGCATTCTTTAAAGTGTCTTGCCACCGGGTACGTGTAATCCATGTTATTAATAGCTCGGAGGTGTTGGAGTACTCGAACATGAGCCTGTGATTTTGTGCTGCCCACATATTTTAAGCCACATGGGCAGGCCAAAACATAAACAGTAAATTCAGACTTACATGTGAGTGTTTTAGTAATTTTGTAAGGTTTGGCACTAAATGGACTCAAATAGGTAGTTGCATTTACCCCATGTGTGCAGGCTTTACACGATTTGCATTTAGTAAAGCCTTTGCGTGTTTTAAACCAATCATTACTTACTATGATTTCTGGATTGGGTATCACTAAACAGTCCCTCATTGATGGTGCCCTGCTATGCGTAATGGACACCCTCTGCGGTAGCAGGGGTCCTAGTACCGGGTTTTTGAGGAGTATGGGCCAACTTCCTTGTATAATTTTATTTAGCTCTTTATTCTGTTTGCTATAGCCCATTATGAAGCGGAACTCTGAATCGTTACTAATTCCCCCTCCCTCTTCAGGGTAGTTCGTCAACTCTGTTTTGTTGCTTTTAGCCAATTATATATTGCGATCTAATATCCGAGTTTTGGCAATCGCTCGATCTATGACCTCTTTAGTACAGCCTTTCTCTAAAAACCTCTGTTTACTCTGGCTTTGTGCTGTTTCTAATGACTCAGTAGTGCTACAGATCCGTTTTAATCGCAACATTTCGCCAAAAGGTATACTGTTGACTAGATGTTGGGGGTGTGCACTTGAGGAATGTAGCACTGAATTTCCTGCAGTTATTTTCCGATGTAATTTGGTTTCTAATTTGTTGATAACTATGTAGACCTCAGTGACTAAGAAGTTCACATTTGTTGCACTTATTTCTGCAGTAAATTTAAGATCAAACTTTGACCTTCAACCTCATTGTTTCCTCATATTGGCCCCTGAGGACCAGTTTCTCCCATCTCCCCATGTGGAGACAGGCGTAACTCGAGGAGAAACTGGCCCCCATGGCTACACCCTGGATTTGGCAATACAATAGATGGTTAAACATAAATATTTTGTTGTAGAGCCAATACTCAATCATTGCTACTAGCATTAGATTGTGTTCTTGGTATATGGTTTCCCTTTCTGATAAATAGTATTTTACAGCTTCAATACCATCATTATGTGCAATGCTAGTGTAGAGTGCAGATATATATATTTTGTATACAAATCCTTATTGCAATGTATCATTGCCGGAACGATGAGGAACCCACCAGAGGGAAAAATATAGCGCACTTCAAAACCTAGCATGCAACCCACTAGAGGGAGTCAAACTATTTATACCAAAGGTCCAATAGAGGGTACAAACTATTTATACCAAAGGTCCAATAGCATGCCGAGTGACACTTTTAAACTGCAGTGCTTCAACAAACTCCTGTGAAGGAGCGGGAGGCTTCGACACCGGTTGGCTTGGAAAAGTACTGTGTCCGCAAGTTGTGTCATCCTCCAAATAAAGTTCTTCTGAACATCTGCTGTGGGTGCGTTCTAATTTCCTTTGGGAACCTGTTGTTAACAATTATCGTGGACCCAAAGCCGCGATGAACTGCACCGCCGTCTAAGACAACACGACAAGACTGCTAGGGCATCAACTGTCAGCCTGCGAGCAGCACAACAGCTTTGAAATCAGATTCAACATTGCGGGCACAGAGCCCACCAGAGGGTCCTTATTGGAATTTATCATTGCCGGAACGATGCAGAACCCACCAGAGGGAAAAAATATAGCGCACTACAAAACCCAGCATGCAACTCACTAGAGGGAGTCAAATGATACCTACCAGAAATGCCTATTTAGGCCAAAGGTCCAATAGCATGCCGAGTTATGCTTTTAAACTGCAGCGCTTCAGCAACGCCCGTGAAGGAGCGGGAGGCTTCGAAACCGGTCGGCATAGAAAGTACTGTGCCCGCAAGTTGTGTCGTCCTCCAAATAAAGTTCCTCTGAACAGCTGCTGTGGGTGCGTTTCAATTTCCTTTGGGAACCTTTTGAGATATATATATATATATATATATATATATATATATATATATATATATATATATATATATATCTCAACAGGTTCCACCCACCCATAGAGGCTGTTTCTGTTTATATATTAAGACAATCACTTCTCACTTGTGCTGGGGAAATCTGAGGGAAACTGCTTCTGCTGGGAAGGTTCTAGAGGGTGCTAACAACTGATTGGCTGAATTCAGCATTTTGTCCTTTTTTTTTAAAAGGACATAGGCAACAATGACCCTGAGCCATGCTAATATAGCCTATGGCATTTTTGGAATACTGCTTGTTTATTATACCATGGGACTCCCATCTCGACTACTGTGAATGAATAAGGCATATGAATCTATGAAAGATACCAATACTGGATAACCCTAGTTACAGGTAAGTAACTTATTTTCTTTCTGTAGCTTTCGAATATGCTCTCCCAGAAACTGATCGCTTTTAGTAGTTACAACTGTGCCATTAGTTTCTTAACCCAGAGGTCAAGCAAGGCGCGACTAGAGCCTAACGTCTTTTGAGAAGTACCTCCACACATGCACTGGAGATAGCCATGCACATCTCAAATATACAACAAGCCCACACTCGGGCATAAGAATGAAAAATTTGAGTTCAAGCGAGCCTAGGATAAAGAGCAGGAAATTACCCTTGACACAAACCAGTGGGAGGATATTGTACTCATGCAAACAACTTTGCGACATACACAAGGAGGTAGCGAAACGACCCTCAAAATATTATGTAAGTGGCACTGCACCCCAGCACGGTTAGCCCGGATGGCACGAGGGAGTAACTCACATTGTTGACACAGATATGGAGAGGATGGCATGTTAACATCTAAGCTATTACCTCCGCCACAAGATAAAACCATTCTGGAATTTAATTTTGACAGTTAGGGTTGAAGAATTGGCCGAATGCCCAGAATGAATACTCTTAGAGCTCCCAGCAGTCAACATCCATCCTTTGTGGGGGAGGAAATAACGCCTTATCTCCCAACTTCTGTTTTCTTTCAAGCAATCAATTCTCTCCCTCAACGGACAGCAGCTGGTCCCTCTACGGACAGCGGCTAGTTCCTACCAAACTCCTGTGGATTACAAGACTATTATGGCTTATGGGGAAGGTTAAACTATCAAAAAGTACCAAAGACTACTTATAAACGCTTTCCAAATCTATGGAGACGGCTTCTTGACTTTTTTTTTTTTTAGATAAGACTAAAGAGCCGTCATGTCACGAGAGACTTTGTGTTAAAGAGTAAGGAAAATTCCTGACTCGACAAATATTAATCTGTCATACAACAGCAATATAATAGATCACAGCTTGGTAGGCAAGATCTCAGCGGGGGAGAAGAATAGCCCGGGGTGATGGAGACAGTGGCATGATGAAAGGCGGGTGGCATTGGGAATAGGGAGGAGGGCCTAAGGGAAGGGTTTCAGGAATAGTGGAGGGAAGGATTGTTGTGTTTTTTGCTGTTCATTCACCAACATTGATGTTTGTTGAATTTAATTAACTAAATGCCAATAAAAATGTATTCACAGCTAGACAGTAAGGACTATCCTAGGCCCAAAATCCTGTTTGACCATTACTGCTGACACATTCATAATCTAATGGGAACACCTTGTGGGGCAAATAGGCTGTTTATGAAGCAGAAATTCATAAATGTTACAGAACGCAGCACAATAATCTTAGAATCCAGATCCTTCAAGACACATCTTCAGAACATAAATGTCTTGATTTAGACAGGCTATAGAAAAGTATAGATTGCATCATAAAACAAGGGGAAACTGTCATTACACCTGTTTAAAACAGTCCCTTGGGATTTTTCTCTTTTTTTAAATTAAACGTATTTCATTGCATTTTGCAAAGATAAACACATTCTTCAATCCAAGGACGTTAACATGTATGGTAATATGACCAGATAAATAACAGCAGTTACATACTCCTAAAACATTCACAGGTGATTAATTCAGCAGTTAGACATGTACAGTGCATGAAGTTGTGGGGTTAAACATTAAATAAAGATCTAAGAAGAAAGCAAAAGGGATCAGCAACATAACTATCCTCCAAACTCCCCCCACCAAGTACATGTACTTTGTTAGTCACACATCATTCAGTCCATCTAATGTAGTCATAGTGTGAGCTGTCCATGCATGTGGGATGATATATGAATTAACGTGCATTGGCAATATCGGGTGATAGTGAAATGTCAAGGGCCGGAATCTGGCAGTGCTTGCCTCACACACCCCAGGGTCAGTCTGTATCCTACTGGTGAGCCTTTAACTGTTCCAACATGTCGTCCCATGACTTAGCTATGAACGTTTTACACAGCCCATAGCATTCCTCCTTCAATAACGCCGAGCTCTCAGCAGAACCCCAGCCACAAATCTCCTCGTGCCAGGTCGCGATCAGGGGTGCAGTGGAAGACCTCCATCAGCGTGTTATCTGTAGCTTTGTGGGATGAATTGATAACTCTGCAAAGTGGGATTCAGTCTTGAAGGCTTTAAGTCTAGGTTATAGTCACAAAAAGCAGTGTTTTACCGTGTCCAAGTGTGTGCTCCCCTTTAAAGAGAACAAAATGGTTCACTGACACTCACCCAATAAGAGAGAAGAGTAGAGCACGACTATATCATATGTAGTAGAACCGCATCTTCAGCCCAGCATCTCGGGCAAGAGGATGTGGCTGTAGGGAAGATCCTGTGCAATGGGGTGTTTCTCTGGATAAAGTGGTAACACTCACTGGACATAACACATTCGAGATATAGAAAGTAACCTAGCAGGCACCTTAAGCCAACAGTATGTAGACTCGCACAAATAGGAGTAGACAACACTGCCTTCCAATAACTTCTTAAAAAAAAATAGGCCTATTTGCAACAAGACAAGAACGATAACACAGTTACGCATTCAGGTTCACAGAGAAAGAACTCAAGAGAGTGCATTGTGGTGAAAGTGGTATGGTACATTTCTTACATTGCACCAAAAGCTGATAGATAAGTTCATTAAAAAGATGTTAACATTTTCAGTGTGTTCTTTTGCATTGTGAATGCAAGAACATGTCCTCTGTGCTTAAGACCTGGAAGAGGCTTCCAGCAGATTCCTCACTTCATGCAATTTTAACAAGGTGCCAAGTCTTTTGAGGAAATTTCTTTAAATCTCATTACCCTTTTCTGAGTCACTGAGGGTGTGGGGCAAAAAAGACAGACCAGGTGTATTGTGTTTGAAGGGGGAAGGCTAATGCGATAACTTGATGCTAAAACTGATGTGTAGCATCACCTGCCAATGCAGGAAAGCTTTTACAAACTTCTAGATCCAGTCTGGTGCCTGCGGAGATTGAAGAGATGCTCCGAAAGGCTAAACTTGTCCTGGGTTATAATTAACGGTAGCCATAAACTACATCACACAGATTTCACCCTCCTCCCCTACTTTTTCTGCTATCCACAAGAGCATTACCAAATGTAAGCAACGTGTTCTTCTGATGGATACTTACAAGTACCTCTCAAAGGTGGATGGTCTAAGGAGTAGATTCAAATTTAGTGTTGCAGGAGAGAGCCAGCAAAGTGGCCCTCAAATTGGACCTGGCTCTCAAGGCGGTAGAGCCTTGTGAATGCTTACACTGGCACCCATGTCTCTGCCTGGCAGATCTCCTTAACAGGCACCCCCCTTGCCAGTGCCGCTGTAATGGCCTTGACCCTGCTGGAAGGGCCCACAGACCATTATGTGATTACCTCTTGGCCAGCACATAACATATTGTAATATAGATGGCTATCCACATTAACAGTGACCTGTACAGCACTGCCTTTTCATTCTTAAATAATAATAATAATACTGAGCTTATAAAGCGCCTGGTTACACTTACCAGTGTGTCCCCGCGCTATACGTGGTCTAAGCTGCATCCCAAACAGAAGCCCTAATCCATCAGTATTTAAGACTTTAGGAACAAAAAAGTTTTAAGTTTCCTCCGGAACACCATCTCTGAAGTCTCTACCTGGAGCCTGACGGGAAGAGTGTTCCATCTACGGGCAGCCAGGGAGAGGAAAGATCTTCCCCCCCCCCATTCTAGCCCTGCTTATCTTGGGGGCATACATCAGACCCGCACCCTGAAACCGCAGGAGCCGAGTGGGCGTATACGGTGTAAGCAGGTTACGCAGGAAACCAGGGCCTTTCCCCTGAACGATCCTATGGCTGACACAAAGGGCTTTAAACTGGATGCGTTCCTTAATGGGAAGCCAGTGCAATACTTCCAAGGCCTTTTTAGAGGAAGCTCTCCTGGGCTTTCTTCATTCCAGAAACTCCTACAATGGCTCAAGCCCTAATGGGGTAGAGCCGATGGAGCCTCTAATACTCTTTTGAAGGGTGAGGCGCAACGAAAAACCTTGGCATAGTAAAGGATTGGCCAATGTGAAAAGGAGATACGAACTGTGGTAAAAATGTCACTAGGACTACAGTACCAATTTGTATGGGAAATAGGTGGGATAGGAAGATTTCACAAAAAGAATCTAGAATTCACTCTTGCAGCATGCTCAGTTGACAGCAACGAGTAAGACAATTTTGAGCATCAACCTACCCACTGAGCATTGTGGCGTACACAAGAGAAATCTTAAGACTAGCTTCAATTCCCATTGTGACATGAGGAGTGGCTTTGGGGTCTGACACTTGAGTGATACGCTTTAAAAAAGGCATGACAACCATTAACTTGAGTAGAGCTGGTTAGTCAGTTAATCACAGAAAGGCGGAAGATGACCTTTATCTGATAGACTTCTAGCCGCAGATTCCCTATCGTAAAACTATCCCAAGGTGTCAGACTGGATCCAAAGCTTTTTTGTTTTTCGTGGTGGTAGGTGGTGTCATCTGCGTTGTCCAAGCCAGAAGTGATGTGCGTGGTGCAGATGCCACCACAGTGCGCTGATGTCAGTTATTTTTCCACACCAGTCTGCACAGATCCAGAGAGAGCTACCCCTAGTCAATTTTTGACTGACTTTTTTCGAGTTTTTGTCAAAGTCTTTGCAATTCTTTTCCTGGTGTGGTTGGATATCCGCTAGAAAGGCTGGCTTCAACCCAGCAGCGCCTTTCATTGGTAGTTTTCAGTGACGTACCCGCATCTTGTTTGCCTCTGGTGCCTTGAGCACGACCACAACGCGACAACCTGCGTTGACTGCTGCACCATGCCCCCCAAGCCTTGAGGGAGCGCTCCCTCAAGGCCGAGATAGTCTTAATTCCAGTTGAGAGGAAGATTTCAGGATCGGTTGCAGAGCCCAGGATCCTCGTCGCACTAAAAGTCGTCCGCTGAGCCGGGTCTGGTGGCATTGTGGATTAATGTGTGCACTGCAGGGGCCTGTGTTCGACCCCGTGGACACCGGTTCAAATCCCGGCCAGTCCACTCAGCCTTTCATCCTTCTGAAGTCAATAAAATGAGAACCATTGAGTTGGGTAACAATAAAAATCTGTTAATCAGCACCAAGATACCAGTGGGTGAACGTGTGTTTTACAAATACACAAGTTATGTCCCACCTGCGCAAGAAGAGTAAGAAGTCAGTCATCCAACAAGGGAGCATAGGCTTTTCAAGGCCTGGCTGAATGGTTGAGCATGAGCCTTGACCGGCTCCACACCTTCCCGAGTTTCTAGGACGTGGAGCGACCCCTGCCCAACTCCATGAGTTACTATGAGGCTATGCACCTCATATGTGGGCACCTTGTTCCCACTGATGCGCCTTCAGTGCCTGCGGATTTGGGAGGAACCCCCGCTGGTTCCCCGCTGGAGGTTCTGCATCCAGCATCAGTCAGGCCCTTTGAATCCATGGATGGATCTCGACTGGCACCGGTCGTACCACCTTGACCTTCCCCTCGCCGGTTCAGATGCCGACGCTCCCGGCACCTCCAGCGACGCCGTCTCATTCTTAACCCCAACTGCGACATGGATCCAGAGGATTGTCGTTGACTCTGACCCCAACTGGAGCTATGCTTTCCAGGCAGGGTCCCGAGCCATTTTCTTATGGGCTGGGACTCAGGGTGGATTGGGAGAGGTGCCTGGACCCTGAACAATAGCAGCCCCTGAGTTTCAACATGAACTGGTGTGAGTAATTGGCAGACACCAGCGGACTGGACACCTCTCCAGATACTGGCATGCTCTCTCCCCCTACCGTGGCTACGAAGGACAGGGGCTTCTTTTTTTTATGGTGATGAGAAGGGCAGCCAAGTCCTGCACCTTAGCCTACCCTTAGTGGCAGTCAAGACTAAAGTCCCCTTGTTCCACTAGAAAGTGGTTGCTCTTATGACCAAGGGAGCAATAGAGAGGGTGCCACTGCCAAATGTAGGCCATGGTTGTTATTCCTGCCACTTTCTGGTGCTCAAGAGGAACGGAAACCGCCTTCCTATCTACACTTGTGCCCTCTCAATTTTGTCCTCAAGTAGAAGTTCAAAATGCTCACCTTTGCTAAAGTTCTGTCTCCCTTGGACCCTGAGTACTACTGGTAGCGTTGGACTTACAGGATGCACACTTTCACATTCCCATCCTGCCTGCCCACAGGCATTACCTGCAGTTCACGGTTCAGTTCACCGTTCTTTCTTTTAGTCTTACCAGCCCCCCTTGGGTGCTCACTATGGTTATGAAGGTGGTTGCAGCTAATCTGCAGAGATCAGGAGTGCTAGTCTTTCCTTATCTGATTTACTGGCCGTTGAAGGAGAGATCACCCCATGCTGTAGCCTTGCAAATCCAGACTACTGCAGACCTCCAGCACTCACTTGGGTGCACTATAAACGTACCAAAGTAACACTTGACTCCCTTTCATCAGAGCCGTTCTGGACTTATCCTCCTGAACGGCAGGCCCAGGATAGTTAGGCTATAGTACCAATGTTTCAGCCTTTATCCTGGATTTTGGTGAGACTGACTCTGAGGCTGCTGAGCCTCGGGGGCCTCCTGCATCCTGCATGTGACATATGCCCGCTGGCATATGTGTGCTCTGTAGTTGGACCTGAGGTTTCAGTGGGCTCAGAATCAAGGGAAGATCTCCAACATGCTCCAGCTCTTGACCTCAAAAGATTTGCTGTGGTAGTTGACAAAACCGCAATTGGGTCACCGGCAGACCCCTTTCCCAAACAGAACCGACAGTGGTGACAGCTGCGTCACTCATGGAGTGGGGCAGCCATCATGGAGAGGTGGAAATCAGAGGCCTCTGGTTTTCTGGTGGAATCTGGACTCCACATCAACCTGCTGGAGATCTGGGCGATCTGGCTGTCATCAAAAGCCTTTCTGACCTCCATCAAGGGAAAGCTAGTGCAAGTGTTCACTGACAACACCACTGCCATATGGTACTGAAACATGTAGGGTGGACCCTCTGTTAAGAGGCCCTGCATCTCTTGACAGGGATGGAACATTAGGACATTTCCCTGGTAGTTTAGTACCTGGCGGGCTCTGTAGGCGGCTGGCTTAGTATATGGTGTGCACTTATTTAGGCTATGCACCTTGCACTAATCCAGGAAACCCTTATGGTGATTATAGTGGTCTTTGATAACCATAGAAAGTTCTCAAAATGGTACCTGTGGAGAGCAGCCTTCAGGCTTATCTAGAAAGAGTATTAAGCAGCTTGTTTTACCAGATTAATCATGTAGTGTAGGTTAAATGAAAAAGAACCACACAGTGTTTATATAAAATCGTCAAACTATTACACAACCCTCACTAACACACTGGTATAGCTCCTACCTGGAGATAGCAACATATATCCAAAACAATACTTTAATTGAAATTGTCGAGGTCCGACGGAAGCACCAATTAGCCTTGGTAGCTGCAACTGGCGGGGAGAACGAAGAAGGAGCAACGTTGGGACCAGCAAGCTCCAAGGGTCTCGCCACAAGCACCAGTCAGAGCAGTCCTGAGCAAGTAGGGGAGCCCACTGAAGCAGAAGAAGACCCTCAGAAGGACCCACAGGCTGAAGATCCAGGAGTCGCAAGAGGACCTTGAGCAGCTCACCAAGAAGGCAGGCCCACAGTGCAGAGGTTGCAGTGAGAATGCTGTACTTGGCAGGAAGAGATGCTGGAGCCTTGTAACCCGAAGATCTCTGGAGTGCAGAGCTGACAAGCCTTGGCTACGGCAAGTTGACGTGATGCACATCGGTTTGTCCCTGCGGTTCCGACGAGGGATACTGGCCACGAAATTACAGAGAGGACATGCCAGGCCTCGAGGGAGTTGCAGAACCACCCCCTGTGTTGCTGAGCCTTTCGAAGTTGGTGGGACATCAGGAGCAGCAGACCTGTCGGCTTCATTTTGGTGCTTGATGATGTAGGGTTGTGTCTCCTTCACTCCAAGGGAGATTACTTCAGGTGCTCTTGATGCCAACAGGTCTGTTGAAGATCCTAGAAGAAACACAGATAAAGAAGGCTTGCAGAACAGCTAGACCAGCAGCAGTAGGAGTCTTCCTTGATGCAGTCTCGATTACAGGTGAAGTACAGCAAAGTCCAAGTGTCTAGACGGTCAAAAAATGACATGGATTTAGGCTTGTCTTTTCCCACGACGAATCTGAGGACCCACCAACAGGTATGCCCTTAAGTTCCCTTGGCGATAGGATGGCTCAGGTGTCCCTCCCAGCGGAGGAACAGGATAGAGGGGAGGATACTTCCATGTTCTTTGTCTAGTTTTGCACCAGTGCAGGAGCCAAGAGCTCCCTGAACTGGTTCCGGCTGGAGTATGCACGGAGGACACCAAATGTTCAGTTCAGAGCAGTGTGGTGGCACTGGCAAGTGACCCCACCCCGGCCCAATAAACTAGCTTCTGTCTGGGTGGTGGCTCAGCAGCAGGAAGGCAGAATTGTGTCTGTTGTCGGCAGCAGCACTAGCTTGCTGTTAGACCCTGAAAGGTTAGAATTGGTGTTGAAGTATGATTCCAATATGTTTGATGACAAACATGACCTGATTCAGTGCAGACACTTTATAGTTAGACATCTCTTAATGAATGATGTCTTCTATATGTATTAAAATGGCTGACCGCACTGACAAAGCCAGGAGAATCAACTCCGGGGTTTGTTGGGGGTGTCCTGCTCATACAGGGACACCTTCACACTTATGACCAAGCACCATGCCCTCAGGACTGAAGATAGGGGTGACTTATAGGTTTTAAGTGAAGTGACCTCAGATATAAGAGAATGTATATCTGTTGTGAGAGGTGCAAGCACCAATTCACACAGGCTGCAATGACAGTCCTGCAGTCACAGTGTAAGTGGACTCCCATGGGTGGCGCAATACATGCTGCAGCCCATGTGAAACCTCTGGTGTACCTATGCCCGGAGTACCTTAATGGCTTCTGTCACAGCAGTAGCGGAGGGTTCTACACCTGAACCTGTCAATGCTCCATCTTCATGCATGGAGATTGAGTGGGTGACAGTTGACCGCTTTTGACCTTCCATCTGAAGTCTACACTGTTATCTTTGCAGCCAGGCATCCCTCCACCATGGCTATATATGCCTTCCGTTAAGCAAGTTTGTGGCATGGTGTGCAGATAAACAGGTTGACCCTCTTTCTGTCCTCCTCTGTCAGGTCCTTCTCTATGTCCTTTCTCTTCCTCAGCAGGGCTCTACTCTGAGCACCCTAAAGGGCTAGCTGTCTGTCATCTCAGCCTTTCTGCGGTTGCCTGATCAGCCATCCTCTTCAAATCCCCTGTTGTAAATAGGTCTTGAAAGATTTGTAAGACAGGTCCACCTTTGCCCTTAATCATGCCTCAGTGGGACATTAATATTGTCTTACCTTATCTGACGTGCTCTCCTTTTGAGCCATTACACAATAGTCCTCTCAGGCTCCTTACAACCAAGACTGCCTTCCTGGTGACAATAACATCTGCCCAGAGGGTTAGTGAGCTTCAGGCTTTGTTATCCAGGCCAACATACCTTAACATCTACTTCAACAAGCTGGTTCTTCTCACTAGAGCTTTTGTTCTGCCGAAAGTTATCACTCCCTTTCATGTAAGTAAGTAAATATTTTAGGTTAATTAAAAACCATTACAAAAAGAATACATTAAAAAGCAAGTCTCCACGAGAGAAATTAAAAGAGAACCTTTAAAGGCAAGAGTTTTGATTAGAGAAAAAAAAGGCAAAGATAAAAGACATTAAAAGTGCGGGTGGGATATATTGTTCGTGGCAGCATGGTCCTGGCCCGAGGTTTCCTCTTAGCCAAGTGCCTGGTTTGTTTGTTTCCGTTCTGCTAGTTTCAGAAATTTCACCAGCATCCCATTTAGTGGCGGGAGACCAGGATCGAAACAGGCGAGGACGGCTTGTCTGCGTGAGTGGACTCCTAGTTCGTTAAAGGCTGTTTTCAACAGCAGGGCTGTCCTTTCCTCGTTCAGCCTCGAGCAGGTGCATAGTAGATGTTCTAAGTCTTCATTCCCCGTTCCACAAAGCCGGCATTTAGTCCCATAGTTCTGTCTCAGCCACGGTGGTAGGTGAGGAATGGCGGGTAGGATCCCTTGCCTGTGTTTTAAAGGTCTTCCTTAGTTATCCAGCCATACCCCAGACCAAAATATGCTTGGAGCCCCCGTGTTTTATAAGTACACAGGGTCATCCAGGCATTACGTCTGTGAGAAAACGTGGCTTTGTCCTCCACATGCGAGTGTCTCTTTAAGCTCTTGTTAACTGTTCACTTGAATTGCGCATGTGATAGAGGAGACTCCCATAGCTCTTTCAATCCTGTGACGGTCAGGGACTCCTCTAAGTATTTTTTTGCCGGCATTCTGGATGAGCTATTTATGTCTTGCCAGAGCTGTTGATTCAAGGTATTTTCTGGAGAGTTCTTTAATTTGTGCCAGCACTTGATGTATGACCCTCTTCGTGCAAGAGTTTGGCTCATCAGCCCACATTCCAATCGAATCTGGGCTTGCGAAGTATACGATGGCAGGTTGAAGAGAAGTCTATAGGCCTTTGAAATGGTTGTATCCAGAAGTTTTGCGTCAGTTCCTCTTAGAGCCTCACTGCCATACGTAATTGAAGACTCTATTTTGATTTTAGCTACTCGAAGTAGTGGCAATAGAGTTTCGCATCTCAAGTTGGGCTTTAGCTGTTTCAGTGTCGTGGCTATTAACATGCTTTTCCTCTTGATGGCCGCTAGTTGGTTTAGATAGCGGCCACCTTTGTCGACTAGGATTCCAAGATATTTGTATTCAGAGCAATTTGAAATTTCTTTTGTGCCAAGCGACCTAGTGTGCGACTTTTTGTTCCCAGTTATGGACAGAACTTTTGTCTTACTGATGTTCACTTCTGGTAGGTTTTCAGCGGCATAACCATAAAGCGTGTTAATAAGGTTTTGAAGACCAACTTTCGTGTGGCTGACCAGGACCACGTCGTCTGCGTAGGAAATGCTGGGCAACCCTTTGCACCCTAACCGGGGGACGTGGGAGTTACAAGCCTCTAGGGCGGGTGGCAGGTCAGCTGTGAATAGATTGAAAAGAGTTAGAGCTAGCACGCATCCCCTGCTTTAGGCCCTTTGTGGTTGGAATACGCCTAGAGAGGTGCGAGCCGTTCCCAAGCTTTACCTGGACCCACGTGTTCGTGTGCAATTCAATCAAGAGGCTTAATAAAGGCATGGGATCCCCCAGGAGGCCATTTTTCGCCAGAGAATTTCTCGGTTGACATTGTCAAAGGCCGCCTTGAAGTCCACAAAGCCGAGGTAGAGAGCCTGTTTGGTCACCCTAGCCTTGTCGATGAGTAACGAGATGGCCACCAGGTTAGTTGTTGTTCCCATGTCTTTTGCAAAAACCCGTTTGGCTAGATGGTATTAAGCTTTGGTTTGCAGCCCATTCTCGCAACTGAGTCAATAGGAGGCCGGCAAAGTATTTAGCCTCAATATCAAGGAGTGCAATCAGGCGGTAGTTTTTAGGTCTCGCAGAGAGACCTAATGCAACGAAACCACAAAACTGACTTTTTACGATGAGGATTTCTAACAGTTCACGTGAATCACTTGACCACAAGCTCCTCGTGCACGAGCTTGCATTCGATCATCAAAGGCAGCCCAGTCTCCCTCACACAAGCTTCTCCCAGCCGGCAGCCCACCCCCCTCCCTCTCCATATGGTCGCTCGAGTTTCAGGCAGCCCACCCCCTCCCTCTAATCTGACATCTGCCCCGAGCCTTCTGCCTATCAGCCTCCCTCCCACCTCCCCCCTAATTGCTTTAATTTTCACGGCCTCAAGGCCGTGGGCTACTTCAAAGAGATCCGCTCCGCAGCTAATCAGCCTGCCCACCCCCTCCCTACATCTGACAGAACAATGCAAACGTGTCCTGCAGAACTTGTTTTTAAATCCGTGCTTTTCGACCACCCCCCTCCCCCCACCACAACAATGCCGAGAGCTTGTTAATCTCACTGGTGAAGTGCTTTCGCTCAGAAAACTCTCTCTTAGGTGGAATTTGCAAAGTCCGGCTGTATCTTGCCTGCTCCTGAGGCTGTTCTAGAGCTGTGTCTGCTGGCTTGCCGTTGGTGAAGCGGTGCTGCCAGCCTCACCCGAATGTGGAGCAGACATCCTTAGACACACCACACGCGCCACACTGCACACTGCCCTTTCCTCCACCCAAAGCGCACGCTTGCAGTGACAACCTCTGCCACACAAGCACACCCCTCCCTCGGAGGGCACACTGAGCCCACCCCTACTCCAAGCCTCAGCCGCACACCAGGATGTCTGTCACTCCTGTCAATATTCTGAGACCAGATGAAAGAGCTTTGTAAACCCTGTCCTTAAAAAATCCTGCAATAGTTTCCAACACTTTGTTCTCTACAAATATTTTTTTGACCAAAACACGTATTAAAAACGTTTGTTGTTAAGCTTGCTTAATGTATGCCATACAGCCAAATCACGGCAGCAATGCATCCCCTACATACGGACGTCTTTTCAAATTATGGATGAAGTAGTCTTGCAGACTCTGAAATGCAGGTCGACAGAAAGATCTGCCTCCTGGGACACTGATGCTCATTAGCATGAAAGTGACTTTATAAAACACGCCTGACTATAGGTTTCGGCTTCATGTGCCAGTGCACCTTGTCCCTACCCCTCTCTTTAGCACAGCGGTAACAGATCCAGCCACTCTAGTTTTACTTACCAACTCCTGGCTTCCCTTTCAGTTGGCCACTTGCACGAATTCACTGAAGTGCAAGGTCCATTTTGCTGTTTAAAAACTTACTGGAAAACTAGATATTTCTGGACGTGGGCAGCTCTTCACTAATTTTCAATAAGGTAACCTTTATACCCGATTTTCTTCATCCCTTCTGGCCTAATTTAGGTACCCAGATAGTCCACCCAGTTATACACCTTTGACTGATATTAATTGGATATCTACTTTACTGTGTCTCCCCTTCTACCGTAGCCTTCCTACTGTCTCATTGATCAGCGGGAGAATTTTCTCTGCTGTTCCATCGTGACCTCCACTGCTTAGTCACAACTGCTGAACTTAGGTAACTCTAATGTCACCCTCATTTTATGAGACCTGCTCTATCCCAGGACTCCTTTTGATTACACGCTCTTGCTTTTACCCCATAAACCAGCATCTTCATTTAAACCACAATGCGACATCTAAAGCCGCACCACACCGAAGTTAGACTGTGTCTCTAAATTAAAAGTGAGTCTATAGTCCATGATAATAAAAAAACTATCTCTAGTTATCGATTATACCCCCTCACTTAATACTGACTAGCATACCACAGCACCCAGCAATTTAGTCAGCTTTTTCCGCTCTAGCTAGTCCTATTCCATCAAATGGTATAGTGTAACATATTTGGGATATTCGAGAAAGTCACATTTTGCAGTTCGAATCTTTCTGGATTCACTATGCTGTGCATTATTCCGCGATCTGGTGGTTGGGTCCGGATTCGTAGTCTTTTTTTCTCTTTTTTTTTTTTTTTTTTGTGTAGCCCAGGTGGGCGTCGACGTCCCACCATTTGGTGCACCTTCGTGACGTCGGCACGCTTCCTGTGGAAGCTCCCACCCTTGGGCGCCATCTTCAGATTCTTTTTTCCGCCAGTGGGTCTGGATCGTCGCATGAAGCTCCGGAGAAGTTTCAGGAGAAAAGAAGGAAATACACCGTTTTTGAGGAAAAAGGACCAAGGAAAGTCGGAGAAGAAGACCTCCTAGAGCCAGAACGAAGAAAGAGGAGAAAACCGCGTGATATTCGACGGCCAAGGAGAAAGCGCGCGCAGGGCGCCCCCTGAGCGAGCACATGGACAACACTCCATTCAAGTTCTGCCGTAATTGCCACCACAAGTACGCGCAGAAGGACCAGCATCCGGTCTGCAACCTCTGCCTGCCGATCGACCACTCCAGCGAGGATTGC
This sequence comes from Lissotriton vulgaris, assembly GCF_964263255.1. NCBI lineage: Eukaryota > Metazoa > Chordata > Amphibia > Caudata > Salamandridae > Lissotriton > Lissotriton vulgaris. The sequence goes on from NC_141700.1 coordinate 609,710,954, forward strand.
AACGCCTGTTCAATCTTCACGCCGAAGACTGTGAGAGTTCGAGAGAGACAGAGGGTGGCCCACCACACGATGCAAGGGAAAGGGACCACGCCGACCCTCTACCAGCTGGGTGCCTCCTCCGACGAAGAGGAGAACATCGCCGAGGGACCAGATGACTTCAAGGTCGCAGAGACCGATGTGAGACCTTCAAAAAAGGTAGGAGAGTCTACGACCCCGAAAACCCAGACAGGGCCTAGAAAGCCTGAGGGAGAACCCCGAAAAACAGAGGCTAAGCCCTCGAAAGGAGCGCCGGCGACGAAAGTTTCGACGTCCGAAGCTGCATCCTCCGAAAGGCCCAGCGGATCCTTCGAAAAGGACTCCCAGATGGCAAAGACCAGCGAAAAGCAAAGGTCGTCGAAGCAGACTCTCGAGAAGGGACCCTCGAGCGAAAAGACGCTCAGAATGGCCTCGACGTCGAAGGTACCGTCGAAAAGACCAGCCGAAAAGCTCGACGCCGAGCAAGCGGCAGAGATGGAGAAAAAGAGAAGAAGGCTCAAAGCCGAAATGGAGAGTATGCTCCAGAGGAAGAGAGACTTCGACGAAAAAATGAAGAACTACTCTATTCCCTCGAAGACCTACTCGATTCCCTCGAAGACCGCTGCGACCGCCGAAGAGGTAGAGGTGCAGGAGGATTTCGAGGCCGAGGAGCCGCCGAAAACTCCAAACCCCACAGATGAGGGAGAAGAGGAGGACTTCTACCGCTCGGAAGGAGATTACCTCCGCGAGAGCTACTACTCAGAATCCTCGGCGTCGCTAGAGGAAAAATGACAGGATCTGGAGGCCGATAACCCCGAGGAACCTGTGGAGACATACCCTTCGAGGCCTTCGCCGCCAGACGACATCGGGGCTTCCTATGAGGTCGTGAAGAAGGCTGCAGCAGTCTACAATGTGAAGTTGGAGGAGGAACAGACAAAGGCAGACTTCCTGCTAGAAACTTTGCTCCCCTCGCAGACTAAAAGCAGTTTCCTGCCCATGCTGAAGAGCGTCACGGCCCAAGGGACTGAAGCCTTCAAGGAACCGGCTACATGCAGGTCAGTGACCCCGAGGACGGAGAAGAAATACAAGTTCTCCTCCGAGGACCCCCCTTATATCCAGGGCACCGTGGCAGCTGACTCTATAATCGCGGCAACGGCCAGGAGAAGGGCCAACGTGCCAACCACATCTGGGCCACCACCTGATAAGGAAAGGAGGAGGATGGACCTCACTGGAAGAAAAATAGAAAGAAATGCTGCTATGCATTGGAGGATGGCGAACTCCAATGCACTCCTGAATAGACACCAATATCAGCACTGGGATGAGATGAGCCAGTTGCTGAAACACATGCCTGAGGAGTACAGGCAGAGGGCAGCCCACCTCGTGGAGGGGGGAAAGGACATAGCGAACGCATGCCTGAAGACAGCCCTAGATGGGGCAGAAACATCAAGCAGGCTGATGGCCATAGGTATCACTGAGAGAAGGCAAGCCTGGCTCAGAATATCAGGCTTCAAGGCAGAAGTGCAGAACAACATCCTGAACACCTCCTTCAACGGGGAGACGCTGTTCGGAGCATCAGTGGATGACAAACTGGCTCAGCTGAAGAAAGACAATGAGACAGCCAAATCGATGGGAGCCCTACAATTCAGGGGGATGCGGAGAGGCACCCCACAAGGAGACCAAATGGTAGAGGTGGAAACCAGCAATCACATTTGCAACAGTCGCACCACCATGGTCAACAGAGTGACAACCAATGGCACCAGGGTCAACAGAGGCAGAATTGGAACTCCCAGAATAGGGGCCAGTCCTTTCGAGGGAGAGGAAACGGACGGGGCCAGAGACGGAGAGGTGGTGATCAACCCCCCCCCCCAAAGTGACTCCATGAGGAAGGAGGCGCTCACCCACCCAAACCCTCCGGGGGGAGAGCACCAACAGCTAAGGAGAGGCTCACACGGACACGGCTCAAGAGAACACACAACACCAGTAGGGGGAAGGTTGAGATTTTTTCTACACGAGTGGAGAAAAATAACTACAGACAAGTGGATACTAAACATTATACAGCACGGATACTGCATAGAGTTGGAAAGATATCCACCAAGCAGAAAGCCAAAGAGAAGGGGTCACAAGGGCAAAGGACTGCAGTTGCTCCAAGAGGAAGCTCAAGAACTGCTCCTCAAAGAGGCCATAGAACCAGTCCCACACAGAGAACGGAACAAGGGGGTGTACTCAAACTACTTCCTAGTACCAAAGGTGGACGAAAGCCTAAGACCCATCCTGGACCTATGGTTCCTGAACACCTACGTAAAAACTCAAAAGTTCAAGATGACTTCCCTGCAAGAGGTCATCCCACAAATAAGGGCCGGGGACTACTTGTCCACCATAGACCTAAAAGACGCATACCTGCACATCCCCATGAACAGGAAACACAAACACATGTTAAGATTCAAGGTGAACGAAGACCACTACCAGTTCACAACCCTGGCGTTCGGACTCAAGTCAGCGCCAAGGGTCTTTACCAAATGCCTCGCGGCGGTGGCCGCACACCTACGAAGGGAGGGTATACATGTGTACCCCTACCTGGACGACTGGTTCGTGAAAGCAAGCTCTTACACAAGGTGCAAAGTTCACGCAGAACAGGTCACAAGAACGCTCACGAACCTGGGCTTCTCCATCCACTGGAGAAAGTGCTCCATGGACCCAGAACAAGTGAAAATTTTCCTGGGAGCCCTGATCAACACGGTCGAATGCAGAGTAACACCCAGCGAGAAGAGAACACTCAGCCTGCTGAGGGAGAAACGTCACTACCAGAGGGGGCAAGTTCTGACAGTGAGGACGGTGAGCAAGATCTTGGGGATGATGGCGTCATGCATCCACCTGGTCCCCAATGTTCGTCTAAAGATGAGACCACTACAGGAGTGGCTGCAACAGCAATGGTCACAAGCAGAAGGGAGTTGGGAAGATCTAGTGGTTGTTGCGCACAATGTGCAGGAGGAGATGAAATGGTGGACGAAGGAGAATATAACGATGGGGAAACCTCTAACGCCACCGGACCCAACTGTGACCATCACCACAGACGCATCCCAGAAAGGATGGGGTGCACACATGGACAGGCTCAGAGTGAGGGGTCTGTGGAACCCAGGAGATGCAGTCAAGCACATCAACTACCTGGAACTGAAAACAGTGTTGCTGGCCCTCAAGGCCTTCCAAAAACACCTTTACAGCAAAAGGGTGATGATACAGACAGACAACACCACAACGATGTTTTACATCAACAAGCAAGGGGGGGACTCAGTCATTCCCCCTGTCGAGCTTGGCTCAAGAAATATGGAGATGGGCGATCCCACTCAGGATAGACCTGCTTGCCATACACCTGCCAGGGAAGGACAATGTGGAGGCGGATTGGCTCAGCAGGCAAGCGTCGGTGTCCCACGAATGGGAGCTGAACAGCCAGGAGACAGAGAAACTGTTCAGGAGGTGGGGCACACCAACAATAGACCTGTTTGCAACACGCCAGAATGCAAAATGCCAACACTTTGCATCGAGGGAACAGGAACCGATGTCCCATGGGAATGCCCTATGGATAAGCTGGTCAAAGAAATTTGCCTACGCTTTTCCACCGACGCCACTGATCCCCAGAGTCCTGAACAAGTGCAGGTCGAGCAACATGACTCTCATCCTGGTGGCTCCCCAATGGGCGAGGCAGACATGGTACTCTCAGATTATGGAGATGTCGCAGGGCAGAGCGCACAAGTTCCCCAAAAGAAGAGACCTTCTCTCCATGGAAGGGGGACAAGTTCTACACCCAGAACCAGAAAGTCTCAGCCTGTCAGCGTGGCTCCTGAGGACTTAGAGTTCGCACATCTAAAACTACCAGAGAGCACACTTCGGGTGCTGAGAGAAGCAAGGAGACCCAGCACGCGGAAGTGCTATGGGGAAAAATGGAAGAGGTTCACGCAGTGGTGCCATAGGAAGAACTTGCAGAGAAAACTGACGAGAGAGTCTACAGTACTTAGATACCTCACGCACCTGATCAAAGCTAAACTAAGCTCGTCCTCGCTGAGGGTTCACCTGGCGGCGATTGTTGCATACACAAGAGGAGAAACAGGGAGAAGTTTCTTTTCTTCCAGAGTAGTTAAAAGGTTCTTGGAAGGAGCTAAGAGAATAGCGCCACCCAAGAGGATGCCGCCGCCGGCATGGAACTTAAACGTGGTACTGACAGAACTCATGAAGCCACCGTTTGAACCCATCCATAAAGCAAAATGCTGACAATGAAGACAGCCTTTCTAGTAGCAATAACATCGCTACGCAGAGTAAGCGAGCTACAAGCTTTGACGCTGCAAGAACCGTACATACAAATACACAGTGACAGGGTCGTGATGAGGACAGACCCGCATTTCATGCCCAAGGTAGTGTCTAAATTCCACATGAACCAGAGTATCCAGATACCTAGCTTCTTCCAGAAGCCCACGTCAAGCGCGGAGAGGGTGCTCCACACTCTGGACGCAAGGCGGGTAGTAATGCACTATATAGAAAGGACGAAAGAACACAGGAAGACGAAACAATTCTTTGTGTCCTTCGCAAGGAGTTTCCTGGGTAGACCAGTGACTAAGAACACCATAGCAAGATGGATTGCCAAGACAATACAACTCTGCCACAAGCAAGCTGGTTAGGAGCTCACTGAGGGACCACAAGCCCACTCAACCAGAAAGAAAGGGGCAATGATCGCCTTCCTGGCAAACACGCCCATCCAAGACATATGCCTGGCGGCAACATGGGCTTCAGTGCACACTTTCACTAAACACTATTGCGTAGATGTGCAGATGAACAAGGAAGCACAAGTGGGCCAAAGAGTGCTTCAACATATCTTTAACAACCAACGCTCATCTTCCACCCAGCCGCCACATGAGTGACAAAACCGCTACGAAATCTATGCACAGCATAGTGAATCCAGAAAGATTCACGCTGCAAAACGAATAGTTTCTTACCTGTCGGTGTAGTTTTGCAGCTTGAAGATCTTTCTGGATTCACTAGCGAACCCACCCACCTCCGCCAGAAAGATGAGGCTGGAGAAGGTGGAAGGACGTAGAGTAAGATAGGAACGTTTAACAAGACAATGTACTTGAAGAAGTTTACGTTGAAGGAAAAGTTTAATACACATAGCCATGGATTCACCACAGAGAAAAAAAAAAAAAAAGAATCCGAAGATGGCGCCCAAGGGTGGGAGCTTCCGCAGGAAGCGTGCCGACGTCACGAAGGTGCACCAAATGGTGGGACGTCGACGCCCACCTGGGCTACAAAAAAAGAGAAAAAAGACTACGAACCGGACCCAACCGCCAGATCGCGGAATAATGCACAGCATAGTGAATCCAGAAAGATCTTCAAGCTGCACAACTACACCGACCGGTAAGAAACTATTCGTTATGTTTTAATTGATCCTGTATCTAGCTAAAAAACGAGGTCTGTAGTCCCATTTGGCTACATATAAAGCATCATTACTTTGGGACTAGTTTGTGCCTTTCTGCCCTCTGCATCACCACATCATCACTCAGCGCTACCCCAGAATCACTCAGCACCACCACAGCACCACTCAGCACCACCACAACATCACTCAGCAGCACCTCTCTGCACCACCACATTATCACTCAACACCACCACATTATCACTCAGCACCACCACATTATCACTCAGCACCACCAAATTATCACTATGCACCACCACAGCATCATTCAACACCACCACAGCATCATTCAGCACCACAACAGCATCATTCAGCACCACTCAGCACCACCACATTATCACTCAGCACCACCACAGCACCACTCAGCACCACCACAGCACCACTCAGCACCACCACAGCACCACTCAGCACCACCACTCAGCAGCACCACTCTGCACCACCACAGCTCCACTCAGCACCACCACAGCTCCACTCAGCACCACCACAGCACCACTCACCACCACCACAGCATCACTCAGCTCAACCACAGCATCACTCAGCTCAACCACAACATCACTCAGCGCAACCACAGCAACACTCAGCACAACCACAGCCTCACTCAGCGCAACCACAGCATCATTCAGCGCAACCACAGCATCACTCAGCGCAACGACAGCATCACTCAGCGCAACCACAGCATCACTCAGCGCAACCACAGCATCACTCAGCGTAACCACAGCATCACTCAGCGCAACCACAGCATCACTCAGCGCAACCACAGCATCACTCAGCGCAACCACAGCATCACTCAGCACGACCACAGCATTACTCAGCGCAACCACAGCATTACTCAGCGCAACCACAGCATTACTCAGCGCAACCACAGCATTACTCAGCGCAACCACAGCATTACTCAGCGCAACCACAGCATTACTCAGCGCAACCACAGCATTACTCAGCGCAACCACAGCATCACTCAGCGCAGCCACAGCATCACTCAGCACTACCACAGCATCACTGGTTCAAATATGTTCTCTCAATGTTTCAAGCTTTATTACAAATGTCACAAAAAGATGTTATTATTTCACTTCTGTTCTTGGATTTTCGTCACAATAAAATACACTGAACATAATCTTAACAAAAGTTATTAACAAAAGTTTAAGCTATTGCCATTATAAATTACAATCACTTTTATTTAAGTATTAATTATTTTAAAAAATTAAAAGCCATTGTTGTTTGTAATATAAATACATCTAAGTCACGTAAATACAAAACATGTTGCATTACAAATGCTATAAGTGTCACATTTGCGAAAGTTAGAACAATTGGCATTGTAGTTGACAAAGCTATTAATTTAGCTATTTTCAAAAACACATAAATAAAAAAATTGTCATTTACAAGACCAATAGCTCAAACTTTCCTAATGCGAGACCTATTGCATTGCAAATGCTTGTTTGGAAGGAGTGTGTCCCCCCGCCTTGTAAATCGGTGAGATGATTGAGCCCCTCCATAAGGCAGGGAGGCACCCAGAGTTATTGACGGATGAATAGAGGGGGATCAACATATCTGCCCAGTATTCCAGTTCAAGTTTGAAAAGTGCCGGCGGAATACCGTTAGGTCCAGCTGCGCCGTCTTTCCTACCTTTGGAAATTAGTTTCCTGATTTGGGCCGCAGAGGATACCAGAGTTTCGTCTTCACTTGGTGAGAATATTTGAGGTTGTCGGCTCTCCAGAAGATTGTGGGGCTCACTTGTTTTGCCGTCCTGATGATTGAAGTGTTTGTCAAGAAATGATTCCCAAGACGATTTCATTATGTGAGATGTTATACCATTGTTTTTCGGATTTAACAGTTTATTTATAATCGACCAGAACTGGGCCCTGTTGCTGCCCTTAGAAGCATGGTGAAGTTTGGCCCAGAAGTCTTCTTCATTAGTTCTTTTGATTGCCCATTTCAACTTTTTAAGATCAGCACGGTGATTGTGAAGTTGCTCTAGGAGAATTCCGTCCCCGGGGCTTTTCTTCAGCAGTCTTAAAGATTTATTAATCGCTTTTTTGTGGGATTTCATGGCCAATTTCTGGGTGCCCGAGATCTTCCTTGAGCCAACAGGAGCTCGTGGTGGAAAATGCCGTACGGTTGTTAAATAATTGTTTGCAAACTCCGTCGCGAATTTTTCCCAGCCTGCTACTGTGTTGCCAGAAGGATAGTTTAAGGAGTTCAGTTGAATTTTTGCAGCTGGATTTTCTACTGAAGTTTTAATTCGTTTAAGGTTGATGGTGTGTCTGTCCTGCGGACCTATTGCGTTTGAAGGAACATCATCCGGAAGAGCTCCTAGACTGACTTCTTGAGGGCGATGATCACTGTCACCCTTGTCTCCTAAGTTGAAACCCAGAACGTGATGAAATAACGTGAGGTAGACTAACGTGTAATCAATTGAAGAAGTAGACTTGCCTGAGGTAAATGAGGCCACAAATGGTGAATCATCTGGGAATCTTCCATTTAAGACCCGCAGGCCCATGTGTTCCAGATCTTCCAGTAGTGCCTTTGCAGACTTAGAAGCCTTGCATTGGCTGCTAAATGATTGGGTTGGTATGTTCCAGTGGTACGACTGGGCCTGAATGTCACTGTTGATGGAAGACCCTAAGATGCATTGATTGAAGTCTCCAGACAGAATTAGATTTGGTGATGTTAGAGTAGTCATAACGTAATGTAAGTGGTCCGTTAGGAGTTTTCCCTCCTGTCTCTTGTTTTTGGGGTTGATGTAGGTGTTGGTTAGCTGGAATTCTTTCTTCTTACCCCCAAAGTTAAGTGATAACTCCATTGTGTTTATAGCCAAGGAATTTGTAGAGAGTGACCGAGCATAGCCAATAGTTGATATTTTAAGGTAGGTTGCTAGGCCTCCTGACAGACGACCAAACTAGCTTTTCCTTGTGGCTGGGAGATTATAGCAGGTGTAGCCCTCCAGATAAATCTGCTCTTCCAACCATGTTTCCTGGAGAAGGATGATGTCAAACGATTTGACATATTGTAGGAAGTCAGTGTCCTCTGCTTTGTTGTAGAGCCCGTTAATATTCCATGAGCATAGGTCTATGTGCGATGCATCCGTGCCCATAACTGGCTCTGTTGGATATCCTTGTCATTGGGGATTGGCTTGTGAGTTACATATCCTGAAGAGCCGATGTTCAATCGTACGGTGCGTGTTGGTAATCCTTGAACTGTTTTCCGTGGTTATCGCCTGGGCTGCTGTAATAGAGCGACCCAGTGCGCCCCTCAGCACGGACCTTGTCATTGAGGTTGTGTTGGATGGTCGCTGCTTGGGCCTCTCGAGCAAGGGCAGCGGGTATCCTGTATTGTGGTGAGCAGCTATATTGATCCCCCATACTTTAAGGAGACCTTGCTCCTCGAAGATTTTATTGGCGAGTTCAGGAGAAGTCCATGTAGCTTTTGTCGCCTCATTCCCGTCCAGCCTGTCAGTTCTTATGAATTCTATGGAGAGAAGGTCTGCTGAAGATAAGTCCTTTAATGCTGGTATAGTGCTGAGTAGCCGTAGTAAGTTCCCTCTGTTCAGGATATCAAATGGGCCCTTTGATTGGTACTCAGGAGTAAAGAGGATGCTGGTAGAGAGCTCATTTGGATAGTACGGCAGATGGATTGGCTGATTATTTGAGGCTTGAGGACTTAAATTGTTGTGGTCGGAGTGAGACGGGATTCCAATGGGATTCTCTCCAGCTGTGAGAGTTATTGAAACGGGCACAGAAGGACCTGTGGTGATGTTGGCTATGGTGGATAAAAGCTTAGTTTGAGGGCTCGGGAGCCATTGTTCCGCTGGTTCCTGGGGACGGGAGCTTACACAGGTGGTCATGGAGGGTTCGACCCGTGCAAGATCCGAGTTTTGAGTTGACTGTACCGCTGCAGGTTCGGATGTCAGAGGAAGAATAAGGGGGCTTTCATCAGTCACTTGACAGAGGCCATGTTTGTCAGACTTGTGTTGGATTCCAGCCTTCCCACCGGATGAGATTCTACCATCCTCCAGCGTGGAGGCAGGAGTGCTTGCTTTTGTGGGTACTCCATTGGAGGAGAGTCTGTGGCCCGTAGAAGGTGGGTCCTTTCTAACAGTGCTTGCTGTATTAGGACTCCTGGCCAGCTGCTCAAATATTTTTCCTGACTGAAAGAGTGGGTAAACTTCTAGTATACTTGTTAAAGATAGTTTTTTCCGGCCTTTCCTTTTCAGCTGACGCCGCACTTTCGCGTTGATGGGCAGCTTACTGGCGTTTGTTGGAAGAGTGGAACAGGTTGCCCTGTGGGCCGGTTCCGGTGGCAAGCACCCCGATTCCGACACCGGTGAAACTTTGTCGGGGTGCTTGATGTAGTTGACCCTCCTATTGGTGCTACGTAGAAGGCTGTTTCGCCCGGGTTGGTGCGCTGGGGCCTTGTGTTTGTCCCTTTTGGCAGCCCTTCTAATAGGCAGGATTCGATTTCTGGAAGTGCTGCAAGTTTGTCGATAATGGGACCGCAACTACATACCAGCTTTGCCTACTGCTGGGCCCTGCTGATTAGCATGTTTAATTGGCCGAGTTTGTCGTTTATCTGCCCTACAAAAACAGCCAGGGTATCGAGTAGAGTCAGCTGTAGGTCCATTTTGTCTGATTGGAAATGAAGAGTATCAACAGTTTGTTGCATAGTGTTGAGCAGGATAACCCACGTATTTGACGCTTCTATTGCTTGTGATCTTGTTGATGGCCCTATTTTGGTGGCCCCTTTTTTGGGAGTTGAAGACAGTGAAGAATTCGGCAAGGAGGTTAAATTTGAGAGGGCACCCTCCTGGATTGGGCCCAGTCTGGATGCCTGGATTTTGTTAGTTGGTTCCACTTTTGGCGAAGATGGATTCATGCACGTAGGTGGAATATATGTGGCAACTAGATCGGCCCATTCTTGCGAGCCCAAGTAGGTTGTGTTGGCGAGGCCATCGCACCCAAGGTTTGGTTTGTTTGCCCAATCCTCCTTGCTGTGAACTAGCTGGTCTTTTATTGCTCCTTCAGGGGACTGTGAGTGGGGTCTTATACTGTTCAGTTGGGCCAGATGTTTTTTGTCTGCAGTCGGCAAGTTGTTTGGATTGCCTGTGTTGTCGCTGCTCGGGGCTTCTTGCCATTGATTGAACTCTGCGTCACTGCTTGTTGAAGAGTTGTGCGAGGAACGATTATTTGTCTCACTTGTTGTACAAGGGGGTGAGGCTGCTGATGCCGGGGGGGGGGCATTTAGGTCCGTGACAGAGGAAGGTAGATGAAAGACAGATGTTGCCCCCCCCCCAGTCGCCTGCTAGGGGTGGTGATAGTCTGCAAGTGGCCTTGTTTGAGAACTCGTGTTCCACCAAGACCCCTGTTACCACTGCTGTCGCTGGGCTCAATGCTGGTTGGCTGGCCGATGTGGAAGAGTGAGATGAAGTGCAGCTGGCTTGCTGCAAAGATTGAACAAGATGCAGGTCCCCCGGTGATAGGGGAAGAAGTGAGTCCTGGAGGCCCTGGATTTTTCCACTGGACGAGAAGATGGTGGGAAAAGGATCTTTCAGAAAATTACATTTTTTTTTTTTTTTTTTTTTTTAAACCTTTATTTGTAGAGTGCACAATACACAGCGTCTGCCTACAACCCCTCGGGGCCGGCCGCTATGAAAAGGATAAAAAAACACCATCGGGACAGAACGCCGTTAAAGCAGTCTCTGAGCGAAGAGTAGCGTGCGGAGCATAAAACCATAGCATAAGGATAGAAAAAGGTTTAATTTTATGATTTTGTTGAGTACAATTTATAAAACTACGAAAAGAGTAGAGGCTAATCATTGACCAGGATAGCTATCATGATTCAAGGAGCACCCAGAAGGAGGCGTGATAGAGGAAGGCAGTTATCAGAAAATAATTTGAACACTAATAAAGAACCAGGACCCACCGCTATGTCACATAATGATAGAATACCATAAACTCCCTAATGACACGGAACCCCAACCCCAAGGGAAGCGAAGAGGTATAAAGAGAGAGAAACAGAGAAAGAGAAAGAGGGCCATAGAAACAAAGAGAAGACATAAAACACATCCCATCCCCCCCACCCTGCATACCAGCGGAAGGCCACGGCCCGCCCCCCCCCCCCCCCAATAGGAATGCCTGTCGCCCCAAGAGACCCCCAAGTGGGAAAGAGAGTAGAGAGAGAGAGAAAAAACTATCCCAATCTCCAACTCTCAGAGAAAGTGGGAGGAGGAAAGTAAACATACTCCCGGTCTCATCGGCCCCGTAAGCATCCCCCACCCCAAGTATCATCAGCACGACAAAAGTAGCAAGCGGCACTGTAGGTGGGGAGAGTCATTTCCAAATGTGCAAGTAAATCAAACAAACAAAAAAAAAAAAAAAAAAAAAAAAAAACAGTCCCATCCTAGTCCCCGCCCAACAATGCGTCCATCACATTAAAGAAATCGCCTAGCCCTGGCCCGATCTCGGGCGACCCCACGCACCCACCCCCCGTGAAAGGCCACAACCGTAGGAAAGAAGGAGAAAGCCCGCCCCAGTGAGGACAAAGGGGCAAAATGGCCGCACTTGATGATGAAGGAATGTCCAGGGACAAAATGGACGTCGCCAGTCCCATCCAGAGCCGACACATGGAAGGAGCTGCATTATCAGTAAATTAACTCTTTGCATTGCAGAAGGTGTCAATGTCTCCATTGAATAGGCACAGTATATAGGGACAGTCTGATGTTGTAGCAGCAGCCCCGTGGACTCAGTAGGCAAGGTTGAGTGTCGCACCGGGGAAAGAGACACTGTATCAGCGCCAGGGCGATTAACTCGCAGCTCACTCTCTGTATCCACGCAAAGTTGCAGTTTAGGAACACACTCCCGCGGCAACAATGTATCATTGACAGGGATCAGCGGAGGCTGGTAGACATTGCAAGAGGAGAGACCAGGCAAAGTATCGCATGATCCAGTCACGCACCCATCCAGTTTCTCCCTTAACAGTCTCGAGTTTTCACGCCAGTCATTCCGCAGTCGAGTGAGGGCACAAAGCACAGAAGCAAGAGTAAACGACTGTAGATTATTCATTACCCCCTCGGTGCGAGGCGCAGTAGGCAGGTCCGCTTCACAATCGGGTATGAGCCGGGCACACCGGGCGGGAGCCGAGGCACCGTCCGCCATAGTTGTTGGGGAACCAGCCGTCTTAATACTGCCTCCAGGGACGACAAAGGATCACCGGCGAGGTCAGCGCCGTGGCACAATAGTCAATCTTTTCGGAACAAGACAAATCCGTAATCGTGGACGGCTCACATCGAGGCGTCCCTTTCCGCTCGGATCAGGAAGAGGCCAGGCAGGAAAGGAGCCCCGGTGGCCCGGGGCATCTCCGACACTGGAGAGAGCGAAGCACAGCTCACCTTCAAAGTCCCACGGAGAAGGAGATAAGATAGACTCTCAGTTGGCCAGCAGCGCCCTCCACACCAGCGTCCGGTGTAAACGACCACAAAGGATGACAGCACAGTTCCAGAGCGATCGGCCCCCGCAGCTGCAGTGGACACAGGCGGTGCGCTGTATCGCAGGACCCGGGTCCAGGACCAGGAGAGGGGTCGGCGTGTGTCTCGACGATACCCCAAGTTAGCAAGCAGGCAGGGACATCGGAGGAACACCGGCAAAGTCAGGAAACGTTTCCAAACATCCCGCTGGTACCAGATAGCAGGATAGCGACCAGGATGGCTGTGCGGGAGATAAGGGCTCCGGGAGCCGGGAGACTACACGTCCGTCTCCGCGGCCATCTTGGCTCCTCCCCCGAAAATTACATTTTGATGTGATTTTTGGTTGTCATAGATTGGTGCGAGGGTTCGCGGTTGGGGAAATTCGATCTCTGGACGCTCCAAGTTCCCCTAGTTCTCCTTGAGATGCTGCCCAACTCCCTCTGACTTCTTTGACGTTTTCTGACTCGCTAATGCTCGATGTGGCCTCCAGCTTTGCCTTTGACTTGGTTTTTGATTTGAGCTTCGGCTTACTTTCAGGGGGGACCCTTTTCTTGCCTGACCTCATATTGGGTTTGCTGGGCCTCTGCGGTACTGCCAGAGATAGTCACTTAATGCAGCTTGATGCAGCACAGAGGTGTAACTGCACAGGACCACTTCCACTACCGCGGTATCTCCTGCAATGACTCTAGGATCAGCTTGGAAGGCGCTCTGGCACTTCGGTCTCACACCAATCATTACTAGGGGGCCGACGAAAACAAGCGGAGCTCACAGAGGGGGCCACCGGCAATGTCAGACCTAGTCAGACCTGCCTGGGCCTCTACCCCTGGGCTCTTACTTAGCAGCCGCCTCTAACGGCAGCCGCGCTCGTGTTTGCCCAGTCAAGGGAAATCCCCCCCAAAAAAACAGTACCAGCCCAGAAACAGTTGCGTGTGGCCTCACCTCGTTAAACTTGGTAACTTGGGTGTGGATACTGGACCCCCCCGCAGCACCGCAAAACCCTCTCGGGATGGAGATGATAAGGGCTTCGCTGCCGCGGTCTCCCCCTGGTTGTCCCCGGTATTGGGCGTCGCTGTGGTGCGGGTTGCTGAAAGTGAGGCAGCTGGCGCTGCTTTTCTCACAGCTTCTGCTTCGCTTTTTCTCCGCGACTTCTTCCTGAATTCCTGTAGTCTTTTTCTCCACCTTTAAGGAAATAGGCAGAGCTGCCCCTTGGTACTGTGGCGCCCTGCAGCTCCCAGCGGGACGCTCGGTGGTTTCCTCCGTCTCTCACCGTTATTATTTTTTAGCAGCTATGCGCGATTGAGCACACCCCAGTCTAAAAGCGGTCCTCAGCAGCAGCCCTCAGCAGCAGCCGAGCCGCTGCCGGGTCGTTTGCTGAAGACGGGACGGTACGATCAAAGCATGAGCAGAGTTACTGCCGGACCGGGGTAGTGGCTGTTTACAGATTCCGCCCGCTCCCCGGTCCCCAGTCACCTTGTGGGGGCACAGCTGGAGCACAGCGCTCGGCTTACTGCTGCTGCTTCGACGTGCTTCAGCAATGGCAATCTGGCTCCGGCGCACAGCGGCTCTCTTTCATGTAGGCCATCCATCACACTGCCTACTTTGTTCGAGGCATATGGGCTGCAGATGGTACATTATGAATAGATCGCCATCTGGTGTTGGGCTCGGATGATTGCACTTGTTTTTCTCTTGGAGAAGTCTTTTGTCGTCACGAGACTGGTGACTCCTCCTTTGGATGCTAGTGCGCATGGGCATCGGCTCCATCCTTAGATTGTTTTTTTCCGCCATCGGGTTCGGATGAGGATCGAAGCGGTCCAGATCGACTTCGAGAAAAAATGATATTTCGGCGCGTATTCCCTTTCCAATTTGACGGTATTGTTATCAAACGCGATTTCATCTCCATTCCGAAGCGTTTCGACTCCAACAATAAACATTTTCTTCTACGTCGACGAGACCGGGAGGCCTTTCTCGGCGTAGTCCAGCCCGGAGTCCATGGAAAGGGCTCCATTTAAGAGATGTCTAACGTGTGGTGCTAAATTCCCACACAAGGACCTACAAGAGGTGTGCAATCTCTGCCTATCGCCTGAACACGAATCCAGGGACTGCGAAGCCTGCGCAGCGTTCTCCTCCAAGTCGACGATTAGAAACCGTCGAGCCCGAAGACACGAGGTTTCAAGAATGCAGTCGGAGGCAATCCCGGAGCTGTTCGAAGACCAGCACCTCGTAGAAGAAGAAGAGGAACATGAAGACGAGTCGGGGTCGAAAGGGGACGAGTCTGATGTCGAGGAAATCGACGTCCAACAAACCGTGAGTGACGACGTCCCCTTACCAAAAAAACGACCCCGTGGGGTACCGACCCCGCCTTCGAGCCCGGTCAGACCACCGAAGAAAGTTTCCGATGCCCCGCCTTCGGGCCCGGCAACGACACAGAAACAGAAACCGAAACTCTCGGCCTCCCACCATGTCGGATCCGAGAAACGGTCGACATCGACATCGACACCGAAGCTACATACAAAAGAAAGCTCGGCATCGAAACATTCCATGTCGAAACCGAAACATGCTTCGACGTCGAAGACTTACTCGACACTGAAGAAATCGGAATCGAGCAAATTCTCGGTGCCGAAAACACAGAACATTGACGGTCAGAAGCAAAGGCACCTTTCGGAACCAAAAACTTCGGTACCGACACAGGAGCAGCAAACAGATCCAAAACAAAAGACTTTGTTTATCGATCCACAAACTGGCAAAGTGGTGACAAAATCACCGAAAAAGAGGAAGAATGAACTAGATGGCAAAGCTCTTCCTCCTAAAAAGAGAACAATGGGGACAAATACAACTCCTCCCCTTTCTCCAAAGCCTAGAGACTCACCCTCTTCTCCTATTCCTCACAATAGGCCAACTATTCCTCCACCTTCTACACCAAGACCATCTACACCTCAAACACATGTAGATAGTGATGCAGGGGAGGGAGAACCTCATGGAGATGACGACACTATCCCAGATGAGGAAGACCCATGGGAAAATTATGATGCAGGGTCAGACGATGATAACGACCCACAATTATACCCCTCAAAACCTTCACCACCTGATGATAATACAGGTTTTGTGCAGTTGATTAATAGGGCAGCTAAATACCATAAGGTAGATTTACATACAGAACCTCAAATAGAGGATTTCCTTTTAAAAACGCTACCTGCTGCACAAAGAACATCACAAAAAACAATTTGATGGACAGAATGTAGATCAATGTCTTACATTCACCCCAGTACAAGGATCTGGGCCTAAATCCATCGTTTTTTGCACTCCACACCACCCTGGGTTAGATAATGGCTTTATGCAAATCAACTCTGACGCTGTGCCCCATGGGAACAGTCCAGTCCGAACTACAACAGCCATATCTTTCCCAGACCGGAATCAAGCATCTGAGGACCGGGCCGGTTTCGAGGTAACACCTCTCATCAGCCCGGCTAGCTGGACTCCAGTGGTGTGGAGGCTCTGGGACCCACGTCTGAGCTTTTTTTTGTTTTTTTTGTGTGCACAAAGAACATCAGGCACACTACCTATGCTAAAGGGTCTTCTCAATCACACAGCAGACATATTCAAAGACCCTGTGAGGGCTAAAGTATTAAACCCAAGAATTGATAAAAAATATAAGGCAGCCCCAAAGGACCCAATATTTATCAAAGGACAAGTACCTCTGGACTCGCTTGTAGTTACAAACGCTCGTAAAAGAGCAAATTCATTATCTACAGGAGAAGCTCCTCCTCCTGATAAGGAGTTCAAGCTAATAGATGCATCAGGCAAAAGGGTAGCATCCCAAGCAGCAAACAGCTGTCGCATAGCTAATACACAAGCGCTACTGGCACGTTATGATAGAGCGCATTATGACGAGTTAGAAAAACTCATCACACATCTTCCCAAGGAACAGCCAAAAAGGGCAGACCAGCTTATACAGGAAGGGAAGATAATAACTAACACTTCCATTAAGTGCGCTTTAGACGCAGCAGACACTGCAGCAAGATCCATCAACACTAGTATCATGCTAAGAAGACATGCATGGCTTAGGGTCTCAGGGTTCAAACAAGAAATACAAACATCTTTATTGAGCCAACCTTTTGACCAAAAAACACTTTTCGGCTCAGGAACAGATGAGACTTTAGAAAAGATGAAAAAAGACACAAACGGCTAAATCAATGGGAGCATTACAACAGCCAACTCAAAGAGGTTCCTTTCGTAGGTCCACCTATAGAGGGGGGTCAAAAAATACAGGCACAAGCCAGCAATCTACCTCTTTTACACCAACATCACCCAGAGGTAATTCAAGAGGCAGTTATAGAGGTAACAACAACAAGGGTAGAGGTCGCGGAAATAATAACAACCGCAACTCCCCAACCCCAAAACAGTGACTTAATACAACTCCCCCCCCAGACCATATAACACAGGTGGGGGGACGTCTATCACAGTTCCTACCTGTCTGGGAAAACATCACATCAGACAGGTGGGTGAGACAGATTATCCAACATGGTTATTGCCTGGAACTCACAGCTACCCCACCAAACATCCCCCCAGACAGCGTCCAATGAGTCAAGATCATTTAACATTGTTAAAACAAGAAGTACTATCACTGCTACAAAAGCATGCCATAGAGAATGTTCCAAAACATCAGCAAGGGACAGGAGTATACTCTCTATACTTCCTAATCCCCAAAAAAAGACTGGTCTCTAAGACCAATCTTAGACCTCAAACCTCTCAATGCATACATAAACTCTGAACATTTCCACATGGTCACGCTCCAACAAGTACTTCCTTTACTGAAGAAAGGGGACTTTCTTTCTACACTGGATCTAAAAGATGCTTACTTTCACATCCCAATTCACAAAGCCCACAGAAAATACCTCAGGTTTGTAGTAGAAGGACAACATTATCAGTTCAAAGTCCTTCCATTTGGGGTCACAACAGCATCAAGGGTGTTCACAAAATGCCTAGCAGTAATTGCAAACAAAACAGGTGATGGACCGAATGTGGATCAATGTCACACACTCACCCCAGTCCGAAGATCTGGGCCCAAATCCATCGTTTTTTTTGCACTCCACACCACCCTGGGTTAGACAATGGCGATATGCAAATCAGCTCTGACCCTGTGCCCCATGGGAACAGTCCAGTCCGAACTACAAAAGCCATGTCCTTCCCAGAACGGAATCAAGCATCCGAGGACCGGACCGGTTTCGAGGTAACACCTCATCAGCCCGGCTAGCTTGACTCAAGTGGTGTGGAGTGCCTGGGACCCACGTCTGGGCATCCCCAGCGCACTTAGGGCGGAATATGCAAACAAAACAGGTGATGGACCGAATGTGGATCAATGTCACACACTCACCCCAGTCCAGCTAAATTACGGTGTTGGATTAAGCCCTGATCTCTTGACTGGGTGAGAGTATTCTGCTAAATTCAGACACTCTGTCCATCACCACCCCCTGTTGTTTAATTATTTTGTCCACCATAAGCGTGGAAGGGTATACTCAGACGTGAGTCCCTAGCTCATTGCACCATCAGGATTCAAGCAAGCCGGGCCGAAGACGGCTGAAATGCCAGAAACCGTTCCCCGGTAGCTTGTTTCCTTCCCAGTGAAAGAATTGGCTTGGTAGTTTGGTTTGCCCTGTTCCCATGATACACTGGGCCAGGGACATACTAATTTGCATATAGCCAGGTTCTGAGCTGGGATGGTGCAGTGAGCTAAAAAACGGTGTTGGATTAAGCCCTGATCTCTTGACTGGGTGAGAGTATTCTGCTAAATTCAGACACTCTGTCCATCACCACCCCCTGTTGTTTAATTAGCAGTAATTGCAGCACACCTAAGAAGACGAGAAATACATGTCTTCCCTTACTTGGACGATTGGCTAATAAAAGCCAAGTCACAGGAAGAATGTCTTCAAAACACACAAAAGACCATTCAATTTCTGCACCAGCTAGGGTTTACGGTGAACTACACAAAATCCCACCTACAACCAAACAAGATTCAACAATACCTAGGGGCTACTATAGACACAGAAAAAGCCAAAGTATACCCCAATCCAGTCAGGATCCAAACAATGGTCACCTTGATCCAAAAATTTCAACCACAACCATCACTAACAGCTCGAGTATTCATGCAGCTGTTAGGGATGATGTCCTCCTGCATACTGCTCATACCATATGCCAGACTACAAATGCGTCCGCTGCAAGAATGTCTAGCAACACAGTGGAATCAGGCTCAAGGTCAGATTACAGATCTGGTGTTGGTAGACGACCGCACACATCGCTCTCTGAAGTGGTGGAACACAACAAACATTTCCAAGGGACGGTCGTTCCTAGAACCGATTCCACAAGTGATACTGACAGCGGATGCATCGCTCACCGGATGGGGAGCGCATATAGAGAAATATACAGTACAAGGAAAATGGAGTGTACAGCAAAAAAGACTGCACATCAATTATCTGGAACTACTAGCAGTGTTTCTAGCATTCAAAGCTTTCCAAATGCAAATCCTCAACAAAGCAGTCCTGATCAGAACAGACAACATGACTGCAATGTATTATATTCAAAAACAGGGGGGGGGGGTGGGACACTTTCTCCAACATACAGACTAGCACAGGACATTTGGAGATGGGCCATTCCTCAGAAGATCTATCTGTTAGCCGAACACCTACCAGGAGTTCAAAATCAGATAGCAGACATCCTAAGCAGAGAGTCAGAACAAATACACGAATGGGAACTGCACAACCAAATACTGCAGCCATTCTTCCAAAGATGGGGACAACCAGAGATAGATCTCTTTGCCACTCATCAGAACGCAAAATGCCAAAACTTTGCAAGCAGGTACCCACACCACCTGTCCCAGGGCAATGCGCTATGGATAAATTGGTCCAACAAATTTGCTTACGCTTTTCCCCCTCTCCCACTAATTCCATTAGTGGTTTGGAAACTGCAACAACATTCAATGACAATGATACTAGTAGCACCCACGTGGGCAAGACAGCCGTGGTTCACCACGCTACTGCAACTCCCACAGGTACCACAGCAAAAGCTGAGATTATTACCAATGCACCTTACACAGAACCATGGAGAAATAATGCACCCAGATCCCAAACAATTGAACTAGCGATCTGGCTCCTGAGGTCATAGAATTTGGATACTTGGATTTACCTCCAAACTGTATGGAAATCAAGCAAGCAAGACGTCCTACCACCAGAGCATGCTATGCAGCAAAGTGGAAAAGGTTTGCTGTATACTGTAACAGTAACAACATCAACCCTCTGGACGCATCCACTAAACAGATTATTTGCTATTTACTACACTTGCAGCAATGTAACCTTGCCTACACCTCTATTAGAGTACATCTGGCAGCTACAGCGGCGTACCTACAAAACAGACAACATCTTTCCCTGTTTAAAGTACCAGCAATAACATCTTTCATGGAACGCCTCAAAAGAGTCATTCCACCAAGACTGCCGCCTGCCCCAGTCTGGAATCTCAACATAGTACTTACCAGACTAATGGGACCACCTTTCGAACCTATGCATAGGTGTGAAATACAATTTCTCGCATGGAAGGTGGCCTTTCTTATAGCTATTACCTCACTCAGAAGAGTAAGTGAGTTGCAAGCATTTACAATACAAGAACCATTTATGCAGCTACACCAAAATAAAGTGGTTCTTAGAACAAACCCAAAATTCTTGCCTATAGTAATTTCAGCATTCCACATCAATCAGCCAGTGGAACTACCAGTCTTCTTTCCAAAACCACAGACGGTAGCAGAAAGCGCCCTACATACATTAGATGTCAGAAGGGCAATATTGTACTACATAGAAAGAACACAAACGTTAAGAAAGACAAAACAGCTATTTGTAGTGTTTTCTCCTACACATAAGGGCAAACCTATCTCTAAAGCAGGCATTGCCAGGTGGATTGTAAAATGTATACAAATATGCTACTTAAAAGCAAAGAGGACATTAAGTGTTTCTCCTAGAGCTCACTCTACACGTAAACTAGGAGCATCTATGGCATTCTTAGGAAACATTCCCCTAGATGACATATGCAAAGCAGCGACCTGGTTTACACTGCATACCTTCACAAAACACTACTGTGTAGATGTGCAGACAACACAACAGGCTAGAGTGGGACAAGCTGTACTAAAAACTTTATTTCAGACTGTTGCAACAGACACTGGTGACCACCGCTAGGGAGATAACTGCTGTATAGTCTATTCATAATGTACCATCTGCAGCCCATATGCCTCGAACGGAATATGCTACTTACCAGTATGCATCTGTTCTTGGCATAGAGGGCTGCAGAGTGGTACATGCCCTCCCAGCCTTCCCGGAAACCTGTGTCTGTTCCAACACTATCTTATTTAGATACACTTACATGGGCATTTCTATCTGTATTCTATCATACTACTCCATCTAACCCTACTATGGCAAAACAATCTAAGGATGGAGCCGATGCCCATGCGCTCTAGCACCCAAAGGAGGAGTCACCAGTCTTGTGACGACAAAAGACTTCTCCAAGAGAAAAACAAGTGCAATCATCCGAGCCCAACACCAGATGGCGATCTATTCATAATGTACCACTCTGCAGCCCTCTATGCCAAGAACAGATGCATACTGGTAAGTAGCATATTCCTTACTCTCCACCACATCCCTCCAGGGGAGAGAAGCAACATCACTGCCTGGACCCAAAAATAGAGTTGTCTTTCTAACATGACCACACAAAGAGTTCCGGGTGGACGGCAAACTGTTTGAGGGGCATGTCAGAGCGAAGAAGGGAAAGGGTTGCAGAAATAGACCATCTCCTGGTGGATTGTGTTCTACATTAAAATCTGCTACGCATTGGCTAAGAAACAACCCCCTGAGGGCTTGCCTGCTCGTTCCACTAGAGCTAAAGCTGTGATCACTGCGTTAGCACACGGAGTCATGGACATCAGCTGCCAGGCAGTAACTTAGGTCTCTGCACACATTCACAAAATACTACTGCCTGGACAGTAAGTTTAGTCAGGACGGGCACTTTGCATGTTCGGTCCTGCAGAACTTTTTGGTGAGAAATTGTATTCGCAGTCCCACCTCCGGGAGGTATTGCTTGGATATCTATATATAATGATGCCCTGTACCACCTTAGGAAGTAAGCGTCACCAGTCAACACCTACACGGCTCGTCTGCTCTGGCATTCAGGCACCTTGCAAGATGATTGTTAAACAGAAGGATGTTCTGCTGGTCCAGCTGTCTCCAGAGATGTAGAACCACTTAGTACACAGTAGAAGATCCCACACTGACCTGATATGGGTAGTTCCACATGATGGTCATGTTGTCTGTTGGGATCTGCACCAACCTCCCCTTGATACATGGGAGAAAGGTTTCCCGGACCAAAGGGATTGCTTAAACCTCTATTTATTTGGGAGCTGGCTCTTTCGTTGCAGGCCAGAGGCCTCTGATCTTTACCTCTCCCAGGTGGCCTCCTAATCCAGCGTTGAAATATTTGCCACAGCTGTGAGATCTGGATGAGGAAGGGAGAGTGGCCTGCCGCAGGTTAGAGTGATGCTTGTCAACCACCATTGCAGGTCCTAAGTCCATCATCTTCTGGAAAATTTGAATGGAGTCAGAAAAGCATTCCTAATGCTGGGCTCACTGGAATCTGTGATTCTACTGAAGGAGGTGCATGTGCAGTCTGCCTTTTGGCATGAAAAGGAAGCACGAGGTCAGGAGTCCAACCAGGACTCCGTGCAAAGGATCAGGATCATACCCTGAATGTCCAGGACTCGCTGTGGTAACAGAACTGTCTTGAATGCCACTGTGTCCCAGACAGCCTAAATGAAGGGAATACTCTCATTGAAGCTCTAGTGGGACTTTAGCTTGTTGATGGTAAACCCTATGGATGTCAGGAGTTCGTCTCTCGTCTGGAAGTGGTCAATAACTGACTGCAATGACCCCAATTCAAGCAGCCAGTCGTCAAGTTATAGGAACACAGGTACAGTCACCATCCTTTTTCAGGATGAGGAGGTTTTGCAAGTAGTACCCATCATTCCTTTGAGTCTGGTACCCTCTAGATGGTGCGCTTGCTCAGAGAAGGATGACTTCCTGCATAATAACTGTAGTTATCCTCCAAAGGTTGCTTCAATGTGGGGAGGGAATCCCTTCAAATGATGTGTAAGGGGGGGAGGGTCTCCTTCAAATGATTTGTAAGACCCATCTGTCTGATTTGCGAGTCCTCCAGTCGGCAAAGAAATGGTATCCTGCTTCCTACTTGCTAGATATGCCCATATGAGGGAAAACCGTAGTGGCTTGAAAGCTGCAAAATGTGTGAGGAGTTGAAAGATTGGTTACCCTGCTAAGGCGAATAACTCATACCAGCCCTAGCCCTCTCCCCTGAAAATACTGGTTGTGCTGCCGTAGCACATGTTGAGAGGGCTGGTGTTGCCTAGATCGTGGCCCCTAGAATAGCTCCTGAACTTTCTATGTTGCTGGTGAAATTGCTTAACTGGAGACAGTTGTCTCAAAGATCATGCTGAGCCATGACTCCCTAAATAGTTTTAGCTCACAATCCATATTGCCCCCCCCTTTCCTGGAAATGTTTCTAGCCCACTAGCATTTTGTATATCCAGATTTAAGCCATATTAGGGTATGTTCTGAACGGTCTCAGAATCTTATTCGAAGAGAGCATCTAGCCTCTGGTAGTTCTAACATCACGGCAGAGGCAGAGAGGGCTGAGACTGTTTCCTGCACTTGTGCGGGTGATGGGCGTTTCGGCTCTGGCACAGAAGGTAATGGCCTGGTCCATGGAGCTGGTGTGGAAGTGTCAACTTGGTGGCTGTATAGACCCAGAAATAGGTCCTGAGGGGTCAGTCACAGTCCAGGCAGCTCTGCTGGCAGAAGCTAGACTGGTGGACCCTGCAGCTCCGTGGAGCACCAAAGGCATGGCAGAAATGCCTGTAACAGTTGCAGCATGGCTTCTTTGAAATCCATGATTTGTTGCAGAGTTGACGACGCCCTGAGAAATTTGAGCCATTCTGGGGCAAGTTGCCGGATCTGTTCAGATTTAGGCAATACCTGGGGTGAGATCCGTAGCTTGACGCCATTACACAAATCAACAGACTTCGAGTGGGGAAATGGAATTGAGTCCTGCTTTGTTTATTGCACGTCTTTGACTTGGATGTGGCAGAGGATAAACCAGGAGCTGAACTTTTCGCAGGCATGGTCTCATGACCAGGACCACAGACCGCCCGCAACTTGGAGTGGAACTGTTGCTTTGACTGCAACCTCTTAGGTTTGGCCATGTAGAGCTTCGCCTCTTGTTCCTGGATCGTCTTTGGGTGCCTGGGAGTGCATTTATTGCACAACTCTGAATTTGGAATGGAGCCCAGCACCATAAACATACATTGTGTGGTGTATACTGACAACTACTTTTTTCAGTTCTGCACGGTTCGAATTATGTTGCCTTTGTAGGGGACAGAGTCCCTTGTACACTGTCAAAGTAATAATTTGAAATTGCAAGGTTTGGAGTGGAGCTCCAGATCTGCATTGAAGGGCGCTGAAAGAAAACAACTGGCGTCCGTGCACAGTGGTGTGGAACGTCATTGTTTCGCTACTTCCGGCACTGTACAGAATCACCACAGAGCTACATGGCGCTACCTACTAGCTCACAGGATCATTGATTTAAAAAAACTCTTTGATCCAATCTGGCACCTGGGTGTGATCTAAAGATGAAAAATCTGGTTAGAAGTATCCATCATAATATACAGTTTTGTTAAGATTTATAAATGTTATCTTAATATATTGTTCTTTACCTGTAGACATTATTCTGAATATTGTTTACTTGAGTTATGTAAACGACTGCAAATGTATTGTGTGTGAACTACTTAAACTATCCTGTATTTCCAAAAGAGTATTTTTGAGTCCGTTTATGTCAAGTGCTCCAGTGCTGTTTGACACTAGTTCTCCTGGATAAGTAACTAAAATGAGATAATATAAATACTGTTTGTGACAAGCACCAATGCAAGAATGCAATAATGTTACCTCCATGTGCAATCAACACGCATCAGTGGGAAAGCCCTTTTCAAAATCCTTGTTCTCTTTACTTAGCTTTTTTGGCATTCTCTTTTAATAACCATGCTTGGGTCAATCAGTTGCTATTTAGCTTCACTTGTGCAAATCTGGGTGCCAGAGCTCCAACAAAAGTAAGTTCAGCCTTCGTCATATTACTTTAAAAATTGCTAGCAAGAGGCAATGGTCAAACACTTCACCAAGACGTAGGTCCTGTCAACGTGATTGCCTGTACACAAGACATTGCAGGACTGATAGTTGACCATCCACAAAATTTCATGAATGTTCTTAGGTAATCCAGAGCATGTTACGTTATTGAACTCTGACTGAGAAAACTGAAGACTTTCTGCTCTTGGAGCTCTGAAAACCTTTATCCAATGTATGGTCTTCTATAATAGTTGTTACCCTTCCTATTGCTTCTAGCTACCATTGACTTTCACCATCACATTTCACAACCCTATTACCGAAGTCTTTCTTTATGAATGAATACACCCTCTTGTGTATTGCCTAAACTTAGAATTGGAAAGCGAATCAGTTTTCGTAAAATTGATGTCTGCTTCTTTTTAAACTTACACACCATTGTGTTATAAAGTATTCATCACAGTAAGTTGCTTCTTTGGTGCGTTTTATCTCAGCAAAAATGTTCGGTGTGATCCAAACAAATACCTTTAACTAAGAAATTTAGTGAGTTATAAAGTATTCATCACAGTAAGTTGCTTCTATGGTGCGTTTTATCTCAGCAAAAATGTTCGTGTGATCCAAACAAATACCTTTAACTAAGAAATTTAGTGGAAACATGCTGCAGACTCATTAATTGATCCTCAATGCATCAAATGTTGTTAGCGATGATGCAGTGTTTTATTTCAGTTCAGTGTGTCAGAATGAGCATGGCACCAGATGCAAAAGAGTTCAGAAAGTCAAATGAAACATTTTGTGGTACTTGTGCCATCAGTAAATATCTGCTGCTTATAAAGCAGGAGATTACAAGATTGTTTCACCTGTATTAGGCTCAGTTTTCAAGAGGGCAACTCGGAACTAAGCATTAAGAGTCTCATCTTACTCTGCTTAAAGCATGGGGGCCTCAATATCTGCCATCCATGCAACTGTATACAAGAAATCTGCAAGGCATTGTAATGAGCGTGTGCTACATATTCTTGTATATACTGTTCTGACAATTATGCCAGTACTGATATGTATGTGAGATGGCCAGTTCCTGATACACTGTTTCGTTATAGCCACATCTTTCCCACTTCCCTGGTAACCAATGTTTTATATTGTGTTCAAACCAAATCCCACGAAACCGATAATGCTGAAGAGAGGGTTACTTAATTGTGCTTAGTTTTCTAGTGGTTGTATCTTTAATAGATTCACATGCAACCCATCCTCCTCTTCAGTGAGGTATTAAAATGTATGCATGCTAAAGAATCCAAAATGGCCTACACGGTGGAGCTTGAGACCTGTCAGCTCATTGTTTGAAGGGGTAAGAGCCTGAATAAGATGAATGAGCTATAGTTTTAATTGCTTTAACGTAGTTTAAAATGGTGTTTGTCAAAGACAGATTGTGTATAAAAACAGTACTTAACTTCAGCCATTTGCTTATCATTTGTTGGCTTTTCTGTCAATTTCATTTACGTGCTTCTTATTTGATGGCTTTCCTTCCTCTTTTGTTTGTTCCTACCATAGAGCATGGCTTTTTAGGTCTCGCCTTCCAATGCGCTTGTGCATTCGAGCTGGCGAGAGATATAGGGGCTTATCCAGAGTTTAACCAAAC
Source organism: Lissotriton vulgaris (assembly GCF_964263255.1). Lineage (NCBI taxonomy): Eukaryota > Metazoa > Chordata > Amphibia > Caudata > Salamandridae > Lissotriton > Lissotriton vulgaris. Next base: position 609,737,713 of record NC_141700.1, read on the forward strand.
TGGCGATTTGACGCTGTGTCCGTGCGTTTTTAGGTCAATGCGCAAGCACATTGAGCTAAATGCGCGTGCACCGCATCAAATCGCCAGCCATCTGTTCCCCAGCTTGGTGCCTCCAGCAGCTCTTCAAAGCATTTCTCTTCCCCTAATTATTCACGGCCGGCCGGCCGTACTTTCACTTTCACGGCCGGTAGGCCGTGTCTATTCCCCGTTTTTGATCCATTCTTTTCTCCGTCCCTTTGCGTCGTTCTTACTCTCCGGTCGTATTATAATACCTCTCTATTACTCTCACTAGCTCTTTATCTTGGGTCCGTTTGCGTTTAAGTTTGCTTTTATCTATTTCTTTTCCTCTTGCTCGGAGCCTAAAGCATCTACCATGAGGGTTTTCCCATCTTTAGTTATCCTTTTTCTCTTCACTCGTTTAACCCACTTTCACTTTCTAACTTGTTCTGTTTCAGGTGCTTCTCTGCCTGCCTATGTGATGAGCTCGCCTTCGTGTGCCCATGTTGCTTTCTAAATCCTGCCCCCCGCAGCTAATAACCATTGGTGGAGCTGACTCGCTTTTCAGCACTCCCCATGTCGCTTTCTAAATCCTGCCCCCAGCAGCTAATAGTCGGCAGGGCTGACTCGCTCTGCAGCACTCCACCGTGTTGCTTTGAAAATCCTGTCCCACTTGCGCTTCTCCCCTGACAAATACCCCCAGCACTATTTCTTGGTTTCTTCCTCCTAAGCTGCTGTGTCTCTTGTGTGCTTCTACCCGCCATCTTCCTCCGCTCCCCGTTGAGGTCCATTTTTTACTTTTCGTGTGCTTCTCTCCCGTCCCATGATCCGCTGTCCATGTGTGCTGCATGCTCACTCGTCTTTCTCCCCAACCAAACTCTCCCACTTTAGATGTTTTTTTTCTGTTTCATGTGCTTCTCTGCCTGCCTGCCTGCCTGCCTGCCTGCCTATGTGATGAGCTCGCCTTCGTGTGCTTCTTTTCCAGGCAACGTGCGGATGAGTAGTAACTTAACGTTTTGGGCAAATATTCATTACTTGTTCTTCACTTTAATATAACGCAAACTCGGCTTGATGGTATCGGAGCGCTTTACATGATGAGCCAGTTGCAGTGCACACCGACAGATTCATTTTTTTTATGCATGGAGAGATTAAGTGATTTGCCCAGATTCACAGGATCTTGACCCTCCCGCCGAGACTCAAACTCTGTTCCCCAGCTTCAAAAGCGACCGCTCTAGCCGTTATGCCACATCCTGTCTTGGCGGCCGTGTCTCGCATTTCCCCTCCCCACAGCAATGCCAAGAGCATGTTATGCTAGCACATACGCCGTCCTTTTGCCCCCACACTCCATACAAGTGCATCTGTTTGAACTCAGTCTCCTGTGTTTTTTCTTCACTTTAATGTAACGCAAACTCGGCTTGATGGTATCGGAGCGCTTTACATGATGAGCCTGTTGCAGTGCACACAGACAGATTCATTTTTTTTTATGCATGGAGAGATTAAGTGATTTGCCCCCATTCACAGGATCTTGACTCTCCCGCCGAGTCTCAAACTCTGTTCCCCAGCTTTAAAAGCGACCGCTCTAGCCGTTATGCCACATCCTGTCTTGGCGGCCGTGTCTCGCATTTCCCCTCCCCCCAGCAATGCCAAGAGCATGTTATGACACCACATTCTCGCCTTCATTCTCTGCCACACGTGGTTGGTGTCTGTTGGCTGTACTCCATGTAGGCTAAATACGGACCGACCTGTACATATGTAGGGAGCGAGTTTGACCAGGTTGTTTCCGATTTGGAATTGTTATACACTTTTAGACTTATTTTTGACTATATAGTTAAAATGTTGTGTGGCACAAACGCTCGCTCCTATTATCTTCCACTGCATACAGTATCGTATGTAAGTTCAGTTTTTCCACCGAGCTAAAATAATGTGTCCAACACTTGTTTTTTGCTGTTCTGGAAAATGTTTTCCCTGTTCATTTCATGCTGGTGTGGTGCAGCCTCCCCGTGTAGTAAAGCCTGAGAAACCCTTTCTCACTTTCTGGTCCTAACAACTCATTCCTTGGTGGCCCTGGGAGCTTCGAGTCATGCTACAGTTATGTGAGCTCTGATGGACCTTTGCCAACTGTTCATCTGTTATACTTTGACTGTGGGTAATTATTTCTGTCCTATGGCACGACACTGCAAACCCTCCAGTTGTCCAACACAGGATATTGTTTTATGTTCATAAACATTGGAACTGCCCTGCCTATGATCCCATTTTAATAGCGAATATTTTTTAAATAACTAAAGACGGCAGACACGACATTAAGCTCGGAACGCATTTTTTCAGCACCACCACAGCATCACTCAGCACCACCACATTACCACTCAGCACCACCACATTACCACTCAGCATCACCACATTACCACTCAGCATCACCACTCAGCACCACCACAGCATCACTCAGCAGCACCACCACAGCACCACCACAGCACCACCACAGCACCACTCAGCACCACCACAGCACCACTCAGCACCACCACAGCACCACTCAGCACCACCCCAGCATCACTCAGCACCACTCACCATCACCACATCATCACTCAGCACCACATCATCACTCAGCACCACAACAGCACCACTCAGCATCACCACATCATCACTCAGCGCTACCCCAGCATCACTAAGCACCACCTCATTATCACTCAGCACCACCACATTATCACTCGGCGCCACCCCAGCATCACTCAGCGCCACCCCAGCATCACTCAGCGCCACCCCAGCATCACTCAGCGCCACCCCAGCATCACTCAGTGCCACCCCAGCATCACTCAGTGCCACCCCAGCATCACTCAGTGCCACCCCAGCATCACTCAGTGCCACCCCAGCATCACCATAAAAAACACTGAACATAATCTTCACAAAAGTTATTTACAAAAGTTTAAACTATTGCCATTACAAATTAAATAAATTATTCAAGTATTAATAATTTTAAAAAACTAAAAGCCATTGTTATTTGTAATATCAATACATCCAAGTCACGTAAATACAAAACATTTTGCATTACAAATGCTATAGGTGTCACATTACAGAAGCTACTCAATAATTGTTTGTAAAGTCTGTGTTCTGGCATTTTTTGTGGCGAGGGGTTAATTATTGGCAGTAGTAAATTATGTTATTGAAGAAATCAAAGTTGATGAACAAAGTGTTACCGGACAGTTTCTTTTTGTGGACATTCTCCCTATTTTCTTGAATAGACGTTGAGATGGTTGTGCACTTTTGATAAACTGAACCATTGAACTTGTTTCTGTTCGTTGTGTTTTATTGGTCTTTAATATGCAGATGTCCATTTTATGCGTATTTTCCCTGCAGATTAATATCCCTGCAAGGGATCTACAATTCCGAACTTGTAATATACTTTTTCCATCCACAAAATCAGTTTTTTTCATGAATTTGGAATGTGAAACGACTAGTGAATCCACCTGCATATTAACGTAAAATATTGCTGTTGTAGGAAAAAATATGAAGGTAACTCATGAACTGCAGCAGAAAAAGCATGATTCCCAAAACCTAAGCAGTCATGTTAAACTCAGCGAATAGCAGAATTTTCGCAAGAAAGAAAAAACAAAATAATGCCCTGCTGTAGAAAAGATAGGCTGGAAGCCATGCAGCAGCTGAGCACACTTTTCAAGGTCCTTGCTGTCCAGCACACACAACCGAATTGAAGAAACATGGTACCAAGAACTACTAATGGCTGGTTTGCATGGCTAGCCAGCCTGTGTGCACAGGTACTGGTTATTTTTGAATTTTAGTGAGCAGGCTTCTGCTGTAATGCCAACGATTTGTATATCGAAAATAATTATTTTGCAGGATATTGACTGATAACATTTTATTTTGATAATATTTGACTGAGCAGTTAATAGTACCTGTATAAGCATTTAGTTCAGTTTAATAGACCAACTCTGTGTGGGCTTAACTAGTACTAAATATCAGCTCATCCTACCACCTCCCTTGTGAATGTTGAACCCAACCCAAATGTTTTTGTGGCAGTGTTGCATAAAACGTGTCTGCTTGCCCATTTGAATTTGGGTAATTAAAACCCTGATGGTGACAGCCACAGAAGGTTTGCCAGCAACTCCTGAGACAAATGTGTACCACACCAGAACCTTAAAGGTCCAGGGCAGGTCTTTGGGGGTGGGGGGCGGAGGGGGGAGGAGTCCTGAAAATGTTTTTAAAAGTTTGGATTCCCACCTATAAAACGGTTCTGTCTACTGGAAGTACAAAAAGTTGACAGATATTTTAGATATCCTAATAAATGGATCATAAATTGTATGGGTGAGGGATCTTAGTTTGTCTACGTACATATACATTCATTTAAAGGAAGGAACCTGACAAATATTCACTTATTTCCTGAGTCCTCAATATGGATCAAGATAAAACCTACTTAAAACCAACTTTTTATTATTTTTCGAAATTCGTAGAGGGCATCTTTATTTGCCCCATTCTTCTCCCTCTAATAAATTGTATTTCCTTCTACATTTCTCACTTATTTGTGGCTTATTTTAAAATTGTAGGCATACATGCATGTCTTTTTCATGTGGAGATGTGTTCTTGTTACTATGTACAATGCTCTATGCTAGCGCTACAATTTGTATATACTTTCAATATAAATAAACAAAAGTTTAAGGGATGATACAAAGGATCTACGAGAAGTGATCGTTCCAAACTGTCCCTTTGGTTCTCACCTCTGTTTTCTGATCTTCAGTGTTCTTGGTAGTAGGCTGTACAGGTGGTCCTATCTTCTACTCTCCTTTGCAACAAATGTAAATTGGGCGAAGGTGGGTCATAGGGGAGGCGCAACCATGACCTCAACTCGTTACTCACTGATAAACTCTGAAAGGATAGGGAATTTGCTTCCCCAGTACTCTACACTCATGCTGATATCACCATGTTCCCTTAAATCTTGGGGTTGAAATGTATCAGTAAGGCAGCAGTGCCCCACCACCGTTGAGTCTGCCAAATTAAAAATAAACTATTACATTATCATTTGTGCTGACTACCACTTCAAGCAAAATGCTTGCATTTTTAGTGTTACCTGACTGGCTAGTCAGAACAATCTTTTCTTGATTAGGACTCCAATATTTGTTTGAGAAACTTAACAACATAATGAGCGGCCCTGTGTAAAAAAAATGCTACTTGTTTATATTTACCTGTTTTATCTATTTCACTTAAATAGATGTTTAGCTGGAAATCATAGTTGTAAACATCTTGGCGAACAAGGCAAAGGTGGTCAATATGTTTGAGACCATCATAGTGAAATATTGAGAAAACTCCTGACCTTTAGGTTTCCTTTAAAAAAAAAAAACTTTGTAGGGGGTAGGGAGCCAAGATGGCAGCTGAGTAAGATGCCAATCCTGAGACTTCACCCTGAACCAACATTTAGCTGAATGCTGCCCATCCTCCAATCTGAACATATCTCAGATAGTAGATAGGTGGGCTGCTCACCAAAGTAGAGCCAATTACAAATCATTAGCACACTGGGTCCAGTGAAGATACTCCACAAGACAGTGGGAAAACTGATGACTATAGAGCATGCCCAGCACACTTGAAATGTGAAATGCCCCTACCGGCAGCATAGTCACAGTAGAATCGTGCAGATGTCATCAGCACAAGCAAAGGAGTCCGGCACTCCAGGTCTCCGGGTCAGGTAAAGGGAAGTCATAGCGCTTGGCAATTTGACGCAACATACTACTTGCAGCCACAAGAAGGTCTTTAATGGTTTCCTTCAGGCTATTAGGTAAAGGAGTTCAGAGGAAACTATTTGGTACGTTGAGGTCCAGCTGGGACGGAGTCAGAGAACCGATTGGTGGGCCAGCTCAGTAACAAGAGGAAAACAAGTAGGGTAGCAAAGATCACAACCTGTAAGTTAAACCAGGAATACTGACCTGCAGAGAGGGAGGTGGCAGACATTGCCAAAACTGGTGTGCAGACAGTGGAAGAATCTGTTCTAGTGTGGGGCTGTATGGCTGAGGCACATCTGTGCTGTACCCCGCTACTGTTTGACAGCAGAACTGCAGGGATTTGCATGTGGTGCCACTGGGGGAAGGCCCAGGCCATTACAGTTTTGCCATGCACAATAGAAGACACATGGAGGGGCATGCTAGGCATATGCCTATCCATATCACTTATTTGAAGGAGAATACTGACTAGAACGTAGGGGCCTGGATCCCCAAGAGCTGGCTTGAAGGAGATAAAGACCTGGACAAGTGTTGACTATTCAGGAGGCATGCTACACTAAGGTCCAACATTGAACAATAGACCCTAGTGGAACACAGTGAGGCTGTTGCATGGTCCTGGCAGAGTTGGTAGCACATCAGGGCTGAATGTCCTAAATGAGGGTGAAGTTTAAAGAAGGGGTATAAACTTGCCTCAACAAAAAGACACTGAACACAGGATGTAGGTGCAAATAACAATGGTACAGACCAAAGAACAGACATAAACAACAAAAGCTCACAAAGTACAGCACACAAAGCAGAGAACAGCTCTTGGAAAGCAACATTTGTGTGATCTTGAGCCTAGAAGACATCAGGAGGCTTGGCAATATCACGGAAGAGAGATCAAAGGGATATTGCTGCTTGACCAAGGAAGCCAAAGTTGGGCTCCATGCAAGACTGATGGAATTCTGATCAGAAAAACGTGAGCTGAGCTGAGCCCGTTGAAAGGTCGGCCTATCAACAAATACTGAACTCCTCCATGACTACTCTGACAGGATGGCCATTGGCAAAGGGAACTGAGATCAGTTCTTAGAAATCTATTCAAAAGACCCCAACATCCCAACCAAGAGGTACTAAAAAGCAATAAATGTGCTGACTTGTCTTAAGAGTCGACTAAAACTAAAACGGAGGTGCCTATAAATAAGAGTTTTTTAGAAGACCTCTTTCATAGCTTGCAAGACAGCTTCCCAGTGCCGAAAGGTAACATACACCAAGAAGTACAAGACATAAAAGGGAAGGCAGCAAATTGTGTGAAAGGGTGTTTTCCTTAAAGGCGGCAAAGCATGGGCGAGTAGAAACATCAGGAGGCCCACCAGCATGGAGTAAATGTGCTACAAGACGTCCATGAGGCATATATCACTGCACTTTTGATCACTTCTTCTCTTCAGTTACTCAAAGACTATAGTACTGGGCCACCCAACCCATACTCAACAGCCACATGGTATTCCAAACTAACAGACCTCGTGATACTTAAAAGAGTACATAGCTAAATGCAGAAAAATAAAATAATGGCATTTGCAGGGAGGAAGAAGGGATTTCGTTTTGGGGGCTTGCCCTTTGTCATCCTCCAAGACTTTTCTGCGATCACACTGCAAAAAAAGGTCATTCTAATCTGTGACACAATTTCATGAAGCCACAACAAGCTACAACACCAGCTGCAGTAGATGACACCCTGTCTGACTACTGTTACAGAGAAAAGGCGACACGTACCAAACCAAGTGTTTAATTGAGACCAAGAAGGTCCTTGAAATAGGAGAACATGGAGGTTTCAGGAAAATGACAAAGAATCAGTGGTGAAATGTGATAAAAATCAGAGACAGATAAATGGAACAGAGCCACTAGGAGGAAGACCAGAACAAAACCACCTACGATGGAGCTCGCTAGAAAAAGAACCCGGGCAGTTGAACAACTTTGCTAGTCGGAAGGGGTTGTGGGAGTTTCTCTGAAACAAATCCGCAACAAAGATGCAACCCATCCAAAGAGGACAGTAACTTATCTAAAAAAAGATGGCTGGGACGAGTAACGGTACATGGGTGGGATGGGTCTTTTGAGGCTTCAGAATGGAGGGAGAGAGAGTGAGGTTAAATAGTGGCTGATGTATTGTCACATGTATGCCTGGAAAGGAGAAGGGTTTGGACTTTTAAGTGAGGACACTGGGAAACTTCATAGTGGAAGTTGTTGAATCTCAGCCTGATAAATATTTTAAGGGGGATACAGGAGGGAGGGAGGGGGGAGAGGGTTGTTTGTCAGTTGGTTGAGAGGTTTAGATATAAAGACCAAGAGAATGAATAGCCACAACAGGTTACTAAGATGGTCTCAGGGAAGCAATAGAAGCTGCTGGGGAACAGTTAATGAAATCTGAATTCATGGCGCAGTAGAGCCCGTGCTTCGATTTATGTCGGAGGCAATCAACTGTTTAATATATAATAACTTATAATGGTCAAGCTTTAATGTCCCTAATAAAAAAATGTAAGTACTCTTAGCACTTAGGTGGAAAAGGTTGGCATATACTGTCTACAAGAAACCCACCAACTGAGCAGAGATACCTGTAGATTAAGGTCAGTCTTTCTCCCAGCAATTCTATACATCAGCCACTACTAAGACGAAGGGGGTAGAGCTATTGCTGTCAAGACATAAAGGCTTCTCAATAAACAATTCTACTAGCAATATGGAGGGCAGATGACGTCTACTCAGGGGTACCATGAGACAGCTGCACTTTTGATAGTCTATGCTCCGAACCAGGGTTGGTCGCAATTCTGAAGCAGACAATACAGAAATTTCTATTCCATGTGTAGTAACCTCTAATAAGAGTAGAAGACTAGACCTGTGTACTGCGTGGGGACAGTGAGTTCATGGTATGGGGGCATGCATGTACTTTCTCCTGGCTTAGTTAACTAGCTTTCCAATTTGAGTCTTAACATATGTGTGACGAATCCTTCATCCAAAGGCAAGAGACATCTCACATTACTCTGGGCCACATAAAACATAGGCAGGATTAGATATAATGTTCGCAAATCACACTTCTTTACTCCTCTCAAGATTGCTGATGATTGGGTGAGTTTTTTCCCCCGACTACACACCAGTGATATTTTACTGGACTGAGAGAGCGACTTTTCATTTGGCATTTGAATGATAGGTTTGCAAGAGATCTGGTAGCTAAGAAAATGAGAAACACACAAATGAAGGAGTTCCTGCAGAATAACAATAATGATGAATGTAGCCTCTCCACAATATGGGACTCATTAAAGGTGGTAGTAAGAGCATTGTGCATAGCTGAATTGGCTAGATTAGCCAACATTAGATGAAAGGTCTAAAAAAAACTCCAGAAAACTGAAGTCCTTGAAAGAACAACATGAATGGGCACTGTTGCAGAAATTATAGTGTGAAATCATAGCCATTAGTGGGCAAGTGCCAATGATGGAACTGAAGAGAGTGGAATACTCTATAGCTATGAACCACTAATAATGCAATGTAGAGGGAAAGAATGCGAGGGAATGGTGGCAACGGAGCTAAGCTGGAGCCACCCAAAATCATTCAAATAAGTGATAAAAACAACTGTTGAGGAACAAGGATGAGACTTATGTGTTGCTGCATTTGGTAACACCATCTGACTCGAGCAAATACCCTGACATGAGGTTCAGCACAGACACATGTTTTATAGAGCTACAGGATACCAGATGGCTTGGATAACTCATCCAATATTGGGCTAGGTTCCACCTCTGGGCCACCAACTGAGTAAAGCACTGCTTTTGCTACAGTGATCAGGAGGGCTGCTGAAGTCATCAACCTATGGAGGTAAGGATAAAATTATTAACAATAGTCCTACAGCCAGCACAGGCACCGAACAAACTTATTTTGCCCCCAATGAAAACAATCACTGACCCACTGCTGGAGACCTGGGCTAAACAATGTTCTGGCCCCCCAGTCAACCGACAGGTTGTCCGCCTCCATAGACTTCTATACCCAGCATCCTCCCCCTAAAGTCTGGTAGTAACAAGAGTCCACTCTTAGAGTTAACCCTGATGCCTTTCCTATCAACCCTAATACCTTTCCTACCACTCACCCTGACATAGAGTCAAATTGAGTGAACATATTCAGAAAACATATGCTCTTCTCAGCTATCCTCGCATGATGTTGGTCAGTAGAGCTATTTATTATGCAATTAAACCCATGCGCTGTGGACATGGTGGTGAAATCTTTCCTATGGTCCCTGGAGACTAATAGGCTTATCTCTCCCAAACTATTCAGGATGGCCAGGATACAGACAAATTGGTCATCGCTCGGGTGTGGACACCGCAGACTGTCTAGGTAGGGCTATGGGAATCACCATGGTGCATCACACCACCTGGATTAGATCCACTGACACTCTGCTGGAGACATCCAGGTGTCTTTGATGGACATGCTTTTTGACGGCTCCTGCCTGTTTTCTGAGAAGGCAGATTCATCCCAGACCACTTTAAGGAGAGCTGGGCCATGGCACGTTCTTTGGTCCTTATAGTTCGAGTCAAGCAATTTCCCCAACAGTTTTGTTCTTGTGGATATGCCAGGAACCTGGCATACCAGCATCACCAGCCTCGCAGTCCTTTTGAGGTAGTGGACCCAACAGAAAACGACCTGAGCACTGGGGGCACTGTTCATTTGATCAATTACTCCACTAACTGCAACCTACACGCCCCTTGATCACATCCTTACCAGCACATGTCTACCCAGTAAGAGGCAGGATCAGCCACTTCCTGCAGGGGTGGCAACAGATCACATTCGACAAATCAGTCCTGCAGATTGTCCAGCAGGGCTATGACCTGCCGTTTTTTCCGATCCACCGACCTTGCTGCATATTTCAGATCACTACTCAGAAGACCATATATCTTTTTTTTTTATGTTAAGAAGTGCAGGCTTTTTGGGCAAAAGAGCAATAGACAGTACCTGCCTTGGAAGTAGAGACTAGATGTTACTCCCACTATTTCCTTGTGCCGAAGAAGAATAGAGGCCTATGTCTTATTTTTCATTTGCACCCTCTCAGCGCCTTTGTGCTCAAGACAAATTCAAAATGCTCATCCGGGCCCGAGGTCTATGCCTTGAATACCAGAGACTGGATGTGTCATTGAAACGACAGGATGCTTATTTTGACATGCCCGTTGTTAGAAACGGGACCCTGGCTGGCCGAGACTCACGCCAAAGTCAGTCAGGGATCACCATTTCTAAGGTCAGGGCAAGGGAGTTACACGTGAAGATAACCCCTGCTCACCCTCTAGGTAACGTGGCGCGAGCAGCAAGGCTAAACTTGGAGGCAGTATGAGTTAAGTATTTGCGCACGCACCCCAGCAACAACACCCAAGGCCCACCACAAAGGAAACCCCACACCAGGATATATAAAAAATAGCCTTTGTATTATAATAAAAACACATTAGATAACACACACAAACTTTACAATGTGCCAGAGGCACGGGCGGAATTTACAAGGGAATTATGTACAGGACAGGGCCACATGGACCACTGTCAGGGTAGGTACTTGTTATAATACTTGTAGGTATACACTTGGCACATAAACATATAATGATTAGCACCAAAATAGTACATGTAGCACACAACCAGTAATCACCGGTTAAGAGTAAATATCTCCTACGCAACCCTAAAACACTGTAGGAAAATCACGCAGGGAACTAGGACCTTATCATCAGGACCTAAGGAAGGAATACCATCACCTAAGCAGGTCACTCTTAGCAAAGGGAAGGAAACCTAAACATAAAATGGGACATCAACAATCCTCTAAGCAGGACACATCTAGCAAAGGGGATAAACATAAAGTGGGACATCAACAATTCTCTAAGCAGGTCAGCAAAAGGGGATAAACATAAAGTGGGACATCAACAATTGCACATGAGGCATTAAACACATTCAGAGGTGCAGGTTAGAACTTTTGCGCAAGAATCACATAGCAAATAACTTACAATGCGCAGGGTGCATGTAGCACAACACTCGAACTTGCCCCTCAGGCCAACTGGCCTCGAAAGGGGTGGAATGCCCTGAGTCTCAGTGTCAGGTGGTCTGCGCAGGCAGCACAGAACACAAAGCCTAAACGTAGCAACTGTCCACTAAGTGCTGGACAGTTGTGAATCCGAACTGGGCAAACGTTGGAGCCTCGTGGGCTCAAGAACAAAGGTGAACAAGGAGCCTCTCAGGGGCTCGCAAAGCAAATGCGCAATTTAGAGCATCAGCGCTCTCAAAATAATGATGTGGGCGGGAGCCTCCTGGGCTCAAAGAATAAATGTGGCCAAGGAGCCTCTCAGGGCTCGTAAAACAATTGCCCCCTCGAGCCTCGCAGGCTCGTCAACAAATGCGGCCGTCGTTGGAGCCTCGCCGGACTCTAGGAACTGCGCCAACACCAGGGGGAGCAACCCGCTGCCAAGTGGGGCCGCTCTACCACCCCTAAGGCGCTGTAGATCGGTAGAGTCCCTCTCAGGGGAATCGAGGAACAATGGCCGCCAAGAGCCTCGCAGGCTCTAACACAATTATGCCCCCTGAAGCCCTCGGGCTTCACAGCCGCACCGCGCACAAGATCGCGCTTCTGGAGGGGGGGCGGACACCGACAATGTGTCCCGCGCCTCTCCCCTCCTCTTGGGTACACTCACCGGCTGTTCTGCTACTCCGGGGCTCTCCTCTCAATCGGGAGCCTCGGCGAGACGCGCTGGCCGCTTCCTGCTTCTTTGGCCTGGCGCCGTCCCGCTGTAATCCGCCTGACTTCCTCTGGGGCCGCCAATGGCAGCGCGGCCCTGGAGGTCAGGAGGCGGGACTTCCGGGTCGCACTAGGCAGCGGCCCGGCAACAGTTTCGGATGCTCCTGGGCTGCGGCGGTGATCTCGGGGCAATGCCGGGTGGGCACCGGCTTTAAATAATAAAATATCAACGGGGCAATGCCGGGTGGGCACCGGCCTTCGAATAAAAGGCAATGCGAGGTGGGCACTGGCTCTGCCGAAAATCGGCAAAACAACAACGGGCAGATGCCGGGTGGGCACCGGCTGTACAACGAGCGCTCCCCAGCGCTCGGGGACAAGGCACAGCGCTCTCAAGCGCCAAGAGAAGCGCGCTCAGCGCTCAAAGGAAATAAAAGCGCGCCTAGCGCTACAAGTCAAAATAAGAGCGCTTCCAGGCACAGCAAAGCTCCAGCAAGGTCTGGAGGCAGGCAGAGGGGCAAGGCAGGGCCAGAGCCAGCACACTGGGTCTCCAGGCAAGGAGACAGCCAAGTGGCGGTCCTCTTGGCCCCAGCAGCACCAGCAGCCCCCTCTGGCAAGGATCCACAAGCAGAACCAAGGACCAATTGTATGGGGACACAGCCCCTTCTTATACAGTAAATTCCCTTTGTCTCAGGGTGCAGGGTAGGGGAAAACCAGTCGCAGCTGGTTTTGAAGTACTCTGTTTACCTCAACCACCCTTTCTATTCACTGGCAGGGCTAGGGACATCAGTCGCACTACAGGGGGTGGAGCCAGCATTGTGTGGGGAAAGTCCAGGCCCACCAGGGACCAGGTGCACTCCTCCCAAGCCATCAACATGCTAATCTCACACTCACCACCGGGCAGACCCATCCAGCCTTCCTGGTGCCAGGCTCACCAGCCAGCTCCAGCCAATCACACGGCAGGCATATTTTACATTAATATGCCAAGTCCTAGAAATGGCTTTTCTACACATGACACACACATGCCACATACACCATTGCGAAGCATTCATTCCCACGAGCTCGCACATATTAAATTCGAGCATGCACTCCCCACGCATCAGGAACTACTAGGGACACAGACATTCCCCATGCATCCCTATGGGAGAGCAGGCCAGCCTAACTACATGCACGCACTTTACTCTGGGACACAGAGAAAAAGTGCGCACAGACCAGAAAATCATTCACACAGATCACAGATTAAAAGCAAAAAGATTAGGGGTGAACATGCCTTAAGGGCAAAGTCCAACACCCGTCTTGCAGGTCCCAGGAGCTACCTGCAGTTCAAGGTGTGTGCCACAAGCATTTTCAGTTATCTGGGCTTCCTTTCGGTTTCCACAGTGCCCCTCAGTTGTTTATAAAGGTGATGGGGATAGTTGCTTCCCATCTTCGCTGGTCGGGACAGCTGGCTGATGAGGCTGGGCTAACCACAGTTAGTCATGGACCACCTCCAGACAATGTCAAACCTCCTTACCTCAGTGTGGTTTTTAGTCAATCTGCCAAAGTCACACCTGACACATTCACAGAGACTCCCCTTCATTGGAGCCTTCGTGATATGGTGCGCCTTTGGGCCTTGCCTGTGGACCAACAAGTTCTGGTCATTTTTGCTATGATCTCAAGGTTTCATCTTCAGTTCTGGATCTCTGTTAAGATAGGTCTGAGACTTTTTGGGTTGCTTGCCTCCTCTATCCTGCTTGTCGACTATTCCCGAAGGCAGAGGCATACTTCATCAGTGGGATTTGAAGTCTCAGTGGGACTGCACCAGGGGTATTTGTTGGATTCCATTCAGGTGTCGGAGGAGACTGCAAAAGATCTGCAGTGGTAGCTGCTGGCTGCAATTGACCCAGTGGACTCCTATCCCTACTACACCCAAAAGTGTCATGGTGGACGTATCACTGCTATGATCAGGGAGCATATCTCTCCAGAACCCTAAATTTGCAATAAAGGACCATATTTTACATTACCCTTTATGTATTATTACTTTGTATGGTTATTTTTGGGTAGCTTGCTAGGAAAAGCGCTTTCTTCAAAATGTGGCTATCCATATGTGCTGATATGAATTAAAATGTTTAGATATACCTTTCACAAATAAATTGTTGGTAATGCAGAGAACAATAGTGAGGACCGGTGGATGTACGTGACTCTGGGGCTGCAACATTTCCCACATACTTATGGATTTACCGATTTTGCGACTTTATATGCAGATTTCACAAAAAATGTTGTTTTTAACTGAAGTGGGTTAAAATATACTGACAAACTGTTATGATCTTAATAAAGAACTGATCTCTTTATTCCACTTTGGAATGTCAGTCTCTCTTTACTTCGGGAATCATTATCTAGATATATAGTGGGGACTTGCACCCGCTTGACAAAGGACCAGCTCTGCTAATGGATGAGACCACTTAATACTAAGATATATATGGATGGTATTTTACTAATCCAAAGCTGTAATACTGTGCCTGGAGTGGTAAAAGACGTTTGGCATTTTAGAGCTCATCATAGATAGCACATTACTAATCCTATGCTTAAAGATTTTGCTGTATAAATGGCGAAAGGCTTCGTCCCTGTTTCTTTCATATTTGAGGTAGCTAGATTCTGTGTATATTATATCCTCCACATTTGACAGCAAATATACTAGATGGTAGTTATTAAGTAGTGAATTTCTTGCACGTCCTTTCGTTCGTCCGGTTAGGATGCCTTGAGTCAAAGCATCCTGACGGGACAAACAAACGGGCGTGCAAGAAATTCACTACTTATCCCACATCAGGGGGAACAATAATAAGAGCTGGAAGAAAGGGAGTAGATATCGAGGCAATCACAGATGCTTCCATTTTAAATAAAACCAGACGAAAAGAGCAGAATAGATCTACAAAAGTACTATTGGAAAATAATTAATAACTACCATCCAGTAAAATGTGCTGTTAAATTTGAAGGGTATAATATACACAAAATCTAGTTACCTCAAATGCTAAAGAAACAGAAAGTTTGACCCCTGAAGAAGCGCGTTTGTGCATGAAATACGTGTTGGCTGTAGGCAGTATTGCTGTATAATTAAGTTATATCATAAAAAATAAGAATAAAGAATAACCAAAGTAAATCTATGAAAATGTTTAATGTCGTATGCTGGTAAACCCTTAGTAAAATGTAATTTTTATTATAGAATAAATGTCCTGGTGGGGACCAGTAACTGCGAGTTTGTATGCGCCGGGCAATATTCCTGCTACCCAAAAGTATATATGTGTGTATGTACGTATATATATATATATATATATATATATATATATATATATATATATATATATATATATATATATATATATATATATATTCTGGGTTGATATTTTAAAAGAATTTTATTTTCAACACTCGTGCAACAAAGGACATTCTA
The DNA here is from genome assembly GCF_964263255.1 of Lissotriton vulgaris. Lineage (NCBI taxonomy): Eukaryota > Metazoa > Chordata > Amphibia > Caudata > Salamandridae > Lissotriton > Lissotriton vulgaris. Next base: position 609,753,557 of record NC_141700.1, read on the forward strand.
CATATGTATATTTGTGATTCTCCATATTGAAATTTTCCATTATTTAAAGAAACTATATTCTTGCATATTGCACTGTTTATCTAACAAGTTATTACAAGTTTGCTCACAATCACTCATTTAACATTTATTTCATTTTCCTGTTTCTCCTCATAAGTACATCACATGCTTTCCAAAGTTGTATTCCTCTGTTATTTCCTGTGTTGCATCCCATGGCACAGGTCTTTCAATTTGGTGTTTTGTTTGATCTATGTTGGTAAGCCTTTCAAAGTCTTGTCGTTCTTTATGATATCACTTTTCCAGAGATGTTTTCACACTTGTAGGATAATCCTTATCTGTAGCATCCCCTGGTTTGTGTAATGTCCCACTGCTCATTCTAAACCCATTGCAACTGGTTGAGAATAATCTTCTGACCATGATGAATATATTTTTAACTACAAACATCACATCTCGAGGAATCCGCTTGTTAGTGTATTACTGAAGTTGTATTGGACTTCACATCTTCCAGAAGGACTGTTTATTCATGCCTTTAAGGGAGAATAGACTCAGCAACCTGATAACTCAGAGATTTAGATCATTATGTCAAAGGATGACCTTACGTTTCCTGAGCTCCCTGATCCCAAAGAAGAACATTTGCCTGTCCAAAAAGCTGAAAAGTCATACACTGACCTTAGAATAGAGCCTTTTTTTCAAAAGATAATGCCTGTGCTCTAAAATAAAAAATCCTCAGCACTTTTGATGATCTCACCCCACACTCTGTGTGCCTTCCCCAACTACTTCAGTGGCGGATGTTCTGTGAAAGAGAATAAGCACTTCGAAGCTAGAATCCTTTGAGGTGAACTTTTCATTTACTTGGTCCTTTAGTAGTACAGTAACTACATTGAATCTTTGTCAGCTACGAGATCTTGTGTGTAATATGATTCTAATCAAATATGAAGAAGAAAGACATTGTTTCACGTTTTTCTCCATAGGAAGCCATGCTGTAGGTAATCTCTTTGGGTTGGGACTCACTTATTCCATTCTCTAACATTTGTCTCCACAGGAATACATGCAGTGCGTAACCTCTGTAGATGGTGAGTGGTTGGCTGAGCTGGGGCCCATGTTCTACAGTATCAAACATGCAGGCAAATCTCGCCAGGTAGGAACATTCTTACTCATGTTTTAGTTTCCTATTGGCACATAGAAAAAGTGGATACTGGTGAAAATGTCAGCCGGTGGTTAACATGTCAGTTTGATTTTGTACCTTTTAATATTTAGGAAAATCGGCGACGTGCCAAAGAGGATGTGTCTGCCATGGAGGAAGAAATGGCATTAGCTGAAGAGCAGCTGCGATCTCGCAAGGAAGAGCAGGAGAAAAAGAACATCCTTGGCAGCTCAAGGTAATACCTCTTAGGAATCAAAGATCCACCTCTCTCTGTCTGTATCCAAGCCTTAAAAATCTTCTACCCCGTGATCTGAATGTGGCATTCAGTGAACAAAACCCAGGAATTTAATTGATGTTATGCTTTAAATCAAAGGATGCTTCGTTTTAAAACCATTCTTTTAAAGTGAGATTTTCACCTGTGTACTTTGTTCTCATTGATACCAGTCCAGTGATCATTCCTCAGTGTCAGCCAGTCTCAAAGGTAAAATTGTAAATTCCATGTGTGCTATGTTCCGGTCAAAATCCTATGCTTCAGGAATTCCTTGTCATTCTGTATTGCTGTCCCAGGTGCAATATTTCATTTCAATGCTTTGTTTAAGGTTGTTTAAGCTTGTTCTTAAGCACACTTTATTTCCTCAGATTGTTATTCTTAGTTCTCCTGCATCATCTTTGTGAAGATGCTTCTTACACCATCTTGCCATCTCATTTCTGTTTCAGGAGATCTCTTCTGGTACAAATAACAAGTAATGTTCCAGAGCAAGAGCACTTTTCTTTATTCCAAAAAGCGTTCAACCCTTGTTTAAATTGTGATTAACTGTAACATTTCTAATTAATTGAGGGCATTTTCGATTACCCCAGTACTGGAACTTTCATAGATTCCCATGCTTTGTATCATTCCCCGTCGTCGGAATGGGAGTCTCAGTAACAAAAATACCATAGCTGTAGGTACAAAAGACAATGGAAAAAGGCCTAGGCCTCATTCCCTTTTGTAGCATATCACCCTCTTTGTATAAAAGAGACCAAACTTTGACATCAGCCAATCAGAAGTGCCTCACCACTTAGAACCTTCCTGAAGGAACCTCAGAGCCTCAGATTTTCTACTGCACTTTGTACTTAGGGAGTCTCCTTTGAGCTCTGCTCAACTTCTACTCTTCAAAAGGATTTACTTCAGGATTTTTCTTCAGGGTTTTCTTCAGAATCTTTCAGATTCACTTCAGGATTGTTGCTGCCTTCCAGGATGTCGGAGATTGAGAAGAAAAAATCCCTTTTCAAGCCTTGTTCCACCTGTGGCAAGAAAAGGCTTTTTGTGGAGGATAAGCATAAGGACTGCATCTATTGCCTCTATCCTGACCACCAGGCTGCTGACTGTAAGATCTGTCGCACCTTTTCCACCAAAACCCTCCGGGACCGTGAGGGTAGGCTCCTGACATGGCTTCAAAAGCTTAAATCCAGGAAGGAGACTGTCTCAAGTGACAGTGAGGATGCAGGGTCTATGTCCTCTACGAGAAGGTCAGTGAAGAGGGGTAGGGGTTCCCCTTCTCTGGGAAGAACTTCAAAGGCCTCAAAAAAGACCCCCAGTGAGTCTGAGAGCCCAGGTCCCAGCAAATCTCCTCACAAAAGTGTAAAGGAGAGGGATGGACCTTCTACGCCTTCTACAGGTGAGAAGACTGCCACAGCCTTCAAAACACCTTCATCCCAGTCTTCTGAGAGGAGTTCAAAGTCCTCGAAGACGTCGACGGCGGAAGGGCCGTCGACGAAGACACCGAAATCAGTTTTGACGTCGTCGAAGACACCGTCAACAGGGGGTTCGTCTACGACGCTACCGTCGACGGCGGGGTTCTCTCAGTCGACGGAGAAACCGAAGACGCCGACGACGAAGGTGCCGGCGACGAAGGTGCCGTCGACGACGAAGGTGCCGTCGACGACGGTCCCATCGACGACGAAGGCTACGATGGTGCCGACGACGATGGTGCCGACGTCGATGATGACGATGACGACGATGTCGACGACTACGGTCTCGTCGACGAGGGCGTCGACGACTACTACGGTGACAATGACAACGGCTGGCGTGTCAACAGTTTCATCGTCGACGACGTCAATCTCGACGACGCGGATACAACCGTCGGCGACGGAACCAACAATATTATCCACAGAATAGAGGATTACCATTTCTGTGACGCGGATCACGCCAGAAATGACTTCTCCGAGGAGTGTCTCCCCTGTTGCCAACCATGCTCCTTCAAGAGGAAGAGTCAGAGGAGGATGAACAGGATGCTTACAGCTATGCCAATAGTCCCTCCCAGCTTTTTGTCAAATGCCAGGACACTGACTCAGAGGGCGAATACGGCCACGAGGAGATTGGTCATCTTCAGCTGCAGCAGCAGCAATCTGACAAGGAAATGGTTACAGTGCCAGCATCTTTCCTTCAAGATCTGCATAAGATGCTACAGGACTACAAATCTAAGGCCAGTAGGCCTCTTCCAGTAACGTCAACGCCTGCTACGCCTTCAAGGACTCCGGCTCCATTGGTGCCACCTACTTTTCCGGCTCAAGCTTCCCCTCAGCCTCAAGCGTCCTTCCAACAGGATTCCTCTGGATTGCAAGGGACTCATGATGTTGATGATTCCTCGGATGAGGACCAGCAGTCAGATCATGTCTCTAATCCCGATACGGAATATGATGAATATGTCATTGACCATCCCGCATCACCAGTTCCGGACCCGGCGGACATTGGTGGCTTCCATCAGCTGATGGAGAGAGCTGCTGCAAGATTTACATTTGCCATGCCTAAGGTTACCACAGATTGTTTCTTATATGATTTTAAGGAACCCTTTCGGAAAACTACTAGGTCCATTCCTATTGTGGATCACCTATGGAAAGAGGGCATAAAAGCTATGAAACACCCAGCGACGGTGGTTCCGTTGCTACCGCGTCTAGATAAAAAGTACAAGGCGACCGATGATGCTCCTGCAGCCTTAACAGATCACCCAAGACCAGACTCTGTGATCTCGCAGGCGGCGCAGAGAAAATCACATAACCCTTCTGCACCACTAACAACTCCTCCGGACAAGGAAAGGCGGAGGTTGGATAACGTGGGAAAGAGATTCTCATCGATGGCAAGTTTGCTGGTGCGAGCGGCTAATGCCTTAGCGATCCTGGGTAGGTACGACCGCCAGCTCTGGTGCGATGTTGCCCTGTACCTTGACCAGCTGCCTCCGGAATCTACGTCTGAGGCATAGAAGATTTTACAGGAAGGAGAGGCGACATCGATGGAAATCATCGACTGTGCAATGGATATTGCAACAACTGCATTCCGTTCATTGGCTGGAGCGGCAGTACTCCGTCGCCAAGGATGGCTTAAGGCTACTTGGTTCCGGCCTGAGATCCAGAACAAGGTCTTGGATCTCCCCTTTGATGGAGAGGCATTGTTCGGCAAACTCATTGACGACACCCTGCAAGATATAAAGAAGGACACAGAGACTGCCAGGTCCTTGGGGACCCTTCAATACAGGAAGTCTCCTTTCAAGGGAGCCAGAGGCAGGGGTGGTAATTACAGAGGATCCTTCCAACAGCAACGCTATTCCACCACAGGCTCGGGTTCCCAGCAATACCGTCAGCCTTATCAGCAGCGGCAGGGCCAGTCTACCAATTACTCCAGGCCTTACAATAAAGGAAAGCAGGGTGCACGTGGACGAGATTCGTCCAAGCGCCAATAGCGGCCTCCTGGCTCTTCCTACTGGACCCTCCTTCAGGAAGTCATCAGTTGGAGGCAGGGTCAACAAATACCTTCGAAACTGGTCCAGGATAACATCGGACCGTTGGGTGCTCAACATCATTCGGAAAGGGCATACCTTGGAATTCACGCAAGCCCCTCCACCCAAGCCCCCGGCAGCCACTCCATCAAAACACCAGCGTCTCCTTCGGCTCGAAGTTCAACTGATGCTCCTGAAGGGAGCGATGGAGCCGGTTCCCTCAAACCAAAGAGGTCAAGGATTTTATTCCAGGTTCTTCTTGGTGAGGAAGACGCTCGACAAGTGGCGCCCCATTTTAGACCTCAGGGGGCTAAACACCTATCTCATTTCTCTGTCCTTCCGGATGGTGTCCCTCCAGGACATCTTGAAGCTTATCAGCCCGGGGGATTTCATGGCGCCACACTATCTCGAGGATGCCTATTTGCACGTTCCGATTCACCCAGCGCACAGAAGGTTTCTGCGATTCACAGTAGCCAAGAGCCATTACCAGTTCAGGGTTTTACCCTTTGGACTCCGCTCAGCCCCAAGAATTTTCACAAAGGTGCTGGCGCCAGTAGCAGCTTTCCTGTGAAAAAACAATTTTCAGGTCTTCCCCTATCTGGACGACTGGTTACTGAAAGCTCCGTCCAGAGAAGCAGCGCTGATGGCTGTTCAAGCTTGTACCAATTTGTTTCAGAACCTGGGACTCACTCTGAACAACGAGAAGTCTTGCCTGGTCCCGTCCAGAAAAGCTCGTTTCCTGGGAGCCATCTTGGATTCGAAGCTATCAAGAGCTTTTCCTACTCCGGAAAGGAGGCAGAAATTACAAACCATGGCCCAAGACTTACAAGCAAGAAAGTCTTTCAGTACGCCGCTACAAGTCTCTACTGGGAGTGATATCGTCGTGTATCCCACTAATTCCCCATTGCAGATTGAAGATGCGTCCTTTGCAGGAGCAACTAGACAATCAGTGGAAGCAAGTCCACGGTTCATTCGAGGACAGGGTGACGATCACTCCAGAGATGAAGGAAGCGGCCTTATGGTGGACAGATCAAAACAACTTGTCCCAAGGTCTATCCTTCGCAAACGACCCGTCTCCACAAGTGATAACAACGGACGCGTCATTGGAGGGTTGGGGAGCAGTAATGCAAGACCTACATGTCAGCGGTCATTGGTCACCCCAGGAGAAACGCCTCCACATCAACCTGTTGGAACTCAGGGCGATACGACTGGCTCTACAGGCTTTTCTTCCTCGCCTGGAAGGTTCACAAGTGCTTATCAGGACGGACAACACCACGGCCATGCATTATGTGAACAAGGAAGGAGGAACCAGATCGCGCCCATTGTCGCAAGAGGCTCAGCAGGTCTGGGAATGGGCGATCCAGCACAGGATGTCACTGACGACAGAACACTTGCCGGACGTCCTAAACAAAAACGCCGACAGACTGAGCAGGTCATCCTCGGTCAGCCACGAATGGGAGTTGAATCAGAGAGTCTTGGAACAAGTCTTTAGCCTGTGGGGCAGACGGACATCGATCATTTTGCCACTCCAACCAACAAGAAATGCCGGTCTTACGCAAGCAGGCTTCCCCATCGAGATTCACTGGGAAATGCGCTTTCGATAGCTTGGTCGAAGACATTTGTCTACGCTTTTCCTCCCATTCCTCTGATACCACGACTGATCAGGAAACTCAAGGTGGAACCGTGCAGGATGATCCTGATAGCCCCGGCTTGGCCGAGGCAGTTCTGGTACACGGAGCTCCATCTGTTGTCGATAGCTCCTCCCTTACCTTTGAGGATTCTGCCGGGTCCATTTGGCGGCTTTGTCAAGGTTTAGACGGACAGAATCCGGTCCTTCCTTGTGGTCTTCCAGGATTATCAAGCAATTTCTTAAGGGCTTGTTCAGGGTCTATCCACCGGTGAGACCGCCCCCTCCTACATGGCATTTGAATCTGGTCCTTTCTCAACTCATGAAGGGTCCATTTGAACCAGTCCATCGTTCTGACATAAAATATCTTTCGTGGAAATTGGCTCTCCTCCTTGCTCTCACGTCGGCTCGGCGTGTGGGAGAATTGCAGGCTTTGACCATCCAAGAACCTTTCCTTCAATTCAAGAGAAACACTGTGATCATGAGGACTAATCCTAGGTTCATGCCAAAGGTTCCCTCGGATTTCCACTTGAATGAACCGGTCATTCTGAAGGCGTTCTTCCCTCAACCTTCTACGCCAGCAGAAAAAGCATTGCATTCGTTGGATGTGCAGCGATGCTTGAAATTCTATTTGGAACGTACTAAAGGTTTTCGAAAATCTTCTCAACTGTTTGTAGCCTTCGGGGGACCTAGTAAGGGCCTTCCGCTATCCAAACAGGGTGTTTCGAGATGGATCACGAGGGCCATTTTACATTGTCACAAGGCTGCAGGAAAACCTCTGACTGGAAAGATACGAGCACATTCCACAAGATCTGTGGCTTCTTCAACAGCCCTCTTCGCGGGAGTGCAAATTAAGGATATTTGCAGGGCTGCTACCTGGAGCAGCGTTCACACCTTTACCAAGCATTACTGCTTGGAATCTCTGCAACAAGATGATGCAGCAGTAGGACAGGCTGTCCTGAGGAACCTCTTCCACTAAGGGTGAGCTTTCCTTTCTTTCCCACCTTCCGTCTTTCACATTTTGTATCTAATGTCATGTTGTCTATTGCTATAATTTACGATGCAAAATGTGATTATCTTGCCAACTGCTTGCTACTCTGATACAAAGCATGGAAATCTATGAAAGTTCCAATACTGGGGTAAGAAAACAAGTTACTTACCTGTAACTTTAGTTCCCCAGTATTGGTAACTTTCATAGATTCCCATGCGCCCACCCACCTCCCCGAGGAAAGCTCAGCCTACAACAGATATGGTGTCTAAGTACACAACGGCTACGAAAATCTGAGGCTCTGAGGGTCCTTCAAGAAGGTTTTAAGTGGTGAGGCACTTCTGATTGGCTGATGCCAAAGTTTGGTCTCTTTTATACAAAGAGGGTGATATGCTACAAAAGGGAATGAGGCCTAGGCCTTTTTCCATTGTCTTTTGTACCTACAGCTACCTTACCGAGACTCCCATTCCGACGACGGGGAATGATACAAAGCATGGGAATCTATGAAAGTTACCAATACTGGGGAACTAAAGTTACAGGTAAGTAACTTGTTTTCTTATTTTGTACCTTGTACTGAATGGGATGCCTGGTGTGAGGTTTTAGTGTAAAGATAGTCTCTCACTCCTGGAAATTAAATTCCATACTAAGCAGCAGCCTTATTTTCTTCATGCTTGTTTCAACTCTGAAAAGTTCTGCACGGAAAGACCTTAATTTCAACCATGAACGTTGGAGTAATTCCCTGCTGGGTTCGTGAAGCCGAGAGCACTTTTTATCAATGTTTTTTCCATTGCAGTATCACACAGGATGTCATTGTCGATCTGTCCTCATGATGAGCAGCACCCTATATTAATCTAACAATGGCTAAATATTTTCTTGGAAATACACTGATGAAACCCATTAAGCAGTTTCAACCCTGCATTGCAACATCTTATGTGAAAGAAAGTGTGAAAATTTAGAAAATGTAGAAAAACTATATCCTGGTGGGTTTACATTGAAAGTAGAGAAGCCCTGAGTCTCTTTAAGACTTTGTTGGCTTACCGTGCCCGTTATGCACTTCTTCTAGCAGTTGCCTCACACAGTTAGGCTACTGTTTGTAGCATCTTAGAACACATATGACATTTCACACCTCTGTTTTTTAAGTAAAAAGTGTCAGCAAATCTTTTTCTTTTCACTTACACTTAAAATCTTTAACATCTTTCTATCAAGTTAGATTATTTTGTGCTGTCTTCTAGCAAGGGTTTTCTTCAGAAATGCCTTCTCTTTTTGAGAAGTGCCCATCCTCTGTGAGGAAAAAGGCTGTCTCACACCCCTCACAAGGTCTGTGTGGGGGTTCCTCCCAACCTCCCATTCGGTCAAAGACTATTATAGCTGTTAAAAGAAGCAAAACACTTGAGGGACCAAGAGTCATAAGGCTCAAAGGCATGATGCAGTATTTGAGAGCGGAGGAAGGAAGGAAGAGTCTGAAGTCATCATCTCATGCTTCCTCTTAAAGGATTCCAACAGGGTAGATCCAGCGAAAGGAGATTGTCAGTCCTGTGAGATCAGAGTCTAAGAAAATAGCATTGGCTCCAACTTTCTCTCTATCGAAAGACGGTTTGACATTTACCACTCATCACATCATGGAGAGTTCTCCAAACAATCAACGTTGGAAAGCTGCTTCCCTATTGGTGTTGGGAGGACTCAGGACAACACTGACATTGAAACCAGAACATCACTCATCATCGCATCCCTCAACTTTGAAAAGGAAATGCCACATGACACCATTGATGCCTTGATAACATCGGTGACAAAATGATCAAGTCTGTCACCATCTCCTGTGATGTCTATACCGAGTGCCTAATTTGTTAATGAATGCATGCTGGTGCCCAGAAGCCCACAGCAGGGTGTAATAAAATGTCAGTGTGCCGAATACCAAAGCTATGTGGTCTTCAGTTCACCTCAGGCCTCTTTAATCTAATTATTTTTTTTAGTTCACTCTAGAGGATTCCTGTTTTCTCCCTTTGTGACAGATTTTCTGTCTTTCTCTTCCTCGTCCTTCCAATCTGTGTTTTCTTTCCCTGTCATGCTCAAGGTCTGATGCGGAAAAATAATTGTCAGTTCCCAAAAATAAGTGACTGTGGCCACCACCGGCAACCACCAGCAAAACTTAAGCACTGTCTACACCGATGATGGCTACTCTGTTGATTAAGTCTCTTGCCTTAATTTTACCAGTACGTTTGCCACTGTTGTCTTCACTTTATTAACTTGGCATGTCTCCTAAAGTAACACCAGGTTTACCACCTGTTTGTCAGCATAGGCTAGGAAAGAAGTGGCATGCCTATCAAAGCCTCCTCAAGCTATACTTTATCCTATCACTCGGAGTCTTCTCTCACTATTTTTCAGACCACTAAGACCAACAGCCCCTTTTGCAGAGGTTCCTTTAAAGCCCTAACCCTTGCAACTGTCTTCCCCAGGATGGTATCGAGGCCAACTTCAATGACCTAACTACGGAAGGGAAAACAGACTTGAATGCCGCCTTACAGATCGCCAGTATCCTGTTATTACACAGCAGGATACAGACAGAAGCAGATCGCCTTCCAGATCAACTATTTCAGATTCAGATGTTACTCATTCACTTTATACACCAGCTTTAACAGCTGCATCTCCCACCCGTGTCGCTTATATCACGAGGTCTTAGCCAGGGAAGCAGCTAAGTTTAGCACTCCTCAGGAAGAGTCACATGCTGCTCTTTCAGTGATTTTTTTTAACACTTTACAACCGAGGGCAGCTCTAATTACTTTGCTGCCTTTAGTTCTTGGCATTGCAGAAGAACAGTTTGTTACCTCTTCCACAATAAAAGTGTCAAAATCACACCTGTGGAAATAATATCCTGCAGCAGGATCGTGATATTCTAAGAGCTAAACAAAAGCCTGATTGTTCTAGTGATTTCGGTGAGATGCAGACATGCTGCAGCTCCTTGGACTACCACTCACCAGAGTGAGAAAGTAAGTTAGTGGGTACTTTTGGCGGGTACTTTATAGTACAGCAGTTACCCATCTAAAACATGCAGTGTGACAGCTCTCTTCCGAAGATATTTTAAAAGAAATCTGTGAATGCACGACACATTTTCTTGGTTGCCTTTCGAAACCTAGACAACCAAATTTTGCAGAAATGTTGCATGAAAATTTGGAGGATCATAATTCCAGAAGTTAATTTGGTATAATTGGCAGTTATGGGGTCCTGTCATGTGGTGTCTATCTGCCTTGCCAACTTCTAGCCTGAGGCATAATTGAAAATAATTAACCTCCTGTTTTCCTGGTCCTCTTTGTTTGCACAAACAACGGAGGAAGGAATGCTAAAGATAGAAAATGAGGCTTACACCTTTAAGGGTGTAGGCCTTGAAGAATACAAGAAAAATTCTTCAAGGAACTATGTACGGAAAAAGATTGGAAGTATGTCCAACGTAGGGTTAAATCCCTTCGCTGAACATTTCAGCTCCAACAACAGGAGTATCCTCAAAGGCAATAAAACCTTATTAGTGAAGATCTTGGCAATCCAAGTCACCATCAACAAAACCTTTTCTTGCAGAGGAGCCCATTCCTCTGCCAGTAGACAGTGACAATTGAATTATCCCCCACTTCTCATTCCAGTGGGGAGAACGGTATCCTTGCACCTGGCAGAGTGATCTTTAATCACAGGATACAAATCCGTGCTAAATATAAATATTTCCAATGTTTCAAGGCCGTTACACTGCCAGTTTCGTTAAAACCAGCATTGAAGAATCAGATACTAGTGTTCAGATATGAAACCTCTATCTTATTAAAGAAACATACAATGAAGCCAAATCCATCTAATCAGAATGGCCAAGGAGTTTACGTCAGGGGCTTCGTGGTTCAGGAAAAAAGGTCTAAAAGTGACATGCAAACCTATTTGAAAGTTATGGTTCACAAACAAGGTTATCAAAAAAGGAAAATTCAGAATGTTCACCTTTTATCTGATCTAACGGTACCTGCAGTATAGTGAATGGAAGTGTGCGATAGATCTTCAAGATGCATTTTTTCAAATCCCAGTAGCAGAGAACGAAAGCAAATTCCTCTTATTCGTTGTAGGAAACAATCACTGTTGGGATGTAAATTTCTCTTGCATGGTGACAGATGTGTTCCCCTGCCCTTAGTGCCCCAGCTGCTATGATATTTGGATCCCTGGTGCTGATTTTTGTTGCCAAAGATGTACACAGATCATGCATGCGCTGCGTGATATAGGCCTGTCTCACAGATTGCGTTCTCCTTGGACCGTAAAGGGCACCCAAAGCGCCACCCTCAAAGTGGTAAAAGGCTACTGTTTTTGCCACGAGTTAAGCAGTATGAGTGAAGTGGTAGCAGCATAGCATGTAGTGATGAGTAGAAGTGACCAGGCCTTGTTGCCTGGGTCACTGGAGTGAGGCGTATAGGCTCACTCAGGTAAAGTTCAGCTGCTGTATGCTGAACGCACCCTTGGCCTTCATCAAGTTACTATGTGGCGCTGTGCAGTGTGTGTGGGGGGGTATGCATGTGCTGGTGTATGTGTGCCTATAAATGGTGCAATACATGGGAGATTCTAGCCTCCATTTTGAGATGACCCTTGGCTGACTGGGGGAGCATAAGGTGGAAGAGGACTATTCTCTCACCCCTTGACCAATTTGTGGATAGCTGCATTACCGTAGGCTGGGTGGGACACACTGGAGGAAGAAGAGCCAGGCTGCTCACTACACTTCAAAGAGCGCTCCTTGATCCAGGCAAAGGTCACTGGAAAGGAACAATCCGAAAGAGTACAGCTGTTGGCCTGGGTAGCCTTTTGGTGTACATATCACTGTGGCTGACATCCAGGTGTGAACCTTTAGTCACTCCCATGACCTTTGTTGTGCAGCTATCAGATGTGGAGTTGCTTCTGCTGTGACTGACTGCTTTATGGAGGAAGGGCAGAGGAGAGGGCACTTCAAAAAGAAGCAGCCCCTTAACACAAACGTTCGAGGCATGTGGGCTGCTGAATTCATATCTGTGCATAGATCGCCGCCTAGTGTTGGGTCCGGATGATTGCACATTGTTGTCCTGGAAGAGTCTTCGAAGTATCACGAGATAGGTGGCTCCTCCCCTGGATTACAGTGCGCATGGGCATCGACTCCATCCTCAGATTGTTTTTTTCCGCCATTGGGTTCGGATGTCTTTGGGTTCCCTCTAGTCGGAATCGATAAAAAACTTTCTTAAGACCAAAAGGTCTTTAGTTCTTCGTCGGTATAGTCTGGCGTTCGGTCTTAGTTCTTCCAGCTCGGTTCCGAGCCGGATTCCATACACCCGCGTGCTATCGGCGCGGAAGGCCCAGTCGACGCTTCAGACCCTATCGACTGTTCATCATGGACCGTCGCCAATTTAAGAGATGTCCCGTCTGCAACTCGAAGTATCCCCACATCGACGTCCACCCGGTGTGCAACAAGTGTCTGTCGCCGGACCATGATGAAGCCAAGTGCATGGCTTGTTCCCGCTTCAGGTCCAAGAAGACGCTTAAGCTTCGACAAGCTGCGCGCCAGAAGGCCCAGCAAGCTACACCGGCGCCTGTGGACATATTCGATGCAGGGGATGTCGAGGAAGAATCTACCAGGGACATCAGTGAGTCGGACGACGACTACGACGCGGACGCCGAAATGTTCGAAGCTGAAGAAGTCGACGAGGACATTGCTGTTGAGCCGCACCCTGACAAACCGAAAGTGAAACCTACGGTCTCGACACAAGAAACTGCGCAGGTGCCGTCCTCGAAACCGAAAGTGCGCATCACTTTGGTCGGATCCAAGGCCTCGGAGCCCTCGGCGCCGAAGAAGCAGAAGGGTGTTGTCGAGCCGAAGGCTCAAGTCAAGGGCGTCGAGACGAAGTCTGCCGTGCCGAAGACCAAAGTCAAGGTGGTCGAGCCGAGTACGTCGGCGCCGAAGACGGTCGACACCAGCAAAGGACTCGTTGACCCGAAGAAAGCTCTCGGTGACCCGAAGAAAGGACTCAGTGACCCAAAGGTTCTCGAGACTCCGCGTCAACAGGACAGGGCCAAGAGCGGCGCACCCCGAGAGTCCACTCCTGGTGAGGCCTCGAAGGATCCCGTCGTCGAACCGGCGCGCCCGTCCGCCGCTTTCACCAAGAAGGTGACGGACTCCCTTCAGCGCATCAGGGAGAAGGCATCATCGGTCGGACCGAAGGATCCTCCGCCTCCGAAGCCGGTCGAGAAACCTCACAAGGCGTTGACGCCCATTCACTTTACGTTGCCGCCAAAGGTGGCGCCGAAGGCTTTCACTCCTAAGGCGGTCGCCAGCGTCCCCGAGAAGGTTTCCTCAGCGCCGAAGTCGTCGACGGTGGTCCCCACCCCAAAGCCTCGACGACCTCCAGTAGACGAGCAACAAGAACACTTTATTGATGCCGAAACGGGCAGGCTTTCCCTCCACAAGCGGAAAATTGCCCCAGAACAACCAATGGAGTCCTACAAGATTCCTCTGAAGAAAAAGAAGGACTCTGCTTCCACTCCTGTCTTGGTGGAACCACTTTCTCCACAGACTCATAATGTTTCGCCCACTTACTCTGATGTGGACGCTGGGGAGGGCGATGATGAGGATGAGTACAGGTATCCCGTCTATACAGACCCTGAGGATACCAATGAACCCTGGGCTGCTGGTGCTGACCCAGGTGATCCTCATTCAGGACAGGACTCAACTATATTCTGTGAAGACGTCTCCTAGAGAAGACTCTGCAGCATTCAATGCCCTCATTGAACGGGCAGCTATTAATCACAACGTCCAGCTACATGCTGACCCTATTGACGTCGATTTCCTTTTTGATACCTTCTCAGTCTCGGAAAGGACTGTCAAGACTCTGCCTATGTTGAAAGGTGTCTTAAAACATGCTGGAGAGATCTTTAAAGAGCCTATCAGGGCGAGGGTGATAAACCCTAGGATCGAAAAAAAGTATAAGTCAGCGCCTACAGATCCTACCTACATCAAAGGACAGTTGCCTCTGGACTCTCTGGTCGTCTCGAATGCCCGGAAGAGGGCTAATTCTCAGACTACGGGTGATGCTCCTCCCCCAGACAAGGAATCTAAGGTCTTTGAGGCATCAGGGAAAAGGGTGGCAGCACAAGCGGCCAACATCTGGCGCATTTCCAATACACAAGCGCTTCTGGCGAGGTATGACAGGGCACACTATAACACGCTGGAGACCCTGTTGCAGCACCTGCCTGATAAATACAAGGAGGCAGCGAGGATGCTTATTCAGGAAGGGAAGCTGATCTCTAATGCTTCAATTAAGAGGGCTCTGGACGCGGCTAACACCGCAGCCAGGGCTGTCAACACTAGTGTTATGCTGAGACGACATGCCTGGCTGAGAATCTCTGGATTTAAGCCGGAGATCCAAACCACCATCCTTAATCAAACAGTGAATCCAGATCACCTGTTGGGCCCAGAGGTTGACACCACCTTAGAAAAGATTAAGAAGGACACTGAAACTGCTAAATCCATGGGTGCCTTACAGTCCCAGCAGTTTCAGGGTGGTTTTTTCGTCGCTCAAGCACTAGGGGCGTTTCCAGCTCTCCCAAACCACGCAGTACTACAAAGGCAACACTCAATCCACATACACCAACAAAAGTGGATATCGTGGTAACAGCGCCAAGGGCAGAGGTCGTGGAAACAACAACTCCAGATCCTCTGCCACCAACAAACAGTGACGCCTTGTCACTGCCCCCGACCATGCAACACCGGTCGGGGGGAGACTTCAGCAGTTCCTGCCGGTCTGGAGACCCATCACCACAGACAGGTGGGTCAGAAAACTTATACAATACGGTTATTGTCTGGAGTTAACATCCACTCCACCCAACATACCCCCAAGACACCGTCCTATGTCTGCAGAGCATTTGCACTTATTGCAGCAAGAGGTCATCGTCATGCTGCAAAAAGGAGCAATAGAGCTTGTGCCTGTGCAAGAAAGAGGCACAGGGGTCTACTCCCTGTACTTCTTAATACCAAAAAAGGACGGGTCCCTCAGGCCCATCCTGGACCTCAGGCCCCTCAACCAGTACATCCTGTCGGAGCACTTCCATATGCTGACCCTCAATCAATCAATCAATCAGTGACACTTATATAGCGCGCTACATACCCGTAGGGTCTCAAGACCCTGCAGCAAGTGCTACCGTTGCTCAGTCAGGGGGATTTTCTCCTCCTAAAGGATGCGTATTTTCACATTCCACTGCACCCGTCACACAGAAAGTACCTCCGGTTGACCATCCAAAACCAACACTACCAGTTCAAGGTTTTGCCTTTCGGAGTCACCACGGCACCCAGGGTGTTAACAAAGTGCCTGGCGACAGTGGCGGCGCACCTAAGGAGACGGAACATCCATGTCTACCCTTATCTGGACGACTGGCTCATCCAGGCGAAGTCAGCCCAGCAGTGTGCCGCTCACGTGTCCCACACCATTCACCTCCATCACGATCTGGGATTCTCACTGAACCACCCAAAATCCCACCTCCAGCCCGCCCACATACGGCAGTATCTGGGTGCGGCGATAAACACTCTGGCAGCCACAGCACAGCCGAATTCAGTGAGGGTCAGCAGCATTCAATCGCTGATACGATTCAAACCCCAACGCTCGCTTCCAGCAAGAGTGTTCATGCAGTTGATAGGCATGATGGCCTCCTGCATTTCCATAGTCCCGCACGCGAGACTACATATGCGTCCGCTTCAGGAGTGCCTTGCACGTCAGTGGACTCAGGCTCACGGGCAGTGGAAAGACCTAGAGTTGGTGAGCGGTCGGGCATACAACTCTCTGCATTGGTGGAATCCACGAAACCTTTGCAAGGGACGACCGTTCCAAGAGCCTGCGCCACAGATCATCCTGACAACGGACGCTTCTCTCCAGGGATGGGGAGCTCATGTACTCCATTACACTGTGCAGGGACTATGGACGCAACAGCAAAGGAAGATGCACATCAATGTTCTGGAACTGATGGCAATCTTCATGGCACTAAAAGCTTTCAAAGTACATCTGTGCAACAAGGTCGTGTTGATCCGGACGGACAACATGACAGCCATGTACTACATTCAGAAACAGGGAGGTACCCATTCTCCGCAGCTGTCTCATCTGGCTCAGAGCATGTGGAAGTGGGCCATTCAGAGGAACATCTTCCTCATGGCAGAACACCTCCCGGGCAAGGACAATCAGATGGCGGACCTGCTCAGCAGGTACAGCCACCAAATGCACGAGTGGGAGTTGCATCCATCAGTACTCCACCCGTACTTCCGAAAGTGGGGTCATCCAGAGTTAGACCTGTTCGCCACAAGGGAGAACGCAAAATGCCAAAGCTTCGCCGCCAGGTTTCCACACCCACAGTCGCAGGGCAATGCGATATGGATGAACTGGTCAGGCAGATTTGCGTACGCTTTTCCCCCAGCACCTCTGATACCGCTGGTGGCACGCAAACTCAGGCAGCACTCGATGACTCTCATCCTGGTTCCTCCAACGTGGGCTCGCCAACCATGGTACACCACGTTTCTGGAACTGTCCGTGGTACCGCATCAGAGGCTACGCCTCACACCCAGCCTTCTGACGCAGAGCCATGGCGACATTCAGCATCCAGATCCGCAACAGCTCAACCTGGCGATCTGGCTCCTGAGGTCTTAGAGTTTGGATACCTAAACTTGCCTCCAGACTGCATGGACATCATCCGAGAGGCAAGGAAGCCCACCACTAGAGCATGCTACGCGGCGAAGTGGAAGCGGTTTGTCATTTACTGTGCAGACCACAACATTAACCCGCTAGATGCATCTATTCAGAACATCATTTGTTATCTTCTCCATCTGTACAAATGTAATTTGGCCTATGCTTCCATTCGCATACATCTATCTGCGATGGCTGCTTATCTCCAAAACAGGCAGCACCTCTCCCTTTTCAGGGTGCCTGCTATTAAAGCCTTCCTAGAAGGGCTCAAGCGTGTTATTCCTCCGCGGACTCCGCCAGCTCCGGAGTGGAACCTCAATGTGGTCCTCACCAGGCTGATGGGTCCCCCCTTTGAACCGCTGCATTCCTGCCAGATTCAGTTCTTGACATGGAAAGTGGCTTTCCTTGTTGCGATAACATCGCTACGACGAGTTAGTGAGCTCCAGGCGCTAACTATACAAGAGCCATTTATTCAAATTCATTCCAACAGGGTGGTGCTCCGCACTAACCCTTAATTTCTTCCTAAAGTAGTATCTCAATTCCATATTAACCAAACTATTGAATTACCTGTGTTCTTCCAAAATCCTGAGTCATTGGCGGAGAGAATGCTCCACACCCTCGACGTCAAAAGGGCCTTGATGTATTACATTGATAGGACCAAGGATTTTAGGAAAACTAAACCACTCTTTGTTGCCTTTGCGCCACAACACAAAGGTAACCCCATTTCCAAAGCTGGTATAGCTAGGTGGATAGTTAAATGTATTCAGATATGCTAACTGAAAGCCAAACGTACTCTCACCATTCCACCGCGGGCCCACTCCACCAGGAAGTTAGGGGCCTCTATGGCTTTCCTTGGAAATATCCCTTTGGAAGACCTATGTAGAGCAGCCACATGGTCTACCACACACACATTTACAAAGCATTATTGTGTTGATGTGCACTCCAAACAGCAGGCAGCTGTAGGGCAGACTGTTCTAAAAACACTTTTCCAAACTGCTGCAGCTGGCACGGGCGGCCGCCGCTAATGGAGGGACTGCTATGTATTCTATGCACAGATATGAATTCAGCAGCCCACATGCCTTGAACCAAATATGCTACTTACCAGTATGCATCTGTTCTTGGCATGTAGGGCTGCTGACATTCATCTCTCCCGCCCTCCTCCCCGGCGCCTGTAGCAGCTGCAGAATTCACACATACTTCTAGCATGGTCATCTTTCACTTACTTTCACTCCATCTTGGTCGCAATGGCTAAAAACAATCTGAGGATTGAGTCGATGCCCATGCGCACTGTAGTCCAGGGGAGGAGCCACCTATCTCGTGATACTTCGAAGACTCTTCCAGGACAACAATGTGCAATCATCCAGACTCAACACTAGGCGGCGATCTATGCACAGATATGAATGTCAGCAGCCCTACATGCCAAGAACAGATGCATACTGGTAAGTAGCATATTCGTTCGGAGACACACATTTGGTGTCTGGTATTTATTTATTTATTGCGTGAATTAAAAAAACCATTGCAAATACAAACATTTTTTAAAAAAGATTTCAAAATTTCATTTAAAATGTCATGTTCATAAAAACTAGTAGGGGTAACAATAACATGTGAGGCTTGACAAACGTTATGCCGATGGAGAATCGCAAACTGTGGGCACCTCACTGAGTTTTTTTGCAGCGCGCTCCATAAATCTTACTAGGGCACAGTTTAATTTATTTTTCCTAGGATCAAAGCAGGCCAGAACTGCTGCTCTACAGCTTCTGATCATTTTTATATTCCAATGATGCTTGACTAGGCCCCGTCTCTCTGTCAGCAGTTTTGGGCACAGACAGATGATGTGTGTAATGTCTTCTTTGTGATTCCTACAAAGTCGGCATAGATCTCGTCCGTGCTCTCTTTTCCATTTTGGCCAATGAATCAACAGGTTGATAACTCCCAGTCTCAATTTTAAAAAACTTAGTTTCGTTCGTGCACTGAAAGATATGGTACGGTACGGCTGTGGGATTAACAAGGCGTATGATTGAAGGGTCATCCACCCATGACTTCTATTTGCAAGGGTAGCTTTATTGTCCACTATTGATAGTTGTTTGGTACTAATTTTCGCTAGCCTTTTGAATTCCTTCTGACTAGCGTGCAAGTTCCACAGGTCATTTAGGCATAGGGTTGTTAGTCCTTTTGACCAGTAGTCATGTCCTGCTCGCCATGAGTTGTTGTCAATACTGGCCCACAGATGGTGCCCTAGACTTCCCTCCTTTGATAGCCTCAGTTTGTGACAGCACACAAGAAAATACATGGCTCTGGCCAGTGGTTGTTTGCAGATGCCCAACAAATGTTCCTATACTTAGACATATTCAGCAGGATCACTCGTCTGATGTGTGATGGGCACTGCACACCAAGATGGCCGACAGGTAAGTAGCTCCGACCGGGAGCTCCCCGGCCAGGGATTGCCTTTTTGGCTCTGGTCCCCCGGAGTCTACCTCCTCCTTGGAGACCCTTCTGCTCACCTGGGATTGTGTGGACTGCGGTCAGTCGCGCACTTGTTGAGGCAGCCAAGTGCAATGCCGACAAGATGGCCTAAACACATGTTGAGACCTTTCCAATCAGCATTTGATGCGTTGTCAGCTGGATCCCATGCAACTAATCCAGCGTCCCATCAAACTCCTGAGTCCCTAATGCCTTGTAGCTGCACCACTTCGTAGTCATTGGAAGCAGCTGCGCACCGTCCCTCTGCATACTAAACACCCCTCAGAGCGAGATGTTTATACTACATCCACAACTAGGGAACCTCTTTCCTTTGACGTCACCAGTGATCTCTCCCTACGTCCTCTGACCTGGGGGGAGCTGGATGACGAGGCAGACTGCACCTCCCAGTAACACCAGGACTAATGCCTTAGATTGAGCTATGCCGATGCCCCAGGGGCTGAAACTAAAACTATTTGTACTTACGGTGGAGCCAGAGCCCTTAGCCGATACCCAGTGGAGCTGTCCTAAGCAGTTATAGAGGAGTTTGGCTCCAGTTCACCCCTTCAGCTGTCACCTACCCAGTCGGACATTGGGTATTGTTTCTCACGGTTTTGCCTGTCCGTCACTTTTGACTTTTTTTGTCTGATTTGTTCCCCTTGAAGTTCTTTTCCACCTTCCGGTCGGCTTGCCTCGATCTGCATTTCTTTCCCCTGTTAACCTTTCCCCCTCTTCCTCCATTCCCCATACAGACGTGCGTCTTGGCTATGCTACTCGCTAATAACTTATATTACTGTGTAATCTCATTTTTTTCCTCTTATGCCTACATTTGGCTTGTAACTGATGTAATGTTTGTAACCTGTATATCGCTGATCCTCATGTAAAGCGCTCTGATACCTCCGGGTCTAGCCAGCACTCTATAAAACTCTTCAAATAAAATAAGATAGTTGATCTTAAATTAAATCACTCTCTTTCACATACACTGATGCAACATGCATATATTCTGTCACACTCACGCTCTCTTATAACACTCTCTCCCTGACATGCATAAGGATAACCAGAGGACTGTCTTGCTAATTGTTCACTATATTTCTCTCACTGTAGGGCAGTGAAGATCTACACCCCTGGGCGCAAGGACCAAGGAGAGCCCATGACACCACGTCGTACTCCTGCCCGGTTTGGTCTGTAAACATGCTGATTTTCCGCTGATGGGGCTCAATGTGAGATTCCCTTCTTCCTGCTGCTGTGACACTGTGGGAATCTTAGCACTTTATATGGGAAGCCCTCTGAAGAGACATGCGTGGACCCTGGGGAGACACCGTGACCAAGTACAAGAGGACACCACATTAGGATTTTTCCTACAACTCTCGCAATTGTTTCATTGGAGCAAACGAGGTTCTGATGACCTCTTGTCTGCAATTTCCTTGACATTCCACAAAAGGAATTCTGGTGGTAATCCTGTGTGTCCATCTTGCCAGGCAAAAGTGACAGACGTTCTGCTTACTATGGTGAATCGATGGACATAATTTTGCTGTTTTTAGCTTGTCATCCGAGAGAAGCTGTTCCATGAAGGTATTGCTGAAAGTATGGTGAGGGATGGGGTGGCTGAATGTCAGGTGAATGTATTACCAAAAAAAACAAGAATCTGCAAATTGTCCACAAGACGCATCAGAGAGAATTGGATACAATAAAGACATCTCAGCCATAAACTCACAAGAGTTGAGAGCGAGCTGCCCAGGCTCAGAAAACAACCACTCTTCCAAGCTGTGCCAGCATTTCAGTCTCAGGTCAAGGGATGTAGAAATCAAATCTGCCAGGCTCAGGTACTAGAATAGGAAAGTCTTAACTCTACCCTCCTTGTGGATGTAGATCCTGGGATCTGCAGTCTTCCATTCCTGGGTCCCAGTGTGAGAGAAATGGAGTGTCAAGTCTTTCAGCAGCAGATCCTGGGATGAGAGATTCGGAATATGTCTGTGTCACTCTGTGGCCTAGCCAGAGACCGAGCACTGGGATGTGCTGGTCTGAGTTTTGCTCCTGAGATGGAGCTGAAGACGTGAATTCATTTGTGAATATGGATAATAGGTGTCTTGCAGCCTTGCATTGAAGACCATTTGTTTTCTTTGTGAATGTGTGTGCCCTGTGGCAAGGGCTGTGCCCAATGTGTTTTGTATTCTCAACTCATATATGTAAATGCTGATTCTGGCTGGGTTGGTATAACTGTGTAATATAAGTTCTTTCTTTGCCCTACTCAGTTGGAAGCAAAATTAATTTTATTGTTTTTAAAGACTTTATTGAATTTGAAATCTTTTTGTCCTGGAACCTGAGTAAGGCATGTATAAAAAGGTGATATTTGTCAGACTCTGGTTCTCTGCTGTCTCATTTTTGACTTTCAACATCATCTCAGGATACAATCTTTTGGATTACATGCTTATTCTGTCTGACTTACAACCAATATAATTATGTTTTTGTGATGGTCTCAAACAGAAACCTTGTAGCATCTCTTATTGCCAGCTAATCTCGCTGTAGATGTCCATTCTAACATGGTCTATCACACAGGCTTATTGGCCTAGGCCTAGCTTTGTCTCCCTTTTAAATAAACCAAGCTCCTACAGACTGGGTTCTAGCCACCTACCTATTAGAAAAAAAAGGAATGGTTCGAGGCATGTGGGCTGCTGAATTCATATCTGTGCATAGATCGCCGCCTAGTGTTGGGTCCGGATGATTGCACATTGTTGTCCTGGAAGAGTCTTCGAAGTATCACGAGATAGGTGGCTCCTCCCCTGGACTACAGTGCGCATGGGCATCGCCTCCATCCCCAGATTGTGTTTTTTCCGCCATTGGGTTCGGATGTGTGTCGGTTCCCTCTGTCGGAACCGATAGTTGTTAACTCACTTAACTCGAGACCAAAAGGTCTTTAGGCTTGGCGCCGGTATCGTTTTCGTTCGGGTTTACTGTTTTCTCCAGCTCCGAACTCTCGCTGCCCTTCCGCGTGCTCTCGGCGCGGACGGGCCCACTCGACGCTACAGCCATGGAACGGACTCCGTTTAAACGGTGCCCGGTCTGCAACGCGAAGTACTCGCACCTCGACGTGCACCCAGTGTGCAACACCTGTCTGTCGCCGGACCACAACGAGGCCAGGTGCATGGCCTGCTCGAAGTTCCGGTGCAAAAAGACCCTCAAGATTCGTCGGGCTGCGAGACTCCAGGCCAAACTGTCTGCGCCCCCGCCGGACGACATCTTCGAAGAAGACGTCGGAGACGACGATGTCCAGCAGGTTTCGGACTCTGGCCCTGCGTCCGAGGGGGAGGCCTACGACGCAGGGGACGAGGAGTTTGACGAAGCCGACGACGAGGTAGGGGACGACGATACGGCCTTTGCCACTGTGGGGGATAGCTCTGAGGACGAGCACCCCCGGACTGACTCAGGGGCCCTGTTACAAGTCCAGCAGCCCCGCCTACGAGCCCGGCCACAGACATTTTGGAGGTGCCACTCACTTTTTCGAAACCGAAAGTGAAGCCTTCGGGTTCAACAGCTCCGGCTTCGAAACCGAAAGTGAAAGCCGTACAGAAGGCTCTGGAGGCGTCAAAACCTAAGAAATCCAAAATGGCCGACATGGACAGTCCAGCCAAGATGGCCGACCCGAAGGCATCTGGGTCGGTGCTGAAAGCAAAGTCGTCCGACGCGGCTGCGTCGGCGCCGAAGATGGTCACGGTCGACGACCCCAAGAAGGCTTCAAAGAAGCGTCACGGCGATCCCAAGGCTCAGGCTTCCCCGGCCCCGGCCGCCGGAGCCAAGGAGGGTGCCGCGTCGACTCCGAAGACACTGCCTCTCGCCGACACAACTCCAAAATCAAGGAAATCAAGCGATACGGTCGCTCCCTCTCCAGCCCTCTCGAAGAAGGTCCAGGAGTCCCTGCAGCGGATTCGGAAGGTCGCGGAACTTCCCGACCCTGAAGCTGGCGGGTCGAAGCCCGCGCATAAGCCGTCGAAGGCACAAGAGACTATCCGCTTCACCCTGCCGCCGAAGTCGACGCCGAAGGCCTTCGCTCCAAAGCAGGTGGCTGGGGTGCCCTCGAAGGAGGTGTCGACGCCAAAAGCGTCTCCGGTGGTGGCTAAACCTCGGCTCCAACCACTCGCGGAGGAAGAACGTCGTGAAGTCATCATCGACGCCAATACTGGGAAACTGTCCCTCCTCAAGAGGAAAATCACCACGGAGCCGGTGCTAGAACACTTTCGCATTCCTCTAAAAAATAAAAGGGACTCTGCGGGTGCTTCAGCACCTCCGGCGCTGGCATCCCCAAGTGACCTGCCGCGTTCCCCATCTCGCTCTACCGCGGGGGATGACGACGAGGAAGAGGTCGAGTACAACTATCCGGCGTACTCGGATCCGGAGGAGGAACATGTACCTTGGTCTGCCGGAGGCGACCCCGAGGACCCGCAGTCGGGTCAGGAACCGCATCTTTTTGCGCCAAAAACTTCGCCAACGGAGGACTCTGCTGCCTTCAACGCGCTAATCGAGAGAGCTACAGCCAACCACGATGTAGAGCTGCACTCCGACCCTGTGGATGTAGACTTTTTGTTTGACACTTTCTCTGTGGCCGAAAAGTCAATCAAAACTCTGCCAATGCTTAAGGGAGTGCTCAAGCACGCGCAGGAGGTCTTCAAGGAGCCCACTCGGGCTCGTGTTATCAATCCACGCATTGATAAAAAATATAAGGCAGCGCCCTCGGATCCAACATATATCAAGGGACACTTGCCACTAGACTCTTTGGTCGTTTCCAACGCTCGCAAGAGGGCGAACTCACAGACAACTGGTGACGCTCCTCCCCCAGACAAAGAGTCGAAAATGTTTGAGGCCTCAGGGAAGCGGATTGCTGCACAGGCAGCTAACATTTGGCGCATCTCGAACACTCAGGCCCTACTCGCACGCTACGATAGGGCTCATTATGACACCCTAGAGGCACTACTGCAACACTTGCCTGACCAGTACAAGGAGGCAGGGGAGATGTTAATTCAAGAGGGAAAGCTCATCACAAATGCTTCCATTAAATGTGCGCTAGATGTGGCTGATACGGCCTCCAGGGCGATCAACACTAGTGTGTTGCTCAGAAGGCATGCATGGCTTAGGATTTCAGGGTTTAAACCTGATATACAAAAGACCATCCTGAACCAGACAGTTAATCCTGACCATCTGTTCGGCCCTGAGGTGGATGCGACGCTTGAGAAAATGAAAAAAGACACAGACACAGCTAAGTCTATGGGGGCCCTTCAATCTCAGCAGTTTCGGGGTGGCTCCTTTCGCCGCTCCAATACCAGAGGCACCTCCAGGGGTCAGGCATCGCAATCCACTCAGTACTACAAAGGCAATACCCAAACCTCGTACACCAACAAGGGTCGAGGTGGCTACAGAGGCAATAACATCAAAGGCAGGGGACGTGGAAACAACAGCTCCAGGTCCACCGCCGCCAACAAGCAGTGACGCCTTGTCACTGCCCCCCGACCACACAACACCGGTCGGGGGGAGACTCCAGCAGTTCCTGCCCGCGTGGAGATCCATCACCACGGACAGGTGGGTCAAGTCTCTTATCCAGTACGGCTACTGTCTGGAACTTACCTCCACTCCACCGAACATACCTCCAAGAAGCCGTCCTATGTCCGGCGAGCACTTGCTCTTGTTGCAGCAAGAAGTTCAGGTCATGCTGCAAAAAGGCGCAATAGAGCTCGTCCCACTGCAGGAAAGGGGTATAGGAGTTTACTCTCTGTACTTTCTGATCCCCAAAAAGGACGGTTCCCTGCGGCCCATTCTGGACCTCAGGCCCCTCAACTGGTACATTCTCTCAGAGCATTTCCATATGCTCACGCTGCAGCAGGTGCTCCCTCTGCTTCAACAGGGGGACTTCCTGGCTACGTTGGATCTGAAAGACGCTTACTTTCACATCCCCCTGCATCCTTCCAACAGGAAGTATCTCAGATTCACGATCCAGAATCAGCACTACCAGTTCAGGGTTCTGCCGTTCGGAGTCACCACCGCGCCAAGGGTCTTTACAAAGTGCCTGGCGACGGTGGCGGTGCATCTGCGACGCCAGAACGTCCACGTCTACCCTTACCTGGACGACTGGCTCATTCAAGCAAAAACAGAACAACAGTGCGCCGACCACGTGTCCCGCACCATTCATCTCCTGCACGATCTGGGATTCTCTCGGAACTACCCGAAATCCCATCTCCAGCCCGCCCATGTACGACAGTATCTGGGCGCGACAATAAACACTCTGGCAGCCACTGCGCAGCCAAATTCAGTGAGAATCGCCAGTATCCAAGCGCTGATCCAACGATTCAGACCTCAACACTCGCTTCCAGCGAAGGTGTTCATGCAGTTGATAGGCATGATGGCCTCCTGCATCTCCATTGTCCCGCACGCGAGGCTACATATGCGTCCGCTTCAGGAGTGCCTGGCACGTCAGTGGACTCAGGCTCATGGGCAACTGACAGACCTAGTGTTGGTGAGCGGTCGGGCATACAGCTCTCTGCATTGGTGGAATCCACAAAACCTTTGCAAGGGCCGACCATTCCAGGAGCCTGTGCCACAGATTATCCTGACGACGGACGCTTCTCTCCAGGGATGGGGAGCGCATGTACTCCACTACACAGTGCAGGGACTATGGACACTACAGCAAAGGAAGATGCACATCAATGTGTTGGAACTGATGGCAATCTTCATGGCCTTAAAGGCGTTCAAAGTACATCTGTGCAACAAGGTCGTGTTGATCCGGACGGACAACATGACAGCCATGTACTACATTCAGAAGCAGGGAGGCACACACTCTCCGCAGCTGTCTCATCTGGCTCAGAGCATGTGGAAGTGGGCCATTCAGAGGAACATCTTCCTCATGGCGGAGCATCTCCCGGGCAAGGACAACCAGATGGCGGACCTGCTCAGCAGGCACAGCCATCAAATGCACGAGTGGGAGATACATCCATCAGTACTCCAACCGTACTTCCAAAGGTGGGGTCATCCAGAGATAGACCTGTTCGCCACAAAGGAGAACGCAAAATGCCAAAGCTTCGCCGCCAGATTCCCACACCCGCAATCACAGGGCAATGCGATGTGGATGAACTGGTCAGGCAGATTTGCGTACGCTTTTCCCCCAGCACCTCTGATACCGCTGGTGGCACGCAAGCTCAGGCAGCACTCGATGACTCTCATCCTGGTTGCTCCGACGTGGGCTCGCCAACCATGGTACACCACGTTTCTAGAACTGTCCGTGGTACCGCATCAAAGGCTTCATCTCACTCCCAGCCTTCTGACGCAGAGCCATGGCGACATTCAGCACCCAGATCCGCAACAGCTCAACCTGGCGATCTGGCTCCTGAAGTCCTAGAGTTTGGCTACCTCAATCTTCCCCCCGATTGCATGAACATCATTCGGGAGGCAAGGAAGCCCACTACTAGAGCTTGTTATGCGGCTAAATGGAAGAGGTTTGTCGTTTACTGTGTTAACCACAATATTGACCCGCTAGATGCTTCCTTTCAAAACATCATTTGTTACCTGTTCCACCTGTATCAATGCAATTTGGCGTACTCTTCCATCCGCATTCATCTGTCTGCTATGGCAGCATACCTTCAAAACAGGCAACACCTGTCACTTTTAGGGTTCCTGCTATCAAGGCTTTTCTGGAAGGACTCAAAAGAGTCATTCCGCCAAGGACCCCACCAGCTCCAGAGTGGAACCTCAATGTGGTTCTTACTAGACTGATGGGTCCTCCCTTCGAGCCACTGCACTCTTGTGAGCTACAGTTTCTGACTTGGAAGGTTGCTTTTTAGTAGCAATTACATCGCTACGGAGGGTTAGCGAGCTGCAGGCGCTCACCATCCAAGAACCCTTCTTCCAAGTACATGCTAACAGGGTTGTGCTCCGCACTAACCCTAAATTCTTACCCAAGGTTGTCTCTCAATTCCATATGAATCAGACAATTGAGTTGCCGGTGTTTTTCCAAAACCCTGAGACGCTGGCGGAGCGGATGCTCCACACCCTTGATGTCAAGAGAGCCTTGATGTACTATGTAGACAGGACCAAAGATTTCCGCAAAACCAAGCAGCTTTTTGTTGCTTTTGCCACACACCACAAGGGAAACGCTATCTCCAAAGCTGGGATCGCTAGGTGGATCGTGAAATGCATTCAGATCTGTTACGCTAAAGCTAAGCGCACTCTCACTATTCCACCGAGGGCCCATTCCACCAGGAAGTTGGGGGCCTCTATGGCTTTCCTAGGTAACATTCCCTTAGAAGATATCTGTAGAGCAGCCACATGGTCTACCACACATACTTTCACTAAACACTACTGTGTAGACGTGCATTCCAAACAGCAAGCAGCTGTTGGTCAGGCTGTTCTCAAAACACTTTTTCAGACTGCTGCAGCTGGCACGGGCGGCCGCCGTTAATGGAGGGACTGCTATGTATTCTATACACAGATATGAATTCAGCAGCCCACATGCCTCGAACTGCAAATGCTACTTACCAGTATGCATCTGTTCTTGGCATGTAGGGCTGCTGACATTCATATCGCCCACCCTCCTCCCCGGCGCCTGTAGCAGCTGCAGTATTCATTCATATGTATATTTATATGCTCATAGCATGGTCATCACTCACATACTTCACTCCATCTCTGCCAATGGCTAAAGACAATCTGGGGATGGAGGCGAAGCCCATGCGCACTGTAGTCCAGGGGAGGAGCCACCTATCTCGTGATACTTCGAAGACTCTTCCAGGACAACAATGTGCAATCATCCGGAAACAACACTAGGCGGCGATCTATGCACAGATATGAATGTCAGCAGCCCTACATGCCAAGAACAGATGCATACTGGTAAGTAGCATTTGCATTATGCTTTTAGTTGGCACTACAATTATGGGCATATGCTGACAAATACCTTCTCTCTCAGTTTCATTTGAGAATTGTGTGATGGAAACGCGCATCCCATGACTCACCTCACTCAGCGATTCAGAAAAGGGGGTGGTGATGGACAGAGTATCTGAATTAAGCGGGAACACTTGTACCCAGTCAACAGATCAGGGCTTGATCCATCACCGTTTTTTAGCTCACTGCACCATCCCAGCTCAGAACCTGGCTACATGCAAATTAGTCTGTCCCTGGCCCAGTGCATCATGGGAACAGGGCAGACCAAACTACCAAGCCAATTCTTTTACTGAAAAGGAAACAAGCTTCCAGGGACCGGTTTCTGGCATTACAGCCGTCTTCGGCCCGGATTGCTTGAATCCTGATGGTGCAGTGAGCAAGGGACTCATGTCTGAGCATACCCTTCCACGCTTATGGTGTACAAAACGATTCAGAAAAGGGGGTGGTGATGGACAGAGTATCTGAATTAAGCAGAACACTCGTACCCAGTCAACAGATCAGGGCTTGATCCATCACCGTTTTTTAGCTCACTGCACCATCCCAGCTCAGAACATGGCTACATGCAAATTAGTCTGTCCTTTGCTCACTGCACCATCAGGATTCAAGCAAGCAGGGCCGAAGACGGCTGTAATGCCAGAAACCGGTCCCCGGAAGCTTGTTTCCTTTCCAGTATAAGAATTGGCTTGGTAGTTTGGTCTGCCCTGTTCCCATGATGCACTGGGCTAGGGACAGACTAATTTGCATGTAGCCAGGTTCTGAGCTGGGATGGTGCAGTGAGCTAAAAAACAGTGATGGATCAAGCCCTGATCTGTTGACTGGGTAGTAGTATTCTGCTTAATTCAGATACTCTGTCCATCACCACCCCCTTTCCTGAATCGTTTTGTCCACCACAAGCGTGGAAGGGTATGCTCAGATGTGAGTCCCTTGCTCACTGCACCATCAGGATTCAAGCAAGCCGGGCCGAAGATGGCTGTAATGCCAGAAACCGGTCCCCGGAAGCTTGTTTCCTTTCCAGTATAAGAATTGGCTTGGTAGTTTGGTCTGCCCTGTTACCATGATGCACTGGGCCAGGTACAGACTAATTTGTATGTAGCCAGGTTCTGAGCTGGGATGGTGCAGTGAGCTAAAAAACGGTGATGGATCAAGCCCTGATCTGTTGACTGGGTAGTAGTATTCTGCTTAATTCAGATACTCTGTCCATCACCACCCCCTTTTCTGAATCACCTCACTCAGCAGCCTTTTGGCAAAGATTAATGCATTTGGTTGCAAAAATGTTTTTGTGGCTTGCAGGTCTGTTGTTTGGTTTTACTGACCCTACATACATTAATTTAGATGATGCAGTTGCACCTCTGTGGGATTTTGCACGTCCCCACCGCAGGTATGTGCCTTCATTCCGTTCGAAAAGGACCCAGTTGTATGATATATAGATGTTGTTCTACTTACCATTGGCCATATTCTTTTTTTGCCTATTACATGCCATATCATGTGTCTGGTATTTACCGTGATGTTCTTCGTAACGTGTGGCTAGTAAACTGCAGTTGGTATATGTAAAAATGTCACGTAAAATATTGATCCAAACAACACATTCTTTTTCACTTGGTATTCCTGTGACTTTGTTTCTGTTAGGATGTTGAGATACTGTGAAGCACTCATTTTACCCAGAGAGCAGTGTCAACATGAATGTCTTTGGAATCACTGTTATCCTTGGTAATACTATACGTACTCATGTACCATACTTTCAGTTCCTTAATTATGTACCTACAAAGGGAGCTACAGGGAACATTGGTAGGCTGATCCTACACGGTCCTACAAGGTGCTGAAAGGCACCTTGTGATGACTCTGCAAGTGGACAGGGGAGCGGGGTAACCTACCCAAAATATTGTAAGGACCAGGCCATTACTTTCTCAAGGATAGTGTTCCCTTGTAGATTGATATTAGTCTCACAGTAATATAACGATATACATGGAGAAACCTGTCAACAGTTCTATCCTGAAAGTCCTCACAAGACATTCTTTAAGCATTAGTGACCAATCCCGGTCTGGAACAGAGCCTCCAAATAGTAATGCATGAGCAAGGGTGAAGTCGTAGAGGACGCTGCATACTCTAATTCATATTAAAAGGTTGTAGAAGGAAGGTCTTACACAAGTCGTTATATAAAAGTATTAAATGACTAATTACTTCCCTTCAGTCCACAGGCATCCAGCAATTCCTCACACCAGTCCATGTTGGGGACTAGGGGCTGATATACTTCAGGGTCCAGCCATCCACCCCCCTCCCAATCCTTCCTGAGTTCCATCCCATAAGAATAGGGCTCAGGCTCCCGCCTGGAAGGCATGTCACCAGTCGGCGCAGGAGTCTGCATCTGACAACTCCCCTTCAGCTCCGGGGTCAGAGCTGAGAATGGGATGGTGCCGCTGCCTCCAGGTGATTCGCCATTGGGGCCGGGGTAGGTCGCAGGCGTTCGACCGGCGCCGGTCTGGATCCATCTATGTATCCAAGGGGCCCGACTGGAGCCAGGGGCGGAGACACCGACAAAGAACCATTGGGGGCCCGTCCCAAACCCCAAATTAAGGTGCATGGCCTCATAAAACTCACGGAGTTGGGTGGGGGTCGCTCCGGCTTCCAGAAACTCGAGGAGGGGTGGAGCCGGCCCAGGCTAAAGCATGGAGTCAGGCCTCCAATGATGATGCTCCCTCGTCTCGTCTGATGACGTTGATGGGTGGGGCAAATTCAAAGACCTCTTCGATTTCATACTTTTCTTGCGCTTGTGGGACTTACCTAATAACTAGGAGCGCAATGAAGATCTTGGGCTCTGCAACCCATCCTGGGACCTTTCTCTCGACCGGGATTGAGACAGTCGCGGTTTCGCATGTTGGTTGGCAAGGAGCGTGACAGAGCACTCTCTATAGGGCTTGGGCTGCATGGCGCGGCAGCCGAATCAGGTTGTTGCGCTGGAGGCACCAAAGGCAAACAAAATGCGGGTCCGTCACCGACATCTGCAATTAACAGGAGCATCAGGGCTTGAACACTGCCTTCCTAGTGGACATCTTGCCACACCAGGAGGAAAATCACAAAAAGACTTTGATAGAAAGTCAAAAAAGGACTATCAAAAATTGACTGGGGGTAGCTCTCTCTGGATCTATTCTGACTTTCTGCGGAAAGAACAGAACTGTTAGCGTGCTGGGTTGACGCCAATGTAGGCTTCCGGTGCCAACTAACACCACCTATCACTACGCAGGGATTCTGCTCACAAAAAAGTTCTGGTTCCAGTGTGACTCCTGGACTTAATTCTAAGGGAAAGAATCTGGGACTAGATAGATCTTCTACCAGATAACTGAAACAAAAACCACAACAAATAAGCAAAAATAAGCTTGATATTATACTGAATGTGAAAGTAAGGCACATAACATAATGTTGTTCTCCAACCCTTGTAAACATTGTTTAACCTCTGCTCAACAAAAGAGTTGTAAGATAATGTAGCCTTGTTGTTCAGTAATTCATCTACTAAGTAATTATTATTATACAGAACTTTCAAAGCGCCCCACAGGAGGATGCCATAGTTGTACAATTCGTGCTTATCACACTGCAGTAGTAGAACATACCTCCAGATCATTCACAATGACATTCTGGTCAGAAGAGCTGCTGTGGGAGCGGGGCGGTGTGAAAATAACCCTATCCATGTAGGACTCCCGACTTGTGTTAGAACCTGGGCATGAAATCACTCAAGCCGAATTGGGAACTGTAAGGATAAGTAGAGATTTTCGGTTGTTAATTGTCTGTATCTGATAGAGGCAATAAATTATAGATTCCTTACCTTTAGAATTATCCCCAGGCGTCGGACTGGATCCGGAGAACTTTTTCGTCAGCAGTACCCATGCGCGTCAATAGGTGATGTTGGTCGTCTCCGCCTTCGTCGTGGTTGCCGTAATGCCATCGTGGTATCTACTTAGATGCCACCCTCGCGCGCTGACGTCAGTTCTTTTTTTTCCCCGCAGCAGCCAGTGCTGATCCGGAGAGAGTGGTACCTTCAGTCACTTTTGGACTGACTTCTTTGCGACTTTTGTCAAGAACGTTTTTCGAGTCTCTCGACTCCTGGTGCACGCAGGGATGTCCAGTCATCCTCAGCCCGGCTTCAAGGCTTGCGACACCTGTCGCAAGCTCATGTTGTTACGGACCCACACAGCATTTGCCTGTGGTGCCTGGAATGCGACCATGATCCCAAGTCGTGTTTCAACTGCCGGACCATGAATCCCAAGTCTTTGTGGGAGTGATCCCGAAAGCTTCTCAAGGCCCGGCAGTCCGCTCTGCGCCATTCGAAGTCACGGTCGCGTGGGAGGTCTGGGGACTGGTCGCAGAGTCACTACCACTCTTCATGGAAGTCTTCACACTCCTCAGGTAAGTCGAAGAACACTGAAGAAGTCCAAGAAGCATCATCGCTCTTCGACTTCTCCCCATCTGTCGGCCGATTTGACGAGGGTTGCGGACGGTGACAGTCCCGCGTTTAGAGCCTGAAGGGTGGACTCCAAGTTTCCCTCTCTTTCCGGGACCCGGGCGACCCCTGCCCAGCCTTGGAGTTTGTATGAAGGGATGCATGGCATCTTTGGGCAGTCCAAATCCGCCGGCACGCCTTCGGGGCCCGTGGACTTGGCTGGGGGCCCTGGGCCTTCAACACTGGAGGTCCAGCCTCGGCACCCCAGGGTACCCTTGGATCCAGGCCTGGATCCGGATAGGCACCAGTCGACCTTATAACACCTGCCTCGGCGCTGATTCCACTGGCACCACTGCTGCACCAGACGCCGGTTGTGTCCCAAGCTGGCGTCAACCCCGGCCTCCACCCTGACTTGTACACAGAGCTGGACCGATGTCGACTGACTCCATATCCGGCACCAAGCGGTACTTTTGCACCTCTGTTCTACCTTTATGCTTCCTACAGTCCAGATTGGTAACCAGAGGAGGGTGAGGCGGATTGGGAGGGGTCTGTAGACCCTTTAGCTGACCAGTTGGATGAACCAGACTGGAGAGAGGAGCTGGAGGAAGCCAGTGGTCTGGATACCTCCCCAGACCTTTGCAAGCGGTCTCCTCCTACTGTGGCTACGGAAGAGGGTGCTTCATACGCAGTGGTGTTGCGCAGAGCGGCCGAAACCCTTAACCTCGCGCTACCTACAGTGGCGGTCAGGATGAATCTCGTAACGGAGGTGCTTCAACCGGCAGTGGCCTCTTCGGAGCCCCTACTGCATTTCATTGAAGCCCTTACTGAAATCCTTCTGGGCACATGGTCCAAGATCAACACAGGGGCTCCTATGGATAGGATGATTGCCCGACGCCACCGCCCGGCTGCGAGCGAACCCTTTTCCTCTCCCAACACCCCACCCCTGAGAGCTTGGTGGTCCAAACTTCTACGTCCAAAGGCACATTCCCTAACGCACCTCCTGACAGGTAATCCAAAGAGCTGGACCATCTTGGGAAGATGTTTTCTTCCACCTGTGTGGGACTGTGGTTGTTAAACACTGCATGTCTGTTGGGCCGTTACACCCACTCTGTGTGGGATATGGAAGCGCTGGTGCTGCCACAGTGCCCGGAGGAGGCTCGGCAGTGCTCTCCTGTGCTGTAGCCGAGAGGAGAGACATCCAAGTTTACCAAAAGATGTGGACTGGACACCCCCGACTCGCTAGGCAGGACGATTTAAACATCTGTAGACTTTCTATGCTACCCCTGGCTGAGGTCGACGTTTTTTTCCGGGGATGTCCAGTCTACCTTGCAGGACAAGCTGTTTGATGGCTGTCGCCTGTTTGGCGACAACGCTCTGGAGCGCTTCAAGTGCTCCTGGGCTACGGCTAGGTCCTTGGGCCTCTTTATCACCCGCCCTGCCCAGCCTGCTTTTCACCCCTTTCATGGCTACGGAAGGGGTGCCCCGCCACGTTCCACTCAGAGCCACATGCCAGTGCAAGCTGTCCAGCCACTGGGCGGTCGGGGACGTGGGACCCACCGTCGTGGGTCTAGGGGCCAGCGAGCGGGCCAGTTCCCCAGCACCCCCCTCCAAACCTCCCTAGTCCGACCTTTCAGGGCCACCAATCACCAGTGGGCGGCAGGATTCACCATCACCTCCAACACTGGCGCACCATCACATCGGACAGGTGGGTTTTGCAGATAGTTTGTAGGGGCTACTCCCTCCCATTCAAGACTACCCCTCCACCCATGTCACCTCAGCACCATCGCATGTCGGAGGATCATCTTGCCCTTCTCCAACAGGAAGTTACGGCCCTCTTAGCCAAGGGAGCCATTGAGCGAGTTCCTGCCCTAGAAGTAGATTGGGGTTGCTATTCCCACTACTTTCTTGTGCCCAAGAAGGACAAAGGCCTGAGTCCCAGCTTGGCTCTCAGGAACGTCAACAGCTTCCTCTGGTAGGAGAAGTTCAAAATCTTGACACTAGCTCAGGTCCTGTCTGCCCTTGGCCCTGGAGACTGGATGGTATC
The DNA here is from genome assembly GCF_964263255.1 of Lissotriton vulgaris. Taxonomy (NCBI): domain Eukaryota; kingdom Metazoa; phylum Chordata; class Amphibia; order Caudata; family Salamandridae; genus Lissotriton; species Lissotriton vulgaris. The sequence continues at coordinate 609,788,606 of NC_141700.1, forward strand.
ATTGGACTTGCAGGACGCTTACTTTCACATCCCGGCCCTGCCGGCCCATCGGCGTTACCTACAGTTCACGGTAGGCCACATGCACTTTCAGTTTACTGTGCTCCCTTTTGGCCTTACCAGCGCCCCTCGGGTGTTCATTAAAGTGATGGCGGTGGTCGCAGCTCATCTGCGCAGATCAGGGATTCCAGTCTTCGCCTATTTGGACGACTGGCTGTTGAAGGCTAGCTCGCCCCAGGCAGTCGTCTCGCACCTCCAGACTACGGCAGACCTGCTGCACTCATTGGGGTTCACTATAAACGTGCCAAAGTCACATCTGACTCCCTCTCAGAATTTCCTTTTTAACAGAGCGGTTCTGGACACAACGCTCTTTCGGGCTTATCCTCCTGAGCAGCGTGAGAAGGATATTTGGGCTATGATTCAGATTTTTCAGCCTCTGTCCCGGGTTTCGGTCAGAATGACCCTGAGGCTGCTTGGTCTCATGGCCTCCTGATCCTGCTAGTAAATCATGCCACCTTGCATATGTGGGCTCTGCAGTGGGACCTGAAGTTCCAGTGGGCACAGCATCAGGGGAATCTTTCAGATTGCGTTCAGATCTCGGAGGGCACTGCATGACAATTGCAGTGGTGGCTAACAAACCTGGTTTGGGTCAACAGCAGATCCCTCTTCCTTCCCCAACCAGAGTTCACAGTGATGACCGATGCATCACTTCTGGGTTAGAGGGGCCACATGGGAGAGGCGGAGATCAGAGGCATCTGGTCTCCGGCGGAGTCCGGGCTCCACATCAACCTTCTGGAGCTCCGGGCGATCCGTCATGTACTAAAAGCATTCCTTACCTCCGGGGAAGAGTAGTGCAGGTGTTCACAGACAATACCACCGCCATGTGGTGCTGCAACAAGCAAGGCGGGGTGGGGTCTTTGACCCTGTATCAAGACGCTCTCTGTCTCTGGACATGGCTGGAACACCAGGGCATATCCCTGATGGTTCAACACCTGGCAGGTTCTCGGAACGCCAGGGCGGACAAACTCAGCCACAGGTGCATGATGGATCACGAATGGCGTCTTCACTCGGAGGTAGTGCAAGGGTATCTTTCAGCAGTGAGGAGAGCCTTGGTTAGATGTATTTGCCACCGAAGAGGACATGCAATGTCAGCAATGCCGTCTGTTTGAAGTTTCAAGGCGGCACTCGCTCGGCGACGCCTTTCCACCGATACAACTTCTACCCAAAGTGCTGAAGAAGATCAAGTGCAACCGGGCCCAAGTCATTCTTGTGGCTCCGGATTGGGCACAAATAGTCTGGTATCCCGAGCTGTTACACATGGTCATCGATCCTGCGATCAGACTGCCTCTTTGGGAGGATCTTCTGTCGTAGCAGCAGGGGACGGTCCTCCCCCCAAACCTGTCCAGGCTCCACCTCCTTGCGTGGAGATTGAGGGCGACAGTTGACGGCCTTTGACCTTCCTCCCGAAGTCTGTGATGTTATCTTGGCAGCCTGGCGTCCCTCCACTAAGAAGGTATACACCTGTAGATGGAACAAATTTGTGGCATGGTTCACAGCAAAGGCTGTGGATCCCCTCTTCACTCCTCTTTCTGAGGTTCTCTCCTTTCTTTGGTTCAACAGGGCTCTGCTCTGGGCACTCCTAACGGCTATCTTGCTGCCATTCCAGCCTTTCTTAGGCTTCCTGAACAGCCTTCTCTTTTCAAGTCCCCCTGTTGTAAATCACTTTCTTAAGGGCATTACTCATCTGTTTCCTCCTGTTTTTTTCGTAATGCCTCAGTAGAACTTGAACTTGGTTCTAACTTATTCTATGTGCGCTTCCTTTGAGGCGCTACATAACTGTCCTCTCAGACTTCTTACTTTAGCGATGGCATTTTTAGTTGCCATCACCTCTGCTCTCAAGCTGAGTGAGCTCAAGGCTCTTTCTTCAAAACCTCCTTTTCTTGCTGTTCATCCGGACAAGGTTGTCCTTCCAACTTAACCCTCTTTTTTTCCCAAGGTGGTTACTTCTTTCCAAATTGGTCAAACCATCACTTTGCCCACGTTCTTTCCGCCCACATCCTTCTAAAGAGGAAGAGAGGCTCCACCGTCTGGATGTAAAACATGCGCTTTCATTTTATTTGGATAGCACAAACCAATTCCGGGTGGATGACCAGCTCTTTGTTGGCTATGTGGGTGCCAAGAAAGGTTGGACCGCTCACAAACGGACCATCTCTAGGTGGGCCGTTATGTGCAGCAAACCTTGCCATTCTTTGGCAAAGGAGGAGCCTCCAGTGGGACTGCGCGCCCATTCCACTAGGGCGACGTCAGCTACCACTGCTTTGGGATGTGGAGATCCCCTCATTGACATCTGTCAGGCAGCTATGTGGGCATCTCTGCACAGGTGCACAAAACACTACTGCCTGGACAGCCAAGTCCAGAGAGACGGCTTCTTTGGCCATTCTGTTCTGCAGGACTTTCTGGTGTGAACTTAGTTCGCAGCCCCACCTGCTGTGTTGGTATTGCTGAACAAGTTACTTACCTTCGGTAACGATATGTCTGTAAGAAACATTAGTTAGTTATAGGTTCCTTACCTTAGAATTACCCCAAAATGTCAGACTGGATCCGGAAAGTTTTTCGTCGGAAGTATCTCTGCGCGTCCGAAGGTGGCGTTGGTCGGCTCCGCGTCAGTCCGTCGGCGTTGTGGTGGCCGAGATGACGTCGCTGCAGCCACTTAGATGCAGCCCTCGCGCGCTGACCTCAGTTCTGTACATGACTTTCCGCGCCAGAAATACAGAGTCATGCAAGACACGGACCACTGTTGCACAAAATTAGGGCCCTGAAAGGATGTCCTTAACCCTAGAAATCAGTTCCCAGAATGGGGAGGATGGGTGGGGTGGTAAGGAATCTATAACTAACTAATGTTTCTTACAGATAGATCGTTACCGAAGGTAAGTAACTTGTTCATCTAAAAGATACACGTTCGTTATTTATGCCTTACCTTACAATAGTTACCCCAGCAATACCAACTCCGGTGGTGGGTCTGCGCACCAAGATCACACCAGAAGGACCTGGGGAACAGAACCACCAAAGAAGCTGTCTCTCCGGACTTGACTGTCCAGGCAGTAATGTTTGTAAACGTGTGCAGCACTGCCCGCCTTACAGATGTCGTTTAAAGGAACTCCTCTTCCCAAGGCAGCAGTGGCTGCCGTCACCCTGGTGGAATGGGTGCGTAGCCCATCCGGAGGCTCTTTTTTAGCCAGAGAATGACATGCTTTAATACACAAAACAACCCATTGAGAAATGGTGCGTTTGTGTACGACCCAACCTTTCTTGGCTCCCACGTAGCCAACAAAGAGTTGATCATCCACCCAGAACTGTTTTGTGCGATCCAGATTGAAAGCGAGAGCACGTTTTGGGTCAAGACAGTGGAGCCTCTCTTCCTCCTTTTGAAGGAGGCGGAAAGAAAGAGGGCAAAGTAATGGTCTGCCTGATGTGGAAGGCAGTGACCACCTTAAGAACGAAGGATGGACGAGTCATAAGAACCACCTTGTCCGATGGACAGACAGGAAAGGAAGTTTAGAAGAAAGGGCCTGGAGCTCACTCACCCTCCTAGCAGAAGTGATGGCTATCAGGAAAGCAGTCTTAACCCCTTCGCTGCGCCGGGAATTCCGCCGCAGCGCTAAGGGGGCGGGGGGTGAGCGGCGCTCGCATGCTCGTGATGGAGCCGCTCCGTCACGAGCCGCGGTTGAGCTGTGCTCATGACGGAGCGGTTCCGTCATGGCCCCGCCCGCTCAATGGAACGTCCAGCGCAGGCGCGGAATTCGCGCGCCGAGCGGGCCATGACGGAACCGCTCTGTCATGAGCACAGCTCAACCGAGGCTCATGACGGAGCGGCTCCGTCATGAGCATAGAAGGGGTAACAGTCAAGAGTCTTAGAGGACAGTTATGAAGCGGCTCAAAGGGGGCACACATTAAAAAGGTAAGAACAAGGTTCAAGTTCCACTGAGGAATAATGATGGTGATTGGAGGAAAATGATGCGTTAAGACTTTTAAGAAACGGTTAACTACCAGGAACTTGAAAAGAGAGGGTTGATCTGGTAGCCGAAGGAAGGTAGAGATGGCTGAAAGTTACCGATTGATAGTGCCCAGAGCAGAACCCTGCTGGGCTAGAGAGAGAAGGAACAAGAGAACCTCCGAAAGAGGGGCAGAAAGGGGATCCACAGCCTTTGCTGTGCACCATGCCACACATTTGTTCCACCGGCAGGCATATACCATCTTAGTGGAGGGACGCCTGGCTGCCAAGATTACGTCACATACTTTAGGAGGCAGGTCGAAAGACGTCAACTGCCGCCGCTCAATCTCCATGCAAGGAGTTGGAGGCTGGACAGGTTCGGGTGGAAGACCGTCCCATCCTGCTGCGACAGAAGATCCTCACGAAGAGGCAGTCTGATCAGAGGATCAATGGCCATGTTGAGCAGCTCTGGATACCAGACTCTTCATGCCCAATCCGGAGCCACAAGAATGACTTGGGCCCGGACGCGCCTGATCTTCTTCAGGATCTGGGCTGAAGTTTTATAGGCGGAAAGACGTACAACAGACCGCAACTCCACTCGCGACGAAAAGCATCACCTAGCGAGTGCTTCCTTGAAAATTCCAACGCGCAGAATTGCTTACATTGCGCGTTCCCTTCGGTGGCGAATAGATCTAACCAAGGCTCTCCCCACTGTCGAAAGAGACCTTGCACCACCTCTGCGTGAAGACGCATTTGTGATCCATCATGCACCTGCGGCTGAGTTTGTCCGCCCTGGCGTTCAGAGAACTTGCCATGTGTAGAACCACCAGGAACATCCCCTGATGATCCATCCATGTTCAGTGACCAAGGGCCTCTTGACAGAGGGTCCACCACCCCGTCTGGTTTGTTGCAGTACCACATGGCGGAGCTGTTGTCCGTGAACACCTGCACTCCTCTTCCCCGGACAGAGGGAAGGAATGCTTTCAGTCCAAGTCGAATCGCCCAGAGGTCCAGAAGATTGATGTGAAGCCCGGCGTCCGCCGGAGACCAGAGGCCTCTGATCTCCGCCTCTCCCATGTGGCCACCCCATCCCACAAGGGATGCGTCTGTCACCACAGTGTGGTCTGGTTGGAGAATGGAGAGGGAACTGCCATTGATGCAATCCTGGTTCGTGAGCCACCACTGCAGTTTTTTTGCAGTGCCCTCCGAGATCTGGACGCAATCTGACCGATTCCCCTGATGCTGCGCCCACTGGAATTTCAGGTCCTACTGCAGACCCCGTATATGCCACCTCGCATAATGGACCAGCGGGATGCATGAGGCCCAGCAGCCTCAGAGTCATTCTGTCCGAAATCCGGGAAGATCGGAATCATAGCCTGAATCTCCTGGACTCGCTGTTCGGGAGGATAGAGCGGAAACCGTGTAGTGTCCAGGACTGCTCCGATGAAGAGGAGCTTCTGAGAGGGAATCAGGTGCGACTTTCGCACATTGATGGAGAACCTCAGGAAATGCAGGAGGTCGGTCGTAGTCTAGAGGTGGAAGATGTGACAAGTTGGCCTGGCATATTCTGTCCACTATTCTAGTGGGCACCTTGCACCAGTCCAAATGACCGTTATTGAAGGTAGGTTTAAGACAACCTTTATAGAAAGTTATCCTAGAGGTAGCTGTGGAGAGCAGCCTTCATGCTAAGTCTTGAAGGAATGTAAAGCAGCTTGTTTTACCAGTCTATAATCTCATGAATGACCAAATGAAAATAGAACCACACCAGGTATATATATATAAAATATATGTATTTATTCTAAACGCACCCCTCTAGTCTCTTTATGAGGCTAGAGGCAAAAGTACTTACAGAAAACTTAAGTAGCACACAGTAAATTAGCACAGTATACGTTTTGCCCTAGGGGCCTCACAAACCAAATACTAAGAAAGTGGTATAAGTACCGCTGTGAACATAGAGGCAAGGCCTAGGGCCTGTAGAACCGCTGGGGCAACCAGGAACCACCCAAGGTAGTGGGGACACTCTGTTTTTTGTGTAACCTGGCGCTTTATAAATGGTAAAAAAAAAAAAAGGTAGGGACACAGAAGACCCACGGTGGACGCGTGCAGTGTCTAAACACAGCCGCGAATCACAATTGACTTGTATGGAGAAAGTTACGGTTAGATTTGTAAAGAATAAGGACACTTAGGAGTGGACAGTTCGAGAGTCTAGACCGAAGTACTCGTGTTACCTCACCAAGGGAAACCGGGTGCATCGGTGTCTTTTTGTGACTGGTTTTGTCGTTGTTTCCTATGGAGAGCTGCAACAAAGTGCTGCAGGTGATTAGATGAAAAGTGTTCGGATGGGTCCAAGGGTGGATCGAAGATCTGAATAACCTGAAAGCAGAGGGGACAGAGTCTGGGTTACTAGCCAGTGACCAGGCGCCTCCATGACTCCGGAATCCAAGAGAAGGCCCTGGCCTGGACCACATCCTTCCTCTCCGGCAAAACCCAGAGCAACCGCCTCCCATCCTTCCGCTCAAAAAACACTGAGATCATCTGTGGCTTCCCTCAGGGATCCTCCCTCACCGAAGACCCCCACACCGCCAAAGCCATCCTCCACAGAGGAATGAAGGACGTCGCCGACTGGATGAAGGACAGCAGACTGAAGCTGAATTCAGACAAGACGGGGGTCCTCATCCTCGGACCCATCCCATCAACCTGGGACGACTCCTGGTGGCCCACATCGCTAGGCACTGCCCCGAAACCCACCGACCACGCACGCAACCTGGGGGTCATCCTCGACTCCGCCCTCTCCATGGCCAGGCAAGTCAACGCCGTCTCCGCGTCCTGCTTCAACACCCTCCGAATGCTCCGCAGGATCTTTAAATGGATTCCATCCCGACACGAGAAAAACTGTCACCCAGGCCCAAGTCACCAGCAGACTTGACTACGCGAACGTCCTCTACTCAGGAACAACAACCAAGCTCCTGAGACGACTACAACGAATCCAGATCGCCTCGGCACGACTGATCCTCGACGTCCCCCGACGCAGCCACATCACTCCCCACCTGAGAGGCCTACACTGGCTCCCCGTCAACAAGAGGATCACCTTCAAACTCCTCATCCAGGCACACAAAGCGCTACACAACACCGGACCCGAATACCTCAACGACCGACTCAGCTTCCACACCCCCACCCGCAGCCTCCACTCGGCCAGCCTCGCCCTCGCCTCAGTTCCACGTATCCCGAAGACCACCGCCGGCGGCAGATCCTTCTCCTACCTCGCCACCAAGACCTGGAACGCACTCCCTACCAGCATACGACTGTCCAGGCAGTAATGTTTGTAAACGTGTGCAGCACTGCCCGCCTTACAGATGTCGTTTAAAGGAACTCCTCTTCCCAAGGCAGCAGTGGCTGCCGTCACCCTGGTGGAATGGGTGCGTAGCCCATCCGGAGGCTCTTTTTTAGCCAGAGAATGACATGCTTTAATACACATAACAACCCATTGAGAAATGGTGCGTTCATAAGACTTCTGGTGAAATTGTGCGTTCATAAGACTTCTCAAGACCTGGCTCTTCGATCAGTAGCAGCGCCCTCCCAGCGCCTTGAGACCCTCACGGGTATGTAGCGCGTTTTAGAAATGCAGTGATTGATTGATTGACAAGAAGATGCCAGCCGATGTCGGGTGATTTCAGGTGGTGGAGGTTAAGATTGACTCTTCAGCCAAGAGGTCCAGGAGGCGTCGACGACAACGATGAGCTGGATTCGAGCTGTCCCAAGTCGGATGTTGAGTGCCGCTGCGTCGGTATCCGGATTGGACCCAACAAGCTTTGGCAACAATAACCCACGCAAGATGCAAAGATTGGCTTTGGTGCAGACCAGCAAGGTCCGAGGGACTCACCCTTTGGAGGGGAGTCAGGGCACGTCTGGAGCAACCAGGAAAGCCCAACAAACCAAAGAGTTTGCTTCGTGGGGACCCACCAGTCAACGGACAAGGGATCGCGAAGGGGCCTCGAGCAGAAACGCCAGAAGCGGACCCACGGAACACTCCTGGAGTGTAGGCCTACAAGCTTCGGTGCAAAAGATGGTCAGGGCTTGGACTACAAGTAGCCCAATGCACAACTTCGGGAAAGCTCAGGAAGTCGATGCACTAGCAAATGTGCTGGATGTCCAGGAGTTCCGGTCCCACGTCTCTCGTGATGGCTACAGGTCTCATCTCTGCTGAGATCTCGTGTCGGCCTCGGAGATGTCTGGTAGGCCTCAACTTTTGAACCATTGATGAGGGGCTCCTGTCTGTACCTGCCCAAAGTGTTGGGACAGGCTGTGAAGTTGGCAAACCCCATGCCAGTCTCACAGACAAGAGTATCTAAGTCAGGGGACCTGGTTAGGCCAGAGTCCCCAGGCACTCCCAAAGAAAATGCACCCAGATTCTTGGGGGCACTCCCACCACCTGGGGGATTACTACTAGTGGTAACAGGAGGCTGGGAAGCTTTATTTAGGGGTATGTTCTCCTTATTGTTGTTGGCCTTGGGACAACTGCTGTCAGTTTTGTAATGGCCCACCTGTTTGCAGGTGTGACAATAAGGTTTCTTTTGGGTTTTGGGAGAAGTTGGGGACCCACCCTTTTCAGAGGAATTTTGGGGCCCTGTGGTTTGATCGGAAGATTTATTCCCACCCTTCTCTTGAGGCTTGGTTGATTCCTTCTTTTGGTCACCACCCTGGTTCTTAGGCCTGACCCTGGTTCTGACCCATTTGTCTGCCCTCTTACCCAATTCTTGTGGAGAGGTCAGATCAGAGTCTACCAGGTGTTGGTGTAATAACTGGTTCTGACAATTACTTAAGATTTGCTCTCTCATAATTAGATTATACAATCCTTTAAAATCAGTAACCTTACTTCCCAGTAGCCAGCCTTCAAAAGCCTTAGTGGCACAATCAACAAAGTCAGACCAGTCCTGAGACTGAGTTTTCTGGGTATCCCTGAACAGCAACCTGTACTGCTCAGTGGTTAGGCCAAACCCATCAATCAGCGTGTTCTTCAGGACCTGGTAATCGTTAGCGTCCTCAGCTCTAGTAGTGAGGAGCTTATCTCTACCTTTACCTTCAAAGGAGAGCCACAAGATAGCTGCCCACTGACTCTGGGGGACGCACTGTACAGTGCAGGCCCTCTCCAAAGCAGTAATCCATTTGTGGATATCATCCCCTTGCTTAAAGGGGGGCACTATCTTACTCAGGTGTCTAGTGTCTAAACTCCTGTTTTCCCGTGGGGGAATGCTGCCACCAGTGGGATTTGTCCCACTCAATTCTTGCTCTCTAGCAAAGGCGAGTCTTTCTTTGGCCAGGGCAAGTTCTTCCCTTTCGATCCTCAGATTGACTTCCCGCTCCTTAGCTTCGTACACTCTCCTCTGAGGGGATGTCATCCCTCTTCGAGAAGAGCCTCGAGAGCCATTGGTTCGAACGGATCTGTTAGAGCCTCTCGACTAAGACCTAACTCGTCCATTCCCAATGTTAAGCTGGCCGGAGAGGGGCCCCAGGGGTCTCCTAGTACTACTCTCGTGCCTGCTTAAGTTGTCCCTAGTTAGCTGGCTAACTACTACTGGACGTTTGTCTGCCTCGTCCCCAGATGTCTCTGGCTCCTCGTCCTCCTCTTCACCTTCTGCGGAGAGATGGATAAGGTCAGTGTAGGAAGGTACCTCCTGACTATGGTTGCCCCCAACTTTTTGCCCTGTGTTTTAGCTGGTTTTTGACATAGTCGACCTGGGGCCCTGCCAATCAGGACCCCAGGCCTACTGCTCTCTCTGTAAAATGGATTCCATGTACCCTAGGTACATTTCCAATTGGTACTGGGCCACCTTATCAGACCCTGTAACTCAGGGCATAGGTGTACCCAGGGCCTACCAGGGGCTGAAGCATGTATTATGCCACCTCTGGCTGGCCTCCTAAATTTGACACAACTGGCTGCATGACAGCTGGGGCAAAGTCGTGTAATCACCCTTTGCTGTAGATATAGTATACCTATATCTAACCCTAAAATGGACACACAGATTCCTATCAGTCACTCCTATGGCAGGCCTTAACAATCCTGAAGGCAGAGTGCTTGGAATCGTGTGAGATGGTGCTCTGGCATGAGCTGAGCCTGTCTGCAGCTTGCGGAATCAAGTCCTAATAGCTGTTCCATGATATCGCATACCATATACTCTTAAGTGCATTATAATCCTCGCGGTTAAATGCTATCTTTGGTATTGCTTTATCAAAACATGTCGAGTAAGGTGTCATACGAATTGGAATACTAACCCCTCGCCAATTCTGGCGACGGGGTTAGCATTCCACCCTTCTAGAGGGACACGACATGTATGTAACTGTGAACCCCGGTTAAAGTTAAGCGAAGCCTCAGCTCGACAAAATGGATGCTGCCACCACAGACACGAGTCTGACCCCCTGCAGCTGGGAGTCCTTCCAGCGAGGGGAGCCTGGACAAAGGGTTTCCTGTCAGGGGCGGTGCTAGCACCGTCCCAGACATGGTTTTGTGTATCCTGGGTAGGCAGGGCTTTTCAGGAAGGTGACTGCTGAGTGGCACCCCGGTGCTCACTACGCATAGGCCGGTCAGAACCAGTTCCAGGGGCACACCAGCCCATGGCCTGGGGGAAGTCCGGCATGGCAGAAGGGTGTAACCACCCCCCTCCTAGTCCCACCCATAGGCAGGACCTAGTCACCGGGTCAGCCCCCTTTTTTAGTATAAAGATGGGAGCGGGCCCCCTGTTCAAATTAGATCATCTTTGGAATCAAGACTCGACTTTCTGCGAAAGGACATCAAGATTTCTTCTTCAAGATTCTCCCTTGTGGCTAAGGAGTAGTCACCCTGCATCCGCAGGCACCATTCTAAGAACACTGCGGTCTGCTGCAAGTCCTTCTTCACGAATCCGACGACCCAGCTCGACGAGACCCGGCTTCCCTGGCACCTCTGACCCCTACTCACCTCTACAGCAAAGCTGAGAACCGTGAGTGCGACGAGACCTCGAGGGACTGACGATCGCCAAGACTGCACGACTTCTTTGCAACAAGCCCACCGTGTGCTCCACTGGTGAGTGCTTTGGGGTCCGAGAAGCCCCAACCCTGAGCAGCTCTAGCACCGAAGATCAGCCCTCCAGCACCTCCACGATCTGCTTTTGCGTGCTCACCGCGCTGTGTGGCTACTAGCCGGCTGGCTTGTGGCCTTCTTCACGGCGCCCGACGACATCACTGCTGCTGGTCTGGTTGCTCCAGACTGGGCCTTGCTTCCTTCTTCAAGAGAGGCACCCCGGACCCTCCTGGTCCACTCCAGACGCCATTTTGAGTCCACCGCGTGGGCTTGAATTTGCCAAGGCTTTGTTGCCCAATCCTGGGTCCAGCGACGCCGACAGCTTCATCCATCGTGGGACAGCTCGCTCCTCCATCCTGGTCGCCGACAACGCCTCCTGGTCCGTGAGATCTGCGAACACAGCGTCACCCACTCACCTAGTCGAGGTGACTACCATCCGGTGCCCTCCTGGTGCCACCTGACTACTGGCTAGTAGTCTCGAACTTGGTCCCCTCTGCTTTCAGGTGTCATCTTCCTTCAATCCAGGCTTGGATCCATCGAACTTTCTTCACTGGTCGCCTGCCAGCAACTTCTTTTTTCCAGGCTCCTGGTCCGTCTACGAGGATTCCCGACGTCTTTTGAGACCTATGCAGCTGCAGCCCCTGGGCTAGGTAACTTCGGCATTTCGGTGCCCCAGCATAGCTTTACTATCCAAGGGTCAGGATCCACTTTCGTTTTCCTCCTACCAGGTCGGGTTCGCCCGAGAACACTAACTTTGTCATTACTAGCTACCATAGACTTTGTCCCGCATCACGCGTGAGAGTGCACACTCTGCACCCGAGTCCCCTAGGCCTCCTAGAAGTAATCTGTAGATTCTATAGTCAAGTCCTAGCGATTCCTAAACCTATTAGTACTGTACTTACCTGCTAGTAATTTCGCATTCCACTTTCAGAGTATATGGTTTTCCGTGCCCCTCGGGCATTTGTATATACTGTGCTAACTTAAGTATTTTCGTAAGAGTTTTGTTTTGTGCTTAGTACCCTGTCCTCATAAAGAGTACAGGGCTGTTGTGATTCTTAATAAATATCTTGTTTATTTTCATAACACTTGTGTGGTGTCCTTTCACTGGGTATTCAAGGGGTATATGTGTGGTAAACAGCTGGCTTAACACGCCCTCTCGAGTCTTTAGCCTTAGACTGCTCGTATCCATGCTACTAGGATAGCTGGTCTATAAGGTTGACTTACAACCAATCATCAATAAGGGTTGCTGGACTGATATAGTGTTCACTAGAATAGTGAGCACTGCATATCAGGCCACCTTCTCACATTGGTGAGCAGCGGTTGGGATTTGAGCTTGCTGTTGTTTTACCACACGTATCCTAAGAATATCTTGTTGAAAGATCACATAAGTACTGTTAGGTACATATAACTTAGCTTAGAATACTCTGAGTTCTACTGAACCAGCTGTTGCAGCTCCTCAAGGCTTAGCACACCTTGGCTGCAACTCTTAGCAAGGGATCAGTAGGCAAACACATAGTGTAGGTAGGTGCATCACTTACACCACACTAGAAACAGCATGTCAGACAAAGGAGGAAACTCTGAGTCTCCCCTTGTGTCAGTGGACCCTCCACAGGTCACCACTTCCAAATATGCTGTTCTTGGCTTCAGGGAGTTGAGACAGGTGTGTACCTCCAGGAAGATAAGACAGGGGTCTAACCCCACAACTTCCTTTCTGATTGGTCTCTTAGAGACTTATGATGCCAGGAAAGCTGAGAAACTTTTTAGCTCTCCTAATCCAGATGGGAGTATGCCCTCCTTACAGGGACCCTTTGATAACCATGACCATCCCCTCCAGGAAGCAGATGATGCTGAGGATGAGGATGAGGATCAGTTGTCAGGGGATGAGGCAGATAAGGGACAGGTAGAAGTCAGCAGACTAACCAGGTCCAACTTAAGCAGACATGAGATTGGTACTGGGGGACCCCTGGGGCCACTCTCAGGTCAGCTTAACATTGGAAATGGACGAGTTAGGTCTCTATCCAGAGGCTCTAACAGATCCCTTCGAACCAATGGCTCTCACAACTCTTCTCACAGAGGGATGACTTCCCCTCAGAGGAGAGTGTATGAAGCTGAAGAAAGGGCAGTCAAACTGAGGATTGAAAGGGAAGAACTTGCCCTGGCCAAAGAGAGACTTGCCTTTGCTAGAGAGCAAGAATTGTGTGGGCTACAGCCCACTGGTGGCAGCAATAAACCTAGCAATAGGGAAAGAAGTTTTGATACAAAGCACCTGAATAAGATAGTGCCCCCCTTTAAACAAGGAGATGACATCCACAAATGGATTACTGCTTTGGAGAGGGCCTGCACTGTGCAGGGTGTTCCCCAAAGTCAGTGGGCAGCTACCTTGTGGCTCTCCTTTGATGGTAAAGGTAGAGATAAGCTCCTCACTACTAGAGTTGAGGATGCTAACAATTACCAAGTCCTGAAGAATACACTGGTTGATGGGTTTGGTTTAACCACTGAACAATACAGGATGCTGTTCAGAGACACCCAGAATACTCAGTCTCAGGATTGGACTGACTTTGTTGATTGTGCCACTAAGGCTTTTGAAGGCTGGCTACTGGGTAGTAAGGTTACTGATTTTAAAGGATTGTACAATCTAATTATGAGGGAGCAAATCTTAAATAATTGTCAGAACCAGTTATTACACCAGCACCTGGTAGACTCTGATCTGACCTCTCCACAGGAATTGGGTAAGAGGGCAGACAAATGGGTCAGAACCAGGGTCAGGCCTAAAAACCAGGGTGGTGACCAAAAGAAGGAATCAACCAAGCCTCAAGAGAAGGGTGGGGATAAATCCACAGAGAAGACTTCCCAAGGGCCCCAAAACTCCAACAAGGGTGGTGGGTCCCAGAACACTCCTTCAGAACAGAAGAACCTTATTGCCATACCTGTAAACAGGTGGGCCATTACAAAAGTGATGCCAGTTGCCCTAAAAATGGTAATAAGGGAAATATACCCCCAGGTAATACTCCTAAACCTCCTGTTACCACTAGTGGTAATCCCCCAAGTGGTGAGAGTGCCCCCAAGAATGTGGTGGGCATTACTTTGGGCAATCAGGAGGACTATGGCCTAGCCAGGTCCCCTGACCACACTCTTGTCTGTGAGACTGGCATGGGGTTTGCCAACTTCACTACTGGACCCCACATTTTGGGGAAGTATAGACAAGAGGTCATAGTGAATGGTCAGAAAGTTGAGGCATTCAGAGACACAGGGACCAGCATCACCATGGTGATTGACCATCTGGTCCCCTCTGCTCAACTGACCCCTGGTTTTACTTATCAGGTGACAGACATTCATGGAGTGAAGAGAAGGCATCCCATGGCAGTAATCAAGCTCAGCTGGGGTAATGTCACAGGGCCCATGAGAGTGGCAGTGACAGATAACCTACCTGTAGATTGCTTACTGGGGAATGACCTGGAACTCTCAGCATAGGCTGAGGTGGAACAAGAAACTCACTCCAGAATGATAGGCCTATCCAGACAGGTTAGTGGGGCAGTAATAGCTACAGCCCCAGTCCAAGCACCATTCCTCCCTGAAAAGGTTGGAAGGGCAGTGGTGGCCACTGCCCAGGCTCAGACAGACTTTCCAGAACAGGATAGGAGGGCTGTGACAGTCACAGCCCAAACACAAACTGAGTGCCCTCCTGAAAAGGTTGGCAAGGTTGAAATGGTCTCAGCCTCTACTCAAACAGATAGTGAGGTTGTGAAGCCTGAAACAATGGATCACTCCACTCAAACAGAGAGCATTGAGGAGGAAGAAGAGTCTTCCCCCTCCCAGACACTAGGTGAGAGCCAGCCTCCTCAGGGAACTGACTCTACCCCTGTTGAAGGAACTGCCCCAGAGGTAGTCAGGCCTAGCCTGGCAGGGCCCCTGATGGCAGTGGACCCTTCCCAGGTGGGACCCAGTCTGGAGCAGGTAACCTGCACCTCTCTACCCTGCCTCAGTCAGCCCAGGGCTGAAGAGGTCAGGGAGGCCAGTGGTGGACCCCAAATGGCCCCCTGTCCAAAAGAACCCCTTAATCAGCAGATTAGGATCACTGAAGCTGGTAAACCTAGCCAAGTGAAAATAAGACAGACTCCTGAGGGATCCCCCTTAAAAGTAGTTAGGGACCTCCCACAGCTGGACACTGTTGGGCACAGCCAATCATGGGGCCTAAAAACCCCAGACCTGACCTGTCACTCCAGTAAGCCAAACAGAGGGACTCAGCCTCCAGCTTTAGGTAGCCAGAGGCTGACCCTGAGAGCTCAGTGCATCTCAGCTAAAGAAAGAAAGGCACACATGATGGATGATGATTGGAGGAAGTTGAGCCCAAAGGTAGAGGAGCCTCACTTCAGTACTCCAACCCAGCATCAGCCTTTTTCTTTCCCAAGACACACCAGAGACAGAGATTCCCTATGGTGGAGACCCTCAGATACCCTTAGGGTGAGGGGTTGCCTAGTGGACCATGACACAGGGGGAAACCAAGCCAGAGCTGGTCCTTCCTTATATGGCCACTTAGGTAATAGAGGCTTACCTGGACAAGGATAGCCTTATCTCCTTTCGTTTGGGGGGGGGGGGGGGGGGGGTTGTGTAGGAAGGTACCTCCTGACTATGGTTGCCCCCAACTTTTTGCCCTGTGTTTTAGCTGGTTTTTGACATAGTCGACCTGGGGCCCTGCCAATCAGGACCCCAGGCCTACTGCTCTCTGTAAAATGGATTCCATGTACCCTAGGTACATTTCCAATTGGTACTGGGCCACCTTATCAGACCCTGTAACTCAGGGCATAGGTGTACCCAGGGCCTACCAGGGGCTGAAGCATGTATTATGCCACCCCTGGCTGGCCTCCTAAATTTGACACAACTGGCTGCATGACAGCTGGGGCAAAGTCGTGTAATCACCCTTTGCTGTAGATATAGTATACCTATATCTAACCCTAAAATGGACACACAGATTCCTATCAGTCACTTCTATGGCAGGCCTTAACAATCCTGAAGGCAGAGTGCTTGGAATCGTGTGAGATGGTGCTCTGGCATGAGCTGAGCCTGTCTGCAGCTTGCGGAATCAAGTCCTAATAGCTGTTCCATGATATCGCATACCATATACTCTTAAGTGCATTATAATCCTCGCGGTTAAATGCTATCTTTGGTATTGCTTTATCAAAACATGTCGAGTAAGGTGTCGTACGAATTGGAATACTAACCCCTCGCCAATTCTGGCGACGGGGTTAGCATTCCACCCTTCTAGAGGGACACGACATGTATGTAACTGTGAACCCCGGTTAAAGTTAAGCGAAGCCTCAGCTCCACAAAATGGATGCTGCCACCACAGACACGAGTCTGACCCCCTGCAGCTGGGAGTCCTTCCAGCGAGGGGAGCCTGGACAAAGGGTTTCCTGTCAGGGGCGGTGCTAGCACCGTCCCAGACATGGTTTTGTGTATCCTGGGTAGCCAGGGCTTTTCAGGAAGGTGACTGCTGAGTGGCACCCCGGTGCTCACTACGCATAGGCCGGTCAGAACCAGTTCCAGGGGCACACCAGCCCCTGGCCTGGGGGAAGTCCGGCATGGCAGAGGGGTGTAACCACCCCCCTCCTAGTCCCACCCATAGGCAGGACCTAGTCACCGGGTCAGCCCCCTTTTTTAGTATAAAGATGGGAGCGGGCCCCCTGTTCAAATTAGATCATCTTTGGAATCAAGACTCGACTTTCTGCGAAAGGACATCAAGATTTCTTCTTCAAGATTCTCCCTTGTGGCTAAGGAGTAGTCACCCTGCATCCGCAGGCACCATCCTAAGAACACTGCGGTCTGCTGCTAGTCCTTCTTCACGAATCCGACGACCCAGCTCGACGAGACCCGGCTTCCCTGGCACCTCTGACCCCTACTCACCTCTACAGCAAAGCTGAGAACCGTGAGTGCGACGAGACCTCGAGGGACCGACGATCGCCAAGACTGCACGACTTCTTTGCAGCAAGCCCACCGTGTGCTCCACTGGTGAGTGCTTTGGGGTCCGAGAAGCCCCAACCCTGAGCAGCTCCAGCACCGAAGATCAGCCCTCCAGCACCTCCACGATCTGCGTGGGGCCCTTCTGCTTTTGCGTGCTCACCGCGCTGTGTGGCTACTAGCCGGCTGGCTTGTGGCCTTCTTCACGACGCCCGACGACATCACTGCTGCTGGTCTGGTTGCTCCAGACTGGCCCTTGCTTCCTTCTTCAAGAGAGGCACCCCGGACCCTCCTGGTCCACTCCAGACGCCATTTTGAGTCCACCGCGTGGGCTTGAATTTGCCAAGGCTTTGTTGCCCAATCCTGGGTCCAGCGACGCCGACAGCTTCATCCATCGTGGGACAGCTCGCTCCTCCATCCTGGTCGCCGACAACGCCTCCTGGTCCGTGAGATCTGCGAACACAGCGTCACCCACTCACCTAGTCGAGGTGACTACCATCCGGTGCCCTCCTGGTGCCACCTGACTACTGGCTAGTAGTCTCGAACTTGGTCCCCTCTGCTTTCAGGTGTCATCTTCCTTCGATCCAGGCTTGGATCCATCGAACTTTCTTCACTGGTCGCCTGCCAGCAACTTCTTTCTTCCAGGCTCCTGGTCCGTCTACGAGGATTCCCGACGTCTTTTGAGACCTATGCAGCTGCAGCCCCTGGGCTAGGTAACTTCGGCATTTCGGTGCCCCAGCATAGCCTCACTATCCAAGGGTCAGGATCCACTTTCGTTTTCCTCCTACCAGGTCGGGTTCGCCCGAGAACACTAACTTTGTCATTACTAGCTACCATAGACTTTGTCCCGCATCACGCGTGAGAGTGCACACTCTGCACCCGAGTCCCCTAGGCCTCCTAGAAGTAATCTGTAGATTCTATAGTCAAGTCCTAGCGATTCCTAAACCTATTAGTACTGTACTTACCTGCTAGTAATTTCGCATTCCACTTTCAGAGTATATGGTTTTCCGTGCCCCTCGGGCATTTGTATATACTGTGCTAACTTAAGTATTTTCGTAAGAGTTTTGTTTTGTGCTTAGTACCCTGTCCTCATAAAGAGTACAGGGCTGTTGTGATTCTTAATAAATATCTTGTTTATTTTCATAACACTTGTGTGGTGTCCTTTCACTGGGTATTCAAGGGGTATATGTGTGGTAAACAGCTGGCTTAACACGCCCTCTCGAGTCTTTAGCCTTAGACTGCTCGTATCCATGCTACTCGGATAGCTGGTCTATAAGGTTGACTTACAACCAATCATCAATAAGGGTTGCTGGACTGATACATAGTGTTCACTAGAATAGTGAGCACTGCATATCAGGCCACCTTCTCACAGTCAGGGTCACCTCGGGTTCCCTCGAGGGGGGGGCATACTCTCTTCTGGATGAGAAGGGTCGGTGTTACCCGCCCCCCTAGCATCATAAGTCTCCAAAAGACCAATCAGAAACAGAGTTGTAGGGTTTGAACCCTGTTTTAACTTCCGAGATGTACAGAGCTGTCGCATCTCTTGGAAGCTAAGTGCAGCATATCTGGACGTGACCTGTGGAAGGTCGACTGACACAAAGGGAGACTCAGAGTTTCCTCCTTTGTAGGACATGCTGCTTCTAGTGTGGTGTAAGTGATGCACCTACCTACACTATATGTTTACCTACTGATCCCTTGCTAAGAGTTGTAGCCAGGGTGTGCTAAGCCTTGAGGAGCTACAACAGCTGGTTCAGTAGAACTCAGAGTATTCTAAGCTAAGTTATATGTACCTGGAGTACTTATGCGATCTTTCACAAGATATTCTTAG
Organism: Lissotriton vulgaris; assembly: GCF_964263255.1. Lineage (NCBI taxonomy): Eukaryota > Metazoa > Chordata > Amphibia > Caudata > Salamandridae > Lissotriton > Lissotriton vulgaris. The sequence goes on from NC_141700.1 coordinate 609,807,431, forward strand.
GATACGCGTGGTAAAACAACAGCAAGCTCAAATCCCAACCGCTGCTCACCAATGTGAGAAGTTGGCCCGATATGCAGTGTTCACTATTCTAGTGACCACTATGCATCGGTCCAAACGACCCTTATGGTGATTGGTTGTAAGTCAACCTTAGACCAGCTATCCTAGTAGCGTGGATACGAGCAGTCTTCGGGCTAAACTCTAGAGTGCGTGTTAAGCCAGCTGTTATACCATCACATACCCCTTGAACACCAAGTGAAAGGACACCACACAAGTGTTATGAAAATAAACAGTGTATTTATTAGAATCACAACAGCCCTGTACTCTTTATGAGGACAGGGTACTAAGCACAGAACAAAACTCTTAGGAAAATACTTCAAGTGCACAGTTAATACAAGTGCCCGAGGGCACGGAAAGTTTAGTGGTCTCGGGCGGACCCGATAAGGCAAGTCGGAAGCGAGGGACTCGGGACCCTTACGTAAGGAGGCTATGCGGGCACCGAAATGCCGAAGTTACCTAGCCACAAGGGCTGCGGCTGCACAAGTCTTACAGGCGTCGGGGGTCTTCGCTGACGAGCCAGGAGCCGGAAGGAAGGAGTTGCTGGCCGGCGGCCAGTGGAGAATAGTTCGTAGAGATCCAAGCCTGGATCAGAGATAGATGACACCTGAAAGCAGAGGGGACCAAGTTCGTACTACTAGCCAGTAGTCAGAGGGTACCAGGAAGGCACCGGATGATCGTCACCTCGACTAGGTGAGTGGGCGACGCTAGGCTCTGCAGTCTCACGGACCAGGAGGCGTTGTCGGCGACCAGGATGGAGGTGCGAGCTGTCCCACGAAGGTTTGATGCTGTCGGCGGCGCTGGGCCCAGGATTGGGGCAACAAGCCTTGGCAGATTTCAGGGCCACGTGGTGGGCCTAAAATGGCGTCTTGAGTGGACCAGGAGGGTCCGGGGTGCTCCTCTCGTAACAAGGAGCAATGGCTAGTCTGGAGCAACCAGACCAGCAACGTTGGTTGTCGTTCGTCGTCAAAGAGTCACAAGCCAGCGGCTAGTGATCGGACAACGTGCTGAACAGCAAAGCAGAAGGGCCCCACGCAGATCGTGGAGATGCTGGGAGGCTGCACTTCGGTGCTGGAGCTGCTCAGGGTCGGGGCTTCTCGGACCCCAGAGCACTCACCAGAGGATTCCTTCGGTGGTCGTGCTGGTTAAGAAAGCGTGCAGGTTTTGATGATGGCCGGTCCCTCGAGGTCTCGTCGCACCCACGGATCTTAGCTGAGCTGACGATGTGGGTAGAGGTCAGAGGTGCCAGGGAAGCCGGTTCTCGCCGAGCTGGGTCGTCGGATTCCTGAGGAAGGACTTGCAGCAAACCACAGAGTTCTTAGATGGTGCCTGCGGATGCAGGGTGACTACTCCTTAGCCACAAGGGAGAAATCTTGAGAAGAGTCTCGAAGTCCTTTCGTAGAAAGTATTCTTGATTCAAAGATGATCTAATTTGGAAGGGTCCCCGCTCCGGCCTTTATCCTAAAGAAAGGGGTGGGTACGTGACTAGGTCCTGCCCTAGGGGTGGGACCAGGAAGGGGGGTAGTTACACCCCTCTCCCCTGCCGGACTTTCCCCAGGTCAGGGGCTGCGCGCCCCTGGAACTGGTTCTAGCTGGCAGATGCGTATTGAGCACCGGGGTGCCACTCCGCAGTCACCTTCCTGTAAAGCCCTGCCTACCCAGGATACACAAAACCCTGTCTGGGATGGTGCGAACACCGCCCCGGACAGGAAACCCTTTGTCCAAGCTCTCCTCGCTGGAAGGACTCCCAGCAGCAGGAGGTCAGACTCGTGTCTGTGGTGGCAGCGTCCATTTTGTGGAGCTGAGGCTTCAGTTAACTTTAACCGGGGTTCACAGTTACGTACATGTCGTGTCCCTCTAGAAGGGCGGAATGCTAACCTCGTCGCCAGCATTGGTGAGGGGGCAGCATCCCGATTCGTATGACACCTTACTCGACATGTCTTGATAACGCGATACCGAAGTTACCGATATGGTACGCATTATCATGGAACAGCCATTGGGTCTTGGTTCCGCAAGCTGCAACCGGGCTCGGCTCGTGCCAGAGCCCAATTCACACGGTTCCACGCACTCTGCCTTCAGGATTGTCAAGGCCTGCCATAGGAGTGACTGATAGGAACTCGGGTGTCCATTTTAAGGTTAGATATAGGGATACTATACCTACAGCAACGGGCGAGTACGCCACGTTGCCCCAGCTGTCGTGCAGCCAGTTGTGTCAAATTTAGATGGCCATCCAGGGGTGGCATAATACATGCTTCAACCCCTGGTAGGCCCTGGGTACACCTATGCCCTGAGTTACAGGTCTGATAAGGTGGCCCAGTACCAATTGGAAATGCACCTAAGGTACACATGTCCATTTTAGAGAGAGAGCAGTAGGCCTGGGGTCCTGATTGGTAGGGCCCCAGGTCAACTAAGTCAGAAAACCAGCAAAACACCAGGCAAAAAGTCGGGGGTAACCATAGTCCGGTATCTACCTTCCTACACACAGCTCCACACTTTTCTGCCTTTTTCAGTCAGAAAATCTTCTGAAGAACAATTTTTTGATTTACTTTGACTTTTAACAACAGTGTCAAGTAAATAACTGCTTAGCAGTCGATTTTTTTGTGAGGTTTTCCTGTCAGGATGCCCACACTATTTGATAATTGCCCTTCTTGTGGCCACAAGAAGGCAAAATCAGACTCTCATGAGGTCTGTATTTTATGCTTGCCAGAGGATCATGATCCTAAAGACTGTTCACATTGTAGAAATCTGTCTGACAGGACTCTTAAAGACAGAGAGAGGAACAGGCTCTATGGTCTGGCCCAGAGATCCATCAGGGGAAGATCTACAGAGAGGAAGAGTTCAAAGAGACCCAGAACTCCCTCCAAAGGCAAGTCAGAGCGTCCATCAACCTCAGCGTCGGGCTCGGCGCTGAAAAAACATCTGATGGACAGTTCTAGAGAGAAAACTCCGTCGACGTCGGGACCGGCGTCGATGAAGAAATCGTCGTCGAAAAGAAGTTCACCGACGACGAAGAAAGCTCCGCCGTCGTCAACTAGGCGACGATCGGCGTCGAGAGAAGCCACGAGATCACCGTCGACGAGAAGATCGGCGTCAAGACATAAGTCAACTTTTCCGTCGTCAATAAGGCGACGATCGGCGTCGAGAGACAGATCACACTCGCCGTCGTCTCAACGTCGACAGGCTTCGAAGAGTGTGACACCTCCGCCGACGTCTCCACGGAGGCGCTCGGCGTCGAGGAGCAAGAGCCCCCTCGGTCGCTCGCCGTCGAGGAAGGGATCATCGTCGACGGCGCGTCGGCGCTCGACGTCGAGGATGTCTAATCCTCCGCCGTCGCCACGTGTCCGTTCGACGTTGAGGGCATCGTCGACGACAGGACAACGTCGATTGCCATCTCCGTCGCCGGCGGACCAACGTCGGTCGACGTCGAGACCCCTGTCGACGGCAGGGCAACGCCGTTCGACGTCGAGACCTCCGTCGAAGGCAGGGCAACGCCGTTCGACGTCGAGGGAGACGACTCAGTCGTCGGCTCAACATCGCCGGTCGACGTCGAGGGACCACGGGTCATCGTCGAGGCGTTCGACGTCGAAGGTTATCACTCCGTCGACGCCGCAGAGGCGTTCGACGTCGAGGGAAAGACTTTTGAGACGTCCTCCAAAACCGGTGAGACGAAGATCTCCTTCAGTGCCTTCAACTGTTCTAGTGACACAATCAGCTTCTCACCATTCCTCCTTAAGTACCTCTGGCTCATCGAAGTCCTCTTCTAGGAGTAGGAGTCCGTTGCCCCAGCGACAGTATGTCACACAGACAAGACTCTCGCCAAGATGGAATGCTCCGTTGAGCCAGTGGAAGGATTCTGGAGCGACGGAGAGGCTACGAAGATATGTAAGCCCACTCCACAGGTCACCTTTTCAGAGACTGATAGAGGCAGACAGACAGAGCCCTATCAGGCACCGATCACGCTCTCGGGAGAGGAGAGCGGAAAGGTCGCATACCCCCAGGGTCTCCCGATCACCACAGAGGGAGCAGCCCAGATCTCGAACACCGAGAAGGGAGGAACGGGCGGAGAGGTCGAGATCTCCCCGAAGGGAACAACGGAGAAAATCACGTTCTCCTCGAAGGGAAGAACGACCGAGAAGATCACCAGTGAGGAAGGAGAAATCTCACCACAGGAGAAGGAGAACTCCATCATCCTCTTCTTCATCTTCATCTAGATCTTCTAAAGGGGATTACTCTCCAACGCTGGCAGACAGCCCTCGCTCCAGAGCTTCCCCGATTGACGACGTCAACACGTATCTGGACGTTTTACAAAGGGGGGCTCACAAACTTAATATAGAGATGGCTGTTCCAGAGGTGTCCACGACTGTGACTTTTGAGACCCTTCGTCACAAATCATATACCCGGCCTTTACTCTCATTGGTTCCGGGGATAATGGACCCAATCAAAGAGGTTTTCCTCATGCCAGCAACGATCAAGGCGGTACCGGCACGTATCCAGAAGAAATGTAGGCCGGCCGACTCAGATCCTATCTTTGTTAAGGGAGAGCCTGCGGCGGACTCAGTCATAGTGGCCTCAGCTAAAAAGAATCACACAGTCGCTCCTTCTTCTTCGGTCCCTCCTGACAAAGACAGCAAGACCCAAGATTCTTGGGGACGCAGGGTATGCAGCACAGCAGCTTCATCCCTGAAAGTCTCTAGTGCATCAGCCCTTCTGGGAAGGTACGATAGAGCCCTATGGGACTCCATGGAACGATTCAAGGAGAAATTGCCCAAGGAGGCCCAGAAGGACTTTGAGGAGACAGTGACGGAGGGCTGTTTGGTGGCGAACCAAATGATTAGTTCATCAGCAGATAACGCCCTTCTAGCAGGACATGCCTACTCACATGGGCTATGTGCGAGGAGATCATCTTGGCTGCGTTTAACTGGTCTCAAACCAGATGCCCAGCAGCGCATCCTCAATCTACCTTTTTCCGGATCTTCACTCTTCGGGGAGCATGCCGATCAGGAGATGACCCGCATGAAGACAGAGTTGGACACAGTGAAGGCGGTTGGTCTGGAGAAAAAGAAAGAGCCGTTCAAACGACGCTTCAAGACCAACAAGAACCGGGGAGGCCAACAGAGGGTTCAAACCCCTCAATGGTCTCAAAACAAACCACAAGGAAAGGCGCAATACAGAGGAGGAAAATCGGGCAGAGGCAGAGGCGGACATCATCAGTCCTCTACCACGCCTAGAGGAGGCAAGGCCTGAGCAGTGGCTTCCTCTGGCGCCGTTACCCACTCCAGTGGGAGGAAGTGCTTCGCAACACCTGGCAGAGTGGGTCAGCATCACCAAAGATCGGTGGGTGCTGAATATACTGCGCAATGGATATGCGCTACGTTTCCGGAAGAGACCACAACCGATTCCTCCAAAAAAGACTCACTCGTACCATCTAAAACTCCTCAAAAGGGAGGTGAACGCCCTCTTAAAGAAAAACGCAATCGAAGAGGTACCCCCATCCCAAAGGGGGAGAGGAGTGTATTCAAGATATTTTCTAGTCCCCAAAAGAGACCAAGAGGACAAGTTCAGACCGATTTTGGATCTTCGAACCCTCAACAAGGTGGTGGTCAAAGAGAAGTTTCGCATGCTTGCACTTCATCAGATATGTCCTCATCTACAAATTGGAGATTGGATGTGTTCGGTGGATTTACAAGACGCGTACTTCCACATTCCTATAACACCAGGTCATCGGAAGTACTTGAGATTCATGGTAGGGAAAAAGCATTACCAGTACAAAGTGCTTCCCTTCGGTCTCAAATCCGCACCAAGGGTATTCACCAAATGCATGGCAGTGGTAGCGGCATGCCTTCACAAAAGAGGTCTCTTTGTGTACCCATATCTAGACGACTGGCTCTTGAAGAGTCCGTCCCCTCGTCAAGCCACCAAAGACTGTCACCTGTGTCTCCAACAACTACACAGGCTCGGCCTCCACGTGAACACAGAAAAGTCGGTCCTGCAGCCCACGCAAACTATCCACTATCTGGGAGCAGTTCTAGACACAAAGTTAGGAAGAGCGTTTCCTTCGCAGGAGAGACTATCTTCCATGGGGCAGAAATGCAAAAAGTTACTTCAGTTTCCTCGTCCAAAGGTGCGAGAAGTAGCATCTCTACTGGGCTCCATGGCGTCCTGCATCTTCCTAATACCGAACGCCAGGTTGAGGATGCGGCCTCTACAAGAGTGTGGAAGATCAATGGGACCAAGCGACAGGAGATTGGGAGGATCGAATCATCCTGTCTCAAGCAGCATTGACCTCCATACAGTGGTGGACTCGCCCTCGGAATGTCCTGCAGGGAGTCCCTTTTCAGCAACCTCTTCCTTCGCTGTCTGTGGTAACGGACACATCTCTAGAAGGCTGGGGTGCTCACATGGGTCATCTTCCGATTCAAGGTCGTTGGTCGACCAACCTCCAAACATACCACATCAACATGCTGGAGCTGCGAGCAGTTCATCTGGCTCTCAAAGCGTTCCTTCCAGCAATAACAACGGACAAAATCCTGGTTCAGACGGACAACACTACAACTATGTTTTATCTGAACAAGCAGGGAGGCACTCGATCTCGCCCTCTGTCTCTGGAGGCCCAGGCGATCTGGCACTGGCTTCTGGCTCGGGGACTGTCGGTGGTGGCAGTGCACCTCCCAGGCGAGCTAAACACAAAAGCAGACGCACTCAGCAGGCACTTCGAAGATCAGCCACACTGGGTGCTAAACGACGAAGTAGTCGAAGAACTCTTCCGTTGCTGGGGTCGTCCAGACATAGACTTATTTGCGGACGACGAAAACGCCAAATGCCACGCCTTCGCGTCCAGGTTCCACCGTCCAGGGACGCAAGGGAACGCTCTCCTGCTGGAGTGGACAGGAATGTTCGCCTATGCGTTTCCTCCTCTGGCACTGATTCCGAAGGTGGTGGCCAAGCTCATCAGATCGAGCATGGACATGATCCTGATTGCTCCGGATTGGCCGCGACAATGGTGGTATCCAGACCTGTTACATCTGTTGCTGTGTCCACACAGACGCCTGCCGTGCAGGCCAGACCTGTTGAGCAAAATGAACGGGAGGATCCTGCATCCCAACCTCCCGTCGCTGAACCTGACTGCATGGCTCCTGAGGTCTTGCAATATGGACACTTAAATCTGCCTCCGGAATGTATGAATATTTTAAGAGAGGCAAAGAGACCTTCCACAAGGGCGTCTTATGCGTTAAAGTGGAAAAGATTTTTCATTTGGTGTAAGGACCATGGCTTTGAACCCACCAAAGGACAAGAAGAGGTAGTCCTTCCATACCTCCTTTACTTGGCTACATCAGGGTTGAAATACGCTTCTATTAGGGTTCATCTATCCGCCATAGTAGCGTACAGGAAATCACCTACACAAACATCGTTTTTTCAAGTCCCAGTGGTTAAGGATTTCCTTCAGGGGTTAAAGAAGGTCTATCCCCCTGTGAGAAATCCTTCTCCTCCCTGGGAGTTGAACCTGGTTCTCTCCAGGCTGATGTCTACACCGTTTGAGCCTATACACAAGGCCTCCTTGCAGCATCTCACTTGGAAGGCGGCCTTCTTGGTGGCAATAACCTCTGCTCGCAGGGTTAGCGAGATACAAGCACTCTGCACCAAGGAACCTTACACTGTGTTTCACCACAACAGAGTGGTAATGAGGGCTCATCCATCTTTCCTTCCAAAGGTGGTCTCGGATTTTCATATAAATCAAACGATTACCCTTCCTTCGTTCTTTCCTAACCCATCGACCCCAGCTGAGAGGTCGTTGCACTCGTTAGATCTAAAACGGGTACTAAAGTTTTACCTAGAAAAGACGAAGGACACCAGAAAGACAGACCAACTCTTTGTCAATTATGGTTCAATGAGGACGGGGTTTGCAGCAAACAAAAGATCCATCTCCAGATGGATTGTCTCACCTGTATCAGGCTAGCATACCAGCTGGCTGGCAAACCTTTGTTACAATCACCCAAATCTCATTCCACTAGAGGAAAAGCAGCCACAATAGCGTTTTTACATGACATCCCTATGTCAGAAATATGCAAGGCTGCAACATGGAAATCAGTCCATACCTTTACAAGGCATTATTGCCTAGAGTCTGATTCCAGAGCGGAGTCTCAAGTAGGGCAAGCCTCCTTGAGAAACCTATTTGGGTAGAATAAGGCCTACTGTTTGGGCCTACGGATATGAATGTTATCTGTTGATTCCTTTGCCCGCAGGGATGAGGTGAGGCTCGCTACTCTATTCTAATGCTTATGACTATTGATGAGGATCCCCTGGAAGAGAAGGATTAGTTACTTACCTGTAATCCTAGTTCTCTTCCAGGGGTATCCTCATCAAAGTCATAAGCAACCCTCCCGCCTCCCCGGGCAAAGGACTTTGTTTATTAAGTAGGAGATGTTTTAACCTGTTATTACCATGGTTTGGTTTTCAGTCTCCGAAAAAAACAACAGACCTAACTGTAACCCCTGAGGCATGATGGGAAGCTAGGGGCAGAGGTGCCTTAAAGGCACAGCGTCAGTTTTAGTACATTCAGCTACAGGTTAGCTTTTCAGTCTTTTTAGACTGGGTATTTGCAATGCAGCCTGGGAGCTGTATATGCTTACAGTGTGTTATAAGAATGTCTACTGTTTTCTAAGCATTAAAACAGTTTCTAAACAAGCATTGGTGTTGTTTCTCATGTTTCTAATGCAAATACACATGTATGGTGGAAATTCTTCACAGCATATTCCAGCTCTACTGTTTTATTTGGCTGCAATTGCTTATTTTTATATATATATATATATTTATATATATATGTCTATATATATGTGGGGCACATATAATATATTGTTTCCGGGGTCCCGCGCATGGGCGGGAATATTCTAATGCTTATGACTTTGATGAGGATACCCCTGGAAGAGAACTAGGATTACAGGTAAGTAACTAATCCTTCCCTGGTCCCACCCATAGGAGGGACCTAGCAGGTAATCCAGCCCATAGATTTGGTATATAGGTAGGAGCTGAGTCCCAAGACTTTAGATTAATCCTGACTGAAACTGAAACGAAAGTCTGGACCTTCGACGATCTACTTGAATGAAGACGACTAAAGAATCTCCCTTGTGGTCAAGGAGTGACCACCCTGCACAAGCAGGCACCATCCAGCGATCAACTTCTTGCTTTGTCGCCGCCTCCCGCCGGAGCCCGAGCACAGAGCCTGACAAGAACCGGACATCCAACAGCCCGGTCCACAGTCCCAGCAAAGCTGAGACCCGTGGAGGCGATGAGAGACGTGGGACCGGCCATCTTTTAAAGTCTGCGATCTGCTTACTGTGCAGCCCCTGAGGCCTCCTCAAAGTTGTGCATTGGGGATTGAGAAGCCCCAGCCCCGAGCAGCATCTGCACCTAAGATCAGCCCTGCACACTCCACGAGTTCTGCGTGGGGCCCTTTTGCATTTTCCTGCTCGACGCATCTGCCCGGTCACTTGCCCGTTGGCTAGTGGCCGTCTTGGTGACGATCCTTTGAATTTACACCGCTTGTCTGGTTGCTCCAGACTGGCCCTTGCTTCCTTCAAAAGAAGCGGCCCCTCAGACCTTGCTGGTCTGAGTAAGAAGCCAACTTCGTTTCCTGCGTAGGTTGCCTTTGCCAGGGCTTGTTGACTCCAATCCTGAAGCCGACACCGCCGACAGCGAGAGACTACGTGGGACAGTCTGTGCCTGACTCCTGGTCGTCGTTGACGCCTCCTGGTCCACGTGGCTGCAGAGACAAGCTTCCCATCAGCACCTGATTGCTTCGCGACATCGCCTGGTTCCTTCCTGGTCACTGGCTAGTGACCCAGACTCTGTCCCCTCTGCTTTCAGGTCCTCTTCATCTTCGATCCACCCTTGGATCCACCCGGACACTTCTCTCCTGGCCGCCTGCAGCATCTTTTCTCCAGACTCCATAGGATTCGACGACGAAACCCGACACACTTTGACACCTATGCACCCGCTTCCTGTGGGTGAGGTAACGCGAGTACTTCGGTGCTCCTGTGGGTATCCACTATCCAACTGTCTAGGTTTCAAGTAACTTTCACCGAGTCCAGTCAGAAGTACCCTAAAAGAACTAGTTTGTAATTTGTACGTTCCCATTCATTCTCTATGGTAACATGCGTGTGTGATTAGACACTGCACACGCCTCCAGTGGGTCTCCTGCTTCCTAACTCTTTGTAGCTCAGCGTAGCCCCAGCGATGCCCTAGGCCTATTCACTTTTCGTGTAGTGGTCCTTATACCACTATTTTAGTATATGGTTTAACGTGCCCCTAGGGCCCTACTGTATTTTGTGCAACTTATTGTATTTTAATTAAATATCTTGTATTGGGCTTGTGCCTCTGACCTCATAAAGAGTTCAGAGGGTTTGTCTAATAATAAATAACATATATATTTTATATATATCCTGTGTGGTGTCCTTTCATTTGGAATTAAAGGGGTTACATATGGTAAAACAGCTGGCTTCACATCCCCTCTTGAGTTTAGCCTAAGACTGCTTTGTCCATGCTACCCCTAGGATAGCTGGTCTATAAGGTTGATTTTACAACCATCACCCTAAGGGTTGTTAGGACTGGTGCAAGGTGCTCACTAGAATAGTGAACATCATATACCAGGCCAACTTCTCACACTAGGGATTGTGTTCCTATACTTATACTAAGTTTAGGGGTTGGACTAACTCTAAGGTCCCACCTATAGGAGTACCTGGGGAGGGGGTGGTTACACCCCTTCGTCCTTTGTCCAGGTAGTATTCCAAAGTGTTTGACACCAAACTCGACATGTTTTGATTCAGCCATTCCAAAGTTGGCGTTAACGGCGAGGTTATAATGCACTTAAGAGTATATGCTAATGGCTGTATCACAGAACAGCTATAAGGAAGGGATTCCGAAAGTTGCAGAGGGGTTTAGCTCATGCTTGGGCACCCTCACACAAAACCAAGCACTCTGCCTTCAGTGTTGTCAAGGCCTGCCATAGGAGTGACTTATAGGTTTATATGTGTCTGTATATATAGGTAATATAGGTATACTATATCTTAGTAAGAGGTACAAGTACCACCTTTCCCAGGCTGCAGTAGCAGACCTGTGATGCCATTTTGGAAGGCTTCCCAGGGGTGGCATTATACATGCTTCAGGCCCTGGTAGGCCTCTGGGGTACCTATGCCCTTGGTACCTAAGGTACCTTATACTAGGGACTGACAAGGGTAACCCAGTAACCAATCTGAAGTGTACCTAATGTACATGCAATCAATTTAGAGAGTGAACAGCTAGGCTGGGGTCCTGGTTAGCACTGCCCCAGCCAGACTAAAGTCGATAAATCAGTGAAACACAGCAAAAAATGGGGGTAACCATAAGAAGCAGATCCTACTCTCCTACAGGAGACGACTGCCTGCATTCAAAAGCCAGTCATAAAGATATGGGAAGACTTAAACGTCTGATCTGCACAGATGAGCTGCGACCACAGCCATCACTTTCGTGAACACCGAGGGGCGCTGGTAAGGCCAAATGGGAGCACAGTAAATTGAAAATAGTTGTAGCCTACTGTGGACCGTAGGTAACACCGGTGGGCCAGCAGGACTGGAATGTGAAAATAAGCATCCTGCAAGTCCAACGCTACCATCCAGGCTTCCGGGTCGAGGGCAGACTTGATCTGAGCAAGCGTCAATATCTTGAACTTCTCCTTCCGGAGGAAGCGATTGACGTCCCTGAGGCCCAAGATAGGACGCAGGATCTTTTCTTCCTTGGGGACCAGAGAGTAGTGGGAGTACAACCACGACCTACTTCTGGGATGGGAATGCGGTCGATGGCTACCTTGCCCAAGAGAGCCGTAACTTCCTGCTGGAGAAGGGCCAGATGATCCTCCGACATGTGGAGGTATCTCGGTGGCATGGCTGGAGGGGTAGTCTCTAAGGGGAGGGAGTAGCCCCTTCGGACTATTTGCAAAACCCACCTGTCCGAAGTGATGGTGCGCCAGTGGGGGAATCCTGCTGCCCACTGGCTCTTGATGGGCCTTAAAGGTTGGACTAGCAGGGTTTGGAGGCTGCTGTAGAGGAGCACTAGCCCCCGGAACAACAACGGTTGTTCCCACGTCCCTGGTCGTGCAAAGGTTGGGTAACTTGCTGCGGCCTTTGGTTCTGGGCGGGACGTAGCGGGGCACCTCTCCCCTATCCACGAAATGGGCGAAAAGCAGACTGCGGAGGGTGGGTGGAGAGGTTTAAGAACTTGGCCGTAGCCCGTGAGTCCTTGAAACGCTTCAGAGCTTTGTTGCCAAAAATGTGACGGCCATCAAAGGGCATGTCCATGAAGGTGTTCTGGACGTCCCCTGAAAAGCCAGTGAACCTAATCCAGGAGTAGCAACGAAGCGCTACTGAAGATAAAATGGTCCTGCCGAGAGAGTCAGAAGTATCCAGCCCACAACGTAGCGTAAACTTCGCTGCATCCCTCCCGGCAGCAACAGCCTGGGAGAGCACTGCCCCGGCCTCCTACGGACACTGAGGCCGCACCTGAGCCACCGATTCCCACACCGAGTGGGAATAATGGCCCAAGAGACATGCAGTGTTTACGGACCGCAGTCCTAAGCTGGCGGAAGAGAACATTTTCCTACCAAGGTGGTCCAGCTTCTTGGATTCTCTTTCCGGTGGAGCGGTAGGGAAGGGGCTCTTGAAAGTGGAGGATTGGATTACCAAGCTCTAAGGGTTTGGGTGTTCGAAGAGGAAAGTGGAGTCGCCCGGAGCCGGGCAGTGGCGTTGGGCAATCATCCGGTCCACAGGAGCCTCCGTGTTGGGCCTGGACCACGTGCCCAAAAAGACGTCGGTGAGGGCCTCATTAAACGGCAGCAGGTGCTCCAAAGAGCTCGCAGCCGGTTGAAGCACCTCGGTCAGGAGGTTAGTCCTGAGCACCACCGAAGGAAGTTCGAGGTTGAGATCCTCGGCCGCACTACACAACACCACTGCGTATGACGCTCCCTCCTCTGTAGCCACGGTAGGAGGATACAACATGCCACGGTCAGGGGAGGTGACCAAACCACTGGAATCCCCCAGTTTCTCTCCAGTCCTGTTCACTGTCAAACTGGTCAGTTAGAGGGTCACCTGACCCCTCCCAGTCCTCCTCCTCATCCTCTGGGTGCCATTGTGGTTGAAAAGGGACCCCATGAGTGAACAGGGTCACAAATACCCCACCCGGCGCCAGATCCGACTTTGGACGACGCCGGTCCGGCTCAGAGTGAACGTCGTGATTGACGCCAGCCGGGGGGGCCATCCAGCGTCGAGCACAGTTGTGGTGCAGTCGGAAGTGGTGCTGGTGGAGACATAAAGAGGTCAACCGGCGCCGATCTGGATCCAGGCATGGATCCAAGGGGACCTGCGGCGCTGGGGCCAGAGCCGCTGGCAGCGAAGATCAAGGCCCCCCAACTGAGTCTGCGGGCTCGAAGTTGAGCCGGCCGGGTCGGTCCACCCAAAGATGGCATGCATCGCCTCGTAGAACGTACAAAGCTGGGCGGGAGTCACTCCGGGTCCCAGAAAGGGAGGGAAACCTGGAGTTGACTCTTCGGGCTCTGCGCGCAAAGCTGCGAGAGGGGCACCACCCGCGTGCCTCTTTGGATCGGCCGACCGACGAGAAGTCGAAGAGCGAAGATGCTTCTTCGACATCTACTTATGCTTTGACTTACCCGAGTGCGAATACTTGGAAGATTTCAAACTGGAATGGTGGTGGCTCTGCGACCGGGACCTCGAACGGCGCAGAGCCGACTGCCGATGCTCAAGCAGCTTTCGGGACCTCTCCCGCAAAGCCTTCGGGCCATCGACCTTTAGTTAGGGCACGACTTGGGGTCGTGGTCGCGCTCCAGGCAAAAAAGACACATGCGGTGCGGGTCCGTCACTGACATCATGCAATGACAGGAACCGCAGGCCTTGAAACCGGGCATCCCTCATGCACCTTTGGAGTCGAAGACTCGAAAAAGGGAGTAGAGAAAAGTTAGTCAAAAAATGACTGCGGTACCGCACTTCCCGGATCTAAGCTAGCTGGCGCAGAAAAAGAAAGAACTGACGTTCGCGTGCAAGGACGGCATCTAAGTAGCTGCCGATGACGGATGTGAAGCCGACCCATGCCACCTTCCGACGCGCAGAGGTACTGCTGACAAAAACACTTTCCGGATCCAGTCTGATGCCTGGGGGCAATTCTAAGGTAAGGAATCTATAACTAACATGATTCTTTCAGACAGGGTATCTATTCTAAAGGTATGAAATCTATAACTAATTGTCTCTTTCAGATGAACAAGTTACTTGCCTCCGGTAACGATAGATCTGTAAGAGACATAGATTAGATAAAGATTCCTTACCACGACACCCATCCTCCCTGTTCTGCAAACTGACTTCGAGACGTTCTTCAACTCTACTCTGTCCGAGTACTAGGTGGCGCAGGATTAATGACTGCTCTACGTATTATCGACTTCATTTCGTATTCATTTGTTTGATTCTGATACTGGTGATTGACAAGACCCAATTTTACGCACACGGGATGTTTCGTGTCCTTCTGTAATATCTGAGTTCTATGAGGAATATCCATGAGAAATATCTCATCTACAGTTTGAATTATCACGTGAAGCACCTTGTCTCACAACTAATAGATTTTAAAAGACAGTTCGATCCACAGTCATCCATGGGATGCAGTCACGATACTTTATAAACAGATAACAATATCTCTATACAGACTACAATTTATTAACAGTCCTGAGGATGGTTTCAGCAAACTAACGCCTGAGAAACTGAAACGTCGACTATACACCTTATCCCTCTCTTTGTTTTACTCAATGTGATTTGGGATAGGTGTTATTTTAGGTTCTGTTGTGTCACCTTGTAATTTACTTATGTGTGTACCTACAGTCCTAATTTCTATTTGTTTATTGATCTGTATACGTAGCTGATTTCTTTGACTGAGCTATTTGATAAAGATATATTTTTTCGTATACACCTTGTGTCGTTGTCTATATGTTTATATGTTATATGTTGATGCAATGCTCTTTCTCAAACTAGCAAATTGTTGATATATTCACTTTAAGGACAAGTGACTAGTCCTTCTCAGAACAACTTTAACTAAACAAAATATAGATTGAATAAATTCCCTTGAAGGCAAATTTACCTTTTCAATTCTAGGGTTAAGGACTTCCTTTCAGGGCCCTAGTTTTGTGCACCATTGGTCAGTGTTTTGAATCGCTCTGCGCTTTTGGCATGGAATGTCGTGTGAAGAACTGACGTCCGTGCGCGAGGGTGGTATCTGAAAGAAACACGTTAGTTAGATGCCTTACCTTAGAATTACCCCAGGCTTCAGACTGGATCCGGAAAATTTTCGTCAGCAGTACCCCTGCGTGTCGGTAGGCGTCGTCTGCGGCTCCGCGTCCGTCGTCTGCGGCTCCGCATCGGTCGTCTGTGTCGTAATCGCTGGGATGACGTTGTCGGAGTAATTAAACGCCGCCCTCGCGCACTGACGTCAGTTCTTCTATTTCCGCACCAGCAAGCGCAGATCCGGGAAGAGCGTACCCTTAGTTATTTTTTGACTAAACCTTTGGACACCTGTTACCGACTGATGTCGGTTACCGATCCCCACCGCCGGTGTCTCTACTGTCTAGGGGCCGACCACGACGACAAGTCGTGCCCCAACTGCCGGGCCTTGACGTCGAAGGCTAGGCGGCACCTGTCCCGCAAGCTGCTCGTGATCCGGCAGACGGCTCTGCGCCGCTCGAGGTCCCGGTCGAGGTGGAGGTCGAGGGACCAGTCTCGGAGCCGGAGTCATCACCGCTTGTTGGGATCCAAATCGTCGCACTTGGGTGAGTCGAGGCATGGGAAGAAGAAGTCAAAGAAACACCATCGTTCTTCGACCTCCCCTCGCCGGTGGCACGACTCGGCCGAGGGTTCAGGTGGCGCCGTCCGCACAGTCGCATCCAGCTCCACACCCTCCGGTCCCTGGGCTCAATGCGACTCCGAAGCAGATTCAAGACTTCCTCGTGGCCATGAGGAGTCTCTTTCCGCCATCGGGCCCTGCCGGCGTGGGCCCGACTGGGGGTCCTTGCCCTGTGTTGCCGGCGGCTTGAGCCCTGGTGCCGCTGGCAACTTCGGCGCCGCAGGACCCAGTGGGAACCAGGCCTGGATCCCGGCCGATGGCGGTTGACCTCACGACTCCTCCGCCGACCCTAACCACCACTGAGCCACCTCCAGCGCCGTCCTCGGGTGACGTCGGCCCCGGTTTCAGCCCGGGCCTGGCATCGGACCGGTGCAGATCAGCGCTGTCTCTGACGCCGACTGGTGAGTTGTTCACCTACGCCCCGGCTCCCTCATTTCTGCCTGTTTACCAGGACACGGATGAAGGGGAGGACTGGGAGGGGTCTGAGGACCCCCTGGCACAGCAGTGCCAGTTAAGTCAGGAACTAGGCAGATGAGCTAGGGAGGCCAGTGGTCTGGACACTTTGCCTGACACTGGTTTTCTCTCTCCTCTTTGCGTGGCTACGGAGGAGTGAGCCACTTATGCTGTGGTGCTGCGCAAGGCGGCCAAGGCCTTAGGCCTTTAGCTACCTGCAGCTGCCATGAGGACTAACTCCTCACTGAGGTGCTTCAACCGCCAGTAACCTCCTCAGAGCCATTACTGCAATTTAATGAAGCTCTCACTGGTATTCTGTTGGGCACTTGGTCCAAGCCCACCACAGTCCCTCCTGTGGATCGGAACTTGGCCCGGCGTCACCACCCTGCTCCGGGTGAACCCTGCTTTCTGTCCACCCACCCCACCCCTGAGAGTCTGGTTATCCAGGCCTCCACGTCCCAAACCGCCTTCCCGACTGCACCACCAGACGGGAATCCAAAAGGCTGGAACAGTTTGGCAAGAAACTGTTTTCCTCCCTCAGTCTGGGATTGCGAAGTAATAATACAGCATGCCTTTTGGACTGTTACACCCACTCTCTGTGGGATACGGTGGCGGAAGTGCTGCCCCAGTGTCCGGAGGAGGCCAGGGCACAGCTCGCCCAAGCTCTTGCTGAGGGGAGGGATGCTGCCGGTTGTGAGAAGTTGGCCTGATATATAGTGCTCACTATTCTAGTGATCACTGTGTATCATACCAAACGACCCTTATTGATGATTGGTTGTAAGTCAACCTTATAGACCAGCTATCCTATTAGCGTGGACAAAAGCAGTCTTCAGGCTAAACTCTAGAGGGCGTGTTAAGCCAGCTGTTTTACCATCACATATACCCCTTGAACACCAAGTGAAAGGACACCACACAAGTTGTTATAAAAATAAAGGATTTTTATTAATAACAAGTCTACCCTGAACTCTTTATGAGTCAGGGAGCTAAGCACAATACAAAACTCTTACGAAAATACTTCAAGTTGCACAATTTACACAAATGCCCGAGGGGCACGAAAAACCATATACACTAAAAGTGGAATGCGAAATACTAGCAGGTGAGTAACTCGATCCAGAGGCTTCAGGATCGCTAGG
Source organism: Lissotriton vulgaris (assembly GCF_964263255.1). Taxonomy (NCBI): domain Eukaryota; kingdom Metazoa; phylum Chordata; class Amphibia; order Caudata; family Salamandridae; genus Lissotriton; species Lissotriton vulgaris. The sequence goes on from NC_141700.1 coordinate 609,824,989, forward strand.
ACTACACTACTGACCTCGAAGGTTAGGAGCAGGAGGCCTAGGGAGATCGGGTGCAGAGTGTGCACTCTCACGCGGGATGCGGGACAAAGTCTATGGAGGCTAGTATTTCTAAAGTTACTGTTTCCGGACGAATCCGACTAGGTAGACTTAAAACGAAAAAGGATCTGGACACTTGGATAGTGAACCTACGTTGGAGCACCAAAATGCTTGGGTTACCTAGCCCAGGGGCTGCGGCTGCATAGGGTTCAAAAGACGTCGGGATTCCTCGTTGTAGTCTATGGAGCCTGAAAGAAGTTGCTGGCAGGCGACCAGTGAAGATGTTAGGTGTGATCCAAGCCTGGATCGGTGATGGAGACGACCTGAAAGCAGAGGGGACTCAGTTCTTAATCACTAGCCAGTGATTGTGTGGGCACCAGGATGGCACCGGATGAGGTCACCGCGATCAGGTGAGTGGGCGACGCTGGACTCTGCAGTCACAAGGGCCAGGAGGCGTTGTCGGCGACCAGGCTGGAGGTTCGAGCTGTCCCACGATGGTGTCTGCTGTCGGCGATGCTGATACCAGGATTGGAGCAACAAGCCTTGGCAAAGGCAAGCCCACGCGGTGGAGTCAAAATGGCGTCTGGAGCGGACCAGGAGTGTCCGGGGTGCTCCTCTTTTGGAAGGGAGCAAGGGCCAGTCTGGAGCAATCAGACCAGCGGTGAAAACATCGTGGTACGTCGTCAGGAGGGCCACTAGCCAACGGGCAAGTGACCGGACAACGTGGCAAGCAGCAGAGAGCAGAAGGGCCCCACGCAGATCTCGTGGATGCTGGGGGGCTGGAATTTGTGGCCTGGAGCTGCTCTGGGTTTGGGCTTCTCAAACCCCAGTGCACTCACTCGAGGATCCCTCGGCGGTCGTGCTGGTTAAGCGTTGTGCAGGTTTTGAAGATGGCCGGTCCCTCAGGTCTCGTCACACCCACGAATCTCAGCTGGGCTGATGATGCATGTAGAGGTCAGAGATGCCGGGGAATCCGGGTCTCGTCGAGCTGGTCAGTCTTGATCCGGAGGATGGACGTGCAGCAAACCGCGATGCTTAGGTGGTGCCTGCGGGTGCAGGGTGGCTACTCCTTAGCCACAAGGGAGAGTCTTCAGAGAATGTCAAGAGTTCCTTTCGTGGAAAGTAGTTCAAGATTCAAGATTATCTAATTTGGGAAGGGGGCCTGCTCCTACCTTCATTCTAAGAAAAGGGGCTGGCACGCGACTAGGTCCTGCCCATGGGTGGGACCAGGAGGGGGGTGCTTACACCCCTCTCCTTTGTCCGGACTTTCCCCAGCTCAGGGGCTGGGGTGCCCCTGGAACTGGTTTGAGCCGGCATATGCACAGTGTGAGAAGTTGGCCTGATATGCAGTGCTCACTATTCTAGTGATCACTATGCATCAGTCCAAACGACCCTTATGGTGATTGGTTGTAAGTCAACCTTATAGACCAGCTATCCTAGTAGCGTGGATACGAGCAGTCTAAGGCTAAAGACTCGAGAGGGCGTGTTAAGCCAGCTGTTATACCACACATATACCCCTTGAACACCCAGTGAAAGGACACCACACAAGTGTTATGAAAATAAACAAGATATTTATTAAGAATCACAACAGCCCTGTACTCTTTATGAGGACAGGGTACTAAGCACAAAACAAAACTCTTACGAAAATACTTAAGTTAGCACAGTATATACAAATGCCCGAGGGGCACGGAAAACCATATACTCTGAAAGTGGAATGCGAAATTACTAGCAGGTAAGTACAGTACTAATAGGCTTTGGAATCGCTAGGACTTGACTATAGAATCGTTAGATTACTTCTAGGAGACCCAGGGGACTCGGGTGCAGAGTGTGCACTCTCACGCGTGATGCGGGACAAAGTCTATCGTAGCTAGATTTCACAGAGTTAGTGTTCTCGGGCGAACCCGACCTGGTAGGAGGAAAACGAAAGTGGATTCTGACCCTTGGATAGTGAGGCTATGCTGGGGCACCAAAATGCCGAAGTTACCTAGCCCAGGGGCTGCAGCTGCATAGGTCTCAAAAGACGTCGGGAATCCTCGTAGACGGACCAGGAGCCTGGAAGAAAGATGCTGGCAGGCGACCAGTGAAGAGAGTTCGAAGTGATCCAAGCCTGGATCTTGAAGATGGATGACACCTGAAAGCAGAGGGGACCAAGTTCGTGACTACTAGCCAGTAGTCAGGTGGCACCAGGAGGGCACCGGATGGTAGTCACCTCGACTAGGTGAGTGGGTGACGCTGTGCTCTGCAGATCTCACGGACCAGGAGGCGTTGTCGGCGACCAGGATGGAGGAGCGAGCTGTCTCACGATGGATGAAGCTGTCGGCGTCGCTGGACCCAGGATTGGGCAACAAAGCCTTGGCAAATTCAAGCCCACGCGGTGGACTCAAAATGGCGTCTGGAGTGGACCAGGAGGGTCCGGGGTGCTTCTCTTGAAGAAGGAAGCAAGGGCCAGTCTGGAGCAACCAGACCAGCAGCAGTGATGTCGTCGGGCGTCGTTCAGAAGGCCACAAGCCAGCGGGCTAGTAGCCAAACAACGCGGTGAGCACCAAAAAGCAGAAGGGCCCCACGCAGATCGTGGAGATGCTGGGAGGCTGAACTTCGGTGCTGGAGCTGCTCAGGGTCGGGGCTTCTCGGACCCCAAAGCACTCACCAGAGGGACACTCGGCGGGCTTGTTGTGAAGAAGTCGTGCAGTCTTGGCGATCGTCGGTCCCTCGAGGTCTCGTCGCACTCACGGTTCTCAGCTTGGCTGTAGAGGTGAGTAGAGGTCAGAGGTGCCAGGGAAGCCGGGTCTCGTCGAGCTGTGTCGTCGGATTCCTGAGGAAGGACTTGCAGCAGACCGCAGTGTTCTTGATGGTGCCTGCGGATGCAGGGTGACTACTCCTTAGCCACAAGGGAGAATCTTGAAGAAGAAATCTTGATGTCCTTTCGCAGAAAGTCGTGTCTTGATTCCAAAGATGATCTAATTTGAACAGGGGGCCCGCTCCTATCTTTATACTAAGAAAAGGGGCTGACCCGGTGACTAGGTCCTGCCTATGGGTGGGACTAGGAGGGGGGTGGTTACACCCCTCTCCCATGCCGGACTTCCCCCAGGCCAGGGGCTGGTGTGCCCCTGGAACTGGTTCTGACCGGCCTATGTGTAGTGAGCACCGGGGTGCCACTCAGCAGTCACCTTCCTGTAAAGCCCTGCCTACCCAGGATACACAAAACCCTGTCTGGGACGGTGCTAGCACCGCCCTCGACAGGAAACCCTTTGTCCAGGCTCCCCTCGCTGGAAGGACTCCCAGCTGCAGGGGGTCAGACTCGTGTCTGTGGTGGCAGCATCCATTTTGTGGAGCTGAGGCTTCGTTTAACTTTATTTATTTATTTATTAATGACATTTGTAGAGCGCGTACAATTACCCGTGGGCGTCTCGGCGCTAAAACCTTTAACCGGGGTTCACAGTTACATACATGTCGTGTCCCTCTAGAAAGGTGGAATGCTAACCCCGTCGCCAGAATTGGCGAGGGGTTAGTATTCCAATTCGTATGACACCTTACTCGACATGTTTTGATAAAGCAATACCAAAGATAGCATTTAACCGCGAGGATTATAATGCACTTAAGAGTATATGGTATGCGTTATCATGGAACAGCTATTAGGACTTGGTTCCGCAAGCTGCAGACAGGCTCAGCTCATGCCAGAGCGCCATCTCACACGATTCCAAGCACTCTGCCTTCAGGATTGTCAAGGCCTGCCATAGGAGTGACTGATAGGAATCTGCGTGTCCATTTTTAGGGTTAGATATAGGTATACTATATCTACAGCAAAGGGTGATTACACGACTTTGCCCCAGCTGTCATGCAGCCAGTTGTGTCAAATTTAGGAGGCCAGCCAGGGGTGGCATAATACATGCTTCAGCCCCTGGTAGGCCCTGGGTACACCTATGCCCTGAGTTACAGGGTCTGACAAGGTGGCCCAGTACCAATTGGTAAATGCACCTAGGGTACACGTTGTAATTTAGAGAGAGAACAGCCAGGCTGTGGGTCTGATTGGCAGGCCCACAGCCAGAGAAAGTCGTAAACCAGTGAAACAAAAGCAAAAAATCTGGTTGATCATAGGATTGCAGACCCTACTCTCCTACACACAGTGAGCACCGGGGTGCCACTTGCAGTCACCTTCCTCTCAGCCCTGCCTACCTGGGATACACAAAACCCTGTCTGGGATGGTGCTAGCACCGCCCCTGACAGGAAACCCTTTGTCCGAGCTCTCCTTTCTGGAAGGACTCCCAGCAGCAGGAGGTCTGACTTGTGTCTGTGGTGGCAGCATCCATTTTGTGATGCTGAGGCTCGAGTTAACTTTAACCGGGGTTCACAGTTACATACATGTCGTGTCCCTCTAGAAGGGTGGAATGCTAACCCCGTCGCCAGAATTGGCGAGGGGTTAGTATTCCAATTCGTATGACACCTTACTCGACATATTTTGTTAAAGCGATACCAAAGTTGGCAAATAACCGCGAGGATTATAATGCACTTAAGAGTATATGGTACGCGTTATCATGGAACAGCTATTAGGACTCAGTTCCGCAAGCTGCAAACGGGCTCAGCTCATGCCAGAGCATCATCTCACATAATTCCAAGCACTCTGCCTTCAGGATTGATAAGGCCTGCCATAGGAGTGACTGATAGGAATGCATGTGTCCATTTTAGGGTTAGATATAGGAATACTATATCTAAAGCAAAGGGTGATTACACCACCTTGCCCCAGCTGTCGTGCAGCCAGTTGTGTCAGATTTGGGTGGCCAGCCAGGGGTGGCATAATACATGCTGCAGTCCCTGGTAGGCTCTGGGTACACCTATGCCCTGGATACTTAAGGTATGCTGTACAGGGACTGATAAGGTGGCCCAGTACCAATTGGTAAATGCACCTAAGGTACATGTGTGTCAATTTAGAGAGAGAACAGCGAGGCTGTGGATCTGATTAGCAGGCCCACAGTCAGGGAAAGTCGTAAACCAGTGAAGCAAAAAGCAAAAAATCGGTGGTGACCATAGGATTGCAGACTCCACTCTCCTACGTAACCCCCCCCCCCCAAACTTAGGGACATTAAACTAACCTTGACCAGGTGAGTCTTCTTGTTCTAAGTGGAAGTACCGGGAGAGACCATCTGCATTACCATGGTCAGTCCCTGGGCGGTGCTCCACTGTAAAGTCCATCCCCTGTAGGGAAATGGACCACCTAAGAAGTTTGGGGTTTTCACCCTTCATTTGATTTAGCCATAAGAGGGGCTTATGGTCGGTCTGAATCTTGAAGTGAGTGCCAAACAAGTATGGCCTCAGCTTCTTCAGGGCCCAAACCACAGCAAAGGCCTCCCTCTCTATAGCTGACCAATGTTTCTCTCTAGGGGTCAGCCTTCTACTTATAAAAGCAATGCGCTGGTCATGACCATCAATATTCAGTTGAGAAAGAACAGCTCCCACACCCAACTCGGAAGCATCTGTTTGGACATTGAATGGCTTGGAGTAGTCTGGACTCTTGAGAATAGGTGCAGTGCACATGGCCTGCTTTAGGTCATCGAATGCCTTCTGACAGCTAACTGTCCACTGAAATTTCTTTGGCATTTTCTTACTTGTCAGGTCATTAAGTGGAGTCACAATGGTTCCATAATTTCTGACAAATTTCCTATAGTAACCAGACAGGCCCAAGAAAGCTCTGACCTGTGTCTGGGTGGTTGGAGGAGCCCAGTCCTTAATGGCCTGTATCTTGCTCTCCAAAGGTTGAACTTGGCCTCCACCTACAAGGTGGCCCAAGTATACAACTTGACTCTGCCCTATCTGGCACTTGGTAGCCTTGATAGTGAGGCCTGCCTTTTGCAGGGCCTCTAAAACTTTCCTCAGGTGGATCAGGTGATCCTCCCAGGTGGAGCTAAAGACAGCAATATCATCTAGATATGCTGCACAGAAGTCATCCAGCCCAGAGAGAACTTGGTTCACCAACCTTTGAAAAGTGGCAGGTGCATTCTTCAAACCAAAGGGCATCACCACAAACTGGTAATGACCTCCTGGGGTAGAAAATGCTGTCTTGGCCTTGGCATCCTCAGCTAACCTGATTTGCCAATAGCCAGCTGTCAGGTCAAAAGTGCTCAAGAACTTGGCAGAAGCCAATCTGTCAATGAGCTCATCTGCTCTTGGTATTGGATGGGCATCTGTCTTAGTGACAGCATTGAGACCCCTGAAGTCTACACAAAACCTCATCTCTCTCTTACCATCTTGGGTGTGAGGTTTAGGCACTAGAACTACAAGACTAGCCCAAGGGCTCTCTGAGGGTTCAATGACTCCCAATTCCAACATTTTCTGTACTTCTTGTTTGATACAGTCCCTGACGTGGTCAGGTTGCCTGTAGATTTTACTCTTTATAGGCAGACTGTCACCAGTGTCCACCTCATGGGTGCACCAGTTTGTCTGACTGGGTGTCAGAGAGAACATTTGTCTGAAGGATTGAAGAACTTGTTTACAATCCTCTTGCTGATGCTCAGAGAGGCTGTCAGAAAAGACTAAACCATCTACTGACCCATCATCAGGGTTCTGAGTGAGCAGGTCTGGGAGAGGGTCACTCTCTTCCTCCTGCCGCTCATCTGTAGCCATGAGCAAGCCCATGTCTTCCCTGTTGACAAATGCCTTAAGCCTGTTCACATGAAGTACTCTGTGAGGGCTCCTGGGAGTTTCAAGGTCCACCAGGTAGGTGACCTCTCCCTTTTGCTCAATAATGGTATGGGGTCCAGATCACTTGTCTTGGAGAGCTGCTGGGGCCACTGGCTCCAACACCCACACCTTCTGTCCTGGGTGATACACAGTCAGGACAGCCTTTTGGTCATGCCAAGCTTTTTGGAGTTCTTGGCTGGCCTCAAGGTTTTTAGATGCCTTCTCCATGTACTCTGCCATCCTGGAGCAGAGACCAAGTACATAGTCCACTATGTCCTGTTTAGGCTTTTTGAGAGGTAACTCCCATCCTTCCTTCACAAGACACAGGGGTCCTCTTACAGGGTGCCCAAAGAGAAGTTCAAAAGGGCTGTAACCAACCCCCTTCTGTGGGACCTCTCTGTAAGCAAACAGAAGGCAGGGTAAAAGGATGTCCCATCTTCGCCTAAGCTTTTCAGGTAACCCTTTTATCATCCCTTCGAGGGTCTTGTTGAACCTTTCAACAAGCCGATTGCATTGTGGATGATAGGGGGTGGTGAACTTGTAGTTGACACCACACTCCTTCCACATAGCAGTCAAGTATCCTGACATGAAGTTTGCACCTCTGTCAGAGACAACCTCCTTAGGAAACCCCGCTCTGGAGAAAACTCCAAGTAGGGCCCTGGCCACAACAGGAGCTGTAGTGGTCCTAAGGGGAATAGCTTCTGGATACCTGGTGGCATGATCCACTACCACCAGTATAAATCTGTGCCCAGATGCTGTTGGGGGGTCCATTGGTCCAACAATGTCAATCCCCACTCTTTCAAAGGGTACCCCCACCACAGGTAGTGGTATAAGGGGGGCCTTTGTGGTGCCACCTGATTTGCCACTGGCTTGACAGGTGACACATGGGCGACAAAACTCTATGGTGTCTTCAGACATATGAGGCCAGTGAAAGTGTGGGACAAGTCTTTCCCAAGTCTTGCTCTGGCCTAAGTGACCTGCAAGGGGAATCTCATGGGCTAAGGTAAGAAGGAAACCTCTCAGAGACAAGGGGATGACCAGCCTCCTGGTAGCACCAGGCTTGGGGTCTCTTGCCTCAGAGTAAAGGAGTCCATCTTCCCAATACACTTTATGGGCACCTGTGGCATTCCCTGCAGCCTCAGCAGCAGCTTGCTGTCTGAGGGTTTTCAGAGATGAACAGTCTAATTGTGCCTGTCTCAAGTCTGCCCTGGAAGGTCCCCCTGTCCCAAGAAACTCAACCTGTTCAGGCTCAAGTTCTTCTAGGACAGTTCCTTCTGGGGTCTTTGGGTCAGTCTCCTGTGAGAGCTGATCCTCTCCTTGAGGCAAGGGGGAAGGCACTGCATTAACCCTACTGTTCTTTCTCTTGGTGAGTGTCTGGTCCATTGTTCCAGGATCCAGCACTAGTTCAGCTGGGCATTTTTTGGCCTGTGACCTAGTCACAGCAAGGACATGTGCTGACAAACCTAACATCTCCACATGAGTCCTATACTCCACATCTGACCATAGGGAGGATTCCAAATCATTGCCCAAAAGACAGTCCACTGGGAGGTCTGAACTAACAACAACCCTTTTGAGGCCATTTACCCCTCCCCAGGAGAAATTAACAAGTGCCATACTATGGGTGGTAGTGACATTGCTAGCGTTGGTCACTAGGTAGTCTGAACCTAGTATTACCTGATCAGGGTCCACAAAGTTTGGTGTCGCCATAGTGACACTGGCACAAGTGTCCCTGTAGGCCTGAGCCAATTTTCCATTGATTAAAGGCGCCTGCCTGTACTTGCCCAGGGTACTGGGACTTATTGTAGGGGTCAAATCCATGTCCCCAGTACAAACAAGAACAGCCTGGGTAGGTACTCTGACTAGGTCAGAGCCTGCCTCAGATACCAATGTCAACCCCACTATAGCCTTAGGGGAGCACTACCACTACTAACTGAACTAGCGGTTGCAGGTGCCTTAGGGGCAGTAGTGGTAGGAGCTGGGCCTTTCTTGGTGCACTCACTAAACCAGTGAGTATTACTTTTACAGTACTGGCACCATGGTTTCTTCTGACCATTATTCTTCTTCTTTTGGGAATTCTGGGACCCACCCTCCTTAGATTGTTGGGGCCCTGTTGAAGACTTCTGGTCATTTTGCTTATTCTCATTACCCTTCTGGTCTGCTTTCTTCTGGCCACCACCCTGGTTCTGGTTCTGCTGGCTGACCCTTGTCCTGACCCATCTGTCTGCCTTCTTTCCCAATTCTTGGGGAGAGGTCAGATCTGAGTCAATAAGGTGCTGATGCAACAACTGATTTTGACAATTACTTAAGATTTGTTCTCTCATAATTAGGTTATACAATCCTGTATAATCAGTAACTTTACTTCCCAGTAACCAGCCTTCAAAAGCCTTAGTGGCACAATCAACAAAGTCAGCCCAATCCTGAGACTGAATTTTCTGGATGTCTCTGAACAGCAACCTGTACTGCTCAGTTGTTAGGCCAAACCCATCAATCAGTGTATTCTTCAGGACTTGGTAATTGTTAGCATCCTCAGCTCTAGTAGTGAGGAGCTTATCTCTACCTTTGCCTTCAAAGGAGAGCCACAGACAAGCTGCCCACTGACTCTGGGGAATGCACTGGACAGTGCAGGCCCTTTCCAAAGCAGTCATCCATTTGTGGATGTCATCCCCTTGTTTAAAGGGGGCACTATTTTACTCAGGTGTCTAGTATCAAAACTCCTGTCCTTATCTCTAGGGATAATGCTGCCACCTGTGGGGTCTGCCCCACTCAATTTCTGCTCTCTGGCAAAGGCAAGTCTCTCTTTGGCAAGGGCAAGTTCTTCCCTCTCAATCCTCAGATTGATTTCCCTCATCTTAGCTTCATGCTCTCTTTTCTGAGGGGATGTCATCCCTCTGTGAGAAGATGCCTGAGAGCCATTGGTATGAATAGATCTGTTAGAGCCTCTGGAATGAGACCTAATTCGTCTATTCCCAATGTTAAACCTGCCTGAGAGTGGGCCTGGGGGTCCCCCAGTTCCATTCTCATGCATGCTTAAGTTGGTCCTGGTGAGCCTACTGACTACTTCCTGACCTTTGTCTGCCTCATCCCCTGACAACTCCTGTTCCTCTTCCTCCTCTTCACTTTCTGTTCCATTGAGGTTGAGGTCAGGGTTCCCTCCAAGGGGGGCATGCTCCCATCTGGATTAGAAGGGCCTGTGTTAGAAGCTCTTCTGGCATCATATGTCTCTAAGAGACCTATCAGAAAGGGAGTGGTAGGGTTAGAACCCTGTTTTAGTTTCCTGGAGGTACACAATTGTCTCATATCCTGGAAGCTAAGAGCTGCATATCTGGAAATGACCTGTGGAGGGTCAATGACCACAAGGGGAGTCTCTGCAGACTCTCTATGGGTAGACATGCTTCTAGTGAGGTGTAAGTGGTGCACTTACCTACACTATGGGTTTACCTACTGATCCCTTGCTAAGAGTTGTAGTCAGGGTGTGCTAGGCCCTGTTACCCTACAACAGCTGGTTCAGTAGAACTCAGAGTATTCTAAGCTAAGTTATATGTACATTGGTACTTATGTGATCTTTCAAGTGATATTCTTAGGATACGTGCGAGGTAAAACAGCAAGCTCAAATCCCAACCGCTGCACACCAATGTGAGAAGTTGGCCTGATATATAGTGCTCACTATTCTAGTGATCACTGTGTATCATACCAAACGACCCTTATTGATGATTGGTTGTAAGTCAACCTTATAGACCAGCTATCCTAGTAGCGTGGACAAAAGCAGTCTTCAGGCTAAACTCTAGAGGGCGTGTTAAGCCAGCTGTTTTACCATCACATATACCCCTTGAACACCAAGTGAAAGGACACCACACAAGTTGTTATAAAAATAAAGGATATTTATTAATAACAAGTCTACCCTGAACTCTTTATGAGTCAGGGAGCTAAGCACAATACAAAACTCTTACTTCAAGTTGCACAATTTACACAAATGCCCGAGGGGCACGAAAAACCATATACACTAAAAGTGGAATGCGAAATACTAGCAGGTGAGTAACTCGATCCAGAAGCTTCAGGATCGCTAGGACTACACTACTGACCTCGAAGGTTAGGAGCAGGAGGCCTAGGGAGATAGGGTGCAGAGTGTGCACTCTCACGCGGGATGCGGGACAAAGTCTATGGAGGCTAGTATTTCTAAAGTTACTGTTTCCGGACGAATCCGACTAGGTAGACTTAAAACGAAAAAAGATCTGGACACTTGGATAGTGAACCTACGTTGGAGCACCAAAATGCTCGGGTTACCTAGCCCCGGGGCTGCGGCTGCATAGGGTTCAAAAGACGTCAGGGAATCCTCGTTGTAGTCTATGGAGCCTGAAAGAAGAAGTTGCTGGCAGGCGACCAGTGAAGATGTTCGGTGTGATCCAAGCCTGGATCGGTGATGGAGACGACCTGAAAGCAGAGGGGACTCAGTTCTTAATCACTAGCCAGTGATTGTGTGGGCACCAGGATGGCACCGGATGAGGTCACCGCGATCAGGTGAGTGGGTGACGCTGGACTCTGCAGTCACACGGGCCAGGAGGCGTTGTCGGCGACCAGGCTGGAGGTACGAGCTGTCCCACGATGGTGTCTGCTGTCGGCGATGCTGGGACCAGGATTGGAGCAACAAGCCTTGGCAAAGGCAAGCCCACGCGGTGGAGTCAAAATGGCGTCTGGAGCGGACCAGGAGGGTCCGGGGTGCTCCTCTTTTGGAAGGGAGCAAGGGCCAGTCTGGAGCAATCAGACCAGCGGTGAAAACGTTGTGGTACGTCGTCAGGAGGGCCACTAGCCAACGGGCAAGTGACCGGACAACGTGGCAAGCAGCAGAGAGCAGAAGGGCCCCACGCAGATCTCGTGGATTGCGGGGGACTGGACTTCGGTGCTGGAGCTGCTCTGGGTTGGGGCTTCTCAAACCCCAGTGCACTCACTCGAGGATCCCTCGGCGGTCGTGCTGGTTAAGCGTCGTGCAGGTTTTGAAGATGGCCGTTCCCTCCGGTCTCGTCACACCCACGAATCTCAGCTGGGCTGATGATGCAGGTAGAGGTCAGAGATGCCAGGGAATCCGGGTCTTGTCGAGCTGGTCAGTCTTGATCCGGAGAATGGACGTGCAGCAAACCGCGATGCTTAGGTGGTGCCTGCGGGTGCAGGGTGGCTACTCCTTAGCCACAAGGTAGAGTCTTCAGAGAATGTCAAGAGTTCCTTTCGTGGAAAGTAGTTAAAGATTCACGATTATCTAATTTGGGAAGGGGGCCTGCTCCTACCTTCATTCTAAGAAAAGTGGCTGGCACGCGACTAGGTCCTGCCCATGGGTGGGACCAGGAGGGGGGTGGTTACACCCCTCTCCTTTGTCCGGACTTTCCCCAGCTCAGGGGCTGGGGTGCCCCTGGAACTGGTTTGAGCCGGCATATGCACAGTGAGCACCGGGGTGCCACTTGCAGTCACCTTCCTCTCAGCCCTGCCTACCTGGGATACACAAAACCTTGTCTGGGATGGTGCTAGCACAGCCTCTGACAGGAAACCCTTTGTCCGAGCTCTCCCCGCTGGAAGGATTCCCAGTAGCAGGAGGTCAGACTTGTGTCTGTGGTGGCAGCATCCATTTTGTGATGCTGAGGCTCGAGTTAACTTTAACCGGGGTTCACGGTTTCATACATGTCGTGTCCCTCTAGAAGGGTGGAATGCTAACCCCGTCGCCAGAATTGGCGAGGGGTTAGTATTCCAATTCGTATGACACCTTACTCGACATGTTTTGATAAAGCGATACCAAAGTTGGCAAATAACCGCAAGGATTATAATGCACTTAAGAGTATATGGTACGCGTTATCATGGAACAGCTATTAGGACTTGGTTCCGCAAGCTGCAAACGGGCTCAGCTCATGCCAGAGCACCATCTCACATAATTCCAAGCACTCTGCCTTCAGAATTGATAAGGCCTGCCATAGGAGTGACTGATAGGAATACATGTGTCCATTTTAGGGTTAGATATAGGAATACTATATCTAAAGCAAAGGGTGATTACACCACCTTGCCCCAGCTGTCGTGCAGCCAGTTGTCAGATTTGGGTGGCATAATACATGCTGCAGCCCCTGGTAGGCCCTGGGTACACCTATGCCCTGGATACCTAAGGTATGCTGTACAGGGACTGATAAGGTAGCCCAGTACCAATTGGTAAATGCACCTAAGGTACATGTGTGTCAATTTAGAGAGAGAACAGCGAGGCTGTGGGTCTGATTAGCAGGCCCACAGCCAGGGAAAGTCGTAAACCAGTGAAGCAAAAAGCAAAAAATCGGGGGTGACCATAGGATTGCAGACCCCACTCTCCTACACCGGTTCCCCACCGCGCGATCCCTTGACAGCGGTCATACTGAATTCGAGCAGCGGCATTACATGCACAACGGAAACCAGTTTTTGAAGACGATCTAGACACGTTTCCCCCGCAACAGCGGCTATTCACGTAAAAAACCATAGAAGACGATCCAGACACTCGCTACCCTTCACTCTGATAAAGATCACGCTCCAACGTTAGCTTTTACTGCTAAAGGCACCATTCAGAGGACCAGGCCTCCCACGAAAGTTCATGGGTATGTGACATTGTCACACCCACGGTACTAAGGCTGCCCCCCCCCCTTTTTGGTCCTGAAGAAGACCTGCTGGCTGAGGCCCCCAGTCACCCCCGAGCCCTTAGTCGTGTCTAAACGTCGACGCCTCTCAAATTGCAAATTGGACCACCCTCTACCCAATCTCATGATACTTTGGAATTCATGTTTCGGACTGTTTAAATGTAAATGAACAACATCAAAGTATCAATACAACATCGAGTGGCCTTTTGCCCACAGGGCTGGAACTCTTAAACCAGCTTCATCAAAAATGATCTCAAATTTTTTTTTTTATTACACTTCTGTGCCACGAGCCTTATTAGCTTTTCCCCTTTTCCTTATTCACCGCACATTCCTTCTTTGCATGCTCTTAGAAGCACCATGCTCCTTTGTACCACAAATATATGAGTAAAATGTATATATTTGAGTTCAATGATGGAGGGATTCATTAAACTCCCTCTGATCATCTAAATGTCTCTTGTCAGGTTGTTGCATCTCTCCCCTTTTTCTTCCAGATTAACTAGTGAACGGATTGAGACCGAAGAGCCAAATAGTTTTAAGGCTCACTAAATTATATAAATATTGATTACAAGTATGCATTAAATTGAATTTGATCATTAGGTTTGGACCATTGTCTTTGATCTCCTGAGGGGCGGGATGCAGCACTGTACTCCATCAGATGTGGACTTGACACCACAGACTCGCTGGGTAGAGCGATGGCAACAATGGTGGCGATTCGTCGTCACGCCTGGCTGAGGTCCACAAACTTTTCAGGGAATGTCCAGAGCACTCTCATGGACATGCCCTTTGCCTCTTTGGCGACCAAGCGGATAGTGCGCTGAAGCGCTTTAAGGACTCAGGGCTACGGACAAGTCCTTGAGCCTGTCGGCCCAGCGCCAGCAAACGTCCGCTTTTCGCTCCTTTCGTGGCCAAGGAAGGGGCACAACTCGCACGTTCGTCCAGCCACAGGCTGCAGAACCAGCCTCAACGCAACTGCGAACGTGCATTCCGCCACGGCGGAATGCACAGGGACAGAGAGCCAGTCAGTCCACATCTGCTCCCGCAGCATCTGCCTCAAAGCCTTCCTAGTCCGAGCTTTCAGGCCCATTCCACGCCAGTGGGAGGGAGAGTTCGCCATCACCTGCTCCACTGGCGTACCATCACTTTGGACAGGTGGGTGCTGCAAATCGTCCGACGGGGCTACTCCCTCCAGCCATGCCACCGCAGTGCCACCGTATGTTGGGGGATCACTTGCAACTTCTACGGGAGGAAGTTATGGCCTTCATGGCCAAGGGGGTCATCGAGCGCGTTCCTGGCCCAGAGTAGGACGGGGTCGTTACTCCCACTACTTTCTGGTTCCCAAGAAGGGCAAAGGGTGCCTACGCTCTATCTTGGACCTCCGGAGCGTCAACGGCTTCCTCCGAAAGGAGAAGTTGAAGATACTGACGTTAGCTCAGGTTTTGGCTGCCCTGGACCCTGGAGCCTGGATGGTAGCATGGGCATTGCAGGAACCTTATTTCCATATTTCCGTCCTGCCGGCCCACCGGCGTTACCTACGGTTCATGGTGGGCCACAAGCACTTTCAGTTTACCGTCCTCCCCTTCGGCCTCACAAGTGCCCCTCGGGTGTTCACGAAAGTGATGGCGGTGGTCGCAGCTCATCTGCGCAGATCAGGGGTTCCAGTCTTCCCCTACCTCAACGACTGGTTGTTGAAGGCGGGCTCGCCCCATACAGTCTGCTCCCACCTCCAGACTACGGCCGACCTCATGCATTCGCTGGGGTTCTCCATCAGTGGGTTCGGGATATTCAGGCTCTGATTCCGATCTTTTAGCCTTTATCCCGAGTTTCGGTCAGGGTGACCCTGCGGCTGCTGGGTCTGATCGCCTCCTGCATCCTGCTGGTACATCACGCCAGGTGGCGGATGCGGGCTCTGCAGTGGGACATGAAGCTCCAGTGGGCGCAACATCAGGGCAACCTGTCCGACCACGTCCTGATCTCGGAGGGCACTGCGAGACAGTTGCAGTGAAACCATTGAAATTCCCACGTTATAGTTAGTTGGACTCACTATAACTTGCGCGTGTAATGCACTGCTGATGACATCACATATTACATCACTCATGACATGGTATCCCTTGATGGTGCCCATCAATATATATATATATATATATATTCACTGAAAAAAACCATAGGTTATAGACCATATATAGTTGGGGATTAGCATTTACAAAACCTTAATTTACTCGCACAAAACAATTGAGATTTTGTCCGACCTGACCACATTATAGTTTTGTGTTTTTGTCGGAAGTTGGGTATTTCTCAACAACTCATTGTTGTCTTGGCCATGAAATGTATTAAGTTTGTACAAAATATGGTTTTATTTTTAAGATATCAATTTCGCCGATACACGGCAGTATTCAGGTGTGGCAAACTTGCTAGCATTCAAATGTAAATCGTGTTGAAAGTATACACTTAAAGATGGCGCCCTATGCTGCGGACAAGAACTAGTCCTTTGTTTGTTTTGAAACTCCTTTCAAACATTTATAATGGCGCTGCGCACTTCGTGTCAGATGTAAACATTGAGAAAGGGAGGGCTCTCCCGAAACGCGTCTGTTTTTCAAATAAACCGCCCTGCTAACGAACTTTGCCGTGCTTGAGAGTGCTTATTTTTCCTGTGACCCGGCTGGGTATTTTCAGGATTTGGGAGCTGTGATATTTTTTCCGCGAGCACCATCGCGGTTGATAGCACCCGCTACTTTGGAGTGACTCGTGTTGTCTTGGTGCAACTTTGGAGCGTTTCTTCTATTACACGAGTGCACCGCCACCATCGGAGGACGTGAGTCGGAAGTTTGAAGCACACCCCCACGTTGGATCCGCTCCGGACTAATCGCAACAGGGACTGCATACCACCGGCCGACCTACAAAGCGGTAAGCCGGCTTTACAATTTGGCAATCCCGATTTGTGTGTTTGAACTTTGTGGTGGCTTAGCGAAAGCCGGCAGCAATTTCACAGCAGGGCAGCTTGTTGGATCCTGGGATTAGGCTCTAACTGGAAGTAAAGAAAATAATCCTAACATGTTTAATATGTCAGAGCGCAGAGACGCAGCTGGGGGCATGTTCAAGATCAAAAACCCGGACATTTCTAAACCGGCACCAGCCACTAACGTGACCACGCCCAATGCCTTGACAATGCAGTTCCACAAATTGGAAAAGCTTTACGAACGCGAACTTCGTAAATGGTGGGAGGGGACCTCCCTGCAGGGTTACATCGAGGTACAGAGGGTACCTAGAGGTTTGAGAATCTTCACCGTCCCTGCATATGAAAACCCAGACCCCCTCCTACTAGAAGCTTGGGCTGCCCATATAGCCAGTTCATGTAAAGGCATGTTGGAGATTTTAGTCCAATTTGCTTGGAGTGATCGCGAGAAAGTGGTGAAAGAAATTGAAGAATTGGAAACCCTAATAGCACAGAACACTGATAAAGAGGAACAAGAAGTGCTCAGGGCTAGTATGAAGAAAAGACTTCAAAAATATGAAACAAAAATTAAATTGCGCAAACAAGAAAAGTTGGACCGTGATGAGCGAGACTACGCGATGGGAAGGGTTCTGACTTTTTCTAAAAAATACGATCAGCCACGCAAGGAGGTGGCAAGGAAAAGACAAATGCCCGAATCGAATGTGGAAACCAGAGTGGAAACATCAGACTCCGATGTGAACGCCAGCGAACTGTCAGGCGATGAAACAACTGGCTTGGCGACTGCATCTGAGACACTGACCCAGCAGACCCCTTTTCAACAGGAGTTCACGGTCATACAAGAGAGCTGGCTAAGAGACGGCAAGAACAAACCACCAGAAGAGGCCGGCAAACCCGACGGGGGGGCTGGAAGGGGAAGAGGCAGAGGTACCAACCAGACCAAAACCACCACGAGGGTTACCAGGAGCCAGAGGAGAGGAAGATGGTGAGCTCGGAACAACTCACCATTGTCAATCTGTCTGAAAGACACTTAACGCCAGCCGAAGAGTACGTCTTAAAGCTAGGACTCACTTTTTGTCCGAATAAAAATATGGAGTACACGCAAACGGATATTGACCTGTATAAATTTATGCGGAAAGTTAAACTGCACAAGTTTCATAAAACCAAACCTACAGCGAAAGAAGCCCAACAACTAAGACTAAATCGTAAGGAAACGGACCTCCTCACAGTGAATGATCTGACAGCCTGTGAAGTACTACATAACTTAAGGCGAGAAGGCGACATGGAAGTCAGTATGGTGGGTAACACACTCACGCAAAGACTGGCCAATGTCAACATTGATCAAGTCACACCAAAGAGTGACTTCAAGTTGGCCTCCAAATTTGTCCCCCAACTAGCTGTGGATCCTATTGATGTCTTCTCCGATGTGGTCACCAGGGATCTGATGGCCTTGCGAAGTACACAGAGTAATCAGAAGACGCAATATAACACCACTAAAGAACAACAATCTGCTATTAATTCACTTCTGGAGGACAAGACTATAGTATGTAAACCCTCCGACAAAGGAGGTAATATTGTGATCATGTCGAGGCCCAAGTATGTTGCAGAAGCCATGCGCCAACTTCAGGATACTTCTTGCTATGCTGTGATTAAGAAACAGGAATATTCGAACAGCATTAGCGATCTTCATATCTTGCTCAAGAAGTGGTACGATAAGCAAATGTTAGACTTGGAGGAATACCTGTTTCTAAAAACTACTAACCCTACACTACCTTGTTTCTACCATCTACCCAAGGTTCACAAGGACATTAAGGAACCCCCAGGAAGACCGATAATTTCTTCTATGGGAGGATTGACTGAAAATCTTTCGAAATTCTTGGATCATCACCTGTTCAACTTTGTACTGTCCTTGAGATCGTATATCAGAGACACCACGGATTTCATTGAAAAGGTGGAATCGTTGGAGTGGCAATCTTCTAATATACTGATTACCCTGGATATCACAAGTTTATATACTTGTATAGACCATGAACAGGGTCTACACGCAGTGGAATATTTCCTGAGCAAGAGAGAACTCAAATATGCTATGCATAATAAGATGCTATTGGAACTTATCGCATTCTGCCTGCATAATAATATCTTTCTCTTTCAGGACACTATGTATCGCCAACTCTCTGGTACGGCCATGGGTTCCTGCTTCGCCCCCAGCTACGCAAATCTTTTCGTCGGCTGGTGGGAGGAGCAGGTAGCCTGGGCCCCCAGATTTGCCACATGGAACACCAAGGTGGTAACCTGGAGCAGATACATAGACGATCTGTTCCTGGTGTGGAATGGTACAATTGATGACGCCAACCAATACATACAATTGCTCAACGAGAACGAGTATCACTTGAGATTTACCAGTGAAATCAGTAGGGACAGGGTCAATTACCTAGACCTAGAAGTTAGTGTCAATGAGGGACGCATTTGCACACAACTTTACCGCAAGCCTACGGCTGGGAATAGCGTTTTACACGCTTCCAGCGGTCATCCTCGTAAATTGATCAATAATATCCCGTACGGGGAATTTTTGCGGTTGAAGCGCAACTGCAGTCAAAATATGCATTTTGAGAAAGCAGCTGATGAATGCATGGAAAGATTTATAACGAGAGGTTACAGCCCTTCCCTTCTTCAAGAGACCCTCAATAGGGTTAGGAAAATACCCCCTGCTAGTCTTTTTGCTAAGAAAACAGGCCCCAATACTGAAGGTAAATTTTGCATTATAACACCCTATGCCGCTGATTCCTTCAAACTGCGTTCCATCTTGTCTAAACATTGGCACATTTTGAAATCTGATCAGATTGTGGGGCCTGATATTCCCAACACACCGCTAATTCCATTCAGGAAGGCCAGATCTCTACGAGATCAAATAGTTCATAGCTATTTGCAACCAATAAAGAAACCACTAGGCACTCTGAAAGACACCAAAGGTTTTTTCCCTTGTGGAAAATGCAAAGCCTGCGCTTCAAGTAAAAGGACATTGACATATCAAGTCCCGGGTAGAAAGGATGGGAGGAAAATAACGAAGTTTATGTCATGTCACACAGACTTTGCTGTCTATTGCCTAATGTGTCCCTGTTTGTTACGGTATGTCAGGAGTACCATCAATCCTGTCAAGTGAGGATATTAGAACACATGCGGGCCATTGTAAATAAAGACTTTACGTATCCCGTGGCCCGACATTTCTCCTTGAAACACAATAGTGACACAATAGTGACAGGAATCTTCTCAGGTATTTTTGTTTGGACCAAGTAGAAGAGAATCCAAGAGGGGGCAATAGATTGCTCACACTTAGGAGACTTGAGTCCCGTTACATCATTGACCTTGAGACTAAAGCACCTGGAGGCTTGAATATGGGAGAAGAATTGGCCTCTCATTTGGGTTAACTAATTGTATTACTGTGCTGTGAGATAGATTTGAGTTGAATACTGAGTTTCCAATAACAGTTTAACAGTTTGTGCAATGTTTTCTGAAATGTCCTGAGTGCTTTTGTTTTTGTTATGGATGACATTATCACTAGCTAAACCTGGCTAGGTGAATTGCTTCACTTTTTGACGACACCGCAGTTGTGGCAGTCCTATTGGGCTGCAATTGCCGATCCACGGCAAGATTTTGTCCGACCTGACCACATTATAGTTTTGTGTTTTTGTCGGAAGTTGGGTATTTCTCAACAACTCATTGTTGTCTTGGCCATGAAATGTATTAAGTTTGTACAAAATATGGTTTTATTTTTAAGATATCAATT
This sequence comes from Lissotriton vulgaris, assembly GCF_964263255.1. Lineage (NCBI taxonomy): Eukaryota > Metazoa > Chordata > Amphibia > Caudata > Salamandridae > Lissotriton > Lissotriton vulgaris. Next base: position 609,845,060 of record NC_141700.1, read on the forward strand.
TCGCCGATACACGGCAGTATTCAGGTGTGGCAAACTTGCTAGCATTCAAATGTAAATCGTGTTGAAAGTATACACTTAAAGATGGCGCCCTATGCTGCGGACAAGAACTAGTCCTTTGTTTGTTTTGAAACTCCTTACAAACATTTATAATTGCGCTGCGCACTTCGTGTCAGATGTAAACATTGAGAAAGGGAGGGCTCTCCCGAAACGCGTCTGTTTTTCAAATAAACCGCCCTGCTAACGAACTTTGCCGTGCTTGAGAGTGCTTATTTTTCCTGTGACCCGGCTGGGTATTTTCAGGATTTGGGAGCTGTGATATATATATATATATATATATATATATATATATATATATATATATTCACTGAAAAAACCATAGGTTATAGACCATATATAGTTAGGGATTAGCATTTACAAAACCTTAATTTACTCGCACAAAACCATTGAAATTCGCATATATAGCTAGTTCCACTAACTATATATCGCGCACCCACAATCCACTGCTGATGATGTCACATATTACATCATTCATGACATGGTCAGTTACATCACTGATGACAACTCAAATGACATCACTGATAACAACATCCAGTGACTGTATGTTTCTGTAAAGTAAAAATAAGTCTAACATATTGAAGAATGAGTGGATGTATAAGTGTCTGGATGAAGGATTTAGTAGGTGCATGACTGATTGTATGAGAGAGTGATTAAATGTGTCTCACTGAGTGCATGGGTTAGTGACTAAACTGTCTTAATTTGTGCATCATTATATCTGTTGTTCTGTAAACTGCTGCATGTGTTGATCAGTAGCTATATGATTAACTATATGGGTTATTGATTGGTTGCCCAAGTATTTGTATGGGAGAGTGAGTGTGTGTGTGTGGGTGGCTGGGAGGTGTGTGACTCTGTGCATAGATGTGTGAGCAGTTGATTCACTAGATGTATGGGTTCAAAAGTGCATGTGGAACAGCTGTATGGGTGGTTGACTGTGTGCATAAGTGTATTGGTGAGTGAATGGATATCTCAGTGCTACATGTCAAAGTAAGTACATATGTAAAACACAGTACATGTGAGATTGACATATATAAATAACTGTGCATAAGAGCCAGTGAATGTGTGAGTGGCTGTATGGATCATTGTAAACTTGTATCAGTGATTGTATAAGAGAGTAAATATCTGTTATAATATGTTTGAATAAGTAAGGTGTGTATAACTGTATAGTTGAGGAAATGGAGGTGTGATTGATTCTTTGCATGACTGACTAGGTGTATGAGTAACTCCATGGATGAGTGACAGTCTGTGAGTGTCTGTTTACACTGAGTGTATCTAAGGTTATATTAGAGTCTGAAGAGGTTCATCGTATTATCACATGAATGATGTCATCAGTGATGTCTTCAGTGATGTCACTGACCATGTCATGAATGATGTAATATGTGACATCATCAGCAGTGGATTGCGGGTGCGCGATATATAGTTAGTGGAACTAACTATATATGCGAATTTCAATGGTTTTGTGCGAGTAAATTAAGGTTTTGTAAATGCTAATCCCTAACTATATATGGTATATAACCTATGGTTTTTTCAGTGAATTTTCAAGGTTTTGTAAATGCTAATTCCTAACTATATATGGTCTATAACCTATGGTTTTTTCAGTGAATTTCAATGGTTTTTTAATAGCAAATATGAAAAGCTTTAAAATGTCAAGTACGTGTTAGATAAAAACATTTTCGTGTTTATGCACGCTGATGTGCTTTGAACGCTGCCCCCCCCTCTTTTCTTTTAGGAGTATTCTCTCTTTGCAGATAGTGAAGGGTAGGTAACGCAGGCCTTTGCCCCCGTTGTAATCCGTCGTGCCTGCTTCTCTCTCCATTTCATTGATTGTTATGCAAGCATTTACTGTTTTAGAATTGGTTCTCTTTGGTTCATTCTCTATTTACAAACAAGCACAGAGTCGCAATACTCTGTTTAGTCTTTGCAGATAGTGAAAAATCGTTTAAAAAAACAAAAGGAATCGAGCAAAATCAGTAGGCCACTAATGGGATCTCTTTTTGACCTCGCTAAAATAGAAACATTAGGAACAACCCCTCATGAGAAATACGAAACTAGTGACATGAACTGAGCTCGACACCATGATGGCTGCAAGACAGCTCGGCTCCGCCACCCACCCCGCCCAAAATAACGACAAACCCTATGCAAATATTATAAATATATACAACACACCAGCAAAGTAACAGGGTAAAACGTTTTATTAAATAACTATTTACATGGCAGCCTGCTGCAACATCCATCACTATTCCTGTCGAGGTAACATAGCTGGCGGCCTAGGGGTGGAGGACCGTTGTGCAAATTGCCCGGGGACGACACCCTGCGCCAAGACTCGTCCCCAGTACATCCAGAGCTGATGTCCGACAAGTTGTGTGTGACGATGCCTTGCTGATGCCGCCACCCCCACCACCACCTTTTTGTTGCCTGATCTGGCTAGCTCAATCGATCGAGCATGAGACTCATGCACTCTGATCTCCTTGGCCTCAGTCAAGCATCAATAGTAAGATTTTCATACGTGAGTGTAGGTTCATAGTTTTCCATCCACAGACTAAAAGCCTGGAGTGGGAGTGAAAGAACCATAACTAGGTAAGAAAGAAGGCAGACGCTGTGGGAAGGACTCTGGATATGGTATGTTCCTTGGTCCCTGAGTTACTTCGATATCACTGCCTTGCACAAATGGCATAAGTCCTGGATGTTGGGTGCCATAGTTGAGGGTTCCGAGCAGCGCTTGTAACACTGTCTGAAGTTTATTTGCACCTGCTGCAGCTTCACTATTCTCAAAGTAAGTGGGGGCTGTTTGTGGACCTGACTGCATTGGAAATCAATGTGATGCGGTGCCTCCCTGAACCGCTTGACGGAGCCCCCGAGATAATTGCGCCTGCTCCACACCTTGTCCCACAATCCGTTTGACCTGAAGACACGTCCTGCGGTGCCCTAGTCCGACCATCACATATTCCTGCGCCAGGAGACGGCGTGGGATGCACTAGAAGGGAGAGGCGGCGCGAACGAGCCTCCCCCACCTCCCCAGGTGGAGGTTTCTCAGGTACACCCCAGTGCTTCACGCAACCAGCTGAGTTGCGCCCGCTCTTGCGGCTACAGCGTCTCGCCCACCATCCACTTGAATTGCGCCCACTCTTGCGGTGCAGCGATAGGCGGCTGCAACAGGACTCTCAAAATGGCGGCCGGCTCTTCGGATTTAGGCCTAGTCCACTAAAATGGCCCTGGGACACCTTGGAACTCGGACGCTTGACTGCTAGGGCATGGACCCCATTCCCAAAAGCGTCCCCTCAGCCTTGAAGATTTTACAAAAGTCACCGGGCCCCCGACTCCCGCAGACTTCGGGTGGCGAGCGACTGCCATGATTGCTCGCGGAATGGCCACGACGTAGCAACGGGGTGCTCTCATGCTGACGCCAGCTTCAATCTGAAACATCCAGAAACACTGTAGACTACCAATTCGATCAGTTCCGGTGGAACCCCAACGTGACCCGGTAGAGAAGAACTTGCCCTCCCCTCTTTGACTGATTGTTCTTGTTGCCTGTCCCTTCTCTTGTCATTTAACAGAACTTTTTGGACTGCTGAAAGGGGTTGTGTTCCGACCGCTGGTTGGTGGAGACATTTTGACTATATTCTGGACCTGCGTTGTCGCGTAATGCGTCATATGACGCGCCGCGTTAGCGCACCCGGAAGTGCTCCGGTGCGCAAGGCGCAGCTTCCCGGAAACGATCCAGAGCGCGGCGCGCAGCGCGTAACGTAAGCATAACAGGTCATGTGACTTGTTAATAAATCTTTTCATTGGTTCATTTTACTTTTGTTATTCTAATGATGAAAGGCTTGGTCATATGACCTAAAAATAACGCTTTTCATTGCTTTCGAACATTTTTTTTTTCCCAAATGATAAAAGCCCCACCTTTTTTTTTCTCACTCTGACTTGTAAAGCAAAGGACCCAGATGCATTTACAGTTTATCACTAACAATGTTCCAGGCTAATGTATTTTCCCGGGAAATTTACAACTGTCCTGCAAGTAAAATATTCCTTTTTCGAGAAAAAGGGCGTTTCTTCGTCCCATGAGGGAGCCGTTGAGCAAAAGAGGCTCGGCCTGCTGTCTTAGTCGCTGATAGGCATGAATATCAGATTCTTATCGATCACTTTATGTTGCAGGAGTAGAAAACACAACAGCCCTTGACCATTTATCTTTACTGCGTTCCTGCGTATTATACCTTTTAACCGTCATGTAATTGGACTGCTTTATTTCACTTGCCTTTTACTGATTCGAAAACAGTGGCTATTATTCAAAGCTTTACCAATGTAGGTACTACTACCATGTTTTGTTTTAAAAACCTTTATTGTGAAAATGTCAGTATACAAATACGGGCCTATAACCACGTGGGCCGGCCACGGAGCAAACTGGAATCGTATATGATGAGGGAACATTCACACTGTAGAAGAACGTAACGGGCGACCCATTAGGTTGCAAGAACTAAGGTGTCTAACATTTGCAGAATCGGTGGACGTACATTTTATAATTAAAGTACGACAGGGCCAGTTACAATAAAATTATCTAGATATACATTTGCGGACAAGTACCATGGGTGACGTTAATTCGAACTTTCAATAGTACAGTAATCAATAACACATCAGAACTTAATATCAATAGGGATGTCAAAATGTTCAATCAATTCTCGTCCCCGCCCGCCATGTGCTTCAAAACTGCATACGTATCTCGTGATATCAAGGTTGGGCAACCAGTACACAACAAGGAGTTACGAGTCCCATTTATACCGGCGCCATTTTGGGCGAGGCCGGGCAGGTCCAGGATATAGTCAAAATGTCTCCACCAACCAGCGGTCGGACCAGAACCCTTTTCGGCAGTCCAAAAAGGTTCCATTAAATGACAACAGAAGAAATAGGCATCAAGAACAATCAGTCAAAAGAGGGGACGCTTTCGTGAATGGGGCCCATGCTCTAGCAGGCAAGCGTCCGAGTTCCAAGGTGTCCCAGAGCCATTTTAGTGGACCAGGCCCAAATCCAAAGAGCTGGCCACCATTTTGAGAGTCCTGTTGCAGCCGGCTATCGCTGCACCACAAGAGTAGCCGCAATTCAGCTAGATGGCGGGTGAGTCACTGTACCGCAAAAGCGGGCGGAACTCAGCTGAAAGGCGAGTGAAACGCTAACAGGCACCCCACTGCAGATGAGGTGCCTCCACCTGGGGAGGAGGGAGAGGCCCATTTGCGCTGCCTCCCCCCCGGCACCCCACGCCGTCTTTCGGCGCAGCATTGTAGGATGGCCACACCAGTGAAACTTGCTGGACACCACCTCGGTGCCATCCGGATCTCGGCGCGTTGTGCTGCCTTCGGCGTACTGTAGCAGCAAGAGTGACCGCAACTCAGCTGGACATGCCGTCTTTCGGCGCAGCATTGTAGGATGGCCACACCAGTGAAACTTGCTGGACACCACCTCGGTGCCATCCGGATCTCGGCGCGTTCGAGTCACTGTACTGCAAGAGCGGGAGAAACTCAGCTGGATGGCGGGCGAGACGCTGTACCGCAAGAGCGGGCGGAACTCAGCTGGATGGCGGGCGAGACGCTGTACCGCAAGAGCGGGCGGAACTCAGCTGGATGGAGGGTGAGGCACTGTGCCGCAAGAGCGGGCAGAACTCTGCTGGAAGGCAAGTGAAACGCTAAGAGGCGCCCCACTGCAGATGAGGTGCCTTCACCTGGGGAGGCGGAAGAGGTCCGTTTACGCCGCCTCTCCCCTCCCCCCTCCCCCCCCCCCCCCCCCCCCCCCCCCCCCGGGCACCCCACGCCGTCTTTCGGCGCAGCATTGTAGGATGGCCACACCAGTGAAACTTGCTGGACACCATCTCGGTGCCATCCGGATCTCGGCGCGTTGTGCTGCCTTCGGCGTACTGTAGCAGCAAAAGTAACCGCAACTCAGCTGGACACGCCGTCTTTCGGCGCAGCATTGTAGGATGGCCACACCAGTGCGGCAACTTGCTGGACACCACCTCGGTGCCATCCGGATCTCGGCGCGTTGTGCTGCCTTCGGCCTATTCGCACATCGGTCCGCTACTGACGCCGCCTCACAGGCCAACGGATTTTGTAGGCTTTTTATAGCCCAAAGCCGCATAACAGGTCATGTGACTTGTTTATAAAACTTTTCATTGGTTCATTTTACTTTTGGTTTCCTAATGATGAAATGATTGATCATATGACCTAAAAATAACACTTCATTGGATTAAAACATTTTTTTTCCCCAAACGATGAAAGCCCCACCTTTTTTTTTCTCACTCGGCAATCCAAAAAGGTTCCGTTAGATGACAACAGAGGGGACAGGCAACAAGAACCATCACTCAAAAAAGGGGAGGGCAAGTTCTTCCCTACCGGGTCACGTTGGGGCTCCACCGGAACTCATCAAATTGATAGTCTACAGTGTTTCTGGATGTTTGACGGAAGCTGGCGTCAGCATGAGAGCACCACCATCTCGTAGCTCCGTCGTGGCCATTCCACAAGCAATCATGGCAGCCGCTCCCCACCGGAAGCCTGCGGGAGTCGGGGGCCCCCAAGACTTTTGTAGAATCTTCAAGGCTGAGGGGACGCTTTCGAGAATGGGGCCCAAGCCCTAGCAGACAAGCGTCCGAGTTCCAAGGTGTCCCAGGGCCATTTTAGTGGACCAGGCGCAAATCCGAAGAGCCGGCCGCCATTTTAAGAGTCCTGTGGCAGCCGCCTATCGCTGCACCGCAAGAGTGGTGGGCGCAATTCAACTAGATGGTGAGCGAGACGCTGTAGCCGCAAGAGCTGGCGGTAAACAGCTGAATGGCGGATGAGGCACAGTGTAGCAAAAGCGGGCGGAATGGCAACTGAAACGGTAAAGGGGCGCCCCACTACAGCAGACGAGCCTCCACCTGGGGAGGCCCATTCACTCCGCCTATTCCCCCCCCCCCCCCCCCCCCCCCCCCCCCCCGGGGCGCCCCACGCCGTTTTTCGGCGCAGCATTGTAGGATGCCAAGACCAGTGCGGCAAGTAAAGGACATCACCTGGGTGCCGTCCAGATCTCAGCGCGTTGTGCTGCCTTCGGACTATTCGCACAACAGATCGCTACTGACGAGGCACAGTGCAGCAAAAGCGGGCGGAAAACCGCTGAATGGCAAGTGAAACGCTAAAGGGGCGCCCCACTACAGCAGACGAGCCTCCACCTGGGGAGGCCCGTTCACAAAGCCTCCCCCCCCCCCCCCCGGGGCGCCCCACGCCGTTATTCGGAGCAGCATTGTAGGATGCCAAAACCAGTGCGGCAAGTAATGGACATCACCTGGGTGCCGTCCAGATCTCAGCGCGTTGTGCTGCCTTCGGACTATTCGCACAACAGACCGCTACTGACCATTGTTGCTTCTGTTTAAAACAAATTTTTTTAACGTGTTTACTGTTTATGGTGCGTTGTATATATTTATAAGTTATTAAAGTGTTATAATCCTACTACTTTTTTGGAGTGCTATATGTTTTTAATGTGACACATAATTGTGAAGACTTTGATGTACAAAAAGGCATCCCTGGAATCTTCCGCTTCAGGCTCGGTCCCACACACCCTCACAGTGAGAATCCCCTCCCCAATCACAATACAGGATCGTTATCAGATAGTAGGAACGCGTGTGGTGTGACGGATCTCATCGGGTGGGGGCCTTGATCTACTGTAACTCCTTTGAAGAGGGGTGATTCTTTACAGTTGAGGCCATAAACTACATCCGCAGGGCTAGGTGATAGCCTGGGACCGGCCTGGACAATCAGACACAAAGGAAGAGGAATGTCAGAGGGTGCGGTAGTGAATAGGGTGAAAGGGAGGTGTCGGGCGGGCACAGGGTATGATTCTCAGGGAAGAGCAGCGCAGATGGGGGGAGGTTTATGGCCCATGCATAAGACAGAGAGCGGGGTGACCAGTGCGTGGGGGAGATGCTTGCGAGGGTGGGGAGCCATGCTGAGGATCGGCGGCGTGCAGAGAGTGGGTCTGGTCAAGGCATCTAAAATGGCTGCCGTGCACGACAAAAGTGTGGCATTGGAAAAAAAAGCAAGATGGCGCAGACAATGTTTATCAATACGGATTAATTTATAACAATTATTTTTAACAATATATTTACTCGCAGTGTCAAAATGGCGGTCAACACTTCCTGATTTCCTTCGAATCGAACGTTAACAGACGTCACGCAGCAAAAAAAAAAAAACGCTCACGCGCAGCCGCTGGAAGACAAGTATCAACATATATGAGCATCCTCAGCCACCCTCAGAAAACATAGGGGGTCAGGATACGTCTCCCGTACCCCCCTATACCCATTTCTCACATTGTTTTTCCTCCATCTTGTAATTTAATTAAAACGAAACACAAAATGGCGAATTCCCGTTTCGCGTCCCGGTTCACTACCCGGTTCGCGAACCGGAAAGCGCTTCTACCGCAAAAAAACAATATTTTTTTATTTTCCCCACGGGACCCTTTAATAACCCCAACATCATTCCTAGGGGGTCAAGAAGGGTCTACCTTGCCCCCTTACATTAAATTCCCCCTTCGTTTTTCTCCTCCTCTTGTCTCTAGATCCTACCGAGAGACAAGATGGCGGCCGCTCCGGACTGTTTAGAATGTTGACAGACACCGGAGAGCCAATCAGCTTCACTTCGCAAAGTTCCGTTACGCGAAAAGTTCGCGAACCGGAGCGCTACCCGGGACGCTGTCACAGATATATCTGTTTTTTAAAACGTTAATTTCTCAAAATCCACTGGAGCACATATATTGAGACCCAGCAAAGGCACATCGGGCTAACAGTCCCTACAATTTTGCCAAGTTTCGTGCAAATCCATTCAGCCGTTCGAGCTAAAAGTGAGGCCAAACGCCCTATGGAAAACTCAATGTTAAAAACGCGTTTTGGGACCCCCCTTTTTTCTCGGCCCCCCCTTGACGAAACCCCCCAAATTTTCAGGGGCTGCTCAGAAACAAAATGTGCCATTTTCCTGAAAATTTCAACCGATTCCGTCCACAAACGCCAAAGTTATTAGACATAGAATTTTCAAAAGTCCCATAGAGAAAAAATCCTAACTATATATACCTACTGGCGACCGCCAGTAGGTAATATATATATATATATATATATATATATATATATATATATATATATATATATATATATATATATTCACTCACAAGGAGAGTACGCCGAACACCCAGAAGTGTAGATAATGGTATCTTTATTCTTTACAGCAAGCTATGAGTCTATGGCATGCCACTACGCGTTTCAACTTCCATCTTCATCAGGTGGCAATGACTCCCTGCCTTGATTGTGCCGTGCCTTCAGACTAGTGCTAGGCATGTTGGGAATTGTAGTCCCAAAATTCAAGACGTGTGGAAATTCGCGGAGTCCGCAAATAATTACAGCTAAGTGCTTGTTAGTTCCACATCGTGCTTTTCCATTATTTTAGCTTGTAATGTTTATACTAGAATTCTTCTGTGCCCGTCTAGCATTTGTTTTTCTCGGGCCGCATCGGTGTCTTTTTCAAAAGGACATACTCCTCACCTTTTTACAACTGATGAGGCAGTCCATCACTTCGAGCTTCGTGTTGCGGAATTGAAGTTGGAACCCTCCGATTTCCTTTGTCTTCAAAACGCTAGATGCGTTCCGCAGGAAATAGGTATCTCCCCGCCTGCTTCGTAAGTGTTGAAAAGCTCCGGGCGCTGCCTGTTCACAATTCAATGTTCCTCTCAAATGGTCATTATCGGCCAGCACACTGCTGGTTCGGCTTTCAGAGCTTGCTGTAAAGAATAAAGATACCATTATCTACACTTCTGGGTGTTCGGCGTACTCTCCTTGTGAATACATAACTCCAGGGGTGTGGTCATTCCCCTGAAAGCCGAACCAGCAGTGTGCGCGCCGATAATGCCCCTTTGAGAGGAACATATATATACATATATATATATATATATATATATATATACATATATATATATATATATATATATATATATACACACATATATACACACACACACACATATATATTAACCTATAAGTCACTCCTATGGCAGGCCTTGACAATCCTGAATGCTTGGTTTTGTGTGAGAGGGTGCCCTAGCATGAGCTGAGCCTCTCTGCAGCTTTCAGAAAACCTTCCTTATAGCTGTTCTATGATATATCCATACCATATACTCTAAAGTGCATTATAATCCTTGCGGTTAATGCTAACTTTGGTTTGGCTTTATCAAAACTTGTTGTGTTTGGTGTCAAACACTTTGGAATACCTCCCCCATCCAGTTCTGGCGGCGGGGGTAGCATTCGACCCTAGTTCTTGAGAGGGAGAAGACATGTACACACTTACTTACCCGGTAAATGTTTAAAAGAGCCTCAGCATCACAAAATGGATGCTGCTGCCACAGACACGAGTCTGACCTCCTGCTGCTCAACGAAACTCCGGCAGGGGAGGCCTGGATAATAGCTTTCCTGTCCAGGGAGGTGCCAGCACCTCCCCAGACAGGCTTTAGTGTATTGGGGCAGGGTGGGTTGCATTCAGTGAATGCTTTTCAGACACTGCCTGGGACACACAGGGTGCTCCATGCATTTCCCAGTTCAAACCGCCCCAGCTCTGGCACGAAACTGGACAAAGGGGAAGGGGTGTAACCACCCCCTTCCCAGGTCCTCCCATAGGTGGGACCCTAGAGTTAGTCCAACCCCTTAACTTAGTATAAGTATAGGAACCCAGTCACTAGGACTTTAGATTACCCTGCACGAAACTCTGAAGACAAAATCTTGGACCTTTGACATTCCATATCGACTGGAAGGCGGAAGGAATCTCCCTTGGGGTCAAGCAGTGACGCCCCTGTTCAAACAGGCACCAAAGAAGCATCTTGCTGATCTGCATTTTCAAGGCTCTCGACGTATCCAGAAGAATCTGCAACACAGGACCCGGACTTCCAGACATCTCCGAGGCTGACACAAATCCCCAGCGAATCTGAGACCTGTAGCTATCACGAGAGACATGGGACCGGAACTCCTGGACATCCTGCAAGTTTGCAAATACACCTACTTCCCGAAGTTGTGCATTGGACTATTTGTTGCCCTTGCCCCGGGCACCTTTTGCACTGAAGCTGAGAGGCCTACACTCCACGAGTTTTCTGTGGGCCCGCTTTCTTCACCGCAGCTCGAGGCTCCTTCGCGATCTCTAGTCCGTTGGCTAGTGGGTCCCCACGAAGGACAATCCTTTGTTTCTTGGCGTTTCCTGGTTGCTCCAGACGTGCCCCGACTCCCCTCCAAAGGGTGAGTCCCTCAGACCTTGCTGGTCTGCACCGAAGCCAATCTTGTCATCTTGCGTGAGTTGCTGTTGCCAAGGCTTGTTGGGTCCAATCCAGATACCGACGCTGCAGCTCTCGACATCCAACGTGGGACAGCTTGAATCCAGCTCCTGGTTGTTGTCGACGCCTCCTGGACCTTGTGGCTGAAGAGTCAAGCTTCACCTTAAAGCACCTGACACTGGCTGGCATCTTCCTGTCGCCATCCTGGTCACTAGCTAGTGACCCAGACTCTGTCCCCTCTGCTTTTAGGTTCTTCAGATCTCCAATCCATCCGGACACTTTGCTCCTGGTCGCCTGCAGCACTTCTTTGCAGCTCTCCATCGGAATCGACGACGAGACCCGGCACGAAAAGACACCTGTGCACCCGGCCTCCCTGGGTGAGGTAACACGATTTCTTTGGTGCCCCCATGGATCTTGACTCTCGAAGTGTCCAGTGCTGAATGGGTTCCCTCGCATTCCACTCCTAGGTGTCCTAAATCTTTAACTCTGTAGCTTAAACTTTCCTCATAGAAGTCTATGGTGATTGGTGCCTGTGTTTAGACACTGCACGCGTCCCCCGTGGGTCCCCTGCGTCCCTACCTTGGGTGGTTCCTGGTTGCCCCAGCGGTTCTACAGGCCTTAGGCCTCACTTCTATCCCTCACGTGGTTCTTATACCACTTTTTTAGTATATGGTTTGTGAGGCCCCTAGGGCAAAACGTATACTGTGCTAGTTTACTGTGTGCTTTATAAGTCCTGGTATTGTACTTTGGCCTCTAGCCTCATAAAGAGACTAGAGGGGTTGTGTTTAGAATAAATACATATATTTTATATATATATTCCTTGTGTGGTGTACTTTCATTTGATCATTCAAGAGATTATAGACTGGTAAAACAAGCTGCTTTACATTCCTTCAAGACTTAGCCTGAAGGCTGCTCTCCACAGCTACCACTAGGATAGCTTTCTATAAAGGTTGTCTTAAACCTACCATCAATAAGGGTCGTTTGGACTGGTGCAAGGTGCCCACTAGAATAGTGGACATCTTATTCCAGGCCAACTTCTCACAATCTTGGTTCGTAGACCCACCTCCGGGTTTGGTATTGCTGGTGTATCTATTCTAAGGTAAGGAATATAACTAACGTGATTCTTTCAGATGCACAAGTTACTCACCTTCGGTAACGATATATCTGTAATAAGCCTTAGTTAGTTAGATTGCTTACCGCCCCACCAATCCTTCCCGTTCTGCGAACCGATATCTAGGGTTATGGTCATTCCTTTCAGGGCCTTAGTTTCATGGCACCAGTGTCGGTTTCTTACAGGGCTCTGGGTTCCTGGCGCGGAAAGCCATGTACAGAACTGACGTCAGCGCGCGAGGGTGGCGTCTAAGTACTCTGATGTCATAACGACGCCGACGAGCGCGGAGCCACAGACGACACCTACCGATGAGCAGCGGTACTGCTGACGAAAACTTTCCGGATCCAGTCTGACACCTGGGGCTAATTCTAAGGTAAGGAATCTAACTAACTAATTGTAGGAAGGTACATCCTGACTATGGTTGCCCCCAACTTTTTGCCCTGTGTTTTAGCTGGTTTTGGACATAGTCGACCTGGGACCCTGCCAATCAGGACCCCAGGCCTACTGCTCTCTCTTTAAAATGGATTCCATGTACCCTAGGTACATTTCCAATTGGTACTGGGCCACCTTATCAGACCCTGTAACTCAGGGCATAGGTGTACCCAGGGCCGCCAGGGGCTGCAGCATGTATTATGCCACCCCTGGCTGGCCTCCTAAATCTGACACAACTGGCTGCATGACAGCTGGGGCGAAGTCGTGTAATCACCCTTTGCTTTAGGTATAGTAGCTCTATATCTAACCATACAATGGACACCCGAGTTCCTATCAGTCACTCCTATGGCAGGCCTCAACAATCCTGAAGGCAGAGTGCGTGGGCTCGTGTGAGCTAGGTTCAGGCCCGAGCCGAGCCCGGTTGCAGCTTGCGGAATCAAGACCCAATGGCTGTTCCATGATAACGCGTACCATATCGGTAACTTCGGTGTCGCGTTATCAAGGCATGTCGAGTAAGGTGTCATACGAATCGGGGTGCTGCCCTCTCACCAATTCTGGCGATGAGGTTAGCATTCCACCCTTCTAGAGGGACACGACATGCACGTAACTGTGAACCCCGGTTAAAGTTAACTGAAGCCTCAGCTCCACAAAATGGATGCTGCCACCACAGACACGAGTCTGACCTCCTGCTGCTGGGAGTCCTTCCAGCGAGGAGCGCTTGGACAAAGGGTTTCCTGTCGAGGGCGGTGTTCGCACCGTCCCAGACAGGGTTTGTGTATTCTGGGTAGGTAGGGCTTTGGCGAGAAGGTGACTGCGGAGTGGCACCCCGGTGCTCACTACGCATCTGCCGGTTAGAACCAGTTCCAGGGGCGACAGCCCTGGCCTGGGGAAAGCCCGGCAGGGGGAGAGGGGCGTAACTACCCCCCTTCCTGGTCCCACCCTTAGGGCAGGACCTAGTCATGTACCCACCCCTTTCTTTAGGATAAAGGCCGGAGCGGGGACCCTTCCAAATTAGATCATCTTTGAATCAAGAACTACTTTCTACGAAAGGACCTTCAAGACTCTTCTCAAGATTTCTCCCTTGTGGCTAAGGAGTAGTCACCCTGCATCAGCGGGCACCATCTAAGAACTCTGCGGTTTGCTGTAAGTCCTTCCTCAAGGAATCCGACGGCCCAGCTCGACGAGAACCGGCTTCCCTGGCACCTCTGACCTCTACCCACGTCATCAGCTCAGCTGTGATCTGTGGGTGCGACGAGACCTCGAGGGACCGGCCATCATCAGGACCTGCACGCTCTTAAAAACCAGCACGACCATCGAGGTAACTCTCTGGTGAGTGCTCTGGGGTCCGAGAAGCCCCGACCCTGAGCCGCTCCAGCACCGAAGTGCAGTCTCCCAGCATCTCCACGATCTGCGTGGGGCCCTTCTGCTCGCCGCTCAGCACGTTGTCTGGTCACTAGCCGTTGGCTCGTGTCCTTCTGTGACGACATCCGAGAATCAACACTGCCGGTCTGGTTGCTCCAGACTGGCCCTTGCTTCCATCTTTTCGAGAAGCACCCCGGACCCTCCTGGTCCACTCCAGACGCCGACAGCGACATCCGTCGTGGGACAGCTCGCACCTCCACCGTGGTCGCCGACAACGCCTCCTGGTCCGAGAGACTGCAGAGCCTAGCGTCGCCCACTCACCTGGTCGAGGTGACGGCCAACCGGTGCCTTCCTGGTACCCTCTGACTACTGGCTAGTAGTACGAACTTGGTCCCCTCTGCTTTCAGGTTTCATCAATCTCCGATCCAGGCTTGGATCCCTACGAACTATTCAGCACTGGTCGCCGGCCAGCAACTCCTTTTCTTCCGGCTCCTGGCTCGTCAGCGAAGACCCCGACGCCTGTAAGACTTGTGCAGCCGCAGCCCTCGTGGCTAGGTAACTCGGCATTTCGGTGCCTGCATAGCCTCCTTACTCTAGGGTCCCGAGTCCCTCGCTTCCGACTTGCCTTAACCTTTCCGTGTCCCCGGACACTTGTTTTAAACTGTGCACTTGAAGTATTTACTAAAGAGATTTGGTTTGTGCTAAGTACCCTGTCCTCATAAAGAGTACAGGGCTGTTGTGATTCTTAATAAATATACTGTTTATTTTCATAACACTTGTGTGGTGTCCTTTCACTGGGTGTTCAAGGGGTACATGTGTGGTAAACAGCTGGCTTAACACGCCCTCTCGAGTCTTTAGCCTTAGACTGCTCGTATCCACGCTACTAGGATAGCTGGTCTATAGGTTGACTTACAACCAAACACCATAAGGGTCGTTGGAACGATACATAGCGGTCGCTAGAATAGCGAACGTTGCATATCGGGCCAACTTCTCACATTGGTGAGCAGCGGTTGGGATTTGAGCTTGCTGTTGTTTTACCACACGTATCCTAAGAATATCTTGTTGAAAGATCGCGCAAGTACTGTTAGTACATATAACTAAAGCTTAGAATACTCTGAGTTCTACTGAACCAGCTGTTGTAGCTCCTCAAGGCTTAGCACACCTTGGCTACAACTCTTAGCAAGGGATCAGTAGGAAAACACATAGTGTAGGTAGGTGCATCACTTACACCACACTAGAAACAGTATGTCGGGCCAAGGAGGAAACTCTGAGTCTCCCCTTCTGGCAGTTGACCCTCCACAGGTCATCCCTTCAGGATATACTGTGCTGAGCTTCAAGGAGTTAAGACGGCTGTGTCACTCCAGGAAGATTCAGCAGGGGTCTAACCCCACAACGTCCTTTCTGATTGGTCTCTTGGAGACTTATGATGCCAGGAGAGCTGAGAAACTTCGTAGCTCTTCTAATCCAGAAGGAGACATGCCTCCCCTCGAGGGAACCCGGGACGATCCTGACCTCATCCACCTCGCAACTGAGAACGAAGATGGGGAGGAGGATGAGGATGAGGATCTCTCTGGGGATGAGGCAGATAAGGGACAGGTAGAAGTCGTCAGACTAACACGGTCCAACTTAAGCAAACATGATAGTGGTACTGGGGGAACCCCGGCGCTACTGTCAGGTCCGCTTAACATGGGGAATGGACGAGCCAGATCTCTGTCAAGAGGCTCTGGCAGATCCCTTCATACCAATGGCTCTCACAACTCTTCTCAAAGAGGGATGACGTCCCCTCAGAGGAGAGTGTACGAAGCGAAGGAAAGGGCAGCTAATCTGAGGATCGAAAGGGAAGAACTTGCCCTGGCCAAGGAAAAGCTTGCTTTTGCTAGAGAGCAACAGTTAAGTGGGGTAGTCCCCACTGGTGGCAGCAATATACCTAGTAATAGGGAAAAGAGTTTCGATACGAAACACCTTGGGAAGATAGTGCCCCCCTTTAAACAAGGGGACGACATCCACAAATGGATTACTGCTTTGGAGAGGGCCTGCACTGTGCAAGGCGTTCCCCAGAGTCAGTGGGCAGCTATCTTGTGGCTCTCCTTTGAAGGAAAAGGAAGAGACAAGCTCCTCACCACAAGGGTAGAGGACGCTAATAATTACCAAGTCTTGAAGAATACACTCGTTGAAGGGTTCGGCCTAACCACTGAGCAGTACAGGGTGCTGTTCAGGGATACCCAGAAAACGCAGTCTCAAGATTGGTCTGATTTTGTCGATTGTGCCACTAAGGCTTTTGAAGGCTGGCTACTGGGTAGTAAGGTTACTGATTTTAAAGGATTGTATAATCTAATTATAAGGGAGCAAATCTTAAATAATTGTCAGAACCAGTTATTACACCAGCACCTGGTAGACTCTGATCTGACCTCTCCACAGGAATTGGGTAAGAGGGCAGACAAATGGGTCAGAACCAGGGTTAGGCCTAAAAACCAGGGTGGTGACCAGAAAAAGGAATCGACCAAGCCTCAAGAGAAGGGTGGGGATAAATCCACAGAGAAGACTTCCCAAGGGCCCCAAAACTCCAACAAGGGTGGTGGGTCCCAGAACACTCCTTCAGAACAGAAGAAACCTTATTGCCATACCTGTAAACAGGTGGGCCATTACAAAAGTGATGCCAAGTGCCCTAAAAATAGCAATAAGGAAAACATACCCCCAAGTAATACTCCTAAACCTCCTGTTACCACTAGTGGTAATCCCCCAGGTGGTGGGAGTGCCCCCAAGAATGTGGTGGGCATTACTTTGGGCAATCAGGAGGACTATGGCTTAGCCAGGTTCCCTGACCACACTCTTGTCTGTGAGACTGGCATGGGGTTTGCCAACTTCACTACTGGACCCCACATTTTGGGAAAGTATAGACAAGAAGTTTTAGTGAATGGTCAGAAAGTTGAGGCATTCAGAGACACAGGGGCCAGCCTCACCATGGTGAGTGACCATCTGGTCCCCTCTGCTCAACTGACCCCTGGTTTTACTTATCAGGTGACGGACATTCATGGAATGAAGAGAAGGCATCCCATGGCAGTAGTCAAGCTCAGCTGGGGTAATGTCACAGGGCCCATGAGAGTGGCAGTGACAGATAACCTACCCGTAGATTGCTTACTGGGGAATGACCTGGAACTCTCAGCATGGGCTGAGGTGGAGCAAGAAACTCATTCCAGAATGATAGGCCTATCCAGACAGGTTAGTGGGGCAGTAATAGCTACAGCCCCAGTCCAAGCACCATTCCTCCCTGAAAAGGTTGGACGGGCAGTGGTAGCCACTGCCCAGGCTCAGACAGACTTTCCAGGACAGGATAGGAGGGCTGTGACAGTCACAGCCCAAACACAGACTGAGTGCCCTCCTGAAAAGGTTGGCAAGGTTGAAATGGTCTCAGCCTCTACTCAAACAGATAGTGAGGTTGTGAAGCCTGAAACAATGGATCACTCCACTCAAACAGAGAGCATTGAGGAGGAAGAAGAGTCTTCCCCCTCCCAGACACTAGGTGGGAGCCAGCCTCCTCAGGGAACTGACTCTACCCCTGTTGAAGGAACTGCCCCAGAGGTAGTCAGGCCTAGCCTGGCAGAGCCCCTGATGGCAGTGGACCCTTCCCAGGTGGGACCCAGTCTGGAGCAGGTAACCTGCACCTCTCTACCCTGCCTCAGTCAGCCCAGGGCTGAAGAGATCAGGGAGGCCAGTGGTGGACCCAAAAGGGCCCCCTGTCCGAAAGAACCCCTTAATCAGCAGATTAGGATCACTGAAGCTAGTAAACCTAGCCAAGTGAAAATAAAACAGACTCCTGAGGGATCCCCCTTAAAAGTAGTTAGGGAACTCCCACAGCTGGACACTGTTGGGCACAGCCAAACATGGGGCCTAAAAACCCCAGACCTGACCTGTCCCTCCAGTAAGCCAAACAGAGGGACTCAGCCTCCAGCTTTAGGTAGCCAGAGACTGACCCTGAGAGCTCAGTGCATCTCAGCTAAAGAAAGAAAGGCGCACATGATGAATGGTGATTGGAGGAAGTTGAGCCCAAAGGTAGAGGAGCCTCACTTCAGTACTCCATCCCAGCATCAGCCTTCTTCTTTCCCAAGACACACCAGAGACAGAGATTCCCTATGGTGGAGACCCTCAGATACCCTTAGGGTGAGGGGTTGCCTAGTGGACCATGACACAGGGGGAAACCAAGCCAGAGCTGGTCCTTCCTTATATGGCCACTTAGGTAATAGAGGCTTACCTGGACAAGGATAGCCTTATCTCCTTTCGTTTGGGGGGGGGTTGTGTAGGAAGGTACATCCTGACTATGGTTGCCCCCAACTTTTTGCCCTGTGTTTTAGCTGGTTTTGGACATAGTCGACCTGGGACCCTGCCAATCAGGACCCCAGGCCTACTGCTCTCTCTTTAAAATGGATTCCATGTACCCTAGGTACATTTCCAATTGGTACTGGGCCACCTTATCAGACCCTGTAACTCAGGGCATAGGTGTACCCAGGGCCGCCAGGGGCTGCAGCATGTATTATGCCACCCCTGGCTGGCCTCCTAAATCTGACACAACTGGCTGCATGACAGCTGGGGCGAAGTCGTGTAATCACCCTTTGCTTTAGGTATAGTAGCTCTATATCTAACCATACAATGGACACCCGAGTTCCTATCAGTCACTCCTATGGCAGGCCTCAACAATCCTGAAGGCAGAGTGCGTGGGCTCGTGTGAGCTAGGTTCAGGCCCGAGCCGAGCCCGGTTGCAGCTTGCGGAATCAAGACCCAATGGCTGTTCCATGATAACGCGTACCATATCGGTAACTTCGGTGTCGCGTTATCAAGGCATGTCGAGTAAGGTGTCATACGAATCGGGGTGCTGCCCTCTCACCAATTCTGGCGATGAGGTTAGCATTCCACCCTTCTAGAGGGACACGACATGCACGTAACTGTGAACCCCGGTTAAAGTTAACTGAAGCCTCAGCTCCACAAAATGGATGCTGCCACCACAGACACGAGTCTGACCTCCTGCTGCTGGGAGTCCTTCCAGCGAGGAGCGCTTGGACAAAGGGTTTCCTGTCGAGGGCGGTGTTCGCACCGTCCCAGACAGGGTTTGTGTATTCTGGGTAGGTAGGGCTTTGGCGAGAAGGTGACTGCGGAGTGGCACCCCGGTGCTCACTACGCATCTGCCGGTTAGAACCAGTTCCAGGGGCGACAGCCCTGGCCTGGGGAAAGCCCGGCAGGGGGAGAGGGGCGTAACTACCCCCCTTCCTGGTCCCACCCTTAGGGCAGGACCTAGTCATGTACCCACCCCTTTCTTTAGGATAAAGGCCGGAGCGGGGACCCTTCCAAATTAGATCATCTTTGAATCAAGAACTACTTTCTACGAAAGGACCTTCAAGACTCTTCTCAAGATTTCTCCCTTGTGGCTAAGGAGTAGTCACCCTGCATCAGCGGGCACCATCTAAGAACTCTGCGGTTTGCTGTAAGTCCTTCCTCAAGGAATCCGACGGCCCAGCTCAACGAGAACCGGCTTCCCTGGCACCTCTGACCTCTACCCACGTCATCAGCTCAGCTGTGATCTGTGGGTGCGACGAGACCTCGAGGGACCGGCCATCATCAGGACCTGCACGCTCTTAAAAACCAGCACGACCATCGAGGTAACTCTCTGGTGAGTGCTCTGGGGTCCGAGAAGCCCCGACCCTGAGCCGCTCCAGCACCGAAGTGCAGTCTCCCAGCATCTCCACGATCTGCGTGGGGCCCTTCTGCTCGCCGCTCAGCACGTTGTCTGGTCACTAGCCGTTGGCTCGTGTCCTTCTGTGACGACATCCGAGAATCAACACTGCCGGTCTGGTTGCTCCAGACTGGCCCTTGCTTCCATCTTTTCGAGAAGCACCCCGGACCCTCCTGGTCCACTCCAGACGCCGACAGCGACATCCGTCGTGGGACAGCTCGCACCTCCACCGTGGTCGCCGACAACGCCTCCTGGTCCGAGAGACTGCAGAGCCTAGCGTCGCCCACTCACCTGGTCGAGGTGACGGCCAACCGGTGCCTTCCTGGTACCCTCTGACTACTGGCTAGTAGTACGAACTTGGTCCCCTCTGCTTTCAGGTTTCATCAATCTCCGATCCAGGCTTGGATCCCTACGAACTATTCAGCACTGGTCGCCGGCCAGCAACTCCTTTTCTTCCGGCTCCTGGCTCGTCAGCGAAGACCCCGACGCCTGTAAGACTTGTGCAGCCGCAGCCCTCGTGGCTAGGTAACTCGGCATTTCGGTGCCTGCATAGCCTCCTTACTCTAGGGTCCCGAGTCCCTCGCTTCCGACTTGCCTTAACCTTTCCATGTCCCCGGACACTTGTTTTAAACTGTGCACTTGAAGTATTTACTAAAGAGATTTGGTTTGTGCTAAGTACCCTGTCCTCATAAAGAGTACAGGGCTGTTGTGATTCTTAATAAATATACTGTTTATTTTCATAACACTTGTGTGGTGTCCTTTCACTGGGTGTTCAAGGGGTACATGTGTGGTAAACAGCTGGCTTAACACGCCCTCTCGAGTCTTTAGCCTTAGACTGCTCGTATCCACGCTACTAGGATAGCTGGTCTATAGGTTGACTTACAACCAAACACCATAAGGGTCGTTGGAACGATACATAGCGGTCGCTAGAATAGCGAACGTTGCATATCGGGCCAACTTCTCACACTAATGTTTCTTACAGATATATCGTAACCGAAGGTAAGTGTCTTGGGCGTCTAAGTAGATTCCGCAATGTCATTATGGTGACCATGACGCAGACGACTAACGCAGATTCGACTGATGCCACCTATCGACGTGCAGGGGTACTGCTGACGAAAAAGTTCTCCGGATCCAGTCTGACTCCTGGGGGTAATTCTAAAAGTAAGGAATCTATAACTAATCTATGTCTCTTACAGATATATTGTTACAGAAGTTAAGTAACTTGTTCTTTACACCTTTTGGAAGAGAAACCAAAAGGAATGGGTGAGGCAGTCTGTTTCCCAGAGTTAGAGTAGATTACTCCCTGCAAGCTTTTGCCATCGCATCATGAAAGAATACAAGTTCTCTTTTTTTGCTAGTATCTGATAAAGGGATTGATCTCAGTGAGTCAAACTGCTGGAAAGCTCTCAAGTTTGTCTTGTATTTATTAATTTCTTGTCTTTGCTTAGGGAGCCTCTCCTGTTGTCTAGAAATGCAGTGTGCCCGTTAGGAGATAACGACCCCATGCTTGCTTACTTGTAGTGTTCTGTAGTGGGCTGACCTCTGAACATATAAACAAAACCATGAACAGGCAGGGAATGTCCTTTGTTACTCAGAAGTTGGGAAATATAGAAGACTTCTTCTGAGATGACCACGGATTCAGTGGTCCCTAGGTGAGCTCCCAAGTATACCTTGAGAAGTCTGTGATTACTATCTCAGTCTGGGAATGAATGACTGTCTTAGAACTGGGATAATATTTCACCACCGCATGAAAACAAAACTCTCCTTCTGATAAATTTTGATGCACCTATGTTGAAACAAACCTGTTCAGGTCATCTTAAGAGAAACTATGAAAAATAGCTTGTTTTTAATGACGTAACCTAAATGTGAATTACTGTGGGGCACAATATCAAGGATGGTTATTGTACACATAGGGAAAAGAGGGTGGAATGGACTCAGTGTCTCAAGAGCCATAGGAAATCCGACAGATGAGGCAGTATTCCAGGAGCCTATGCGGGAGGACATCACGCGACTCCGGCCAGGCGTGGTCCATGCACGTGACATCAGCAAGGTCACATAAGACCCGTCCCGGCGCGCCTACGTCAGTTTTTTTCCTTTTCCCTGTGCAACGCGGATAAAGGCCTGTTTCGGGCCCTTTTTTCTCCATTTCTTTTGGTAGAACAGTGTGCGAATGCCTTCGAGCTTCAAAACTTGCACGTTTTGTGGGCGTCTTATGTTGGCGACGGACCCGCACCTCATTTGTATGTGGTGTTTGGGGGAGGATCACAGCGCCACTGACTGTGAGGCCTGTCAACAGTTGTGGCCGAAGTCGCGGCGGAAGCGCCGCATGAAACTTCTCTCAGCACGTCTCTCCAGGTCGACGTCCTCCCCTCGGTCTGCTGCGGGGGACGGCTTCATGTACGGCCGTGGTCGTCGTCCTCGCCCTTCTCTGATGTCACGCGAGCGTCGCTCCCGGGTGGGTAAGTGTAGCAGTTTGTCCCCGGGGGCTGCTTTCCGACCTGCTGGGGGCGTGGATTCTCCGTGGGTGATACATCCCAGCGTGTCGTCCTATCCACCGTTTCCTGGTGTTGGGGCATCCAGAGTCCAAATTAAGATATACGCCGCGGCTTTTCAGGCCTCGCTGGCATCTCCTCCTCCTTCCCCTCCTGGGGCCTCGGCGGACCCCTCGCCTCACCACAGCGCCGACTGGTTCGGATCCAGGCTTGAAGGATGTGGTGCAGTTGGGGTGCGGCTCCTCTGGGGCACCTCCTTCAGGCCACAGCGTCTCTGCCTCGCCGCAAACTCTTGCGGGAATCTCTGTGGTGTCGCTGGAGGTCGCCGGGGCTCGGGTTACATCCCCGAGCCCCTCTCGGTCCTTTGACAAGGTGGTCCTGTCTAAGGCTAAGGTGACGCTGCTACGAGGCCGGCAGCGGCTGGAACGTGCGGAGCCACAGTGGTCGAGGCACCCTCCTCATCCCGCTCCGGGTCGTGGCCGGGTGCTGACCCCTCGCTCCTCTCCGGGCCCCTCTCGTCCCTCCCCCTCTCGTCCCTCCCCTCAGGCGACTGCCTCGACGGAGGGCGAGTCGGAGGTTGAATCGTCCCTGGCACTGCCTCATGGGTTGCTGAGTGATCTATGCCTCATTCTGGGCCACGGCTGGCGGAGGGCTTCGTGCCACTCCCCAGGCCCGTCTCGTTCCCCCACGCAGGTGGCTACTTCGGGGGTCGGGTCGGTTCGACTCCAGCTCTGCTCCGGTCTCCGCTCTGGGGTGACTTGGAGGAACCTTGTCCGGCGAAGCCGGATGGTGCAGAGAACCTGCTTCAGGCTGCGGACTCTACGGCTTCACGCAGGGCTCGTACCGCGGATCCGTCTTCGGACAATCCTTCTCCGGAGGCTGGCTGTATTTTGCTGTCGTCCTCCCTGGAGACTGATCGCCGTGTGGCGTCTTTATCACTGGCGTCAAAGGGCGGCTCCCCGCCTTTCCTCAGGCAGAGGTGTTTGTCGGAAGAGCGGCAGGTCCCTCATTCTTAGGCTCCTTCTGACTTTCAGGTCTGGCCCTTGCCCATTCCACTTGGCCTCGAGGACAGCCGCCTTAGTTTGCAGCCGTCACCCACGGAGGAGCTGCTTTCTCCACCCCAGGGCCCTATGGAGGCGGGTGCGGACTTCGCTCATGCAGTGTCCACGGCTGTGGGCATCCTGCGTATGGGTGACCCGGTGGCTCACTTCCCGGCGGACCATCTGAAGGTTCCCTCCTTTCTTCCTTGACGGGGGCTTGGAGGCGCCCTGCCTCAAGGGACCCGGTGCCTCAGAATCTTCTGCACCGGCACCTCCCGGCGCCACGTGACCCGGCATGCCTTTCCCTCCACCCCTCTGCCTCCAGTCCTCTTTTGGGGACTGCTTTCCCCTCCCTGCCACCGCGGTTGACTCCGCCATCCAGAGAGGCCCGCTGGTTGGACTCTTGGGGGCCAACATGTTCGCCTCGACCATCGCTGCCCTACGGGCCCTGAACACCTTGTGTGTGCTGGCTCGGGCCTCCTCCTGTTTGTGGAACTCGGCTGAGTCTCTGGGATCCACATCGTACCAGGAGGGTGACCAGGTGGACTTATGGCATCATGCATTGGATGGCCGTGAGCTTGCGGTGTTTATTCTCCGTTCTGCTCTGGACATCTCAAAGGTGCTGTGCTGGGCCATTCCTTCCTCGGTCGTTCTCAGCCGCCATGCTTGACTTCGGGATGGAGTATTCCCTGAGAATATTCGGGAGCGACTCATCGACCTACCGTTTGATGGTAGCCTGTTGTTCCATGCCCCGGCCGACTCTGCCATCCAGAGGATCTTGGCTGGGCTCAGTCCTCCTCTGCCTTACACTCCTCCTCCTCCGTCCCCTCCTCAGTGACTCCTGAGTTGGGTTGATTCTGGCCCTTGTTAGGCCAGTGGTTCTGACTGTGGTGTGTGTGTTTTCTGGCCATTTGCGTCCTTCCTTGGGACTTTCGCGTTGTTGGCTGCTGGACAGCCCTTTTGTTGATTATGTGTGTTTCAATTGTTGCGCAGACTTAGCCCTGAGATTAGGCCTTCTGCTTCCTTGGGCTGCTTGTCAAGCCTGTCGCGGGGATGTTTTTACCCGTGGCTTTCATTTTTCCTCTGCTGCAGAGGTTTTTCCAAAGAGGGTTCCTATATTGGGACTTATCGTACCCTGGGTAGCTGTCATATGGCTTATGCTCTGCTGGAGGGTTCTGGTCGCATTTGGGTGCCTGTTCTCCATGGCGTTGCGTAGGTTGCTTTGCACCTGGAGGTCGCGTGCGTGGCGACTCGTAGCCTCCTGGGACCTCAGGCGGTTCTTCTGGTTTCTGGCGGCTTCGACTGCCGGCGCTGTTCTGGCTGGCAGGTTGTCTCCACCTGGAGTGGGTTTGCATTCTTTCCATCGCTTCCTTAGGTCTTCTAGGCTTCTCCTACCTCTTCCTCCCTTCTGTCTTGGCATTGGGCGGGAGCTGTGTTGCCTTGTGGGGCAGTGGGGTGCTCGCCCTCTCCGGCCTTACCCTTGTTTGGTCTTCAGCCTTCTCCGTCCTACATCATTTTGGGTTTGGTGGGCGGCTGCTTGGGGGGAGGGGGTTCCCCTTGCCGGGCAGGGACTAGGTTTTTTCCTGGTCCACAAATCTGGTTCCCTGTGGGGCCCTCTGTTCTGTATCAGCTGATGGGGTGCTTTCGCAGTCCCTCCCTCCCAGGGGGTATTGCTAGGGTATCTATTCTACATGAAGGAATCTGCGGCTAGTAGTCTCTATCAGATGTACGAGTTACTTACCTTCGGTAACGATGTATCTGGTAGAGACGATTCTAGCCGCAGATTCCTTCACGGCCCGCCCTTCCTCCCTTTTTCTGCGAGGACCATTGGGTTGGTATTCGCCTCCCGGTGGGGGGCTGTATCTCCTGTGAGTGCCTTCTTTGTTCTTGGCGGGTGATTCCGTCTGAGGGTGGTTCATTCCTCCTTTGGGTCTTGGAGGATGGGGTCCCGGTATTTCGGTGCCCTGCTGCTTTGGCTATTCCAGGTTTAGGGGGGAATGCTTTCTATCCCTGTCCTCCTTCCCTCCCTTCCATTGTTCTCCTCTGATTAAGGGTCATCTGACCATGTCTTGCCCTTGTCCCTTGTGGGTGGTTGCCCTCTATGTCGCGGTGGCTTGGAGGTTTTTTGTCCCTGTCTGCCTCTGGACTGGTCCCATTCCTTGCTCAGGATGGGGATGGTAGGTTTCCTACGTGTGCCATGACTTTTACGCATGTTCTTTGCCTTTGGGGCACAGGGATGGGAGGCTCTCTATGTGCTGGCAGGGTGAGTGCGCAAGGTTCTTTCTTCTTTCTTCCTTCCCTGCCTTGGGTTCTGCGGTGTGACACTACTGTGGGTGGTGTTGTTAGTCACTGTTTCTTTCCAAATGTTCTGCTTTTTGCACACAGTTTTTAGGCCTCGCGTGGCGTATTGCGCGCATGCGCAGTCGAGTTCGCAAGATTTTATGTCTCAGAGTGAAGTTCACTAGCGAGGGTTAAGCCCCGCACCTCTTCTCCATTAGCTGGCGTCCTAAACGGTGGCCAGCCATTGAAGAAGAGGTCCAAGTGACGTTCTTCTTTCTCTTTTAGCCCCGTCCTTTTCAGATTGGGTTCCTTGACTTCCTGCTGTTGTAAAAGGTTCCTTATCTTCTTTATGGGTCCAGATGGCCCCATAAAGAAGATAAGGAACCTTTTACCACAGCAGGAAGTCGGGGCACCCAGTCTGAAAGGGACTGGGCTAAAAGAAATTTCTTTAATGTTAGTATAATCGCGGCACTTACAAATAAAGCGGGGGTGCCGCGATTATTTCTAGCACCTCTGCTCACAGTGCTGCAGCTTCTGCCTACTGGTGCCTAGCCTGTAATGTTCTATTTTTGTACCCTTTCTCAGTTGTAATGTCACTTGTTCCATTGTGCAGCGCTCTGTCCTTTCAATTAATGTTTGCGCTCCATAAATATGCAATACATAAATACATTAAATCCCCCCACTCCCCCCCGGACAATTGATAATATTCCCTGTGATGTCAGCCAGGTGCAGAAGCATTACCTATGGCAGGCTCTGAGATTGTCGGCTCATAAAGGCTATACTGTAACCTCATTCAAAGCCGGGGCATGACTGGCACCGCAACCCAAGTGGCGGGGGCACATTATGCTACACCCCTATTGTAAGCCAGCAATTGAGGGCCCACCCTGTAAAAAAGTCAACCGAACGTTCGCCGTGGAGTCTAATGGTTCCCAGGCGAAATTTCTTTTTTCTCTTTCTAATATCCAACTCCGGTATGGGCATAGAGTGAAGCTGTAGGGGACACCGGTCTGTAGTGGAACGCGGTGTTCGTGGTAGTAACCACCGAGCACCTGTAGTCGGGTGCTCAATCTCCGTGGTCTGGCTCGTAGCGGCGAACGTTCGGTTGACTTTGAACAATTATTGTACCAAGTCCTTGAATTTCTGCAATACTCTGAAAACTGCTGGATTTAACACTGGGATATCCACTGGGCTGACTTATTCGTATCTGGTGTGAACACCATCTCTTAATATACGAAGGTTATATGCCTTTGAAGAGCTATTGCCATTTGCTGTCCGATCCACACGGTGGGACCGAATAGGTTGACAACTTCAAATTGAACCAATTCGCCCTGACGAAGTTCCACAAGGCAAATGGAACGAAACGCGTTGGCTGTGCCTGTATTTGACAAAAATTGCTAAATAAAGAAGAAGATATACAATATACTATTCTTCCTTTGGACTCTAATTGTGTGCACCTTCCACCTTATGTTTTTGTATACTTGGTTAAAGTATAGGTGCTTTTTGGAGATTTAATTTATAGCGCAAACATGACCCGAGGGTAGAAGAGCGCTTTACATGAGCACCAGTTGCGTTACAGACAGACACGCTCCTTTTAGTTAGGTGCGGGGAAATTACGTGATTTGCCCAGAATCACAAGACGTTAAGTGTCTCTGCCAGGCTCGAACCTGGATTCCCCACGCTTTAGCCGTTAGGTCACATGTGATCGATCCAAATGGTTCCCAATACCAGTGCTTTCTCTGTAAAATAATAAGTGCTCGTGCCCAAAACTCTGCTCGCACATCCGTTGTCGGCGTTATAAAATGTGCCAGTGACGAATAGCAAAGCTGCGAAGTCCGGAATCCACCTCCGCATTTTTTCCGTTGCCAGACACTCCCAGCCCGTTACCTCACTCTTGAAGGTTGATGGCAGCGGTCTCATTTGGCGACTGTTTTTCTGTTTTGCTCTTCCAGTTTATTTCTCCTTTGTATACTGTTCGCTCTGTTACTCCAGGGAAATATCTGAATACTCCAGGGAAATATCTGACACAGAGAACTAACAGAGAACTAACTGCCGGTCCCCAAAATTAAGCACTGCCCATTTTTTAAGCCCAATATGGATTTTAATTCTTCAATACGTAAGTAGAGCATTGAACAGGTTTACACTAAGCTTGGTATGAAGTTAGAAATTTGCTATGAACAGATCTTTTTTTGTTTGCTGATAATCCGCTCTATAGTTTTTGAGACGATTACAGGAAAAGGTGTCAGTTGGGATTCAAAGAGTAAATCGTGGGTGTGGGTATTTGTACCTCTTAATTCCGGAAACAGACATCTTTTAGTAAAGCACAAGCGAACGCGTTGATTTGTTTTCCACTACATAAGCGAACATTTGATGTTTTTAAAATTCGATGCATTTCTATGTACTTTAAACACACTTAAAAGTAACTTATTAGGAAGGGAAAACATTTACTCCGTAGTTACATTGTTGATAAAACAATGCATTTTTATATCAATAAGTAAAAACTCAATAAATTACTCAATCGAGAAAAACAGATTCTGAATTGGTTGCTGTTGTATTACAGATGTTGGTCACTAGCTGATTAATGACTTATTTTCAAGATGGCCGCCTACGAAACATTTTTCACCCGTAGCGCAGCGCTGCGCTGCGTGTTGGACCTTAGTCCTTTCTCTGCCTCGATAGTCTGGCAGGGGTGCTGCTGCTGGTAAGATGGCGGCGGTGTCAGAGAGCAGAGTACTGGGGTACACCGTACACCGCTGGAGCTCATTCTCCTTCACATATCTTCCCGAGTAAGTGACCTAAGTATAGGCTCAGGTGTGTCATGGAAGGCTGAATGCAAAAGTATAAACTTCTGAGGTTGAATGGGGAATTTGTGAGCAGACATTGGATTGTGCAGAGGCCTGGTTGGAAACTGTGCAAGAACTAGTTAGTGCTGGGGGTGTTGAAGCATTGCAGCCTGGAGTTGAATTGTGTTGGCCAGTGTTCTGCTCGACGACCGGACCAGAACTTTGTAGATCCAGAGTACGGAGGTCCATGCAGAGGAGTTGTGGAGACCACAGGGTTGGAGGGGCTTGAGAACATGAAAGGAAGATTGGCAGATCTCTTAAATACTAATGTCTTGAGGGGTGTTGTGGAGATCTCGCGCATCCAAGTTCCTGGAAAGTAACTTTGCAAAACCATATTTTATAGGACACAGGAACCTGAAGCACAAGTTACTACTTGTGTAACGATATATCTGTAAGAGACATTAGTTAGTGATAGATTCCTTACCTTTGAATATCCCCAGGCGTCAGACTGGATCCGGAAACTTTTGCGTAGCAGTACCCTTGTGCGTCGATAGGCGTCGTCTGCGGCTCCGCGTCCGTCGTCGGCGCCGTGATGATGTCGTCGGAGTACTTAGACGCCGCCTCCGCGTGCTGACGTCAGTTCTTAGACACCGCTTTTCCGCGCCAGAAGCGCAGAGTCATGCCAAAAACCAACACTAGTGCCATGAAACTAGGGCCCTGAAAGGGGATGACCTTAACCCTAGATATAGGTTCGCAGAACGGGGAGGATGGGTGGGTTGGTAAGGAATCTATCACTAACTAATGTCTCTTACAGTTATATCGTTACACAAGTAGTAACTTGTGCATCTGAAAGACACGTTAGTGATGCACAAGTTACTACTTGTGTAACGATATATCTGTAAGAGACATTAGTTAGTGATAGATTCCTTACCTTAGAATATCCCCAGGCGTCAGACTGGATCCGGAAAATTTTGCGTAGCAGTACCCTTGCGCATCGGTAGGCGTCGTCTGCGGCTCCGCGTCCGTCGTCGGCGTCGTGGGCGCCGTGATGACGTCGTCGGAGTTCTTAGACGCTGCCTCCGCGTGCTGACGTCAGTTCTTAGCCACAGCTTTTCCGCGCCAGAAGCGCAGAGCCATGACAAAAACCGACACTGGTGCCAAGAAACTAGGGCCCTGAAAGGGGATGACCTTAACCCTAGATATCGGTTCGCAGAACGGGGAGGATGGGTGGGTCGGTAAGGAATCTATCACTAACTAATGTCTCTTACAGATATATCGTTACACAAGTAGTAACTTGTGCATCTGAAAGAGACACGTTAGTGATAGATTCCTTACCTTAGAATAGATACCTCAGCAATACCATCCCCGTGGTGGTGGGTCTGCGAACCAATATTTACACCAGAAAGTCCCGGAGAACGGAACGGTCGAAGTAGCCGTCCCTCCGGACTTGACTGTCCAGGCAGTAGTGCCTTGCAAACGTGTGCAACGAGGCCCACGTAGCTGCCTGGCAAATGTCCTGCAAGGGCACAACTCGGCCCAAGGCAGTTGTAGTGGCCGTGGCTCGAGTGGAATGAGCCCTCAGCCCAACAGGGGGTTCCTTCTTTGCTAAGGAGTAACACGCCTGGATGCACATGATAATCCATCTAGAGATGGTCCGTTTGTGCACCGCTTTCCCTTTCTTAGCGCCCGCGTACCCAACAAAGAGTTGATCATCCACCCGGAACTGGCGTGTGCGATCCAGATAGAATGAGAGCGCACGTTTTGGGTCCAGACGGTGGAGCCTCTCCTCCTCTCTCGAGGGGTGCGGAGGCGGAAAGAAGGTGGGCAATGTGATGGACTGCCCAATGTGGAAGGCCGTAACCACCTTAGGCAAGAAGGAGGGCCTAGTCCTCAAAACAACCTTGTCCGGATGGACTGAAAGGAAAGGAGGCTTACAAGAAAGAGCCTGGAGCTCACTCACTCTCCTGGCAGAGGTGATGGCTACCAGGAAGGCAGTCTTCAAAGAAAGAAGGCGAAGAGGACAGTTGTGAAGTGGCTCAAAGGGAGCGCACATCAGAAATGTGAGAACCAAGTTCAAGTCCCACTGAGGCATCACGAAGGGAACAGGAGGAAAAGTATGAGTGATGCCCTTCAGGAATCGATTTACGATAGGGGACTTGAACAAAGAAGGTTGGTCAGGCAGCCTCAGAAAGGCTGAAAGAGCCGAAAGATAGCCCTTGATAGTGCCCAGAGCAGAGCCCTGCTGGGCAAGAGAAAGAAGGAAGAGAAGAACCTCAGAGAGAGGGGCATTGAGGGGATCCACAGCCTTTGCTGTGCACCATGCCACAAATCTGTTCCACCTGCAGGCGTATACCGTCTTTGTGGAGGGACGCCTGGCTGCCAGAATGATGTTGCAAACTTCAGGAGGCAAGTCAAATGGCCTCAACTGTCGCCGCTCAATCTCCATGCATGGAGGTGGAGACTGGACAGGTTCGGGTGGAGGACCGTCCCCTGCTGCTGCGACAGAAGGTCCTCCTGAAGAGGCAGACGAACCGGGGGATCGACTGACATACTGAGTAGCTCGGGATACCAGTACCTTTGTGCCCAGTCCGGAGCCACAAGGATGACTTGTGCCCGGTCGCGCTTGATCTTCTTCAGCACTCTGGGCAGAAGAGGTATAGGCGGAAAGGCGTACAACAGACCGCAGCTCCACTCGCGACGAAAAGCGTCTCCGAGCGAGTGCCGCCTTGGAAATTCCAACGCGCAGAACTGATGACATTGCGCGTTCTCTTCGGTGGCGAATAGATCTAACCAAGGCTCTCCCCATCGCAGAAAGAGGCCTTGCGCCACGTCCGAGTTCAGACGCCATTCGTGATCCATCGAGCACCGACGGCTGAGTTCGTCCGCCCTGGCGTTCAGAGAACCTGCTGTGAGAAGGTGGCCTGATATGCAGTGCTCACTATTCTAGTGAACACTATGTATCAGTCCAGCAACCCTTATTGATGATTGGTTGTAAGTCAACCTTATAGACCAGCATCCTAGTAGCATGGATACGAGCAGTCTAAGGCTAAAGACTCGAGAGGGCGTGTTAAGCCAGCTGTTTACCACACATATACCCCTTGAATACCAAGTGGTCAGCTGCAAGCGCGCCTACCCTGCATCTCATCAGAACTCCCGAGGCGACTCCGGGAGCAACGCTGTTTTTAAAACCACTTGGACACTTGTCTACAAGTTCTTAGCCCGCCTACCTGCTTTGCTGTTTGGCGCTACGGAGCCAGCGCTTCTGCTCTTCCTGGCTGCCCCTGTCCTGCTCGGGACCCAGACCGCCACCGCTGATCGCCCCCTCCTTGCCTGACTCTTGGAGTGGGACGGGCGGCTCTACCATCTTGGGCGGGTCTGGGCTCGGCGCTGCAGTTCTTTGGCCCCTCCCCCCTCGTCAAGTACTTTAGGCGGTCAGCTGCAAGCGCGCCTACCCTGCATCTCATCAGAACTCCCGAGGCGACTCCGGGAGCAACGCTGTTTTTAAAACCACTTGGACACTTGTCTACAAGTTCTTAGCCCGCCTACCTGCTTTGCGGTTTGGCGCTACGGAGCCAGCGCTTCTGCTCTTCCTGGCTGCCCCTGTCCTGCTCGCGACCCAGACCGCCACCGCTGATCGCCCCCTCCTTGCCTGACTCTTGGAGTGGGACGGGCGGCTCCACCATCTTGGGCGGGTCTGGGCTCGGCGCTGCAGTTCTTTGGCCCCTCCCCCCTCGTCAAGTACTTTAGGCGGTCAGCTGCAAGCGCGCCTACCCTGCATCTCATCAGAACTCCCGAGGCGACTCCGGGAGCAACGCTGTTTTTAAAACCACTTGGACACTTGTCTACAAGTTCTTAGCCCGCCTACCTGCTTTGCTGTTTGGCGCTACGGAGCCAGCGCTTCTGCTCTTCCTGGCTGCCCCTGTCCTGCTCGCGACCCAGACCGCCACCGCTGATCGCCCCCTCCTTGCCTGACTCTTGGAGTGGGACGGGCGGCTCCACCATCTTGGGCGGGTCTGGGCTCGGCGCTGCAGTTCTTTGGCCCCTCCCCCCTCGTCAAGTACTTTAGGCGGTCAGCTGCAAGCGCGCCTACCCTGCATCTCATCAGAACTCCCGAGGCGACTCCGGGAGCAACGCTGTTTTTAAAACCACTTGGACACTTGTCTACAAGTTCTTAGCCCGCCTACCTGCTTTGCGGTTTGGCGCTACGGAGCCAGCGCTTCTGCTCTTCCTGGCTGCCCCTGTCCTGCTCGCGACCCAGACCGCCACCGCTGATCGCCCCCTCCTTGCCTGACTCTTGGAGTGGGACGGGCGGCTCCACCATCTTGGGCGGGTCTGGGCTCGGCGCTGCAGTTCTTTGGCCCCTCCCCCCTTGCCACACCCCCGGACTCCCCCCCCCCCATGTGTCTCTACTTAATGGTTACCCAGTCCCGGCCGCGCAGCGGACGCGCGCAGCGGGCGCGACGAAGGCGCGCCGAAGTTGCGCCTAAGTTAAGCCCGTCTGCGCCCGTCTGCGACGGGCCGGGACCAGGGGCCACACCCCCTGCTCTTTTTCTGGCTTATACCTCAGCACAACTCCTAGCTCTCACTGCTGTTTCCCCACTTTCATCTCCACTCTTGCGACACCTTGACACACTTGGTATTCTCGCCTCTCCTCCCCCTCACCTGACCCCGCTTCTTTCTAGCCCCACTAGCACTACCCCCCCAGCTGCTGATCCCCCCTCCGCCTCTTCTTCCTCCTCCCTCTCTGCCTCTACCGCTGCCTCTACCGCAGCCTCTGCCATACTGCTCAATACCCGCTCAGCGGCCAAACATCAGACGGCTCTCTTTAATCTCCTTACCTCCGACTCCCCGGATTTCCTCTTTCTGACCGAAACCTGGTTCACTGCTGACTCCCTTCCCGACCTCTTAGCCATTCTTCCCGACACCTATTGTGCCCTCCGGGCTGATCGTCCGGACGGCAAGGTGGGAGGAGGGGTGGCGATGATCATTCGGTCAACCCTCAAATTCCAACTTCTTAATCACCCCCCTATTTCTAATGTGGACTATCTAGTGGCCCGCTCTCTCAATCTACCTGCCCCCCTCACTGTTGTCCTTGTGTACCGTCCTCCTCAATCTATGCCCTCCTTTGTAGCCTCCATTCAGGACCTTATGGCCACCCTCGTGGCCAATAATTCCTCCGTCCTATTGCTCGGCGACTTTAATTATTGGCCGGGCGACCCCAGGGAAGACCTCCCCTCGAAAGATTTTTCAGGCACTCTTCAATGCCTAAACTTCACATCTCATATTTCAGCCCCCACCCACGTCCAGGGTCACATCTTGGACCAAATCTGGTCCTCCCGCCCCATTGTTTCATCCCTTCTCATTTCCCCATGCGTCTGGTCGGATCATTTCTCCATCTCTTTCGCCATCCACCTGGGAGTGGTTGACAAGCCTCCCCTCCCTAAGAACATCTTAGCCCGTAATTGGAATCGAACGGACCTTGACTCCCTCTCGCTCACTTTGGCTTCATCTGTTCCAATCCTTACCAATCTTTCTCTTGATTCTCAGGTCAACGCCATTGGCACATGGCTTTCCTCTTCTTGCGACCTTGTCTCTCCGCTCAGAAAGATCAAGGCGATTCGTCCACATGACGCGCACAAATGGTTCTCTCCAGAACTCAAAACTCTCAAACTCGACCTAAGGCGGTCGGAACGTCACTGGAGACGGAACTACTGCCCCTTGTTGCGCGCCAAATACAAATCACTCCTTGCTGAATATAAAAAAGCGATCCTGGCGGCTAAAACCGCCTATTTCTCTGAGAGAGTAGCTCTCGCGACTAACGAACCCCGTGAAATCTTCTCTCTGGTCCACAATCTTGCCACCTCTGATCGCTCTACCCCCAGCCCGGTTCCCTCACAGTCCCTCTGTTCTTCACTTAACGATTTTTTTTTCGACAAGATCGTAAAGATCAAAGCCAACATTCCCACACTGCCTCAACCCCGCCCCACCTGTCCTCCCATCTGTCCTTCCTTCTCTTTTTCCTCCTTCCCTCTTCTTTCCACTGAACTATTTCTAAAACTCCTGATCAAAATCAAGTCTGGCTCCCCCATGGATTGCGCGCCAGCACGCATTCTTAAAACCCTCTTCACCAATTGCTCTGGACCTCCCCTTGCCCTCCTCAACTCCTCTTTGGCTCTCGGATCCGTCCCCTCCTCTTTCAAATCTGCCATAGTCCTTCCGATTTTAAAGAAAACTGGTCTAGATCCCTCTCTTCCCTCCAATTTCCGTCCCATCTCTCTCCTCCCCTACCTCGGCAAGATCCTCGAGGCTCATGTCACTTCCTGCCTCTCCTCTTATATTGAGGAGAACGGCCTCCTTGCATCCCACCAGGCAGGATTCCGCCCGGGCCACTCCACGGAGATGGTGGTCCTTGCAGTCTTAGACGAGCTTAAGGGGAAGGCCGACTTCAATCTCCCCCAAGTTCTGGTCCTTCTCGACTTGTCTGCTGCGTTTGACACGGTTGACCATGCCATCCTCCTCGACCGTGTCAGCGCAGCGGGCATTCGGGCGTGGCCTTTTCCTGGCTGGCGTCCTTCCTTCAGGATAGGTCCCAGGCAGTTCATCTCTCCGGTCTTTCCGCTCCTCCCCGTCCTGTCACTTGTGGTGTTCCCCAAGGCTCTTCTCTTTCCCCTCTCCTTTTCAATCTTTATATTCACCCCCTCATCACTTCTCTTCTTGAGCTGGGGGTCTCTGTGTATAACTACGCAGATGACCTTCAGCTCGTTTTCGATCTTTCTTCCACCCCTGATTCTCTTCCCAAGTTCTGTTCCACCTTAGTTTTCATTTCTGACTGGATGTGCGCTAACCAACTGAAGCTCAATCCAGATAAAACTGAACTTGTTCTCACCGGTGGCCCTTCTAACCCCTGGACCCCCGCACATTGGCCCCTTTCTTTTGGTCCCCCCCCTGTTCCCTCTTCTTCTGTCCGCACTCTCGGCATCAAAGTCAGCCATGACTTATCCATGCACAGTCAGATCAGCTCTGTTGTGTCCTCCTGTTTTCTTTCCCTCCGTTTAATTCGGAAAATCTCCCGCTTCTTCTCCACTGATGCTCTTAAATCCATAGTCATGGCCCTCGTCATCTCTCGCCTTGACTATGGGAATGGCCTGTACGTGGGCATACCTGCTTACGAATCTCGCCGCCTACAGGCCATTCAAAACCAAGCTGCTCGTCTCATCCTCTCCCTCCCTAAATCCTCTCATATCACCCCGGCTCTTAAATCACTTCACTGGCTCCCTGTTCGTTTCAGATCCTTCTTCAAACTGGCCTGTCTAGCATTTCTGGCTCACTCTCGGTCCGCACCCTTGTTCATCAACACTCTTGTCTCTTCTCATGCCCCTGTTCGCACCCTCCGTTCTTCCTCTCTCTCTCTTCTTCACACCCCTCGCTTCCGCAAATCCAGAACGGGGGGAACCCGATTCTCAGTCCTTGCCCCCCAGTTCTGGAACAGCCTTCCTCTTTCTATTCGCTCCATTCCCATCTACCCTCACTTCCGCAAAGCCCTTAAAACCTTCCTCTTTCTTCAGGCATTCCCCTCTTAAACTCCCCTGGGTCCCCTCTGCTGAGTTCTTGATCAGGTCCCTAGCGCCAGGAAGCCGCTTGGCCATCGTGCGCTCTATTAAATATTTTATTCATTCATTCAAGTGAAAGGACACCACACAAGTGTTATGAAAATAAACAAGATATTTATTAAGAATCACAACAGCCCTGTACTCTTTATGAGGACAGGGTACTTAGCACAAAACAAAACTCTTACGAAAATACTTAAGTTAGCACAGTATATACAAATGCCCGAGGGGCACGGAAAACCATATACTCTGAAAGTGGAATGCGAAATTACTAGCAGGTAAGTACAATACTAATAGGCTTAGGAATCGCTAGGGCTTGACTATAGAATCTTCAGATTACTTCTAGGAGGCCTAGGGGACTCGGGTGCAGAGTGTGCACTCTCACTCGTGATGCGGGACAAAGTCTATGGTAGCTAGTAATGACAAAGTTAGTGTTCTTGGGCGAACCCGACCTGGTAGGAGGAAAACGAAAGTGGATCCTGACCCTTGGATAGTGAGGCTATGCTGGGGCACCGAAATGCCGAAGTTACCTAGCCCAGGGGCTGCAGCTGCATAGGTCTCAAAAGACGTCGGGAATCCTCGTAGACGGACCAGGAGCCTGGAAGAAAGAAGTTGCTGGCAGGCGACCAGTGAAGAAAGTTCGATGGATCCAAGCCTGGATCGAAGGAAGATGACACCTGAAAGCAGAGGGGACCAAGTTCGAGACTACTAGCCAGTAGTCAGGTGGCACCAGGAGGGCACCGGATGGCAGTCGCCTCGACTAGGTGAGTGGGTGACGCTGTGCTCGCAGATCTCACTGACCAGGAGGCGTTGTCGGCGACCAGGATGGAGGAGCGAGCTGTCCCACGAAGATTGAAGCTGTCGGCGTCGCTGGACCCAGGATTGGGCAACAAAGCCTTGGCAAATTCAAGCCCACGCGGTGGACTCAAAATGGCGTCTGGAGTGGACCAGGAGGGTCCGGGGTGCCTCTCTAGAAGAAGGAAGCAAGGGCCAGTCTGGAGCAACCAGACCAGCAGCAGTGATGTCATCGGGCGTCGTGAAGAAGGCCACAAGCCAGCCGGCTAGTAGCCACACAGCGCGGTGAGCACGCAAAAGCAGAAGGGCCCCACGCAGATCGTGGAGATGCTGGAGGGCTGATCTTCGGTGCTGGAGCTGCTCAGGGTTGGGGCTTCTCGGACCCCAAAGCACTCACCAGTGGAGCACACGGTGGGCTTGTTGCAAAGAAGTTGTGCAGTCTTGGCGATCGTCGGTCCCTCGAGGTCTTGTCGCACTCACGGTTCTCAGCTTTGCTGTAGAGGTGAGTAGAGGTCAGAGGTGCCAGGGAAGCCGGGTCTCGTCGAGCTGGGTCGTCGGATTCGTGAAGAAGGACTTGCAGCAGACCACAGTGTTCTTAGGATGGTGCCTGCGGATGCAGGGTACTACTCCTTAGCCACAAGGGAGAATCTTGAAGAAGGAAATCTTGATGTCTTTCGCAGAAAGTCGTGTCTTGATTCCAAAGATGATCTAATTTGAACAGGGGGCCCGCTCCTATCTTTATACTAAAAAAGGGGGCTGACCCGGTGACTAGGTCCTGCCTATGGGTGGGACTAGGAGGGGAGTGGTTACACCCCTCTGCCATGCCGGACTTCCCCCAGGCCAGGGGCTGGTGTGCCCCTGGAACTGGTTCTGACCGGCCTATGCGTAGTGAGCACCGGGGTGCAACTCAGCAGTCACCTTCCTGAAAAGCCCTGCCTACCCAGGATACACAAAACCATGTCTGGGACGGTGCTAGCACCGCCCCTGACAGGAAACCCTTTGTCCAGGCTCCCCTCGCTGGAAGGACTCCCAGCTGTAGGGAGTCAGACTCGTGTCTGTGGTGGCAGCATCCATTTTGTGGAGCTGAGGCTTCGTTTAACTTTAACCGGGGTTCACAGTTACATACATGTCGTGTCCCTCTAGAAGGGTGGAATGCTAACCCCGTCGCCAGAATTGGCGAGGGGTTAGTATTCCAATTCGTATGACACCTTACTCGACATGTTTTGATAAAGCAATACCAAAGTTAGCATTTAACCGCGAGGATTATAATGCACTTAAGAGTATATGGTATGCGATATCATGGAACAGCTATTAGGACTTGATTCCGCAAGCTGCAGACAGGCTCAGCTCATGCCAGAGCACCATCTCACACGATTCCAAGCACTCTGCCTTCAGGATTGTTAAGGCCTGCCATAGGAGTGACTGATAGGAATCTGTGTGTCCATTTTAGGGTTAGATATAGGTATACTATATCTACAGCAAAGGGTGATTACACGACTTTGCCCCAGCTGTCATGCAGCCAGTTGTGTCAAATTTAGGAGGCCAGCCAGGGGTGGCATAATACATGCTTCAGCCCCTGGTAGGCCCTGGGTACACCTATGCCCTGAGTTACAGGGTCTGATAAGGTGGCCCAGTACCAATTGGTAAATGCACCTAGGGTACATGTTGTAATTTAGAGAGAGAACAGCCAGGCTGTGGGTCTGATTGGCAGGCCCACAGCCAGAGAAAGTCGTAAACCAGTGAAACAAAAGCAAAAAAATCTGGGTGATCATAGGATTGCAGACCCTACTCTCCTACACCTGCCAGGTGTTGAACCACCAGAGTCACACCCTGATGTTCCAGCCATTGCCAGAGGCGCAGAGCCTCCTGGCATAGGGTCCACGACCCCACCCCGCCCTGTTTGTTGCAGTACCACATGGCGGTAGTGTTGTCCGTGAACACCTGCACTGCACTCCCTCGGACAGACGGGAGGGATGCTTTCAGTGCCAGACGAATCGCCCGCAGCTCCAACAGATTGATATGGAGCCGGGACTCCCCCGGAGACCAGAGTCCTCTGATCTCCGCCTCTCCCAAGTGGCCTCCCCAGCCCTGGAGGGACGCGTCCGTCACAACCACGTGCTCCGGTTGGGGAAGGGAGAGGGATCTGCCGTTGACCCAATCGCGGTCCGTGAGCCACCACTGCAGCTGTCTCGCAGTGCCCTCCGAGATCAGGACATGGTCGGACAGGTTGCCCCGGTGCTGGGCCCACTGAAACTTCAGGTCCCACTGCAGAGCCCGCATCCGCCACCGTGCGTGATGCACCGGAAGGATGCAGGAGGCCATCAGCCCCAGAAGCCGCAGCGTCAACCTGACCGAAACCCGGGATAACGGCCCGAAGATCGGAATTAGGGCCTGTATATCCCGAACCCGCTGTTCGGGCGGGTAAACCCGAAACTGCGCCGAGTCGAGAACCGCTCCGATGAAAAGGAGCTTCTGAGAGGGGCACAGGTGTGACTTCGGCAGATTGATGGAAAATCCCAGCCGGTGCAGGAGATCCGCCGTAGTCTGGAGGTGGCTGACGACTGCCTGGGGCGAGCCCGCCTTCAACAACCAGTCGTCTAGGTAGGGGAAGACTGAAACCCCTAACCTGCGCAGGTGAGCTGCGACCACCGCCATCACCTTCGTGAACACCCGTGGGGCGCTGGTAAGGCCGAAGGGGAGCACGGTAAACTGAAAGTGCTCGAGGCCTACCGTGAACCGCAGGTAACGCCGGTGGGCCGGCAGGACGGGGATGTGGAAGTATGCGTCCTGCAAGTCCAACGCTACCATCCAGTCTCCTGGGTCTAGGGCAGCCAAGACCTGAGCCAGTGTCAGCATTTTGAACTTCTCCTTCCGGAGGAAGCCGTTGACGTTCCTCAGATCCAAGATAGGGCGTAGGCCCCCTTTGCCCTTCTTGGGTACCAGAAAGTAGTGGGAGTAGCAACCACGTCCTACTTCTGGCCCAGGAACGTGCTCAATGGCCCCCTTGGCCAAGAGGGCCGAAACTTCCTCCTGCAGGAGCCGCAAGTGATCCCCCGATACGCGGTGGTGTTGCGGTGGCATGGCTTGAGGAGTCGTCTCGAAGGGGAGGGAGTAGCCCCTTCGGACGATCTGCAGCACCCACCTGTCCGAAGTGACTGTGCGCCAGTGAGAGTGGTGATGGCGAACCCTGCCTCCCACTGGCGTCACATGGGCTGAAAAGCACGGGCTAGGAGGGTTTAGAGGCGGATGCTGCGGGGGCAGGTGTGGACTGGCTCCGCTTGTTCCCCCGACCGCCTCCACGGCGGTTTCCACAGCCGCCGCCGCGCTGGACGACAGTTTGCGGCGAGTGGCTGGCGGCACGTGTGGGGGCGCCCCTTCCTTGGCCACGAAAGGAGCGAAAGGCACCCATTTGCTGGCGCGGGGCCGAGAGGCCCAAGGACTTGGCCGTAGCCCTGGAGTCCTTAAAGCGCTCAAGCGCGTGGTCTGCCTTGTCGCCAAAGAGGCGACGGCCATCGAACGGCATGTCCATGAGTGTATTTTGGATGTCTGCCGAGAAGTTGGCAGATCTCAGCCAGGCGTGGCGTCGTATCGCCACCGTCGTAGCCATCGCTCTGCCCAGCGAGTCAGTAGTATCCAGTCCGCACCTGATTGAATACTTTGCTGCGTCCCGGCCCTCCACTAGGGCTTGGCCGAGTTTGGCCCGTACCTCCAACGGACACTCTGGCAGCACTTCCGCCACCGTTTCCCACAGAGAGTGGGTGTAACGGCCCAAGAGGCATGCAGTGTTGGAAGACCGCAGTCCCAAGCTAAGGGACGAGAACACTTTCTTGCCATAGGCCTCGTACCTCTTGGATTCCCGATCGGGGGGAGCCGTCGGGAAGGCGGTCTGGGAGTTAGAGGCCTGGATAACCAGACTCTCGGGGGTGGGGTGGGTGGACAGGAAACATGGGTCGCTCGGGGCCGGGCGGTGGCGTCTGGCCACGTTCCTATCTACAGGCAAACCTGTAGCGGGCCTGGACCAAGTGCCCAAAAGAACGTCCGTCAAGGCCTCATTAAACGGCAGCAGAGGCTCCATGGAGCATGACTGCAGCTTAACGACCTCAGTGAGGAGGTTAGTCCTCACGGCCGCGACGGGGAGCTCAAGGCCCAAGGCCTTAGCAGCCCTCATCAACACCACACTATATGTAGCGCCCTCCTCCGAAGCCACGGTAGGAGGAGAGAGGAATCCAGTGTCTGGAGAGGTGTCCAGGCCACTGGCCTCCCCAAGGTCTCCTGTCCAGTCCATGTTAGACTGACATTCCCTTGTCAGAGGGTCCTCAGACCCCTCCCAATTCTCCTCTTCCCCCATCTCCTGAGATTCAGGGTCATAAGTGAATAGGGACGGGTCATAGAAATGAAAATCTCCGAACGGCGTCGAGAGCGGCGCCGATAGGCGTCGTCCTGACGTCGGAACCGATTGAGAGGAGGCATCGGTGCCGGCGCCGCTCGAGGACGACGCCGGAGGGGACACCACACGGACCGACCCCGGGGGGGTTGTAAGGTCCACCGGAGACGGTCCATCGCCCGAGGAGGGTCCAGCGGCACCCTGCAGCGCCGGGCCCGAAGGCACCGACGACGCCGGGGCCGCTGTACCCTGCGGCGCCGGGCCCGAGGGCACCGGCGGTGTCGGGATCGTGGGGCCCTGCGGCGCTGGGCCCGAAGGCGCCGGCGGCGTCGAGGCCGAAGCACCCGTCGGGGTCGTAGCCCCCGACCCACTAGGGCCCCCAGACGGGTTCACTGGGCCCGAAGGCCATGAGGAAACGCTCGATCTCCTCCGGCGTCGCGTTCAGCCCAGGGACCGGGGGGTATGGGGCCGAACGCGGCGCCCGCGACTCCCGAGGAGCCGTGTGGGCGGTGTCACCCGAACCCCCGGCCGCATCGCGCGAACGTCGGGGGGAGTCGGAAGAGCGATGATGTCTTTTCGACTTCTTATGCTTCTTACCTGATGACTTGGACCCGGAGGAGTGGCGCCGACTCCCGGAGCAGTGACGGCTCCGTCCCCGCGACTTGTCCCTCGACCTCCCGTGGGACCGGGACCGGGACCTCACACACGGCGCGGGGCCGACTGGCGGATTTCGAGTCGCCTGCGGGACCGCTCCCGCCTGGCCTTCCTCGAAAGGGCCCGACAGTCGGAGCAGGCCTCGTCGTCATGGTCGACGCCCAAACACATCAGGCACAGGCGGTGGGGATCCGTGACCGACATGGTACGGTCGCACTCGTCGCAATGCTTGAATCTGGGCATCCCTAACGGCACCGTCGGAGTCGTAAAGACTTCGAAATGGATCAAAAAGATCACAAAAGTTTAGTCAAAAAGTGACTAGGGAACTGCTCTTTCCAGATCTGCGCTGGCTGATGCGGAAAAAAGAAGAACTGACGTCAGCACGCGGAGGCGGCGTCTAAGTACTCCGACGACGTCATCACGGCGCCCACGACGCCGACGACGGACGCGGAGCCGCAGACGACGCCTACCGACGCGCAAGGGTACTGCTACGCAAAATTTTCCGGATCCAGTCTGACGCCTGGGGATATTCTAAGGTAAGGAATCTATCACTAACGTGTCTCTTTCAGATAAATTCCTTACCTTAAAATAGATACCCCAGCAATACCATCCCCGTGGTGGTGGGTCTGCGAACCTATAATCACACCAGAAAGTCCTGGAGGACGGAACGGCCAAAGTAGCCGTCCCTCCGGACTTGACTGTCCAGGCAATAGTGTCTTGCAAACGTGTGCAGCGAGGCCCACGTAGCCGCCTGGCAAATGTCCTGCAAGGGCACACCTCGGCCCAAGGCAGTTGTAGTGGCCGTGGCTCGAGTGGAATGAGCCCTCAGCCCTACAGGGGGTTCCTTCTTAGCCAAGGAGTAACACGCCTGGATGCACAAGATAATCCACCGGGAGATGGTCCGCTTGTGCACCGCTTTCCCTTTCTTAGCGCCCGCATATCCCACAAAGAGTTGATCATCCACCCGGAACTGTGCGATTCAGATAAAATGAGAGCGCACGTTTTGGGTCCAGACGGTGGAGCCTCTCCTCCTCTCTCGAGGGGTGCGGAGGCGGAAAGAAGGTGGGCAACGTGATGGATTGCCCAATTTGGAATGCCGTGACTACCTTGGGTAGGAAGGAGGGCCTTGTCCGTAACACAACCTTGTCCGGATGGACTGAAAGGAAAGGAGATTTACAAGATAGAGCCTGGAGCTCACTCACTCTCCTGGCAGAGGTGATGGCTACCAGGAAGGCAGTCTTCAAAGAAAGAAGGCGAAGAGGACAGTTGTGAAGTGGCTCAAAGGGAGCGCACATCAGAAACATAAGAACCAGGTTCAAGTCCCACTGAGGCATCACAAAGGGAACCAGAGGAAAGGTATGAGTGATGCCCTTCAGGAATCGATTAACGATAGGGGACTTGAACAAAGAAGGTTGGTCAGGCAGCCTCAGAAAGGCTGAAAGAGCTGAAAGATAGCCCTTGACAGTGCCCAGAGCAGAGCCCTGCTGGGCAAGAGAGAGAAGAAAGAGGAGAACCTCAGAAAGAGGGGCATTGAGGGGATCCACAGCCTTTTCTGTGCACCATGCCACAAATTTGTTCCACCTGCAGGCGTATACCGACTTTGTGGAGGGACGCCTGGCTGCCAGAATGATGTTACAGACTTCAGGAGGCAAGTCAAATGGCCTCAACTGTCGCCGCTCAATCTCCAAGCATGGAGGTGGAGACTGGGCAGGTTCGGGTGGAGGACCGTCCCCTGCTGCTGCGACAGAAGGTCCTCCTGAAGAGGCAGACGAACCGGGGGATCGACTGACATACTGAGTAGCTCGGGATACCAGTACCTTCGTGCCCAGTCCGGAGCCACAAGGATGACTTGGGCCCGGTCGCGCTTGATCTTCTTCAGCACTCTGGGCAGAAGTGGTATAGGCGGAAAGGCGTACAACAGACCGCAGCTCCACTCGCGACGAAAAGCGTCTCCGAACGAGTGCCGCCTTGGAAATTCAAACGCGCAGAACTGATGACATTGCGCGTTCTCTTCGGTGGCGAATAGATCTAACCAAGGCTCTCCCCATCGCAGAAAGAGGCCTTGCGCCACGTCCGAGTTCAGACGCCATTCGTGATCCATCGAGCACCGTCGGCTGAGTTTGTCCGCCCTGGCGTTCAGAGAACCTGCCAGGTGTTGAACCATCAGAGTCACGCCCTGATATTCCAGCCATTGCCATAGGCGCAGAGCCACCTGGCAGAGGGTCCGCGACCCCACCCCGCCCTGTTTGTTGCAGTACCACATGGCGGTGGTGTTGTCCGTGAACACTTGCACTACTCTCCCTCGGACAGACGGGAGGAATGCCTTCAGTGCCAGACGAATCGCCCGCAGCTCCAACAGATTGATATGGAGCCGGGACTCCGCCGAAGACCAGAGGCCTCTGATCTCCACCTCTCCCAAGTGGCCTCCCCAGCCCTGGAGGGACGCGTCCGTCCCAACTACGTGCTCCGGTTGGGGAAGGGAGAGGGATCTGCCGTTGACCCAATCGCGGTCCGTGAGCCACCACTGCAGCTGTCTCGCAGTGCCCTCCGAGATCAGGACATGGTCGGACAGGTTGCCCTGATGCTGGGCCCACTGAAATTTCAGGTCCCACTGCAGAGCCCGCATCTGCCACCGTACGT
Organism: Lissotriton vulgaris; assembly: GCF_964263255.1. Taxonomy (NCBI): domain Eukaryota; kingdom Metazoa; phylum Chordata; class Amphibia; order Caudata; family Salamandridae; genus Lissotriton; species Lissotriton vulgaris. Next base: position 609,889,723 of record NC_141700.1, read on the forward strand.
GATGCACCAGAAGGATGCAGGAGGCCATCAGCCCCAGAAGCCGCAGCGTCAACCTGACCGAAACTCGGGATAAATGCCGGAAGATCGGAATCAGAGCCTGTATATCCCGAACCCGCTGTTCGGGCGGGTAAACCCGAAACTGCGCCGAGTCGAGAACCGCTCCAATGAAAAGGAGCTTCTGAGAGGGGCACAGGTGTGACTTCGGCACATTGATGGAAAATCCCAGCTGGTGCAGGAGATCCGCCGTAGTCTGGAGGTGGCTGACGACTGTTTGGGGCGAGCCCGCCTTCAACAACCAGTCATCTAGGTAGGGGAAGACTGACACCCCTAACCTGCGCAGATGAGCTGCGACCACCGCCATCACCTTCGTGAACACCCGTGGGGCGCTGGTAAGGCCGAAGGGGAGCCCGGTAAACTGAAAGTGCTTGTGGCCTACCGTGAACCGCAGGTAACGCCGGTGGGCCGGCAGGACGGAGATGTGGAAATACGCATCCTGCAAGTCCAACGCTACCATCCAGTCTCCTGGGTCTAGGGCAGCTAAGACCTGAGCCAGAGTCAGCATTTTGAACTTCTCCTTCCGGAGGAAGCCGTTGACGTTCCTCAGATTCACGATAGGGCGCAGGCCCCCTTTGCCCTTCTTGGGTACCAGAAAGTAGTGGGAGTAGCAACCACGTCCTACTTCTGGCCCAGGTACGCGCTCGATGGCCCCCTTGGCCAAGAGGGCCAAAACTTCCTCCTGCAGGAGCCGCAAGTGATCCCCCGATACGCGGTGGTATTGCGGTGGCATGGCTTGAGGAGGAGTCGTCTCGAAGGGGAGGGAGTAGCCCCTCCGGACGATCTGCAGCACCCACCTGTCCGAAGTGACAGTGCGCCAGTGAGAGTGGTGATGGCGAACCCTGCCTCCCACTGCCGTCACATGGGCCGAAAAGCACGGACTAGGAGGGTTTAGAGGTGGATGCCGCGGGGGCAGGTGTGGACTGACTCCGCCTGGTTCCCCGACCGCCTCCGCAGCGGTTACCACGGCCGCCGCCGCTCTGGACGATAGTCTGCGGCGAGTGGCTGGCGGCACGTGTGGGGACGCCCCTTCCTTGGCCACGAAAGGAGCGAAAGGCACCCGTTTGCTGGCGCGGGGCAGAGAGGCCCAAGGACTTGGCCGTAGCCCTGGAGTCCTTAAAGTGCTCAAGCGCGTGGTCTGTCTTGTCGCCAAAGAGGCGACGGCCATCGAACGGCATGTCCATCAGAGTGTTCTGGACGTCTGCCGAAAAATTGGCGGATCTCAGCCAGGCGTGGCGTCTGACCGCCACTGTCGTAGCCATCGCTCTGCCTAGCGAGTCAGTAGTATCCAGCCCACACCTGATGGAATACTTGGCTGCGTCCCGGCCCTCCACAAGGGCTTGGCCGAGTTTGGCTCGTACCTCCAACGGGTACTCTGGCAGCACTTCCGCCACCGTCTCCCACAGAGAGTGGGTGTAGCGGCCCAAGAGGCATTCGGTGTTGGAAGACCGCAGTCCCAAACTAAGGGATGAGAATATCTTCTTTCCATAATTCGCGTACCTCTTGGATTCCCTGTCCGGCTGGGCCGTCGGGAATGCGGTCTGGGAATTAGAGGCCTGGATGACCAGACTCTCGGGGGTGGGGTGGGAGGACAGGAAACATGGGTTGCCTGGAGCCGGGCGGTGTCGTCTGGCCACGTTCCTATCTACGGGCGAACCCGTAGCGGGCCTGGACCAAGTGCCCAAAAGAACGTTGGTCAAGGCCTCATTAAACGGCAGCAGAGGCTCCATTGAGCATGACTGCGGCTTAAGGACCTCTGTGAGGAGGTTAGTCCTCACGGCCGCGACGGGGAGCTTAAGGCCCAAGGCCTTGGCAGCCCTCGTCAACACCACCCCATAGGTAGCCCCCTCCTCCGAAGCCACGGTAGGAGGAGAGACAAATCCAGTGTCTGGAGAGGTGTCCAGGCCACTGGCCTCCCAAAGGTCTCCTGCCCAGTCCATATCAGACTGACAATCCTTGGTCAGAGGGTCCTCAGACCCCTCCCAATCCTCCTCATCACCCATCTCCTGAGACTTAGGGTTGTAATTGTATGAGGTCGGTTCATAGAAGTAAAAATCTCCAAACGGTGTTGGGTGAGGCGGAGGTGACACCACACGGACCGACGCCGGGGGGGTCGTAAGGTCCACCGCTGACGATCCAGAGTCCGAGGAAGGCCCAGCGGCGTCCTGCGGCGCCGGGCCCGAGGGCACCGGCGGTGTCGGGATCGTGGGGCCCTGCGGCACCGGGCCCGAAGGCGCCGGCGGTGTCGGGGCCGAAGCACCCAACGGCGTCGGGGTCAGAGCCCCCGACCCACTAGGGCCCCCAGACGGGTTCGCTGGGCCCGGAGGCGCCGCGGAACCCGTCGGAGGAGAAAGGGACGTCATGGCCATGAGGAAACGCTCAATCTCCTCCGGCGTCGCGTTCAGCCCAGGGACCGGAGGGTATGGGGCCGGACGCGACACCCGCGACTCCCGAGGAGCCGCGTGGGCGGTGTCACCCGAACCCCCGGCCGCGTCGCGCGAGCCAGAAGAGCGATGATGCCTCTTCGACTTCTTGTGTTTCTTACCTGACGACTTGGACCCGGGGGAGTGGTGCCGACTCCCAGAGCTGTGACAGCTCCGTCCCCGCGACCTGTCCCTCGACCTCCCGTGGGACCGGGACCTCACGCGGCGCGGGCCGACTGCCGGAGTTCGAGCCGCCTGCGGGACCGCTCCCGCCTGGCCTTCCTCGAAAGGGCCCGACAGTCGGGGCAGGCCTCGTCATCGTGGTCGACACCCAAACACGTCAGGCACTGGCGGTGAGGATCCGTGACCGACATGGTGCAGTCGCAATCTTCACAATGCTTGAAGCCGGGCATCCCTACGGCACCGTCGGAGTCGTTAGACTTCGAAAGGATCACAAAGATCACCAAAAGTTAGTCAAAAATTGACTAGGGAACTGGAGTTCTGGACTTTTTGTTTCCGTCCAGAGGTGTCAGGGATAACACCCGAAGACCCCGGAGTTCCACCTGTCTCGGTGCACAAATAAACAGAAACACGGGCTTCTCGATGGTGGCGTCAAAGACCAAAGGTTTATTACTGCAGGGACACAGAAGTCACAGAAACTACACACGGGCAGATTCTAGGAGCCTGTTCCATTTGTACAAAAAGGGTTGCTCCTTATATACTAAAATTTGAGCTTGAGGCAAATTCTTTACATGTAATACATTCCCAAACCTTTGTGTCCTAAACAATAAATATTTGGCGTTGCACAGGAATCGTCGACAATATCTGATGTCAAAACATTACGAACGAGGGGTTCCCACTTTTCCATCATAATCTCATGTCAACTTTTCATTCAGGACCCGGACCGCCTCATCGTAAATTTCGTTACCTCCCCCTAATAAAGGCCCAGAAGGAAAGGAGCAGAGCCAGGTGCAGAAGATAGAAAAGCAGGATAAGAGATGTTTGTGGGTCGTAAATGGGCAAGGCTACCAGCTTCGGCCGCCTAATCATGATCAGGCCAATGAACACGAGAACCAGTATAGCAGGACTGGCCTCGGGCAGAGGAGGCAGCCTTTGTCGAGTCATGCAGCTACAGCGTGTTCTGTTCTAAGGTGCACGTGTCACTAGAGAGGTGAATCGCCGGCTAAGCCTACGTGTCCTTAATCGAAATGAAGTAATCAGAGATCATTGCGTATGTGAGGGCAAGAAACAAAAAAATGGCTGCCATGATCTAAGATGGATGCCATGGGTAGATCGGAAATGTGTTTGTAACAGGAGTACTCTTGCTCGTAGGATAGCGAAAACACCAGGATATGCTAAATGGATCATTTGCGGTTCATTGATACCAAAATTATGTATTTCCGACAATATTGAAAACACGGGTTCAAATCGTCACGGAACCTCAGACCCTCCTTTTGCCCTTACATAGGCAATTAATCAGTCTATGTCAGAGTCTAATTCTATGCTCATCAGGTCAGTAACATGCTGTTGTATCACCATCCTTTTTCGTGCCTTTTCTCCAAACGCAGGTGGTTTTCTAAAACAAGTTGCAGCACAGAGACTACACAGAGCAGGACCACACTGGATAATCAGGCAGCATGAGAATAGGAATACTAAGATGACACCAATCACCATCAGAACCTTCCATCCCCACGCTGATATCAGAGTCCAAAACCATTCCATGAAGGACCAGTTTCCCTTGTCTACATGTATAGAGTCGGAAATCTTGTGTAGCTTAGAGATCGCCTCATAGACTGTTGGAGCATTATTGGGAATAAAGACACAGCAGCTCGATTGGATCCTTCTGCATACCCCACCTCGATCTGCAAGTATCACGTCTAGAACCATACGGTTCTGCAACGTCATGAGTCTATCCGCCTGAAGCTCAGCTGTCAAGTTGCTAAGGGCACCAGCAGTTTCGGTAATAGTAGATTCAACTACCCGTGTTAGCTGACGTATGTTTCTACTATTGGCCATAGGCCCCCAGAACGGAAGGAAACCTTTGAAGAAGTCTCCAGCTTCCTGACCAGCGGTATCTTCCTTGCTGAAAACACCTCTTGCTACTCTGGTCTTGTGATAGTCTGAAGAAGCAGTGTATGTTGGAGGCAACAATCGAGCAATATAACATGAACCTGAAAAGTCAGCAGGCAACCATGTATACGCTCTGTCTTGACAGATGAAATAGGTACCCCTAGCAGTAAGAAAAGCAGGGGAAGAGTTAGACGGAAACACGTAAGTCTCAACGCACTCGCTCCTCCCTAGCTGAGCTCTCGGATTTCTCCCATTACCTTGCAAACAGACCTGACCTCGGTGAGGCACGACCCAGATTGGAGTAGAGCTTTTACGCTTGCTTTCTCCCAAACTAAGGCGATACTCTGTGGAGTTCCAACTCAAATATACTCGCAATTCGTCTCTAGGGTAAGATGGAGTATTATTGACGTCCTTGATCATGTCAATAATTCCCTGGACTAAAGCTTTGTTGGCAGAGTTATATTTAGTGGAACGTGGTGGACGCGGAGGATAGGTTTCAAGGGCATAGGCAAAAATGGTCTGAAGGGCCTGAAATGATCCATTATAGCTAAAAGGCAAAACCAGATAGGGAATGCCTTTATCCATAGTGTGGGGTATCAAGCCACACACCCAGCAGTCTGTAGTGTTGACTACCAGTTGGTGTTGGTGCAAGAGTTGTACGAAAGTGTTATTAATAAATTCTGAGCGTCGAGCTTGCTCATGTTCAGGAAATGAGTGAAAAGAGTGCATAGAAGAAACAGTAGAGGTAGCAGGATCAAGGGGAGGTACTGTAGTTACTGGCACAAAAATTAAATTTACACCAAAGACTATTCCACCTACCAACGTTATCAAGACAATTAAAAATGTAATAGCACATTGCATCAGAAAACATTTGCTATGAAGAATTCTGTAAAGTCTGTTTCTGCTAACATAAATCACATTTTCTCGTAGCAGCGCAGGAAGCTCCATCTTCTACAATCCGCTCGCGACCACTGATGATGTGTACGTAGATGAAAATGCCTCTATCAGCCCTGGGAGTTCCCAGAACTAACAGAAAGATCGACCTTGTGTCTGACCCCCGCAGATTCAACTAGGCACACAGCCACGACCCTACGGCTACCCAGACGGCAAGGCAATTTTAAAAACAATAAAACAATAGCAAACTTCCTGGCTGGAGGCAAAGTGTTAAAATTTCAAATGTGTAAAATAGGCAGTTTCCTGCTTTATTTGTCCGAATTGTGAGATCGTAAATTGTATCTTAGTTTTGCAGGAACTGTTTGATCTGGAAACAGAGTGTTATCGACAGAGGTTGGAATGTTCAAGTTCGCAGATGGCAAAGTTTCTTCTGATGTAGAGGACAAATGTTCAGGAGTCAAAGAAGTAGTTTCCGGAGGAGAGTCAGAGTTCGAAGTGTCAGTTATCAGTTCGGCATCGCTGAAAGGGACAAACTTGGGTGTACGCTCGAACTCAGAGGCACCAATTCCCTTCTTAATCCAGTTGTCATAAGGAAGTGGCAGGGGCACACGTTTAACATGTGACGCATGGATCCAGTGCTTGCGTCCGGCCACACGAACAGCAGTTCTCGTTGCTAGTAGTATTTGATAGGGGCCAACGAATCTGGGCTGAAGGTTCTTTGTCCTGGCGAAATTCCGCACCACAACGTGGTCACCTGGTTTCAGCTGATGACCTGGACTCTCCGGTGGCTTTGGCAATGCATCGAAAACCTGTTGGTGAATAAGACTCAATTTAGCAGTCAAGTTGTAAAGGTAATCAATCAACATTGGATATTCCAGAGAACAAAATTCCTTTGGCCTTGGCACTCCCCAAATGTTAGCGGGACGGCCAAAGACAATTTCATACGGACTAAGCCCTACTCTAGAATGTACAGTCGCTCTCGTGGATAACAAAGCCAAGGGTAGTGCGTCTGGCCAGGATAAACCCGTGGATGCCTGTATTTTAGCGAGTTTTAGTTTGAGGGTGCCATTGTAACCCTCAACTAAACCAGCAGACTGGGGATGGTTTGCACTGTGAAACTTTTGCCTGATCCCTAAACCGGCACACACACTCTGCATAACTTTCCCTATAAACTCACTTCCGTTATTTGACCATACAATCCGTGGCATTCCATACCTAGGGAAATATTCTTTGAGAAGAATTTTGGCAGTTGATAGGGCAGTGTTGTCCTTTAGTGGATATGCTTCGATCCATCTGGAGAAAGCACAAACTACCACCAGGACGTACTTTAAGTTATTGCACCGATCCATGTGAATGAAGTCTAACTGAATCACTTCAAAGGGGCAAGAGGGAGGAGCGAAGTGACCAGCAGGGGTAGGGATTCCCTTGCCAGGATTATGCATCAGGCATACCATACAATTTTTCACCACTCTCTCTGCACATTTACTAATCCCATCATTCTTCCAGACTGGAGCCAACATCTTACAAATTCCTTTAGAACTAATGTGTGCTACTCCATGTGCCATTGTCACCACTGCAAGTACATACGCGTCAGGCAACATCCAACGCTGTTGCTCCGACAAATCAATCCAACACCCATTCGAGTCCAACTTACCCGTACTTTCTTTCCATGCACGTTTTTCCTCCTCAGTCGCCTCTCTCTGAATCTCTTTCACACTTTCCACTGTGTCTTCACACATTCCAGACTCAGAAATCCATCTCGCAGACGTAGCCACATACATTCCACTCATCATATTTCTAGCTGTCTGTTTAGCGGTCTCATCAGCAAAAGCATTCCCACGACCAACATCATCCGTGATTGCTTTATGCGCACTGCATTTCACAATCGCAACTTCAGTCGGCAAGGTTAGAGATTCCAACAAGTCGTTAACTAGTTGACCATGTTGAATCTTAGTCCCATGGGACGTAATGAAACCTCTTTCTTTCCACAAACGGCCAAAACTATGGGCCACTCCAAATGCGTACTGACTATCTGTGAACACATTCACTCTCTTTCCCTTTGCTAAAACACACGCTCTCGTTAGAGCGATTAATTCTGCAGCTTGGGCAGAATTCTGACTCACTCTTGCAGTCTCCACAATCGTACTCAAAGTAGTTACTGCATAGGCAGCGGTCACATCACCATTCTCCAATTTAAAGCATGACCCATCAACATACAACGTGCCATCTGGATCTGACAATGGGGTGTCTTTTAAATCAATTCGTCCTTTTGTCTCCTCTTCGGTTCTGAAACAACAGTCATGGGGTTCGGAATCACTCGACTCTTGATTAGTCGGCAACAGTGTTGCTGGATTCAATACATTGCATCTTTTGATTTGAATATGACTCGCTAGCAGTGTCAACTCGTAGCCAGATAATCTAGCACTGGTAAGGTGTTGCGTCTTAGTTCTGTTCATGAGTGTATCCACAGCATGAGGAACCATGACCACTAGCATGTTATTCATCACCAAACCAGCAGATTGTCGAATGGAAGCCGCAGCTGCCGCTGTAGCTCTCAAACAACTAGGTAACGCTCTAGCTACCGGATCTAATGTTGATGAAAAGTACGCACAAGGGCGTTGTTTATCACCAAATCTCTGTGTCAGAACACTTAACGCGCAACCTTCTCTCTCGTGAACATAGAGCGTGAATGGCTTGCTGTAATCGGGTGTACCCAATACAGGAGCTGAACATAGTGCATTTCGTAACTCAGAAAAACTCTCCTGACATTCAGCAGACCATGGCACCGGACTCGGAACATTTTTCCCAGTCAAAGCTACCAACGGTTTTGCTAAAAGAGAAAAATTTGGGATCCACTGTCTACAGTAAGAGGTAATACCTAGAAAGGCACGTACTTCTCTCTGTGTGCGAGGAACACTCATCTGCATAATTGCTTTTATTCTTTCTGGGGTCAACTTCCTTCCCTCCTTTGACAAGAGATGACCTAGGTAGGTCACTTCTTGGCAGCAGTATTGCATTTTCGAAGGGGACACCTTGTGATTCAAATTTGACAAATGATGCAATAACGAAATTGTAGCTGCTTTGCAAGTTTCCTTGTCATCGGCAGCCACTAGAAGGTCATCTACATACTGCACTAAAGCAGAACCTGGAGGAAGTACAAAGGAATCTAACTGACTTTTTAATGCCTGACTGTAAATGGATGGGCTCTCACAATAGCCTTGTGGAGCGCGTTTAAACCTGAAGCTTCGACCTCCTAGACAGAAGCCGAAAATATCTCTGCTTTCCTCGGCTATCGGAATGCTGAAAAAGGCATTCTTCAAGTCGATGACTGAAAACCATGTAGCTGTTGCAGGAATCAATGTTAACAATGCAGTAATGTCTGGAACTACAGGAAACTGTGGAACCACAATTTTATTAACCTCTCTGAGATCAATAACAAACCTATATACTGGAGGCTTTGAAGGATCAGTACGTTTCAAAATTGGCAATACAGGACTATTACAGACATTTCCTCTAGTTTCTTCAACCACCCCTTTCTTAATCAAATCTTGCACGATCAATAAAAGTGCACGTTCGCCTTCATTAGATATTCTGTATTGAGGGATTCGTGGAAATTTGACATTTGCTTTCAAAGTGACTACATATGGTGGTATTTCCAAAAGGCCTACATCGTTAGGACCAGTCGCCCAAAGAGTATCAGGGAGTGAACGTAGCTCTGGCGGGAGTGCATCCATTGACAAGTACATCGGAGAGGTGATTCGTTTACCTAACGTAAGCTGTACTCCTTCCGGAGAACAGTACAATCTCGCATATAGGCGTTTTAACAAGTCTAAACCAAGCAGATTTTCATTACAACCTGTCGTCAAAATCAGGGGTGCTTTCAATTGACATGGTCCAACAGAAATAGTCAAAGGACCAGATACTGGATTGTAAACAGGGGCGCCTGAAAAACCTACAGAAACATTTGTTAAGCCGGACAAAGGTGCGCCAGGGAGTTTCGCATGAATGATAGAACTTTTTGCGGCACCAGTATCCAACAGAAACGGTTCGACTACACCTGATGTTGCTACTGCGACATAAGGCCCACTCTGATCCACTAGAACTGATACTACTCCCTCTCTCTGTCCATGGCTGTCCTAGTACTCAGTTTGTTGAAATCCCTCATCATTTTCACAATAGTCTTCAACATGATACTGTTGTGACCTATTCTGTTGAGCAGACTGTCCATTTCGCTGATCAAAGTGATTGGAAGGGCGGTCGTTCGTTTGTGGAGGCATAGCACCTCGTCCTCGACCTCTAGAATTTTGCACAAAACCACCACGACCTCTCTGAGCTGCTGCTGCGTTATTTTGCGCTAAGACTGGACACTCATTCTTATAATGACCCTCTTTCTTACAATACGCACACTGATTCCATTGGTATTGTGGTCTCTGAGAATTATAATCTGTCCTTTGATATGACCCTTGCTGTGTATTATTCTGATTCATGCGAGGTGGATATGCTTGTTGCAGAAGAACTTTAGTTTTTAAGTCTTTCGTTTTCTTATCTGATTTCTCTTTCTCCTCTTTATCCCTATTTTCATAATACTGTGCAGTTGCAAGTATTTGCGCAGTTGTAGAGACAGCCCACGCACTCTCGGAATCTTTCAATTTATTGCAGAGTTCTGGTAGCAGATTGTGTACAAATTTATCGACAAACAATCTCTGTCCTCCTTCTGTACTCATATCCTGACCACTATGATCTACAAAAGTCTCTTCGAACCTCGTGAAAAAGTCGGAGACACTTTCGTCTTTCTTCTGCCTGCATGCGGACAACTTGTCCCAGTTAACGCGCAATGCTGGCATCAGAGTCTTCATTAAGTCAATGATTCTACCTGGAAGATTAGCAATTAGAGGTTCGGGTTTGGAACCACCTATTTGCTGACCATCTGCTGCAATGATAGCCGCCCAATCACCACCTAGAGCAACTGGGTGATTCTCTTTACGAATTTTAGCCCAAATTGGTTGCGGAACTACATTCCCAAATAACATGTCAATGTCCGCTAGATTCATTACACAAGCCTCAACTGTCTGCGCCAACTCCTTATAATATCCGGCAGGATTTTTACGCGGATCTGGCAAGGCCTGTTTCACTGCTAACACTTCGGCTCGCTTCCACGGAATGTGTATCCACACTCTCTGGAATTGCGCCGGAGCGGCTGCAATACCACGATTCACATCAGCTGGCACAGCTTCGCGCCAAATTGGTGGAACCTCTCTCATCGGATATTGGTGATTCTGCTTCGTACTACTTTTCTCTAAGTCCCTCGGTGAACGAAGTGATGGATCATTCCTATAACTTAAAATCAGTTCCATCGCTTCTTTTATATTTTGACCTACTATTGTACCTGCAGCAAACTCTTTCTGAACCTTAATTAAGTCTTCTAAATTCGAGTCAGAGTCATCTTCTTCTAACTCCTCTCGTAAAAGAGAGCACATCTCGTCAAACACATATCTTTGTGTTGGTTCATTCCACTGCATAAATGTATCTAGTACATCTCTCGTACTATCTCTCGTACTATATCTCCTACTCTTCGAAATCCATCGGAGAGCCGTGGAATCTAATATTCCCCGTTCTTCAGTACTTGGGAGCTGACTACGTCTCTGCACAGACTCAGAAGTATGAGTCTTAATTAAAGATTTATAGAAAGGAGACAGAATGTTAGAGACAGAATCAGTGATTCTTCGACGAACAGAAAGCGGAGTCATAATACTAGCAGATGTAGAGAACACAGTAGCAGTTGGAACAGATAGACCAGAAACAGTGGGAGTATCAGGCAAGGTAGCTTGTGAAACAGTAGGTGTAAGCAATACAGGTATAGGCAAAGAAGTCGGCAACCCAAGAAGAGGGGGTGCCGAAGGAACATTTACATTAACCACAGGAGATACAGGAGCTTGATTCTGAAGGGCAGGAGCAGGAATACCAGGTTGTCCAGCAACCGGCAATTGAACATTCGGTACGGGTGGAGCCGTAGCACTTTGTGCATACGGTGGGGGTGACCGTAACAAGTAAGACAACAGAGGATCGTTTTCGGAGTCCTCTACTATCTTAGTTGTACTCGATGGCAAGGCAGGATAGCACTTATCTATCGCTAAGTTATGCTCTCTAGTAGCTATCTCCATTGCTTTCTCAGACTTGTTATCTTGCAGCTGCTTAGCCGCTTGTTCTAAAGTCAACTCTTGCTCTTTCTGTTCTTTTTTCAACCTTTTAATTTCTCTCTGTTTAGATTCTTTTCGCCAGTAACGGAAAGAATCAAACATTGCCGGCCGGGCTTTCTTCTTAAACAATTTTGCTTCTAAATTGTCAAGAACTTCAGGCTCAAAACTACCATGTAGTGGCCAACTAAGGACACCATCTTTTTCAGTGTATCGGACCCACACCTCATTATAAGATATAGGACTCACACCAAACTTACAATAAAGATCATATAGGGGAGTTCCGATCGGAGGAACCAGACATGAGTCCTCCAACCGGGAATCACTGTTGCAACCAAAGCACGACAACATACAATTTTTCCGACTTACCATTTCGTAATCCGGAACACAGAACAAACAAACGCAAACAGGAACGTGCACTCGAACCAAGAACTTAGGCCTACCAAAAGCGAACAAATGTATCGATACCCAGACTAAACCAATAGATTATCGTAACCAGAACAACCAGTGATAATCTTACGAAACCAAACCAAACCAAGAACTAAAAGGATTTTAACAACCCTTACGAAGTAACCAACTAGCAACCACTAAATACTTAACTGAGGGACTGAAGACGTCACCAAGGAGAAACCCGTCACGTTTCGCCGTACTAAGGACTGCACCTCGGGTCCAAGACAGGGTGACGGTCAAGGCAACGGACCACTGCAGCCGTCCTGAACGGGAACCCTCGTGGAAGAGAACGTCGGGCCACTTTTGCGATATGCCGGGATCGATGAAGTGGGGCGCCTCCCTCAGGAATCTTCACACGAAGCTTCTCAAACTCTTCAGGCTTTTGGACCGGTACCGAATGACGTCGCCCCACGTGGGCGCCAATTGGAGTTCTGGACTTTTTGGTTCCGTCCAGAGGTGTCAGGGATAACACCCGAAGACCCCGGAGTTCCACCTGTCTCGGTGCACAAATAAACAGAAACACGGGCTTCTCGATGGTGGCGTCAAAGACCAAAGGTTTATTACTGCAGGGACACAGAAGTCACAGAAACTACACACGGGCAGATTCTAGGAGCCTGTTCCATTTGTACAAAAAGGGTTGCTCCTTATATACTAAAATTTGAGCTTGAGGCAAATTCTTTACATGTAATACATTCCCAAACCTTTGTGTCCTAAACAATAAATATTTGGCGTTGCACAGGAATCGTCGACAATATCTGATGTCAAAACATTACGAACGAGGGGTTCCCACTTTTCCATCATAATCTCATGTCAACTTTTCATTCAGGACCCGGACCGCCTCATCGTAAATTTCGTTACCTCCCCCTAATAAAGGCCCAGAAGGAAAGGAGCAGAGCCAGGTGCAGAAGATAGAAAAGCAGGATAAGAGATGTTTGTGGGTCGTAAATGGGCAAGGCTACCAGCTTCGGCCGCCTAATCATGATCAGGCCAACGAACACGAGAACCAGTATAGCAGGACTGGCCTCGGGCAGAGGAGGCAGCCTTTGTCGAGTCATGCAGCTACAGCGTGTTCTGTTCTAAGGTGCACGTGTCACTAGAGAGGTGAATCGCCGGCTAAGCCTACGTGTCCTTAATCAAAATGAAGTAATTAGAGATCATTGCGTATGTGAGGGCAAGAAACAAAAAAATGGCTGCCATGATCTAAGATGGATGCCATGGGTAGATCGGAAATGTGTTTGTAACAGGAGTACTCTTGCTCGTAGGATAGCAAAAACACCAGGATATGCTAAATGGATCATTTGCGGTTCATTGATACCAAAATTATGTATTTCCGACAATATTGAAAACACGGGTTCAAATCGTCACGGAACCTCAGAACTGCTCTTTTCCAGATCTGCGCTGGCTGGCGCGGAAAAAAGGAAAAACTGACGTCAGCACGCGGAGGCGGCATCTAAGTACTCAGACGACGTCATCACGGCACCGACGACGGACGCGGAGCGGCAGACGACGCCTACCGACGCGCAAGGGTACTGCTACGCAAAAGTTTCCGGATCCAGTCTGACGCCTGGGGATATTCTAAGGTAAGGAATCTATCACTAACGTGTCTCTTTCAGATATGGGTTTGTTTGAACATGGACATTGTTTACATCCTGTGTTTGTTGTTTCCCACAGAGGAATGAAGAGCATTACCATATTGAAACGCCTTATACTGCGAAACAGCAGTGTAGATAGCGTGAATGCATAATGCTTTGAATTAAATTTTATTGGTGTGATGGAGTAGTCTCAGTCTCTGTGTGTGTGGGGGGGGCTCTGTGTGTGTATGTGTGGGGCTCTGTGTGTGTGTGTGTGTGTGTGTGTGTGTGTGTGTGTGTGTGTGTGGGGGGGGCTCTGTGTGTGTGTGGCTCTGTGTGGGGGGCTCTCTGTGTGTGGCTCTGTGTGTGTGTGTGGGGGGGGCTCTGTGTGCGGGGGGTCTCTGTGTGGGTGTGGGGGCTCTGTGTGTGTGGGGGCGGGCACTGTGTGTGTGGGGGGGGCACTGTGTGTGTGTGTGTGTGTGTGGCGCGCTGTGTGTGTGTGGCGCGCTGTGTGTGTGTGGCTCTGTGTGTGTGTGTGTAAGTCTCTGTGTGTGAGTCTCTGTGTGGGTGTGTGTGTGGGTGCAAATGCAATTGGTCTCGCATTTGCAAGAGATTAAGCTATTGGCATTGTAAATGACAATGACATTTATTTATCTGTTTTCAAAACCAACACATAAATAAAAATGTTGTCGTTTACAATGCCAATAGCTCTAACTTTGGCAAAAGCGAAACCGTTGCATTGTAAATGCTTGTTTCTTAGTCGTAGTCACTACTGTACTCATGGAGCATTTGTGCACCCGGCTCCTCCCACCTTTGAATTCCAATCTGAAACACTTTGCTGCAACAAGCACCAACACCGCATCCTCCACCGCCAACCCACCTCCAGATCGCGCCCGACCCCCACCCCGTCCCCCGATCGCCCGCCTAACTGCACTCCAAACCAAATGGCCTCAGATGGATGAAAGGCCCCCTGCATGCGTTCACCCCCCCTCATGCAAGGTCTCTCCTGCAAGCACTCCTCCCGCGCACCGCCGACCGCCACTCTCTGCTGCCAGCCCCAGGCGGAACCGCAACCTAACCCGCCCCATGGGTACAGTGTGGGAGCGCGCTCGGTTATGCATAGGCATGTCGCATAGAGCCCCCAAGAAAGCGCGGTGCTCCGCCCTGCTGTTTGCACAGACCATGTGGGGTTGTTGCGCTCTACCAAGGTACAGTCAATGGATGAATGTGTCTTCTTGTGTACACACTTTGTGCGATCACAGATTCAGGCACGTATAGTGCTTGGCAGATGGGGAGTCGAGGCACATGCAGCCCGGTGCCCAGATGGGGTGACATGCACATGGGGCGGTTTGTCTCACAGTTCAGTTAAGTTGTGGGTCTGTGTTTTGCACGTAGTACTTATGGTCAGGCAGTCTCCAGTTTAACCAGTAGCGCTTCTCTTCATAAAGCGCTACACCCAAGTGAAGTGGGTTTGAGTTATACTTTGGTATATGATGATACGCTTTATTATATTCTGCCATGTGTATGTTATGAGTTGTCACGCGCTGCGCTGTATGCCATTGTGCACATAGTGCTGTTCTCTGGTATGTTCTATGTTTTGCTTTGCTATTGGATGCTATATGCGTTCATATGTTTGTTATATATTAGTGTGTGCTATGCTCCGCTGCTCTGTGTTATGTGTTGTTCTGCGCTACGCTGTATGTTATGGTGCATATCATGCTGTCATCTGGTATAGTCTATGCCATGATTTGCTATGTTAATCTACATGTTATGAAATGTTTTGGTATATAGTATACTGTGCCGGGGACGAAATCATAAGCCAGTTGCGTTTACGAGTCATGAGGGCATAAGGTCATGAAGAGTGGTCGGAGCTTTGGGCTGAGATCTTCTCCCCAACATACCTCCCCCCAAAACAAAAGCTTCTGAAGCTACCACTAATGCCCTGGGGAGTATGTAAAAAAATAAATACCCATGAAACGCAGCAGCTCCCACCCTCCAGATATGAGCTGGAAACCCACAACCCACACCTGCAGTGTGAGAGACAGCATTGTGTGTAAGAAAGACAGCAGTGTGTGAGAAACAGCAGTGTGTGTGTGAGAGAGTAGTGTGAGAGACAACATATGTGTGTTCTAGAGAGACTTCAGTGTGAGAGAGTCAGCAGTGAGAGACATTTTATTTATGTTTTGGTTTTTGAAACCTAAATAAAACGCGTTATTTGCAATGTCAATAGCTCAAACTCATGTAAATACGCGACCTATTGCATTGCATATGCAATAGGTCTCGCATTTGCGAGAGATTAAGCTATTGCCATTGTAAATGACAGTCATTTATTTATCTGTTTTCAAAACCAACACATAAATAAAAAATGTGTCATTTACAATGCCAATAGCTCAAACTTTTGCAAAGGCAAGACAGTTGCATTGTAAATGCTTGTTTGTTTGGTGGTATCCGCGTTGTGGTGCAGAAAAGTTCTCTGAAGAAAACTGACGTAGGTGCGCCAGGCGGGTCTTATGTGACCTCGCTGACACGTGCACGGACGACACCTGGGCGGAGTCGCGTGATGTCGTCCCGGCGCGCAGGGATGCTGTTGGAAAAAAGTTTCCGGATCCAGTCTCACGCCTGGGGATATTCTACGTGAAGGAATCTGCGGCTAGAATCGTCTCTACCAGATACATCGTTACCGAAGGTAAGTAACTCGTTCGATTGTGTTTGTAAAACCAACCGCTACTATTTTTTTTAACTACTTGAGCCCATGTTTTTCCTCCCAGTTTTCTTTGAAATTCTTTCATTGAGCAATCTGTCCCTCAAAAGCCATTGCAGCCAAGTTTGTAATTTTAGTTTGCTCAAGTATTTTGTTTTTTTTACATAGTATTTTTATGGAGTTTTCTTATCTGACAGAAAAGTAGCATTGCTATTCTGTGCAAACCTTTGAGTGGTTAAAGAGAATAGGTAGATATACATATGTGTACTTCATTCAGCGGGTGGTTTTGGGCTGTTTAATGGTTTTGTCTTGTTTAAGCTGGATGATGACGTAGCATTGTGATCCCAGAGTGACTGTTGCATACTTGTAAGGAAATGCCTCTTTTATGAACAGTCCCCCCGCCAAACTTTTAGACTGATACTGCTGGTTTTTCAACTCGGAATGCACTGACGCTTTCTAACCAGTCATCAGTGCCAGTACCCAGACCTTAAGCTGTGTATGTTTTGATTGGCTTTACCTAATTGGCATGCACTAACTTAGCTGCAATTCCCTTGTTTATGGTACCCAGGCTGTCCAGATCATGTACGCTAGAGGGTCACCCCAGGATCAGCAGCACTGGTTGTGCTACCCTGGGGGGTGACAGGAAAAACGTGTCTCCCGGTCTGTTACTGCAGCGTGGAAGAGCAGTGTTCACTGCTGACTTGACTGCCATTTAAAACCATAACAAAGCCCAAAAAACTCCCTTTTATTCTGTATAAATCACCCTTACAGCAGGTCCATCGATCCTTAAGGCAGGTTGCATAATATTTAAAGGCAGAACATGTGCTTTACATATTCTGACAGTAAAAACCCGAGATGTATGTTTTTGCTGTGAAAGACACTGGGAGCCTCATTGACGAGTACAGGGCTATACACTGCCACCCCAGTTGTGCTAACTCCTGAATGGGGCATCCAAATTGGATACTTATAGTCCAAAGTGTCAAACAACTACTTACATTAAGCCTGACTTTGAAGCCCAAGTCGATATTAATGTAGTTTGTTGAAACTTTTGAAAAGTTGCTACTTTATTGGCTAAAGTGTCCTATCCCCATTTATGGTTGCACATGAGGCCTGTTACCGAGACCGCTTTCTGCTCTTCTAAGTAGATGTGTTAACGACTCCCTTGAAAGGACACAATAGAAGCCTCTGTAGAAGAGAGGCGTTACCTCTCATTGGCAGAAAGCCACATGGATGTTGGCCCAAAGGCAAGCTTCAGAAGGGAAACTGCCTTTGAAGGGCAAATGGCAAAGTCTTTGGAGAGGGGCTATTCTGTTGTTTAGGTAGACAGGCTGGGGCTTGGGTCAGAGGGGAAACCACATAGTCAAACAGTTTTTCCAGGGGCATGTAGCCCTCCTGGTGGCAAAACCACTGGATTGGGATTAGGAGCTCTGCACACTGCGTAAGGGGTTCTATCATGTTGGAAGTGGGTTGAATGGAGCCTTCTGAGATAGGTAGATGCCACATATCAGACGAAGTAGTCATCAGGAGGCAGGGAACCTGGTAGGCCATTGGCTATTGACCCCGACCTCCCGTGGGGGCATTTCCTGGGCATAAAAATGGGGCCCCTGGCACCCAGATCTCATTGAACTGAAGAAGAGGACCGAAAGAGGACTGCTCCCCTGTACCAAGAACCTGCGGAGAGAGAGGCTGCACCAAACTTGGAATGGGCCTGCAGCACCTTAGACTAGCAAAGGAAAGGACTGTGTCTCGCTTGTGGAGCAGCCGACTCATGAACCCAACTAGAAGCAAGATTCTCCAAGTTTCAGTTGACTTACCTCCTGTTTGCACACAGGACCATAAATGTGTAGGTAGGTAGCCTGCTTGGTGAGTTAGTAGTCAAGGTCTCTGGACCATCACTCTTTGCCACCCATGCAGCCTACAGGACCAAGACAAAACAGTCCCAATTTGCACCTGAAACTGCTGGCCCCTGGAGAGTCTTCGGAGTGCAGCTGGGTCTTCGAAAAGGCAAGTTAGCTCCTAAAGAAGGGATCAGCTGAAACCGCTTTACCTGGTGACTGGTAGCCCAGTGGCGACTGGACTTCTGCCATGCTCGAGAGGTCTTCAAATGACGTTGGCCTCTGTGGCCAGGATCACCTCGCCAAGCCCATAGGTTGGGAAGTAGCCCCAGGAAGAGCCGGTCAAGCGCACAGCATCTGTAGCACCGAGAATCCGTGCATCAGTACCACTCCAATAGAAGTCAATGGTAAGGGACCCAGTGGGCCACTAAAACTGGACTGGGGACTGGTTTTGTGAGGAGGGAATTGTTTCTGTGGATCTTAATGGTCCTGACTGGCTTCCTGCCGGGTGTTGGTTGCCCAAAGTAACCCTAAGTAATCCCATTGATACTTAGAAAATGTTTAAAGGAAAACTTGGGTAAGAGTCAGATTCGTTGAATTTGTCAATGCTTGTTCGGGGTTAAATGCAAAATTGTGATTTACTCTACCTTGTAAAATCTTTATCTCCAGAAAGCTCCGGTGGATTGTTTTTGTTTTGGTGTCGAAAAATTCGTAGAAATGTAATCTATTTTTTAAACTGATGTTTGATTTCTTGAGTGTCTAGTGTCTTTCTTCTTAAATTGTTTTGGTGCTGTTTAAATGCCTTACCTTTTGTTCCTTTGTGTAAGCCACACTGCTCAGAGCCACAGCTATTCAGGGTTGAGCTAAAGGGTTCACAAACGAAACCCGACTGTTCCTAAAGGGGTTGGTGGTGTAGAACATGGGGAGGTCACACAACAACACCATATAAGGTTATTGAGTTGGGTAACAATAAACATCTGTTATTCACCACCAAGATACCCTTGGGTGAACGTGCTCTTTACAAATGTACGTTATATTATGTTCTATAATACACCCCATTTCCTAACAGTAGTGCTGGTGGGTTGGGGTAGCTGAAGATCAGTAACAGTTTTTTTTTTCCTTTTTCATGAATTTCAGCACATTAGGTGTGATTCAAATCTACCAAAAATCTCAGCTAATGCATAAAATAGTGATTGAGATGCTTGTAAACTTGTTTCAGCAACCTGGCCTCCATTGATCAGCCTTCTGTTCAGGTAAATATACATGTAAGTCTGGGAAGCAACCACTTTTATTAACAATAGTAGAGAGGTAGATACATTTTAAATGCAGGCCATAATATTAATCTGCTCTCACCATGACGCTCTGAAATTTCCTGTGGTGTGCCTGATATGTAATGTGGAAAAAGCCATGCTAAAGATCCAGCGGTATCTTCTAGTCTTGGACCTGCAGAAATTGTAGGGTAGTGAACCTTTTGTATTTCGGGTTCCTCAGGAACACCTATGTTAGTGAGAATGTATCTGCTTCCCTTTTTCTTGAATGTTGGGAAAAAAATAGCCAGGGTTTCGCTCTGGCAACTGTCGAAGGCAGGTGAATTGACAGCTGTATTCTCACAGCTTCTGTTATTGCTGATTTAATTGCTTCCCTGGAGAGACCATTCCTTAAGTGTAGATGGTGGTCCTACTTTGCTTCAACCTCTCCTGCAAGCTATCCACCTTCTTACTAATATTTGTTGATTATTAAAGGACATGGGGAGTATTCTGGCTGGCACATCTTCTAAAAAAACCTGTCAAATGAATTCAAGCATAATGTCTAAGTACTACCACTGCCCCCACCAAATCCCCCCCAATCATGTTGGTTGGAAGACCTCATATGGTCAGTGTGAGAAGGTGGCCTGATATGCAGTGCTCACTATTCTAGTGAACACTATGTATCAGTCCAGCAACCCTTATTGATGATTGGTTGTAAGTCAACCTTATAGACCAGCTATCCTAGTAGCATGGATACGAGCAGTCTAAGGCTAAAGACACGAGAGGGCGTGTTAAGCCAGCCGTTTACCACACATATACCCCTTGAACACCAAGTGAAAGGACACCACACAAGTGTTATGAAAATAAACAGTTATTTATTAAGATTCACAACAGCCCTGTACTCTTTATGAGGACAGGGTACTAAGCACAACACAAAACTCTTACGAAAATACTTAAGTTAGCACAGTATATACAAATGCCCGAGGGGCACGGAAAACCATATACTCTGAAAGTGGAATGTGAAATTACTAGCAGGTAAGTACAGTACTAATAGGCTTTGGAATCGCTAGGACTTGACTATAGAATCGTTAGATTACTTCTAGGAGACCCAGGGGACTCGGGTGCAGTGTGTGCACTCTCACGCGAGATGCGGGACAAAGTCTATGGTAGCTAGAAATTGCAAAGTTAGTGTTCTCGGGCGAACCCGACCTGGTAGGGAGAAAACGAAAGTGGATTCTGACCCTTGGATAGTGAGGCTATGCTGGGGCACCGAAATGCCGAAGTTACCTAGCCCAGGGGCTGCAGCTGCATAGGACTCAAAAGACGTCGGGAATCCTCGTTGCCGGACCAGGAGCCTGGAAGAAAGAAGTTGCTGGCAGGCGACCAGTGAAGAAAGTTCGATGGATCCAAGCCTGGATCGATGGAAGATGACACCTGAAAGCAGAGGGGACCAAGTTCGAGACTACTAGCCAGTAGTCAGTGGGCACCAGGAGGGCACCGGATGGTAGCCACCTCGACAAGGTGAGTGGGTGACGCTGTGACCGCAGATCTCACGGACCAGGAGGCGTTGTCGGCGACCAGGATGGAGGAGCGATCTGTCCCACGACGGATGAAGCTGTCGGCGTCGCTGGACCCAGGATTGGGCAACAAAGCCTTGGCAAATTCAAGCCCACGCGGTGGACCTAAAATGGCGTCTGGAGTGGACCAGGAGGGTCCGGGGTGCCTCTCTTGAAGAAGGAAGCAAGGGCCAGTCTGGAGCAACCAGACCAGCAGCAGTGATGTCGTCGGGCGTCGTGAAGAAGGCCACAAGCCAGCCGGCTAGTAGCCACACAGCGCGGTGAGCACGCAAAAGCAGAAGGGCCCCACGCAGATCATGGAGATGCTGGAGGGCTGATCTTCGGTGCTGGAGCTGCTCAGGGTTGGGGCTTCTCGGACCCCAAAGCACTCACCAGTGGGAGACTCGGTGGGCTTGTTACAAAGAAGTCGTGCAGTCTTGGCGATCGTCGGTCCCTCGAGGTCTCGTCGCACTCACGGTTCTCAGCTTTGCTGTAGAGGTGAGTAGAGGTCAGAGGTGCCAGGGAAGCCGGGTCTCGTCGAGCTGGGTCGTCGGATTCGTGAAGAAGGACTTGCAGCAGACCGCAGTGTTCTTAGGATGGTGCCCGCTTGATGCAGGGTGACTACTCCTTAGCCACAAGGGAGAATCTTGAAGAAGAAATCTTGATGTCCTTTCGTAGAAAGTCGTGTCTTGATTCCAAAGATGATCTAATTTGAACAGGGGGCCCGCTCCCATCTTTATACTAAAAAAGGGGGCTGACCCGGTGACTAGGTCCTGCCTATGGGTGGGACTAGGAGGGGGGTGGTTACACCCCTCTGCCATGCCGGACTTCCCCAGGCCAGGGGCTGGTGTGCCCCTGGAACTGGTTCAGACCGGCCTATGCGTAGTGAGCACCGGGGTGCCACTCAGCAGTCACCTTCCTGAAAAGCCCTGCCTACCCAGGATACACAAAACCATGTCTGGGACGGTGCTAGCACCGCCCCTGACAGGAAACCCTTTGTCCAGGCTCCCCTCGCTGGAAGGACTCCCAGCTACAGGGGGTCAGACTCGTGTCTGTGGTGGCAGCATCCATTTTGTGGAGCTGAGGCTTTAGTTAACTTTAACCGGGGTTCACAGTTACATACATGTCGTGTCCCTCTAGAAGGGTGGAATGCTAACCCCGTCGCCAGAATTGGCGAGGGGTTAGTATTCCAATTCGTATGACACCTTACTCGACATGTTTTGATAAAGCAATACCAAAGATGGCATTTAACCGCGAGGATTATAATGCACTTAAGAGTATATGGTATGCGATATCATGGAACAGCTATTAGGACTTGATTCCGCAAGCTGCAGACAGGCTCAGCTCATGCCAGAGCACCATCTCACACGATTCCAAGCACTCTGCCTTCAGGATTGTTAAGGCCTGCCATAGGAGTGACTGATAGGAATCTGTGTGTCCATTTTAGGGTTAGGTATAGGTATGCTACACCTACAGCAAAGGGTGATTACACGACTTTGCCCCAGCTGTCATGCAGCCAGTTGTGTCAAATTTAGGAGGCCAGCCAGGGGTGGCATAATACATGCTGCAGCCCCTGGCAGCCCTGGGTACACCTATGCCCTGAGTTACAGGGTCTGATAAGGTGGCCCAGTACCAATTGGTAAATGCACCTAGGGTACATGTTGTAATTTAGAAAGAGAACAGCCAGGCTGTGGGTCTGATTGGCAGGCCCACAGCCAGAGAAAGTCGTAAACCAGTGAAACAAAAGCAAAAAAATCTGGGTGATCATAGGATTGCAGACCCTACTCTCCTACATGACCCCCCCCCTCAAACTTTGGGACAATAAGCTAACCTTGACCAGGTGAGTCTTCTTGTTCTAAGTGGAAATATCTGGAGAGCCCATCGGCATTGCCATGATCAGTACCAGGTCTATGTTCCACTGTAAAGTCCATTCCCTGTAGGGAAATGGACCACCTAAGCAGTTTGGGGTTTTCACCCTTCATCTGATTTAGCCACAAGAGGGGCTTATGGTCGGTCTGAATCTTGAAGTGAGTGCCAAACAAGTATGGCCTCAGCTTCTTCAGGGCCCAAACCACAGCAAAGGCCTCCCTCTCAATAGCTGACCAATTCTTCTCTCTGGGGGTCAGCCTTCTGCTTATAAAAGCAATGGGCTGGTCTTGACCATCAAAATTCAGTTGAGAAAGAACAGCTCCCACACCCAACTCAGAAGCATCTGTTTGGACAATGAATGGTTTAGAGTAGTCTGGACTCTTAAGGATAGGTGCTGTGCACATGGCCTGCTTTAGGTCATCGAATGCTTTTTGACAGCCTGCTGTCCACTGAACCTTTTTTGGCATTTTCTTACTTGTCAGTTCATTTAATGGTGTCACAATGGAACCATAGTTCCTGACAAACTTTCTGTAGTATCCAGTCAGGCCCAAGAAAGCTCGAACCTGAGTCTGGGTGGTTGGAGGAGCCCAGTCCCTGATTGACTGTATCTTGCTCTCCAGTGGCTGAACCTGGCCTCCACCTACAAGGCGGCCCAGGTATACAACCTGTGTCTGCCCTATCTGGCACTTGGTGGCCTTGATAGTGAGGCCTGCTGCTTGCAGAGCCTCTAACACTTTCCTCAGGTGGACCAGGTGATCCTCCCAGGTGGAGCTAAAGACAGCAATATCATCTAGATATGCTGCACAGAAGTCATCCAGCCCAGTGAGGACTTGATTCACCAACCTTTGGAAGGTGGCAGGTGCATTTTTCAGACCAAAGGGCATTACCACAAATTGATAATGCCCACCAGGGGTTGAAAATGCTGTCTTGGATTTGGCATCCTCAGCTAACCTGATTTGCCAATACCCAGCTGTTAAGTCAAATGTGCTTAAGTAGTTGGCAGAAGCCAATCTATCTATCAGCTCATCTGCCCTTGGTATTGGGTGGGCATCAGTCTTAGTGACTGCATTGAGACCCCTGTAGTCTACGCAAAACCTCATCTCTCTCTTACCATCCTGGGTGTGAGGTTTTGGCACTAGAACTACTGGACTAGCCCAAGGGCTATCTGAGGGTTCAATGACTCCCAACTCCAACATTTTCTGCACTTCAGTTTTTATGCAGTCTCTAACATGATCAGGCTGCCTGTAGATTTTACTCTTAACTGGCAGACTGTCACCAGTGTCAACCTCATGGGTACACCAATTGGTCTGACTGGGTGTCAGAGAAAACATATGTCTGAAAGACTGAAGAACCTGTTTACAGTCTTTCTGTTGATGCTCAGAGAGGCTGCCACAAAAGACAACACCATCTACTGACCCATCATCAGGATTCTGAGTGAGCAGGTCTGGGAGAGGGTCACTCTCTTCCTCCTGTCCCTCATCTATGGCCATGAGCAAGCTCATGTCCTTCCTGTCGACATATGCTTTGAGCCTGTTAACATGGAGCACCCTGTGGGGGCTCCTGGGAGTTCCAAGGTCCACCAGGTAGGTGACCTCTCCCTTTTGCTCAAGAATTGTGTGGGGCCCAGACCATTTGTCTTTGAGTGCTGCTGGGGCCACTGGCTCCAACACCCACACCTTCTGTCCAGGCTGATAAACAGTCAGGGCAGCCTTTTGGTCATGCCAAGCTTTTTGAAGTTCTTGACTGGCCTTAAGGTTTTCAGATGCCTTCTCCATATACTCAGCCATCCTGGAGCGGAGACCAAGTACATAGTCCACTATGCTGGTTGCAGGCTTTTTGAGAGGTCTCTCCCATCCTTCCTTCACCAAACACAGGGGGCCTCTCACAGGATGCCCATACAAAAGTTCAAAAGGGCTGTAGCCAACCCCCTTTTGTGGGACCTCTCTGTAAGCAAACAGAAGGCAGGGAATCAGGACATCCCATCTACGCCTGAGCTTTTCAGGTAGTCCATGAATCATCCCTTTTAGGGTCCTGTTGAACCTTTCAACAAGCCCATTGCATTGTGGATGATAGGGTGTAGTGAATTTGTAATTGACACCACATTCCTTCCACATTGCAGTTAAGTAGCTTGACATGAAGTTTGCACCTCTGTCAGAGACAACCTCCTTAGGGAAGCCCACT
The DNA here is from genome assembly GCF_964263255.1 of Lissotriton vulgaris. Taxonomy (NCBI): domain Eukaryota; kingdom Metazoa; phylum Chordata; class Amphibia; order Caudata; family Salamandridae; genus Lissotriton; species Lissotriton vulgaris. Next base: position 609,914,768 of record NC_141700.1, read on the forward strand.
CTGGAGAACACTCCAACTAGGGCCCTTGCCACTACAGGTGCTGTAGTGGTCCTAAGTGGAATAGCTTCAGGATACCTGGTGGCATGATCCACTACCACCAGTATAAACTTGTGCCCTGATGCTGTCTGGGGTTCCATTGGACCAACAATGTCAATCCCCACTCTTTCAAAGGGCACCCCACCACAGGCATTGGTATAAGGGGGGCCTTTGTTGTGCCACCTGACTTACCACTGGCTTGGCAAGTGACACAGGAGCGACAAAACTCCTTGGTATCCTCATTCATGTGAGGCCAGTGAAAGTGTGAGACAAGCCTGTCCCAAGTCTTTGTCTGGCCTAAGTGACCTGCTAAGGGAATCTCATGGGCCAAGGTAAGTAGGAAACCTCTCTGAGACAAGGGTACAACCAGCCTCCTGGTCATGCCAGGCTTGGGGTCTCTTGACTCAGTGTACAGGAGTCCATCTTCCCAGTATACCTTGTGGGTACTGTGAGAAGGTGGCCTGATATGCAGTGCTCACTATTCTAGTAAACACTATGTATCAGTCCAGCAACCCTTATTGATGATTGGTTGTAAGTCAACCTTATAGACCAGCTATCCTAGTAGCGTGGATACGAGCAGTCTAAGGCTAAAGACTCGAGAGGGCGTGTTAAGCCAGCTGTTTACCACACATATACCCCTTGAATACCAAGTGAAAGGACACCACACAAGTGTTATGAAAATAAACAGTTATTTATTAAGAATCACAACAGCCCTGTACTCTTTATGAGGACAGGGTACTAAGCACAAACCAAAACTCTTACAAAAATACTTAAGTTAGCACGGTATATACAAATGCCCGAGGGGCACGGAAAACCATATACTCAGAAAGTGGAATGCGAAATTACTAGCAGGTAAGTACAGTACTAATAGGCTTTGGAATCGCTAGGACTTGACTATAGAATCGTTAGATTACTTCTAGGAGACCCAGGGGACTCGGGTGCAGTGTGTGCACTCTCACGCAAGATGCGGGACAAAGTCTATGGTAGCTAGGAATTGCAAAGTTAGTGTTCTCGGGCGAACCCTTCCTGGTAGGAAGAAAACGAAAGTGGATTCTGACCCTTGGATAGTGAGGCTATGCTGGGGCACCGAAATGCCGAAGTTACCTAGCCCAGGGGCTGCAGCTGCATAGGACTCAAAAGACGTCGGGAATCCTCGTTGACGGACCAGGAGCCTGGAAGAAAGAAGTTGCTGGCAGGCGACGAGTGAAGAAAGTTCGGTGGATCCAAGCCTGGATCGATGGAAGATGACACCTGAAAGCAGAGGGGACCAAGTTCGTGACTACTAGCCAGTAGTCAGTGGGCACCAGGAGGGCACCGGATGGTAGCCACCTCGACTAGGCGAGTGGGTGACGCTGTGCTCGGAGATCTCACGGACCAGGAGGCGTTGTCGGCGACCAGGATGGAGGAGCGAGCTGTCCCACGAAGATTGAAGCTGTCGGCGTCGCTGGACCCAGGATTGGGCAACAAAGCCTTGGCAAATTCAAGCCCACGCGGTGGACCTAAAATGGCGTCTGGAGTGGACCAGGAGGGTCCGGGGTGCCTCTCTTGAAAAAGGAAGCAAGGGCCAGTCTGGAGCAACCAGACCAGCAGCAGTGATGTCGTCGGGCGTCGTGTAGAAGGCCACAAGCCAGCCGGCTAGTAGCCACACAGCGCGGTGAGCACGCAAAAGCAGAAGGGCCCCACGCAGATCGTGGAGATGCTGGAGGGCTGATCTTCGGTGCTGGAGCTGCTCAGGGTTGGGGCTTCTCGGACCCCAAAGCACTCACCAGTGGAAGACTCGGTGGGCTTGTTACAAAGAAGTCGTGCAGTCTTGGCGATCGTCGGTCCCTCGAGGTCTCGTCGCACTCACGGTTCTCGGCTTTGCTGTAGAGGTGAGTAGAGGTCAGAGGTGCCAGGGAAGCCGGGTCTCGTCGAGCTGGGTCGTCGGATTCGTGAAGAAGGACTTGCAGCAGACCGCAGTGTTCTTAGGATGGTGCCCGCTTGATGCAGGGTGACTACTCCTTAGCCACAAGGGAGAATCTTGAGGAAGAAATCTTGAAGTCCTTTCACAGAAAGTCGTGTCTTGATTCCAAAGATGATCTAATTTGAACAGGGGGCCCGCTCCCATCTTTATACTAAAAAAAGGGGCTGACCCGGTGACTAGGTCCTGCCTATGGGTGGGACTAGGAGGGGGGTGGTTACACCCCTCTGCCATGCCGGACTTCCCCCAGGCCAGGGGCTGGTGTGCCCCTGGAACTGGTTCTGACCGGCCTGTGCGTAGTGAGCACCGGGGTGCCACTCAGCAGTCACCTTCCTGAAAAGCCCTGCCTACCCAGGATACACAAAACCATGTCTGGGACGGTGCTAGCACCGCCCCGGACAGGAAACCCTTTGTCCAGGCCTCCCTCGCTGGAAGGACTCCCAGCAGCAGGAGGTCAGACTCGTGTCTGTGGTGGCAGCATCCATTTGGTGGAGCTGAGGCTTCAGTTAACTTTAACCGGGGTTCACAGTTACATACATGTCGTGTCCCTCTAGAAGGGTGGAATGCTAACCCCGTCGCCAGAATTGGCGAGGGGTTAGTATTCCAATTCGTATGACACCTTACTCGACATGTTTTGATAAAGCAATACCAAAGTTAGCATTTAACCGCGAGGATTATAATGCACTTAAGAGTATATGGTATGCGATATCATGGAACAGCTATTGGGACTTGGTTCTGCAAGCTGCAGATAGGCTCAGCTCATGCCAGAGCACCATCTCACACGATTCCAAGCACTCTGCCTTCAGGATTGTCAAGGCCTGCTATAGGAGTGACTGATAGGAATCTGTGTGTCCATTTTAGGGTTAGGTATAGGTATACTATACCTACAGCAAAGGGTGATTACACGACTTTGCCCCAGCTGTCACGCAGCCAGTTGTGTCAAATTTAAGAGGCCAGCCAGGGGTGGCATAATACATGCTGCAGCCCCTGGCAGCCCTGGGTACACCTATGCCCTGAGTTACAGGGTCTGATAAGGTGGCCCAGTACCAATTGGTAAATGCACCTAGGGTACATGTTGTAATTTAGAAAGAGAACAGCCAGGCTGTGGGTCTGATTGGCAGGCCCACAGCCAGAGAAAGTCGTAAACCAGTGAAACAAAAGCAAAAAATCTGGGTGATCATAGGATTGCAGACCCTACTCTCCTACATGACCCCCCCCCCCCCAAACTTTGGGAAAATAAGCTAACCTTGACCAGGTGAGTCTTCTTGTTCTAAGTGGAAATATCTGGAGAGCCCATCGGCATTGCCATGATCAGTACCAGGTCTATGTTCCACTGTAAAGTCCATCCCCTGTAGGGAAATGGACCACCTAAGCAGTTTGGGGTTTTCACCCTTCATCTGATTTAGCCACAAGAGGGGCTTATGGTCGGTCTGAATCTTGAAGTGAGTGCCAAACAAGTATGGCCTCAGCTTCTTCAGGGCCCAAACCACATCAAAGGCCTCCCTCTCAATAGCTGACCAATTCTTCTCTCTGGGGGTCAGCCTTCTGCTTATAAAAGCAATGGGCTGGTCTTGACCATCAAAATTCAGCTGAGATAGAACAGCTCCCACACCCAACTCAGAAGCATCTGTTTGGACAATGAATGGTTTGGAGTAGTCTGGACTCTTAAGGATAGGTGCTGTGCACATGGCCTGCTTTAGGTCATCGAATGCTTTTTGACAGCCTGCTGTCCACTGAACTTTTTTTGGCATTTTCTTACTTGTCAGTTCATTTAATGGAGTCACAATTGATCCATAGTTCCTGACAAACTTTCTGTAATAACCAGTCAGGCCCAAGAAAGCTCGAACCTGAGTCTGGGTGGTTGGAGGAGCCCAGTCCCTGATTAACTGTATTTTGCTCTCCAGTGGCTGAACCTGGCCTCCACCTACAAGGTGGCCCAGGTATACAACCTGTGTCTGCCCTATCTGGCACTTGGTGGCCTTGATAGTGAGGCCTGCTGCTTGCAGAGCCTCTAACACTTTCCTCAGGTGGACCAGGTGATCCTCCCAGGTGGAGCTAAAGACAGCAATATCATCTAGATATGCTGCACAGAAGTCATCCAGCCCAGTAAGGACTTGATTCACCAACCTTTGGAAGGTGGCAGGGGCATTTTTCAGACCAAAGGGCATTACCACGAATTGATAATGCCCACCAGGGGTTGAAAATGCTGTCTTGGGCTTGGCATCCTCAGCTAACCTGATTTGCCAATACCCAGCTGTTAAGTCAAATGTGCTTAAGTAGTTGGCAGAAGCCAATCTATCTATCAGCTCATCTGCCCTTGGTATTGGGTGGGCATCAGTCTTAGTGACTGCATTGAGACCCCTGTAGTCTACGCAAAACCTCATCTCTCTCTTACCACCCTGGGTGTGAGGCTTTGGCACTAGAACTACTGGACTAGCCCAAGGGCTATCTGAGGGTTCAATGACTCCCAACTCCAACATTTTCTGCACTTCAGTTTTTATGCAGTCTCTAACATGATCAGGCTGCCTGTAGATTTTACTCTTAACTGGCAGACTGTCACCAGTGTCAACCTCATGGGTACTCCAATTGGTCTGACTGGGTGTCAGAGAAAACATATGTCTGAAAGACTGAAGAACCTGTTTACAGTCTTTCTGTTGATGCTCAGAGAGGCTGCCACAAAAGACAACACCATCTACTGACCCATCATCAGGATTCTGAGTGAGCAGGTCTGGGAGAGGGTCACTCTCTTCCTCCTGCCCCTCATCTATGGCCATGAGCAAGCTCATGTCCTTCCTGTCGACATATGCTTTGATCCTGTTGACATGGAGCACCCTGTGGGGGCTCCTGGGAGTTCCAAGGTCCACCAGGTAGGTGACCTCTCCCTTTTGCTCAAGAATTGTGTGGGGCCCAGACCATTTGTCTTTGAGTGCTGCTGGGGCCACTGGCTCCAACACCCACACCTTCTGTCCAGGCTGATAAACAGTCAGGACAGCCTTTTGGTCATGCCAAGCTTTTTGAAGTTCTTGACTGGCCTTAAGGTTTTCTGATGCCTTCTCCATATACTCAGCCATCCTGGAGCGGAGACCAAGTACATAGTCCACTATGCTGGTTGCAGGCTTTTTGAGAGGTCTCTCCCATCCTTCCTTCACCAAACACAGGGGGCCTCTCACAGGATGCCCATACAAAAGTTCAAAAGGGCTGTAGCCAACCCCCTTTTGTGGGACCTCTCTGTAAGCAAACAGAAGGCAGGGAATCAGGACATCCCATCTACGCCTGAGCTTTTCAGGTAGTCCATGAATCATCCCTTTTAGGGTCCTGTTGAACCTTTCAACAAGCCCATTGCATTGTGGATGATAGGGTGTAGTGAATTTGTAATTGACACCACATTCCTTCCACATAGCAGTTAAGTAGCTTGACAAAAAGTTTGCACCTCTGTCAGAGACAACCTCCTTAGGGAAGCCCACTCTGGAGAACACTCCAACTAGGGCCCTTGCCACCACAGGTGCTGTGGTGGTCCTAAGTGGAATAGCTTCAGGATACCTGGTGGCATGATCCACTACCACCAGTATAAACTTGTGCCCTGATGCTGTCTGGGGTTCCATTGGACCAACAATGTCAATCCCCACTCTTTCAAAGGGCACCCCCACCACAGGCATTGGTATAAGGGGGGCCTTTGTTGTGCCACCTGACTTACCACTGGCTTGGCAAGTGACACAGGAGCGACAAAACTCCTTGGTATCCTCATTCATGTGAGGCCAGTGAAAGTGTGAGACAAGCCTGTCCCAAGTCATTGTCTGGCCTAAGTGACCTGCTAAGGGAATCTCATGGGCCAAGGTAAGTAGGAAACCTCTCTGAGACAAGGGTACAACCAGCCTACTGGTCATGCCAGGCTTGGGGTCTCTTGACTCAGTGTACAGGAGTCCATCTTCCCAGTATACCTTGTGGGTACCTGTGGCGTTCCCAGCAGCCTCAGCAGCAGCCTGCTGTCTGAGGGGTTCAAGAGAAGGGCAGCTTAACTGGTCCTTCCCCAGGTCTTCCCCTGAGGGTCCCCCTGAACCCAAGAATTCAACTTGATCAAGTTCAAACTCTCTGGGCTCAGTTTCCCTCAATTCCTGTAGGTCAGCCTCCTCTGAGACTTGATCCTCAACCTGGGGCAAGGGGGAAGGCACAGCCTTAACCCTACTGCTCTTCCTCTTGGGTGGTGTCTGGTCCATTGTTCCAGGATCCAGCACCTGTTCAGTGGGGCATTTCCTGACCTGTGACCTGGTCACAGCAAACACATGTGCTGGCAAGCCTAACATTTCCATGTGAGTCCTCTGCTCCACTTCTGACCATTGTGATGACTCCAAATCATTGCCCAACAAACAATCCACTGGGAGGTCTGAACTAACTACAACCTTCTTTTGGCCAGTTACCCCTCCCCAGGAGAAAGCTACAATTGCCATACTGTGATTGGTAGTGACATTGCTTGCATTGGTCACCAGGAATTCTGTACCTGGCATGATCTGTCCAGGGTCCACAAAGTTAGGTGTCACCATTGTGACACTGGCACAAGTGTCCCTATAGGCCTGAGCCATTTTTCCATTAATGAAAGGTGTCTGTCTGTATTTGCCCAAAGTATTGGGACTCATGTCAGGGGACATATCCATATCCCCTGTACTGACAAGGACAGCCTGAGTGAGTGTACCAACTAAGTTGTCACACCCCTCAGAACCCAGGGTTAACCCTACTAAACCCTTGGGAGGTGCACTACCACTGCTGGCTGTACTAGGGGGCACAGGTGCCTTAGGGGCTGCAGTGGCAGGAGTCTGCCCTCCTCCTTTCTTGGTGCACTCACTAAACCAGTGAGTTTTACTTTTGCAGTATTGGCACCACCTTTTAGATTGGCCTTCTTTCTTCTTTTGGGGAGCCTGACCCCCGCCCTCTTTGGGTTGTTGGGGACCTGTCGAAGACTTCTGGTCATTTTGTTCCCCCTTAGAATCTTAACCCTTCTGGTCTGCTTTCTTCTGACCACCTTGATTCTGGCCCTGTTTCTGTTTAACTCTTGTTCTAACCCATCTGTCTGCCTTCTTTCCCAATTCTTGGGGAGAGGTCAGATCTGAGTCAACAAGATGCTGATGCAACAACTGGTTCTGACAATTGTTTAAAATTTGTTCTCTCATCATCAAATTGTACAATCCTTTATAATCAGTAACCTTACTGCCCAGCAACCAGCCCTCAAAAGCCTTAGTGGCACAATCTACAAAGTCAGACCAATCTTGAGACTGAGTTTTCTGGGTATCCCTGAACAGCACCCTGTACTGCTCAGTGGTTAGGCCAAACCCTTCAACCAGTGTATTCTTCAAGACTTGGTAATTGTTAGCATCCTCTACCCTTGTGGTGAGGAGCTTGTCTCTTCCTTTACCTTCAAAGGAGAGCCACAAGATAGCTGCCCACTGACTCTGGGGAACACCTTGCACAGTGCAGGCCCTCTCCAAAGCAGTAATCCATTTGTGGATGTCATCCCCTTGTTTAAAGGGGGGCACTATCTTACCAAGGTGCTTTGTATCAAAACTCCTTTCCCTATTGCTAGGTGCAATGCTGCCACCAGTGGGGACTACCCCACTTAACTGTTGCTCTCTAGCAAAGGCAAGCCTTTCTTTGGCCAGGGCAAGTTCTTCCCTTTCAATCCTTAGATTAGCTGCCCTTTCTTTAGCTTCATACACTCTCCTCTGAGGGGATGTCATCCCTCTTTGAGAAGAGTTGTGAGAGCCATTGGTTTGAAGGGATCTGCCAGAGCCTCTTGATAGAGATCTGGCTCGTCCATTCCCAATGTTAAGCTGACCTGATAGTGGCCCCAGGGGTCCCCCAGTACCACTGTCATGTTTGCTTAAGTTGGACCTGGTTAGTCTAACGACTTCTACCTGTCCCTTGTCTGCCTCATCCCCAGAGGGATCCTCATCCTCATCCTCCTCCCCATTTTCGTTCTCAATGGAGAGGTGGATTAGGTCAGGGTCTCCTCTGGTTCCCTCAAGGGGAGGCATGCCTCCTTCTGGATTAGAAGGGCTAAGAAGTCTCTCAGCCTTTCTGGCATCATAAGTCTCTAGGAGACCAATCAGAAAGGAGGTGGTGGGGTTAGCCCCTTGCTTAATCTTCCTAGAGGTACATACTTGTCGTAACTCATGGAAGCTAAGCACAGTATATCTTGAAGGGATGACCTGTGGAGGGTCAACTGACACAAGGGGAGACTCAGTGTTTCCTCCTTTGTCCGACATACTGTTTCTAGTGTGGTGTAAGTGATGCACCTACCTACACTATGTGTTTACCTACTGATCCCTTGCTAAGAGTTGCAGCCAAGGTGTGCTAAGCCTTGAGGAGCTGCAACAGCTGGTTCAGTAGAACTCAGAGTATTCTAAGCTTAGTTATATGTACTAACAGTACTTATGTGATCTTTCAACAAGATATTCTTAGGATACGTGTGGTAAAACAACAGCAAGCTCAAATCCCACCGCTGCCACCAATGTGAGAAGGTGGCCTGATATGCAGTGCTCACTATTCTAGTGAACACTATGTATCAGTCCAGCAACCCTTATTGATGATTGGTTGTAAGTCAACCTTATAGACCAGCTATCCTAGTAGCGTGGATACGAGCAGTCTAAGGCTAAAGACTCGAGAGGGCGTGTTAAGCCAGCTGTTTACCACACATATACCCCTTGAATACCAAGTGAAAGGACACCACACAAGTGTTATGAAAATAAACAGTTATTTATTAAGAATCACAACAGCCCTGTACTCTTTATGAGGACAGGGTACTAAGCACAAACCAAAACTCTTACAAAAATACTTAAGTTAGCACGGTATATACAAATGCCCGAGGGGCACGGAAAACCATATACTCAGAAAGTGGAATGCAAAATTACTAGCAGGTAAGTACAGTACTAATAGGCTTTGGAATCGCTAGGACTTGACTATAGAATCGTTAGATTACTTCTAGGAGACCCAGGGGACTCGGGTGCAGTGTGTGCACTCTCACGCGAGATGCGGGACAAAGTCTATGGTAGCTAGGAATTGCAAAGTTAGTGTTCTCGGGCGAACCCGACCTGGTAGGAAGAAAACGAAAGTGGATTCTGACCCTTGGATACTGAGGCTATGCTGGGGCACCGAAATGCCGAAGTTACCTAGCCCAGGGGCTGCAGCTGCATAGGACTCAAAGGACGTCGGGAATCCTCGTTGACGGACCAGGAGCCTGGAAGAAAGAAGTTGCTGGCAGGCGACCAGTGAAGAAAGTTCGGTGGATCCAAGCCTGGATCGAAGGAAGATGACACCTGAAAGCAGAGGGGACCAAGTTCGTGACTACTAGCCAGTAGTCAGTGGGCACCAGGAGGGCACCGGATGGTAGCCACCTCGACTAGGCGAGTGGGTGACGCTGTGCTCGGAGATCTCACGGACCAGGAGGCGTTGTCGGCGACCAGGATGGAGGAGCGAGCTGTCCCACGAAGATTGAAGCTGTCGGCGTCGCTGGACCCAGGATTGGGCAACAAAGCCTTGGCAAATTCAAGCCCACGCGGTGGACCTAAAATGGCGTCTGGAGTGGACCAGGAGGGTCCGGGGTGCCTCTCTTGAAGAAGGAAGCAAGGGCCAGTCTGGAGCAACCAGACCAGCAGCAGTGATGTCGTCGGGCGTCGTGTAGAAGGCCACAAGCCAGCCGGCTAGTAGCCACACAGCGCGGTGAGCACGCAAAAGCAGAAGGGCCCCACGCAGATCGTGGAGATGCTGGAGGGCTGATCTTCGGTGCTGGAGCTGCTCAGGGTTGGGGCTTCTCGGACCCCAAAGCACTCACCAGTGGAAGACTCGGTGGGCTTGTTACAAAGAAGTCGTGCAGTCTTGGCGATCGTCGGTCCCTCAAGGTCTCGTCGCACTCACGGTTCTCAGCTTTGCTGTAGAGGTGAGTAGAGGTCAGAGGTGCCAGGGAAGCCGGGTCTCGTCGAGCTGGGTCGTCGGATTCGTGAAGAAGGACTTGCAGCAGACCGCAGTGTTCTTAGGATGGTGCCCGCTTGATGCAGGGTGACTACTCCTTAGCCACAAGGGAGAATCTTGAGGAAGAAATCTTGAAGTCCTTTCGCAGAAAGTCGTGTCTTGATTCCAAAGATGATCTAATTTGAACAGGGGGCCCGCTCCCATCTTTATACTAAAAAAAGGGGCTGACCCGGTGACTAGGTCCTGCCTATGGGTGGGACTAGGAGGGGGGTGGTTACACCCCTCTGCCATGCCGGACTTCCCCCAGGCCAGGGGCTGGTGTGCCCCCGGAACTGGTTCTGACCGGCCTATGCGTAGTGAGCACCGGGGTGCCACTCAGCAGTCACCTTCCTGAAAAGCCCTGCCTACCCAGGATACACAAAACCATGTCTGGGACGGTGCTAGCACCGCCCCGGACAGGAAACCCTTTGTCCAGGCCTCCCTCGCTGGAAGGACTCCCAGCAGCAGGAGGTCAGACTCGTGTCTGTGGTGGCAGCATCCATTTGGTGGAGCTGAGGCTTCAGTTAACTTTAACCGGGGTTCACAGTTACATACATGTCGTTTCCCTCTAGAAGGGTGGAATGCTAACCCCGTCGCCAGAATTGGCGAGGGGTTAGTATTCCAATTCGTATGACACCTTACTCGACATGTTTTGATAAAGCAATACCAAAGTTAGCATTTAACCGCGAGGATTATAATGCACTTAAGAGTATATGGTATGCGATATCATGGAACAGCTATTGGGACTTGGTCCCGCAAGCTGCAGATAGGCTCAACTCATGCCAGAGCACCATCTCACACGATTCCAAGCACTCTGCCTTCAGGATTGTCAAGGCCTGCTATAGGAGTTACTGATAGGAATCTGTGTGTCCATTTTAGGGTTAGGTATAGGTATACTATACCTACAGCAAAGGGTGATTACACGACTTTGCCCCAGCTGTCACGCAGCCAGTTGTGTCAAATTTAAGAGGCCAGCCAGGGGTGGCATAATACATGCTGCAGCCCCTGGCAGCCCTGGGTACACCTATGCCCTGAGTTACAGGGTCTGATAAGGTGGCCCAGTACCAATTGGTAAATGCACCTAGGGTACATGTTGTAATTTAGAAAGAGAACAGCCAGGCTGTGGGTCTGATTGGCAGGCCCACAGCCAGAGAAAGTCGTAAACCAGTGAAACAAAAGCAAAAAATCTGGGTGATCATAGGATTGCAGACCCTACTCTCCTACAGGTACCTGTGGCGTTCCCAGCAGCCTCAGCAGCAGCCTGCTGTCTGAGGGGTTCAAGAGAAGGGCAGTCTAACTGGTCCTTCCCCAGGTCTTCCCTTGAGGGTCCCCCTGAACCCAAGAATTCAACTTGATCAAGTTCAAACTCTCTAGGCTCAGTTTCCCTCAATTCCTGTAGGTCAGCCTCCTCTGAGACTTGATCCTCAACCTGGGGCAAGGGGGAAGGCACAGCCTTAACCCTACTGCTCTTCTTCTTGGGAGGTGTCTGGTCCATTGTTCCAGGATCCAGCACCTGTTCAGTGGGGCATTTCCTGACCTGTGACCTGGTCACAGCAAACACATGTGCTGGCAAGCCTAACATTTCCATGTGAGTCCTCTGCTCCACTTCTGACCATTGTGATGACTCCAAATCATTGCCCAACAAACAATCCACTGGGAGGTCTGAACTAACTACAACCTTCTTTTGGCCAGTTACCCCTCCCCAGGAGAAAGCTACAATTGCCATACTGTGATTGGTACTGACATTGCTTGCATTGGTCACCAGGAATTCTGTACCTGGCATGATCTGTCCAGGGTCCACAAAGTTAGGTGTCACCATTGTGACACTGGCACAAGTGTCCCTATAGGCCTGAGCCATTTTTCCATTAATGAAAGGTGTCTGTCTGTATTTGCCCAAAGTATTGGGACTTATGTCAGGGGACATATCCACATCCCCTGTACAAACAAGGACAGCCTGAGTGAATGTACCAACTAAGTTGTCACACCCCTCAGAACCCAGGGTTAACCCTACTAAACCCTTGGGAGGTGCACTACTACTGCTGACTGTACTAGGGGGCACAGGTGCCTTAGGGGCTGCAGTGGCAGGAGTCTGCCCTCCTCCTTTCTTGGTGCACTCACTAAACCAGTGAGTTTTACTTTTGCAGTATTGGCACCACCTTTTAGATTGGCCTTCTTGGTTTTTCTTCTTCTGGGGAGCCTGACCCCCACCCTCTTTGGGTTGTTGGGGACCTGTCGAAGACTTCTGGTCATTTTGTTCCCCCTTAGAATCTTTACCCTTCTGGTCTGCTTTCTTCTGACCACCTTGATTCTGGCCCTGGTTCTGTTTAACTCTTGTTCTAACCCATCTGTCTGCCTTCTTTCCCAATTCTTGGGGAGAGGTCAGATCTGAGTCAACAAGATGCTGATGCAACAACTGGTTCTGACAATTGTTTAAAATGTGTTCTCTCATCATCAAATTGTACAATCCTTTATAATCAGTAACCTTACTGCCCAGCAACCAGCCCTCAAAAGCCTTAGTGGCACAATCTACAAAGTCAGACCAATCTTGAGACTGAGTTTTCTGGGTATCCCTGAACAGCACCCTGTACTGCTCAGTGGTTAGGCCAAACCCTTCAACCAGTGTATTTTTCAAGACTTGGTAATTGTTAGCATCCTCCACTCTTGTAGTGAGGAGCTTGTCTCTTCCTTTACCTTCAAAGGAGAGCCACAAGATAGCTGCCCACTGACTCTGGGGAACACCCTGCACAGTGCAGGCCCTCTCCAAAGCAGTAATCCATTTGTGGATGTCATCCCCTTGTTTAAAGGGGGGCACTATCTTACCCAGGTGTTTTGTGTCAAAACTCCTTTCCCTATTGCTAGGTACAATGCTGCCACCAGTGGGGACTACCCCACTTAACTGTTGCTCTCTAGCAAAGGCAAGCCTCTCTTTGGCCAGGGCAAGTTCTTCCCTTTCAATCCTCAGATTGGCTGCCCTTTCCTTAGCTTCATACACTCTCCTCTGAGGGGAAGTCATCCCTCTTTGAGAAGAGTTGTGAGAGCCATTGGTTTGAAGGGATCTGCCAGAGCCTCTTGACAGAGATCTGGCTCGTCCATTCCCAATGTTAAGCTGACCTGATAGTGGCCCCAGGGGTCCCCCAGTACCACTGTCATGTTTGCTTAAGTTGGACCTGGTTAGTCTGCTGACTTCTACCTGTCCCTTGTCTGCCTCATCCCCAGAGGGATCCTCATCCTCATCCTCCTCCCCATCTTCATTCTCAGCTGAGAGGTGGATTAGGTCAGGGTCTCCTCTGGTTCCCTCAAGGGGAGGCATACCTCCATCTGGATTAGAAGGGCTAAGAAGTTTCTCAGCCTTTCTGGCATCATAAGTCTCCAAGAGACCAATCAGAAAGGAGGTTGTGGGGTTAGACCCCTGCTTAATCTTCCTAGAGGTACACACTTGTCGTAACTCATGGAAGCTAAGCACAGTATATCTGGAAGGGAGGACCTGTGGAGGGTCCACTGACACAAGGGGAGACTCGGAGTTTCCTCCTTTGTCTGACATACTGTTTCTAGTGTGGTGTAAGTGATGCACCTACCTACACTATGTGTTTGCCTACTAATCCCTTGCTAAGAGTTGCAGCCAAGGTGTGCTAAGCCTTGAGGAGCTGCAACAGCTGGTTCAGTAGAACTCAGAGTATTCTAAGCTAAGTTATATGTACCTAACAGTACTTATGTGCTCTTGCAACAAGATATTCTTAGGATACGTGTGGTAAAACAACAGCAAGCTCAAATCCCCACCGCTGCTCACCAATGTGAGAAGGTGGCCTGATATGCAGTGCTCACTATTCTAGTGAACACTATGTATCAGTCCAGCAACCCTTATTGATGATTGGTTGTAAGTCAACCTTATAGACCAGCTATCCTAGTAGCATGGATACGAGCAGTCTAAGGCTAAAGACTCGAGAGGGCGTGTTAAGCCAGCCGTTTACCACACATATACCCCTTGAACACCAAGTGAAAGGACACCACACAAGTGTTATGAAAATAAACAGTTATTTATTAAGATTCACAACAGCCCTGTCCTCTTTATGAGGACAGGGTACTAAGCACAACACAAAACTCTTACGAAAATACTTAAGTTAGCACAGTATATACAAATGCCCGAGGGGCACGGAAAACCATATACTCTGAAAGTGGAATGTGAAATTACTAGCAGGTAAGTACAGTACTAATAGGCTTTGGAATCGCTAGGACTTGACTATAGAATCGTTAGATTACTTCTAGGAGACCCAGGGGACTCGGGTGCAGTGTGTGACTCTCACGCGAGATGCGGGACAAAGTCTATGGTAGCTAGAAATTGCAAAGTTAGTGTTCTCAGGCGAACCCGACCTGGTAGGGAGAAAACGAAAGTGGATTCTGACCCTTGGATAGTGAGGCTATGCTGGGGCACCGAAATGCCGAAGTTACCTAGCCCAGGGGCTGCAGCTGCATAGGACTCAAAAGACGTCGGGAATCCTCGTTGCCGGACCAGGAGCCTGGAAGAAAGAAGTTGCTGGCAGGCGACCAGTGAAGAAAGTTCGGTGGATCCAAGCCTGGATCGATGGAAGATGACACCTGAAAGCAGAGGGGACCAAGTTCGAGACTACTAGCCAGTAGTCAGTGGGCACCAGGAGGGCACCGGATGGTAGCCACCTCGACAAGGTGAGTGGGTGACGCTGTGACCGCAGATCTCACGGACCAGGAGGCGTTGTCGGCGACCAGGATGGAGGAGCGATCTGTCCCACGATGGATGAAGCTGTCGGCGTCGCTGGACCCAGGATTGGGCAACAAAGCCTTGGCAAATTCAAGCCCACGCGGTGGACCTAAAATGGCGTCTGGAGTGGACCAGGAGGGTCTGGGGTGCCTCTCTTGAAGAAGGAAGCAAGGGCCAGTCTGGAGCAACCAGACCAGCAGCAGTGATGTCGTCGGGCGTCGTGAAGAAGGCCACAAGCCAGCCGGCTAGTAGCCACACAGCGCGGTGAGCACGCAAAAGCAGAAGGGCCCCACGCAGATCGTGGAGATGCTGGAGGGCTGATCTTCGGTGCTGGAGCTGCTCAGGGTTGGGGCTTCTCGGACCCCAAAGCACTCACCAGTGGGAGACTCGGTGGGCTTGTTACAAAGAAGTCGTGCAGTCTTGGCGATCGTCGGTCCCTTGAGGTCTTGTCGCACTCACGGTTCTCAGCTTTGCTGTAGAGGTGAGTAGAGGTCAGAGGTGCCAGGGAAGCCGGGTCTCGTCGAGCTGGGTCGTCGGATTCGTGAAGAAGGACTTGCAGCAGACCGCAGTGTTCTTAGGATGGTGCCCGCTTGATGCAGGGTGACTACTCCTTAGCCACAAGGGAGAATCTTGAAGAAGAAATCTTGATGTCCTTACGTAGAAAGTCGTGTCTTGATTCCAAAGATGATCTAATTTGAACAGGGGGCCCGCTCCCATCTTTATACTAAAAAAGGGGGCTGACCCGGTGACTAGGTCCTGCCTATGGGTGGGACTAGGAGGGGGGTGGTTACACCCCTCTGCCATGCCGGACTTCCCCAGGCCAGGGGCTGGTGTGCCCCTGGAACTGGTTCAGACCGGCCTATGCGTAGTGAGCACCGGGGTGCCACTCAGCAGTCACCTTCCTGAAAAGCCCTGCCTACCCAGGATACACAAAACCATGTCTGGGACGGTGCTAGCACCGCCCCTGACAGGAAACCCTTTGTCCAGGCTCCCCTCGCTGGAAGGACTCCCAGCTACAGGGGGTCAGACTCGTGTCTGTGGTGGCAGCATCCATTTTGTGGAGCTGAGGCTTTAGTTAACTTTAACCGGGGTTCACAGTTACATACATGTCGTGTCCCTCTAGAAGGGTGGAATGCTAACCCCGTCACCAGAATTGGCGAGGGGTTAGTATTCCAATTCGTATGACACCTTACTCGACATGTTTTGATAAAGCAATACCAAAGATGGCATTTAACCGCGAGGATTATAATGCACTTAAGAGTATATGGTATGCGATATCATGGAACAGCTATTAGGACTTGATTCCGCAAGCTGCAGACAGGCTCAGCTCATGCCAGAGCACCATCTCACACGATTCCAAGCACTCTGCCTTCAGGATTGTTAAGGCCTGCCATAGGAGTGACTGATAGGAATCTGTGTGTCCATTTTAGGGTTAGGTATAGGTATGCTACACCTACAGCAAAGGGTGATTACACGACTTTGCCCCAGCTGTCATGCAGCCAGTTGTGTCAAATTTAGGAGGCCAGCCAGGGGTGGCATAATACATGCTGCAGCCCCTGGCAGCCCTGGGTACACCTATGCCCTGAGTTACAGGGTCTGATAAGGTGGCCCAGTACCAATTGGTAAATGCACCTAGGGTACATGTTGTAATTTAGAAAGAGAACAGCCAGGCTGTGGGTCTGATTGGCAGGCCCACAGCCAGAGAAAGTCGTAAACCAGTGAAACAAAAGCAAAAAAATCTGGGTGATCATAGGATTGCAAACCCTACTCTCCTACAGTCAGTGTTGGAACCTGGGATGTCAGGTCACCTAGGGTAGCCTGGCCTAGGGTAAGACATAAACACTAGAGGCACAAATGTGAAGGTTGCAAACC
This sequence comes from Lissotriton vulgaris, assembly GCF_964263255.1. Classification (NCBI taxonomy): domain Eukaryota; kingdom Metazoa; phylum Chordata; class Amphibia; order Caudata; family Salamandridae; genus Lissotriton; species Lissotriton vulgaris. Next base: position 609,931,363 of record NC_141700.1, read on the forward strand.
ACCCAGCAGTAATTCCACGCAATAACACATAAAAATGACACTACACCAATGTTAGAGAAATACGTGCTTGTTTATAAAAATAATATACTCTGCCTAATATCTTTGGAACTCACAACTCAGTACATATAGTTGTCATGAGAGTTAGCATTAGCACTTTCAAAAGTATCAACTTTCCCATTAATTAGCATCAACAGTACATTTCAATTAGTCAGGAATATTAAAGATTTTCTCAGGTTCACAGTACAATCCCCTCACTTCTCTAGTTCCCAATGCAGAATTACACTCCCCAACCTGGATTATTGGACTCCCCAACAACTCCACTCCTTCTGAAGTCAAGCTGCCACAAATTGTCAAGTACCAGAGGCTAGAAGAAAATGTCACAGCAGACTAAATAAGCCTCAGACTCCTTCTGCCCCTCCTGTATAACTTAAGTTCCCTGAGACTGTAGTCTTGGCAGATGTGCAGTTATAACAGTATTTCTACCCTTTTCTCAGCGCAGGAATCAATCAGCGCTGCACCACCTCAGTTAGCAGGGAGTGGGATGATCCAGGTCACAGTTAGCTCTCCAAAGCCACCCCCTTGGGGTTCCCCGCTTACTTGGTAGCGCGCTGGGGGGTGTGCTCCGCTGCAACACCCCTGCCTCGCTTCCTGGACACTCACAGCAGTGATCAGGCCTCCCCGCTCCCTCACAGAGGAGCGGAGGCCTTCTCGAACGTTTACCGGCACTTTACCGGACTCACGGCAGGGATTAGGCCTCCCCGCTCCCTCTCAGAGGAGCGGAGGCCTTCTCGCAGGTTTACCGGCACGGTACAAGCGCCGGCTGCTCAGCGGACCGCTCCTACCCTTGGCGCCTTTCCTCAGCTCCGGCCGGCGGTTCCTTCGTGGAGGCGCCAATGCGGATGCGCCTGAGTTAGGCGTCTCGGCCTCAGCGTCTCCGCCGACGTCCTCTCACGGAGTAGCGTCTCCGCAACGGGCCTGCTCAGACCTAGGCCCCTCCTGCGTTAAACACCCAGCTCAGCTGGGATCATGCGCGGTAGCGCTAGGAGATTAGTCAGGCTGCTAACTCTTTCCTCTCCTTTGAAGGCGCTGACACGGAGCGCGATCGGTGCCCCAGGGGTCCCGCTCCCAATTTAACGAAGAGAACGAGATCCTAGCCCCTCACTTTTCCACCTAACAGGCTGAGAGGCTTGCCACACGCCACAGGACCAGTCAATAGTGAGGAAATCTCAAAGTTATTTAGAGGAAGTGCTTCCTTTCCACACTCAAGAGAGGAGGGGGGTAAAAGGGGGGCTCCTTCAGAATAGAGCCACAGAGCTCTTCTTCAGCACTAATCCCCTACCCCTCCTTACTGGACAGACTTAGGGGCACAGGGGATCTCTTAGTTCAGCTCCCAGGGCAGGGTCCTTCTCAGCTCCACAGACTACTGGAATTAACCCCCTCACCTAACTGTCCAGGGTCCGCAGGATGAACTAACTTGGCTAGGACAACAGGAATGGGAGGTGGAAAAGCCTTGACAGAGGGCTACCCTTGTAGAGCAATCCACCCTTCAGGATCCTACCCCTACCAGACCTCAGCCTTCACTCTAGCTGCTCCTCACTGACAGACAAAATGGCTGTCCAGCATTCCGCCTTTTATAGGCTGACCCTCAGAAGTCCAGAAGGGACCAGAAGGTTCTGGAACGCCCTATACTACTCTATGGGACTGGTTCTGGGTTTGGCAGTTAGGGCAGTTGGTAGCCACCATTTTGTGACTCCAACTATTCCTGTCAGAACAGGCCTCTAGGCCTGAGGTGAAAAACTATGAGGGGGGAAAAGAACACCTATCCCCTTGACCAACACCTAGAAAAAGTTAGTGGACACAAAAATTATTAAAGGTATGAGGGGCAAAAAGGGGACAAAATAAATAATAAATTGGAGGGACTACGCAAAAAGCCAGATAGGTCTAACACGCGTCCCCCCCAGCTGAAAGTGGGGAGAACTACCCAACCCCTTGGGAGTCCTCATCACTAAGGCGGAAATACCTGGAGAGACCGTCTGCATTGGCGTGGTCCACTCCAGGCCGATGTTCCACCCGGAAGTCCATTCCCTGTAGGGAGATGGACCACCTCAACAGCTTGGGATTTTCCCCCTTCATTTGCATCAGCCAACGAAGGGGGCGTTGGTCAGTCTGAACCAGGAAGTGCGAGCCAAACAGGTATGGCCGCAGCTTCTTCAGAGCCCACACCACCGCAAAAGCTTCCCTCTCAATTGCACTCCACTTCTGTTCCCGGGGAAGCAGTCTTCTGGATAAGAAGACCACAGGCTGATCCAGGCCCTCTTCATTTAGTTGCGATAACACTGCCCCAATGCCATGTTCTGATGCATCTGTCTGGACAATGAACTCCTTGGAGAAGTTTGGGGCCCTCAGGACCGGTGCTGCACACATTGCCTGCTTTAGTTTCTCAAAAGCTTGCTGACAAGCTCCCGTCCAAACTACCCGTCGAGGTTGTTTCTTAGAGGTGAGCTCTGTGAGAGGCGCTACAATAGTGCCATACTCCTTCACAAAGCGACGGTAGTAGCCTGTGAGGCCCAGGAAAGCTCGGACCTCAGTCTGTGTCTTGGGGGGTTCCCAGGCCATGATTGCCTCAATCTTCGCCTGCAGGGGCTGCACTGTCCCCCTACCCAACAAGTGTCCAAGGTACACAACCGACCCCTGCCCAATCTGGCATTTGCTGGCCTTGATTGTCAATCCAGCTTGTTTCAGGGCCTGGAGAACTGCTTGCAGATGTTGCAAATGGTCCTCCCAACTGCTACTGAAGACAGCAATGTCATCCAGGTAAGCAGCAGAGAACCTCTCCATTCCAGAGAGGACCTGGTTCACCAGCCGCTGAAATGTGGCAGGGGCATTTTTGAGCCCAAAGGGCATCACACAAAACTGGAAGTGTCCCTCAGGCGTGGAGAAGGCTGACCTTTCCTTTGCTCCATCTGTCAAGGAGATCTGCCAGTACCCTGAAGTGAGGTCAAAGGTACTTAGGTATTGGGCAGCTCCTAGCCGGTCAATTAATTCATCCGCCCTAGGGATCGGATGAGCATCAGTCTTTGTCACTGAGTTCAGCCCCCGGTAATCCACACAGAACCTCAGTTCGGGTGTGGTGCCTGGTGGCGCGGCTTTTGGCACGAGCACCACCGGACTGGACCAAGGGCTGTTAGAAGGTTCGATAACTCCCAGCTCTAGCATCTTGGCAACCTCTCCATGGATGCTAGCCTTCACCTTGTCGGACAGCCGGTAGGTCTTCGACTTCACTGGTGGGCTGTCCCCTGTGTCCACGTCATGGGTACACAGGTGAGTCCTTCCCGGTACAAGGGAGAACAACGTAGAGTACTGCTCCAGTATCTGGCGGCAGTCCTCCCGCTGCTCAGGAGTTAGAGTAGGAGAGAGAATCACTCCCTCCACTGACCCATCCTTCTCTTGAGACGAGAATAAATCTGGGAGAGGTTCGCTTTCCGCTTCCTCTTCCCCATCAGTCACCATCATCAACATGACTTCGGGCCTCTCATGGTGGGGTTTGAGTCGGTTGGCATGCAGCACCCGTAGGGGCTGTCGAGGGGTCTTAAGGTCCACCAGGTATGTGGCCTTACCCTTCTTCTCCAACACTTCAAATGGGCCTGTCCAGCGATCCTGGAGGGCACTAAGCTCTCCAGGCTCAATCACCCACACTTTCTGGCCAGGCTCCAATTCCACCTGGTGAGCATTGTGGTCATACCACTCTTTCATAACTGCCTGGCTGGCCTCCAAGTTGTCAGAAGCCTGCTTCCACAACTTCGCCATTTGGCTCCTGAAGGCCAGCATGTAGCTCACCACATCCTGGGGGGGTTTCCTGGGAGACTTCTCCCAACCATCCTTCACCAGGCTGAGAGGACCGCGTACAGGGTGCCCATACAGAAGTTCAAAGGGGCTGAAGCCCACTCCCTTCTGTGGCACTTCCCTGTAAGAAAAGAGCAAACAGGGTAGGAGGACGTCCCATTTCCTCCGCAGGCTTTCGGGCAGACTTCTGATCATGCCCTTCAAGGTCTTATTGAACCTCTCAACCAGTCCATTTGACTGGGGGTGATAAGGAGTGGTGAACCGGTAGGTCACTCCACACTCCTTCCACATCGCCCGCATGTAAGCTGACATGAAGTTGGTTCCCCTGTCAGACACAACCTCCTTGGGGAATCCCACTCGGGTAAAGATCCCCATTAGGGCTCTAGCCACCACAGGTGCAGTGACTGTCCTCAGAGGAATTGCCTCTGGGTACCGTGTGGCATGATCCACCAGAACCAGGATAAACCTGTGACCAGCTGTTGTTGGTGGATCTAAAGGCCCTACAATGTCGATGCCCACCCTCTCAAAGGGTGTGCTAACGACTGGAAGTGGTTCCAGGGGAGCCTTCAGCTTCACCCCTGTTTTCCCACTGGCCTGGCAGGATACACATGTCCGACAGTAAGTGTTGGACGCCACTTTCATCTGAGGCCAGTAAAAGTGGAGGACAAGCCGAGCAAAGGTCTTGTCCTGGCCTAAGTGTCCTGCCAGGGGTATAGCATGAGCCAATTCTAGCAGAAAGGCTCGGTATTGTTGCGGCACTACCAAGGCCCTTGATGAACCAGGTAAGGGTACCTTGGGTTCACTGTAGAGGAGTCCATCCTCCCAGTAAATATGGTAGTGTCCTGTAACATCACCTGCTGCCTGGGCTTCAGCCTGTCGCCTCAGTCCCTCAAGGGTAGGGCACTCCCTCTGCCCCTTACAGAATTCCTCTCTGGTAGGACCTCCCTCCACATGCCACTCTGCAGGGATGGGTAAATCCTCCAGAGAGTCTACTTCCCCCTCCACGGACTCCTGGTCCACCACCGCCGGTGGCCGATCTGTCACATGGGGTGTGGAAGCCGAAGCAGGCTCTTCCTGTCTCCGGGTCTGTCCCTTTTTGGCAGCGGGTTGGGCCATTGTTCCAGGCTCCAACCCAGGCGAACTCCCTCTTCGGGCAGTCGCAGACCGTGTGCTCACACAGGCCCAGTCAGGTGTACCCAGCATCGCAGAGTGCGTCCGGTATTCCACCTCTCTCCAAGCGTTGTGCTCCATGCCATTCCCCAACAGACAATCGACTGGCACGGCAGGGCTTACGGCAACTCGAAGTGAACCTGCAACCCCCTCCCACTCAAAGGGAACCTCAGCCACTGGATAGTGGCCCATTCTGCCGTCAGCCATCGCGGCGGGGTGGAGTACATTGGGAACCACCTGCTCTGGAGACACCAGTTGACTTCTCACCATAGTCATACTGGCTCCTGTATCTCTCAGAGCCTCCCCTCTCTGGCCATTGATGGTAACCCGTTGCCCATACTTTGTAGTATTTGGGGGCACCTGGATCTTTGGAACCATCTCCCGCTCTCCCAGGGACACTAAGGTGACACCCGCCCACTCACCCCCCTTATTTAAGGGCAACTCCTCCCCGAGCGCTACACTAGCTACTCCCGGTGGTTTTCCTAAGGTGGGAGGGGGTGGTCTCTTTGGGCATCTGACATCTCCCTTATAATGTCCAACACCACCACACTCAAAACAGTGGAGAACCCTTGGCTGCTGGCTTTGGCCAGGATTAGGGTTTCTGGGCGGGTTTGCCTTAGGGGTGAAACCTGCTCCCTTTCCTTGGAAATTATTTTGGGGACCTTTAGAGAACTCCCTCTTTTTATCTCCCCCCTCCTTCTTCTGGGGGGCGCCCTGTCCGGCCTTTTGGGAATCCCCTCCAGTCCCCTTTGAGGACACCCGGGTACTTGCCCAGATGTCCGCCTCCTCTGCAAGCTTCCGGGGATTGGTCAGCTTGCTGTCCACCAGGTGTTGGCGCAGCTCGGGAAAACATTTCTCGAGGAGGTGCTCTTTCAAAAATAGATCATACAGCCCCTCATAGTCTTTCACCTCACTACCCTTGACCCAACCCTCCAAGGCTTTCTTGGCGTAATCTAAGAAATCCACCCAATTCTGGGTACTCAGTTTGTGACTTCCCCTAAATCTTTGTCTGTATTTTTCAGGGGTAAGCCCAAACTTTTTCACCAGTGCCACTTTCATGGCAGGGTAGTGGGTTTGCTCTTCCTGCTCCAGAGCCAACAAGGTATCTCTGCCAGCAGGTGGCATATATTTATACAGCCCACCCCCCCAGTGAGTGTCTGAGATCCCATGAGCCCTTAAAAAAACTTCATATGCGGCTAACCATTTGGCAATGTCATTGCCTGTGGTGTAACTAGCAATAACATCCTTGGGTAGATAGGGTCTGGGTTCCCTGGTATTTACTTTGTTTTCGCTGCCACCATTTGTTTGGATTAGGAGACCTTAGTGCTAAGGCTTGAAGGTCTAGCTCCTTTATGGTTCGTTCGTGGGCCAACCTCCTGTCCTCCCTTTCCATTTCCATTCTAGCTAAATCCAACTTCATTCTCCTCTCCTCCCTCCTGTCTTCCAACTCGGCGTCAGTTAAACTCCTCACCGAGACGCTGCTGCCCTCCCTCGAAAGTGTCCTGGGACCTGTCAGCAGATTCCCCCCTTCAGCTTGGTACAGCATTGCGGTCTCAAGGACAGTGTCCCTATCACCCTCTTCCGTGTCCTGTTCCTCCTCTATATGAGCCTCCACCCATGCCCTTATGCTTGTCATTAACTCGCCTTTCTTGGCACCTTTTTTGAAGAATACCCCCTGTCGTTGACACCACTCTTTCAGTTGGATCACAGTGTAGGACTCTAGCCCCTCAAGGTTTAATTCCATTCTCCAAATATGGGTTTAAATGAGTACTCAGGAGAGAACTAAGAAGTGTGATCTGAGGATAACCTCCACCCACCACCAGGAACAAATTTGGAAAAACAAAATTCAAATTAGGAGGGCCGCAAGGAGAAAACTCCTGGTGTAGGCCAGTGTATTGCGTTTAATTACTATTGAGTAGCTGCAACCAAGTCAGGATCCCACCGCTAGACACCAATCTGTTGGAACCTGGGATGTCAGGTCACCTAGGGTAGCCTGGCCTAGGGTAAGACATAAACACTAGAGGCACAAATGTGAAGGTTGCAAACCACCCAGCAGTAATTCCACGCAATAACACATAAAAATGACACTACACCAATGTTAGAAAAATACGTGCTTGTTTATAAAAATAATATAGTCTGCCTAATATCTTTGGAACTCACAACTCAGTACATATAGTTGTCATGAGAGTTAGCATTAGCACTTTCAAAAGTATCAACTTTCCCATTAATTAGCATCAACAGTACATTTCAATTAGTCAGGAATATTAAAGATTTTCTCAGGTTCACAGTACAATCCCCTCACTTCTCTAGTTCCCAATGCAGAATTACACTCCCCAATCTGGATTATTGGACTCCCCAACAACTCCACTCCTTCTGAAGTCAAGCTGCCACAAATTGTCAAGTACCAGAGGCTAGAAGAAAATGTCACAGCAGACTAAATAAGCCTCAGACTCCTTCTGCCCCTCCTGTATAACTTAAGTTCCCTGAGACTGTAGTCTTGGCAGATGTGCAGTTATAACAGTATTTCTACCCCTTTCTCAGCGCAGGAATCAATCAGCGCTGCACCACCTCAGTTAGCAGGGAGTGGGATGATCCAGGTCACAGTTAGCTCTCCAAAGCCACCCCCTTGGGGTTCCCGGCTTACTTGGTAGCGCGCTGGGGGGTGTGCTCCGCTACAACACCCCTGCCTCGCTTCCTGGACACTCTCAGCAGTGATCAGGCCTCCCCGCTCCCTCACAGAGGAGCGGAGGCCTTCTCGAAGGTTTACCGGCACTTTACCGGTCTCACGGCAGGGATTAGGCCTCCCCGCTCCCTCTCAGAGGAGCGGAGGCCTTCTCGCAGGTTTACCGGCAAGGTACAAGCGCCGGCTGCTCAGCGGACCGCTCCTACCCTTGGCGCCTTTCCTCAGCTCCGGCCGGCGGTTCCTTCGTGGAGGCGCCAATGCGCATGCGCCTGAGTTAGGCGTCTCGGCCTCAGCGTCTCCGCCGACGTCCTCTCACGGAGTAGCGTCTCCGCAACGGGCCTGCTCGAACCTAGGCCCTTCCTGCGTTAACCACCCGGCTCAGCTGGGATCATGCGCGGTAGCGCTAGGAGATTAGTCAGGCTGCTAACTCTTTCCTCTCCTTTGAAGGCGCTGACACGGAGCGCGATCGGTGCCCCAGGGGTCCCGCTCCCAATTTAACGAAGAGAACGAGATCCTAGCCCCTCACTTTTCCACCTAACAGGCTGAGAGGCTTGCCACACGCCACAGGACCAGTCAATAGTGAGGAAATCTTAAAGTTATTTAGAGGAAGTGCTTCCTTTCCACACTCGAGAGAGGAGGGGGGGTAAAAGGGGAGCTCCTTCAGAATAGAGCCACAGAGCTCTTCTTCAGCACTAATCCCCTACCCCTCCTTACTGGACAGACTTAAGGGCACAGGGGATCTCTTAGTTCAGCTCCCAGGGCAGGGTCCTTCTCAGCTCCACAGACTACTGGAATTAACCCCCTCACCTAACTGTCCAGGGTCAGCAGGATGAACTAACTTGGCTGGGACAACAGGAATGGGAGGTGGAAAAGCCTTGACAGAGGGCTACCCTTGTAGAGCAATCCACCCTTCAGGATCCTACCCCTACCAGACCTCAGCCTTCACTCTAGCTGCTCCTCACTGACAGACAAAATGGCTGTCCAGCATTCCGCCTTTTATAGGCTGACCCTCAGAAGTCCAGAAGGGACCCGAAGGTTCTGGAACGCCCTATACTACTCTATGGGACTGGTTCTGGGTTTGGCAGTTAGAACAGTTGGTAGCCACCATTTTGTGACTCCAACTATTCCTGTCAGAACAGGCCTCTAGGCCTGAGGTGAAAAACTATGAGGGGGGAAAAGAACACCTATCCCCTTGACCAACACCTAGAAAAAGTTAGTGGACACAAAAATTATTAAAGGTATGAGGGGCAAAAAGGGGACAAAATAAATAATAAATTGGAGGGACTACGCAAAAAGCCAGACAGGTCTAACAGTCAGGGACGCCAGTTACTACCAAAGTTGCCTTCCCTCATAGTGCATGTGAGTCTCTAGCTAAGAGTTAGATGCAATACAAATTCTTAGGACAGGGTACCTGTTAACCTTCGATATGGTGTTTATGCTTGTACTGCTCATTCTCATGCTGCCTTTTAGACCTGGCACCATTGGCGTGGGTCTCCCTTCCATTTTTTGCTGTTGCCTCATGTATTTTTGCTGGTGTTATATGCTTTGGGCACTGTTCCACTGCTGTCCAGTGCCACAGTGTGAGTGCTCCCTGTTGTAAATTGATGTATGGATTAGTGATTCCATGATTGGATGTTTGGTTTACTTGTCAGACCCTACTACAGTGCACTGAGTGTGCCCAGGGTGTGTAATCCAAATGCTGCTGGTGGGCCTGCAGCACTGGTTGTGCCACCTACAGTAGCAGCCTTGTAAAATGTGTCTAAGGTCTGCCATTGCAGAGCCTGCGTGCAGTCTGGTACTGTCATGCTGACTGGGCAAGTGCACCCACTTGCCAGTCCCTAAGCCTTCCCTTTGCTTCATATCAGCCACCCCTATAGAAGGCCCAAGGGCAGGGTGCAATGTAAGTATAAGGTAGGACAAGCCTTGATGTGTATGGAATGTCCTAATAGTGAATTACAGCCATTTTCGTTTTTCACTATGGCAAGGCTACCTGCTCTCCATTGGCCAGAATGGGCTGTTAGAATTATTACATTTATCTGAAAGAAACAGGTTAGTATTAGATTCCTTACCTTAGAATATCCCCAGGCGTCAGACTGGATCCGGAAACTTTTGCGTAGCAGTACCCCTGCGCGTTGGTAGGCGTCGTCTGCGGCTCCGCGTCTGTCGGCGTCGTTGGCGCCGGGATGACGTCGCCGGAGTACTTAGACGCCGCACTCGGGTGCTGACGTCAGTTCTTTTTTCCGCGCCAGCTAGAGCAGATCCGGAAAAGGTGGTACCCCTTAGTCAATTTTTGACTAAAATTTTCAATCATTTTTGATCACTTTTCGAAGTCTATCGACTCCGACGGTGCCGGTAGGGATGCCCGGGTTTAAACCCTGCGCCGACTGATGTCGGTTACGGACCCCCATCGCCGGTGTCTTCATTGCCTGGGCCTCGACCACGACGACAAGGCCTGCTCCGACTGCCGGGCCCTGTCGTCTAAAGCTAGGCGGCAGCGGTCCCGCAAGCGACTCGAGCTCCGGCAGTCGGCCCGCGCCGCTCGAGGTCCCGGTCCGCGAGGAGGTCGAGGCACCGGTCGCGGGGTCGGAGCTACCATAGCTCCGGGAGTCGTCCTCTGTCTTCGGGCTCGAAGTCATCAGGTAAGCACAAGAAGTCGAAGAGACGTCATCGCTCTTCCGACTCCCCCCGACGCTCGCGTGATGCTGCCGGGAGTTCGGGCGACGGAGTCGCAGGCGTCGTGGCCTGCTTCATACCCATCGGTCCCTGGGCAGAACGCGACGCCGGAGGAGACTGAGGTCTTCCTCATGGCCATGAGGTCGCTCACTCCTCCGTCGGGCTCCTTGGCGCCTTCAGGCCCAGCGGCCCCGACGCTGCCGGTGACTTCGGTCCCGGCGCTGCAGGCCCCCACTGGATCCGGATCCGGGTCGTCGCCGGTCGACCTTACGACCTCGTACGATACAAACACATCAATTGCACATCACAAAAAGTCTCTTTCAGTCATTTGCTGTAAGCACGTATAGACCCGATTTCTTTGTCCAAAGGAATCACGTAGTATTTATCCAAAATCCAAGCTTTATTTCTTTTTAAGACACAGTTCTTGACAGCCGACACGCGTTTCCCCATCTTTGGGCTTTCTCAAGGCAAATCCTCAATTTGTACGATACTTTGTCTTCCAGTACTAGCGTGTGATCTGTTCCCTTTGAAGGGTGTCCGCCCAATCAACAATATCCAATTCTAGTGGTACTCTAATAAAGGTTGAAGTTGTCCTCGTTTTCACTGTGGAGCCATGATAAGTTTTATACCACTACAGTGGATTGGGGGTCTGGAGGAAATGTTTATAGACACGTGGGTGTATATTCCCTCATTCATACTCTGAAAAAACACTATATACACCTACAGTCTCATGCATGTGTGCACAATGATTATAGAGTAGCCCTTGTTTATCTCTCAACTAACAAAATGTGTTATAACACAGGGGAAGGCATCCCTTAAGGACAAGACCCCTCACTCACCCGAAGGTGACATGCTTCATCATATGGGTCCTCCTTACCAGTGGGGAAAACCTAGTCACCACTGGGAGCTACTACTTCAAAGTTTAAGGAAGGAGCTCAGAGATGTTTTGAGTTTCTAGGGAGTAGGATGGTAATCCCATATGTGTAATGATGGGTTGTAGTGAGGTTTTTTGCAGCGCTGTGTGAAGGAAGGGTGTGAATTAAAACTGCCTACATAGAATCACCAATTGACTTTATTAATGTGTTCTACCTGACCGGATTAAAATGTAACAGCACAGTGGTATGGATATAAACCACTGTCAATAGTAGGTCGACGTGTTTCAGCCTATTGATCAATTTATGTATCAGCGGCTTTCTGCAGGACCAGATATTTACAATGCTGCTGCAGTTAATGTGAAGTAATAATAGGAATTAATTTTAATACACCACCAGCACTCCTGCTCAATTCTTTTGCTTGTGTCAGGTCATACTCTGGGTATCTGTGGAAAAAACACAAGATGCCGGGGCGGTTTATAGGAGAGGAGGAGAGAAGAGAGAATATAAAAGATAGGGCAGTTCAAACCATTTGTAATTTAATCACGTTAAACTGTACATTGTGCTTTGTCACTATGTCACAATTTAGTATTTCCTTATAACTGTTTATAAACATTATGGACTTACCCACAATAGTTGGATAACCCAGCCTCACCTCTACCTGTCAGGCTTCACGGTGGAACATCGCCCTGGCACAGATCACGCCAATGCTGACGGTCTGTCCAGGTTTTTCCGCCTTAGTGATGAGGAACTCCCTGGGAAGGGTAGTTCTCCCCACATTTGAGCTGGAGGGGACACGTGTTAGACCTGGCACCTTGGCGTGAGTTTCCCTTCCACTTTTTGCGGATGTGCCTCAGATGTTTTTACTGGTATCGCTGCTCAGGGCACTGCGCCACGGCCAATCCGTGCCGCAGTGCAAGTGCTCCCAATGTAAAGTATATATGTGATTGATTTCCATGATTGGTTCATTGGATTTACTGTCAGTCCCCAGTAAAGTGCACCAGGAGTACCAGGCCTTGTAAATGCCAATGCTGCTAGTGGGCCTGCAGCGCTGGTTGCGCCACCCACAGAAGCAGCCTTTTAAAATGTGTCTAGGGTCTGCCATTGCAGAACCTGCGTGCAGTCTGGTACTGTCATGCTGGCTGGGCAAGTGCACACACTTGCCAGCCTCAAAACCTTCCCTTTGCTTCATATTAGTCACCCCTAGGGTAGGCCCTAGGGCAGGGTGCATTGTAAGTGTAAGGTAGGACAAGCCTTGATGTGTGTGGCATGTCCTAATAGTGAATTACAGCCAATTTTGTTTTTTACTATTGTAAGGCTACCTGTTCTCTTAGGCCAAGATGGGCTGCTGGAATTATTACACCCTATAATCCCAGCAGGCTCAGGGAACATGGTAGAAAGTCAAGTTTAGTATGCCTGAACTCAGAATAATAAAATACATGTTTTAGTAAAGTTTATTTTAATATCCTGTGTTTGCGAATGCTACTTTTAGAAAGCTAGCATTTGCTTGCCTAACCATTTCAGCCCGCCCCTGCTAGGATGTGTATCTGACTGTCTGGGTTATATGAGTGACAGGGCTGGTGGATGACAGATGGTGAATGCAAGGATTACACCTTGGTGGGAGGTGGGAGTGCCCCTGGGCTCTAAATAGGGCTGTGCTCTGCCACCACAATGCTGGCTCCGCCCCCTGGGGAGCGACTGATGACTCAGCCGACACCTGGCCCAGGAAGAGGCGAAGCACTGTCAACAAGGTACTCCTGGCTGCCCCTGTCCACACAATGTTGACTCCACCTCCTGTGGAGCGTCTGATGTGCCTGCCCCTCACACTGAAAGCAGAAGCCCGAGTACACCCAACAAAGTGCTCAGAGACTGAATTAAGTTATGCAGAGGCCCCCCTGGCCTGTGAGAACAAAGAAAATGCTGTATAAAAGTAGGAGCCCAGCTCCTTGTAAATCAGAATCCTGTTTCCCACAAAGAACCTCTGCCCAACTAGAAGGAGAAGACGACGCTGGAAGGACTGTCCTGCTGCTTGCCTTGCTGAGGAATGAGAAGAAAAGACTTTGAAAAGACTTTGCTGCTTTGTGCTTGAAACTTTCTCCAAGGGCTTGTTTGAGCTTGCCCCCTGATCTGAACCCCAGGACTAGTGGGTTCTTCGTGCTTTTGCTCGTCCTGAAATTCGAGCCGTGTGTGCATCCCGCCGGAGTAAGACTGCGCCCCTCATCGCCCCCTCCTAGGGCTGTGGCACTCGGGAGCTTGCCTGCCTTTTCACCCGTGAGAGCCTCACTCCATTTGGAGTCGCTCTCTACCCCGGGCTAGGCTGCCTGCTCCTCTGCCCCCGCCTGGTAATAGGAGCGCGCTGAAGCGCTCTCACCCCTCCCGCCGGAATCTCTCTAAGGATCGTGATCTACCCCGGAATGACAGCCGCACGGACCGTGCCCTGTTGCCCCCGCTTCATCTTCCCAGAGTCCTGACAGGACGCGCCGCCCCCCCTCGTGGAGACTCCCGCACCGCCGTGCTGGGGGTCGTGGGCCGCGCCTGCCTGAGCGCACGCACCCGCTGACTCCAGGATCCGAAGGCGCCCCTTCACCGACTGAGTCGCACTGCCCGTGCACGACTCGCACCACCCCAAAGAAATCGCAACGTTCCTCAAGACTCCTGTAACAGGCTCGGGGCCCGCAACGTGTTATTTTTCCATCATCAAAGCTGTGCGCATCGGAGTGCCGGAGGAGGAAGCCTACGCTCCCATGAGAGTCCTTACGGGTGAGTGGGAGTCGAGCGCATTACCTCCGTCATCCAACTTGGGCCCCTAGCCAACTGACATGCGCCCTGCACGTCGGAACCCTCCCGCAGTACGAGCCGCCCAGTTTGGGTACGGCTTGCACCAAGCTCTGGCCTCACTACGTCCCGAGCCGCTGAGAAGGGCCGTACGCGGGGTAGGCTTGCTCACGCTAGATGCGTGAGCCGCGGTAGGGCCCCGGTCTATTTCCTCTAGGATAGCGAGCGAGAGCGCTACGAAGCGCCCCGTGGGTCCCGGAGGGGCTTCAAGACACTAGTAGGCTGGAAAAAGCCTTCTAAAGGACCATAAAGTCAACATACAAGCTGAGAGAAATATTTGAAAGTAAATTGAACTAACAAAGAACCCTTTTTGAATTGCAACTAAGAAACGCTTGCCTATTTACAATCTGGTGGCCTAACCTAAGTTAAAAATCGTTATAATGGTCTTGTGATAAGTCTTCCTGCATATATATATATTTTTACATAAAGAAAACGTATTTTTATATATCTCCAGCCTGGTGTCCATTTGTGGTGGGATTGGTGTGTTTACTGTGTGTGTTATTACAAATGCTTAACTGACAACGCCTGGAGAATAGCCTTGGCTGCTCACGCCACGCACCTAGAGAGTGAGCAAGGGTAATTCAAAGGGGTCATCCTTCGCCCTGACTTAGAGGAGAAGGTCCCTGCTTGTCACAAGTGAATACTTGCGCCAACCAGAAACCCCCAATTCTAACAACCACTTTGCCCAGCTGTGTTACCAGCCAGTTGTGTCTGTTTAGATGGCCAGCCAGGGGTGGCACAATACATGCTGCAGCCCCTGGTAGGCCTTGGGTGCACATATGCCCTGGGTACCTATGGTACACTGTACAACGACTTACAAGAGTGACCCAATACCAATTGGTAAATGCACCTAAGGTACATGGATGTCAATTTATAGAGAGAGTAGCTAGTCTGTGGGTCTGATTAGCAGGCCCACAGCCAGGGAAAGTCGTAAACCAGTGAAGCACAAATCTGGGGTGACCATAGGATTGCAGACCCTACTCTCCTACATAACCCCCCCCCCCCCAAACTTAGGAACATTAAACTAACCTTGACCAGGTGAGTCTTCCTGTTCTAAGTGGAAATACCTGGAGAGACCATCTGCATTGCCATGGTCAGTCCCTGGTCTGTGCTCCACTGTAAAGTCCATCCCCTGTAGGGAAATGGACCACCTAAGAAGTTTGGGGTTTTCACCCTTCATTTGATTTAGTCACAAGAGGGGCTTATGGTCTGTCTGAATCTTGAAGTGAGTTCCAAACAAGTATGGCCTCAACTTCTTCAGGGCCCAAACCACAGCAAAGGCCTCCCTCTCAATAGCTGACCAACGTTTCTCTCTAGGGGTCAGCCTTCTACTTATAAAAGCAATGGGCTGGTCATGACCATCAATATTCAGTTGAGATAGAACAGCTCCCACACCCAACTCAGAAGCATATGTTTGGACAATGAAAGGTTTGGAGTAGGCTGGACTCTTGAGAATAGGTGCAGTGCACATGGCCTGCTTTAGGTCATTGAATGCATTTTGACAGCTAACTGTCCACTGAACTTTCTTTGGCATTTTCTTACTTGTCAGGTCATTAAGAGGAGTCACAATTGTCCCATAATTTCTGACAAATTTCCTGTAGTAACCAGACAGGCCCAAGAAAGCTCTGACCTGTGTCTGGGTGGTTGGAGGAGCCCAGTCCTTTATGGCCTGTATCTTGCTCTCCAATGGTTGAACCTGGCCTCCACCTACAAGGTGGCCCAGGTACACAACTTGACTCTGCCCCTATCTGGCACTTGGTAGCCTTGATAGTGAGGCCTGCCTTTTGCAGGGCCTCCAAAACTTTCCTCAGGTGGATCAGGTGATCCTCCCAGGTGGAGCTAAAGACCGCAATATCATCTAGATATGCTGCACAGAAGTCATCCAGCCCAGTGAGAACTTGGTTCACCAACCTTTGAAAAGTGGCAGGTGCATTTTTCAAACCAAAGGGCATCACCACAAACTGGTAATGACCTCCTGGGGTAGAAAATGCTGTTTTAGCCTTGGCATCCTCAGCTAACCTGATTTGCCAATAACCAGCTGTCAGGTCAAAAGTACTCAAGAATTTGGCAGAAGCCAATTTATCTATGAGTTATCCATTATTAGGGTGTCTTTCATAGATTCACATGCCTGAATCATTCCCCGTCGTCGAGACGGGAGCCTTCGGTACATAGAAAAGTAATGTCCTATAGACATACAAAGAGAAAATAGGCCTAAGGGCCTCACCTTAGTAGCCTATCCTTGTCCTTATGTAAAAAGGACCACACTCTTAGAGCCAGCCAATCAGCTATGACCTCCCTCTAGAATTTTCCTGGCAGGAGCCTCAGTCCCTCAGATTTTCTACCGCACGTTGTGCTAGGGAGTCTCCAACCTGAGTTCTCCTCAGGATATCTTCAAAACCAACTTGTTCACTTTTAAAAGTGAGTTCTTTCTTCAAAATCTCCAACAGGATTACTCCAAACCACTTTTCACTGCAGTAAGTGATTTATTTCTTCAAAATTCTGGCATGTCTGAATCCCAGAAGAAAGCCCTTTTCAGGGCCTGCTCTTCATGTGGGAAGAAAAGGCTACATGTTGAAGATAAGCATGCTCTATGCTTATATTGCCTTTATCCAGACCACGTCCCTAAAGACTGTAAGATATGTAGGTCTTTCCCTAACAAGACCTTGAGGGACAGAGAAGGTCGCCTGCTCATCTGGCTGGACAGGCTTAAAGAGAGGGAAAATGTGGAATCTTCAGAGGGGAGCATTTCAATGACCTCAGAAGTCTCCTTGAAGAGGCCAAGGGTGGCTTCCCCTGGCCCCTCAGACACTCCTCCTATGAAGGCACATAAGAAGTCTTCAGAGGCAAGATCGACAAAATCTTCAGTGTCTGTAAAGGATTCTCAGACTTTTAAGAAGCCTACACAGTCGTCCTGCAAGCTAGCGACATCTTCGGCGCAAAAAAGACTTGTGGCGCCAGTTTACGTCTCCACAGCGACGACGACGACAGCGCCGTCGGTTTTCTCATAGACGACGACAACTCCTTCATCGTCGTCAGCAGGCAGTGGCGTCACTAGGGTTGGTGTCACCCAGTGCGGGTAACTCATGGTGTCACCCCCTCACGACTTACCCCATGAATCCATGATGGACCTCCTCGAGATGTAGTCATCTGTGCAGCACCCTCGGAGGGGGTCCTTCTTCTTCTGGGGTCTTCTTCTACACCAGAGTCTAAAGCACAGCAGAGGAGTTACCCATCCTTTCATACCTTCTCCCCTTGCTCCTTGGAGGCCATGCGTTCTACTCAGAGTATTTCCCTGCTTGCTTTCGGTCTTCCCTGCAGTGTTGCCACATTCCTGTCCACCCCAGCTTGCTATCACTACCCTCCCTGCTTCACTTCCGTCTCTCTTGCTTCTCTTCACCTGTCCTCCAGTCTGGAATGACACCAACCCTAGTAACGCCACTGCCGCTGTTGTCATAATTCCAGCTAGACATGATAATGTAAAATAGGGTCATCCCGAAGCATTGTCATAGCACATAAGGTTGAGTTTCGAATTGTGCAGGCACTCAACATTCATTCTTACTTGCACACATCGAACATGCACACATTAATCCCGAACACACACTGGCAGGCATACATTTCAATAAATGCCGCAGATATAAAATCATCCATATGTGCAGGTCAACAAATATACAGCTGAACAGAGACTAAACGCTTTTCTTTACAATATGCAGCATGAGTCATAGTGATATGCTGGTAGGGGCCACAAGGTGATGTGAACAGGGACCGGGTGATGTACAGCAGAAATAGAAATGACTAGGACTTACCCTCAGATGAGCCCTGTTTGATGCACATTACAATGTGCTTATGAGAGCATGAACTGCTGTGCATCAAGGGTGCCCCCACTGTTGATGTTGAGCATGAGATCAGCGCTGCCCTGGCCGCTGCACCACCCCACACCTCTCCCACTGCACTGAGTGGTGTTTACATGAGGGGCTCAATGCTGCATTCATCATGGAGGCCATTGGCGATATTAATTGAGGAAGCAAGCATGGAAAATATGTCCACAACCGATAACCCTGCACCCCCCCAGTGACGCCACTGAGTCTGTGACTCTCTGGTTACACATCAGACATCTGCAGCGATTGCATTCACCACGTGAGGTTTATTAATATATAAGAGTGCACTTTCCACGGTTTCATTTCATTTGTATTTATTTTTCATTGAAGGTGAGTGGTTATTTTATATTCAGTTTCCTGAAAGTGAAAGACCAACTAAAGAAGCTACAGATGATTTTGCCCATTGTAGCTGCGTCTTTGTCCCGCTCCCACAATTACTAGCCAGGTCCCGTTGCACTTAGAATCACCGTTCCCATACTGTCAGGAACTTTAATCACGCATTGGAATATATCTATTTAAAGCGCTCTGGATTGGTTCGATCTACGAAAACACATTAGAGTGAGATTTTAAAAGTCAAAGGGCATTCGAGAGCTGTCTGTTAGTGTTACTCTCATTAACACGATGGATCCCAAGCAGCTCCCGCGCATGGAAACCTCTGCCCAGTGCCCGCAGCTTGACACCTGTGCCCCACCGCCCCCTTCTGGTACACTCATTACAATTATAAATTCCTCATGAATGTTCTCAGACAGCTCTGGTTCCCAGGCAAGGTAACACTTATGACGAAAGACGGGGGTTGCCCTGAATGCCGGGCATGAAAACTGTGCACTATTAGGATCCCATGATTGAGAATGTGTACGTCACTTCCAGGATGCAGTGTGTTAGAGAGCTGAGACTATACCCATCCTGGCATTCCAAACGTGAAGTCTAAAATCGCAGTGGTTTGTGTGTCCAAAGGTGAAAAGTTAACATGCCATCTTTGAAAGCCCCCACGCTCTTACCTGTCATCTTCAAATTAATGACAACCCTCGAGAGGGAGGAACAGACAACCGGAGCGGAAGCCATCTTTTCGAAGTAAATAGTGAAAGTGAAAATGCTGCTGCATACAATGTAATCCAATGCTCTTGCATATATGGCTTCAATTGGCGGGACTTAAAGGAAAACCCTCCCAGGAAGAAACTGCGGCCCTCACCGCAGGGCATGAACCAAAGAGTGCACTCCCAGAATGCAAGGGCGCCACCTGCAGTTCGTGAAAGTTCTAACTGCTTCTTATATAATGTCGGTTCTCCTTTGTTCAGGCATGAATCACGGCCCGTGCAGTGCTTACATAAATTTAAAGTCATAGCCTCATTGGACAATTATCTTTGCCGGTGGCCGGCTAAGGTTCGACAGACTAATATTGTTAATTTTGGTGTCAGGGTGTCACCCCATTTAATGGTGTCACCCGGTGCGGTCCGCACCCCCCGCACCCCCCTAGTGACGCCACTGTCAGCAGGTAAACCTATTCCATCTATAATACTGCTGAAACCGTCGTCGACGTCCAAAACCCCGTCGACGACGAAGATTGTCCCGTCGACGACGACATCGTCGATGAAGAGCCCCCCGTCAACGGGAATGTTGACGTCGAAGACGAAATCACCGTCGACGAGGAATGAAGCGTCAACGAGCGCATCGTCGACGAAGGCGTCGTCGACGATGAAAATATCGTCTACGGAGGCACCGTCGACTAAGGTCATGCCGTCGACGAGGGCACCGTCAACGGGGAATCGTCGTCGACATTCGCCATACTGAGCCGTGGAGGAAATCCAAGCTGGTAGACACGTCTCTGACCCTGCCACCGTCGACAACACCAGAGACGACGGCAGGGGCTCCTGCAAAAGGTTCTGCGTCTGGCAAACTGACCAAGAAGCAAATTACACCAGAAACAACGTCACCAAGTAAGGTGCAAACTCAGTTGCCTACGGACATTCTCCAGAGTGAAGAATCTGAAGAAGAAGAACTCCTGGATCAGGCTACTTCCATTTCAGACCTTCACGTGAAATGTCAGAGCACGGGCGAGGAACAGGAGGAAATGAGCTATCAGGAACACTCTTTCCAAGCTCATGTTCGCACAGAGGTCACCCTGATGGTGTGCCTTCCCGCTTCAATTGTAAATTACCTTAAATACCTTATCCAGGACTACAAACAACGTTTCCCGGAAACACCGGCAACTGAGACAGGGGTCCCGACACCTGCTACAAATACACCAGCGGCAGCCCCAAAACAGACACGGCCAGCTCCTCAGGTCCGCCATGAGAGAGTACCACCTCAGGTGATTGAATCATCAGATGAGGAGGCTGAAGAACTGGAAGAGGGGGAAGTACAAGAAATCCAGACGGACCACGAAGAGGAGGAAGAGTATGTGGCATCTTCCCCAGCTTCACCCCAACCACGCCAGGCAGATTCACCACCAGTGGACATTGGCGGCTTCCATAGAATAGTGGAAAGAGCAGCAAAGCGATTTCATATGGCAATGGAATCAACTGAGACAGAGTGCTTCTTACATGACTTCAAGGAGCAAACAAAGAAGACAACGAAATCTATCCCAATAATAGAATTTCTCTGGGACCAGGGAAAGAAACTGATGTTGACGCCGGCCTCTGTACCTGCGGTTGTTCCACGCCTGGATAAAAAATACAAGGCTCCAACCACAGCGGCAGCTTGCCTTAATGGGCACCCAAAACCGGATTCGGTTGTGACCCAGGCGGCCCAAAAGAATTCTCGCAACCCTTCCTCTCCTCTGTCAGCCCCGCCGGACAAGGAAGGCAGGAAGTTGGACACAATCGGTAAACGGTTTACAACAACATCGGCCATGACCATCAAGGTGGCCAACTCCATAGCCCTATTGGGGCGTTATAACCGCCAGCTCTGGGAAGATATAGTCCCATATATAGCGGAACTGCCAGACACAGTTCAGGAGGAGGTCAAGGCACTGCTTACGGAGGGTCAAACCTCGGCAGCTGAGATCATTGATTGTGCCATGGATGCAGCCATGACAGGCTTTCGACAACTAGCTGGGGCAGCAGTCCTGCGCCGTCAGGGATGGCTTAAAGCAACATCATTCAGACAAGAGGTGCAGACGAAGGTGCTGGACATGCCCTTCGACGGCCAACACCTTTTTGGAGACAAGATTGACGAGGCGCTCCAAGCGATCAAGAAAGACACCGATACTGCTAGAGCACTTGGTACTTTGCAGGCAAGGAACCAGTCCTTTCGAGGCAACAAATCCAGGGGCAGTCCTCCTACAGGGGATCCTATCAAAATAGGTCCTCGTATTCCTACCAGAATAAATCCCAGTACCAACAGAAGCAGCAACAAGGTCGTCAGACTTCTTATGGGAGATCAAACTTCAGGGGCAAGAATCAGAAGAGGGGCACTGGTGGACGCCAGTGACCAATTACTCCAGCCAGTCCAGCAACTATATCCCTCATTAAAGATTGGAGGAAAATTGACCCATTTCCTAGACAATTGGCATCTCATCACCACAGATCGGTGGGTACTACAATTGATAAGATTCGGCCATTCCCTGGAATTCACCACCATCCCACCTGCAATCCCTCCCCGCAGGCTTCCGCACAAACATCTACGCCTGCTACTCCAGGAAATATCTGCGATGTTGAAGAAAGGAGCGATCGAACGAGTTCCATCTTCTCTAAGAGGGAAAGGATTCTATTCCCGCTTCTTTCTTATACGCAATAAGGAGAAAAAGTGGAGGCCCATTCTAGACCTCAGGGCACTCAACTCTTTCCTGAAGAGTCAATCGTTCAGGATGGTGACGATCCAAGAAATACTAGGCATACTGGAAAAAGGAGATTTTATGACATCTTTGGATCTCCAGGATGCCTACTACCACATCCCGATCCTCAAGGGTCACAGAAAATTCCTGAGATTCGAAGTGGCAGGACAGCACTACCAATTCAAAGTCCTACCGTTTGGCCTCAAATCCGCTCCGCGGATTTTCACAAAGTGCCTTTCACCTGTGGCAGCTTTCCTGCGTCAAATGGGTCTTCCCCTACCTCGACGACTGGCTGGTAAAGGCACCTTCAGCTGCAGGCGTGACCGAATCCTCCAACGCCTGCACCAATCTTTTTCAGCAGCTAGGATTAACTCTCAAGCATGAGAAATCCTGCATGACCCCAACAAGAAACATCACCTTCCTCGGGGCGACCTTGAACACGGAATGCGCAAGGCCATTTCCTTCGAAGGAGAGGAAAAACAAAATAATATCTCTGGCCACGGCGGTGGCATCAAGGAAGTCCCTAAAAGTTCGTACATACAAATCACTCCTAGGAATGATGTCTTCTTGTATACTCCTCATCCCTCACTGCAGACTCAGGATGCGCCCATTGCAAGAAGCCCTCACGAACCAATGGACACAGAGTACAGGTTCTTTCGAGGACATTGTGAAGATAACACCACAAATATCCAAGAGTCTGGAATGGTGGAGAAGTCACAAGAATTTGTCTATAGGACTGCCATTCCTACTTCCAGCAACACCTCTGGTGATCACCACGGATGCCTCCCTGGAAGGCTGGGGAGCTGTCCTCCAGGGCCTCCGAATAAGCGGCAAATGGACAAATCAGGAGAAGCAACTCCATATCAATCTTCTGGAACTGAGGGCTGTGTATCTGGCACTACAAGCCTTTTTACCACGCATCCAGAACTCCCAGGTGCTCGTCAGAACGGACAACACCACGACGATGCACTATCTCAACAAACAGGGAGGAACGCGTTCGCTCACTCTATCACGCGAATCGCAAAAGGTCTGGAACTGGCTTGTACTCCATGGGATCACGCTAAGGGCGGACTATGTCCCGGGCAAGGACAACACCATTGCGGACGCCCTAAGCAGACAGAAATCCCTCTCCCACGAATGGGAGCTCGACAAGAGTACGCTGGATCGCATATTCTCAGAATGGGGAGTCCCAGGAATCGACCTGTTTGCCACCAAGGAGAACGCCAAATGCCCAAACTACGCAAGCTGACGTCCCCAATCAAGGTCACTCGGAAATGCTTTTTCCATCGGTTGGTTCAGCGTATTTGCGTACGTTTTTCCACCATTTCCGATGATTCCCAGGGTGCTCAGGAAGATGAAGGCGGAGCCTTGTACCCTGATCCTAATTGCCCCATTCTGGCCGAGGCAGCACTGGTTCTCGGATCTTCATCGCCTCTCCATCAGGACACCGATTCGTCTGATGCAGCACCCGAACCTGCTGACAATGTCCAACGGGCAGGTGCAACACCCGAACCTGCAATCGCTCAGGTTATCGGCCTGGCTCCTGAGCACAGAGAGTTCTGTCATCTGAACATCCCGCAGGAATGCAGGGACGTGCTGGCAAAAGCAAGAGCGGGCAGTACCAACAAAACGTACTCTCTAAAATGGAAACGATTCTGCATATGGTGTTTAGAGAAAGGCCTGAGACCACTCCATATCACACCCGAACAGATATTGCCATATCTACTGCATTTGGCACAGTCAGGACTGGCGCATGCATCCATAAAGGTGCATTTGGCGGCCATTTCACGTTTCACCAGGACTTTCAAAGGACCGTCTCTTTGGTCCAATAGGCTTATCAAGCAGTTCCTAAAGGGACTATATAGATCCTTCCCAAGACCTAGAAGGGTCCCACCGACATGGCACCTCAATTTAGTCCTCAACCAACTCATGAAGCACCCTTTTGAGCCCATTCATCGAGCATCCATCAAGTACATCTCATGGAAGACGGCTCTGCTGCTCGCTCTAACATCTGCCAGGAGAGTAAGCGAGCTACAGGCTCTATCCATTCAGGAACCCTTCATGCAGTTGAAACAGGACAGGGTGGTGCTGAGGACAAATCCCAAGTTCATACCGAAAGTGCCTTCAGACTTTCACCTTAATGAACCGATGGTTCTACGTTCTTTCTTTGCAAACCCTACCACCGCAGTAGAAAGGACGCTACACTCCTTGGACCTCAAAAGGTGTCTAAAGTTTTACATAGACAAAACAAAGAGTTTCAGGAAGTCATCACAGCTATTTGTGGCCTACAGTAGGCCAAGGATGGGTATGCCTCTAACGAAACAGAGCATCTCAAGGTGGATCTCCTCAGCGATAGTATTCTGCCATGACAGGGCCGGACAGCCTTTGAGTGATAATGTTAAAGCGCATTCCACCAGAGCGATGTCCACATCAGCAGCGCTGTTCGCTGGAGTGACGATTTTGGACATATGTAGAGCGGCGACGTGAAAGTCACCGCACACCTTCTCCAGACACTACTGCCTGGATGCTGAACTGATGAAGGATGCAGCAGTAGGCCAGGCGGTGCTTCGCCATCTATTCCAGTGAGGTGAGCCTTCCAACATCCCGCCATCCTGGTATGCACATCTCTTGCTGTTATGATATATTGATATATGCTAATGTTTCAAAGTTGCATGGTAATATGTGTATTATCTAAAATGACTATGTAGCATGATTACATCAGAAATGTGCATAATGTATTGCTGACTACTCTGATTCAGGCATGTGAATCTATGAAAGACACCCCTAATACTGGATAAGAAACGCGTTACTTACCTGTAACAGCAGTTATCCAGTATTGGTGTCTTTCATAGATTCACATGCAACCCTCCTGCCTCCCCTGGAGGGACTCACGTTTCTCTCTAACTGTATTACGCCTACCTAGCTTGGTGCGTACGGAAATCTGAGGGACTGAGGCTCCTACCAGGAAGGTTCTAGAGGGAGGTCATAGCTGATTGGCTGGCTCTAAGAGTTTGGTCCTTTTTACACAAGGACAAGGATAGGCTACTAAGGTGAGGCCCTTAGGCCTATTTTCTGTATGTATTTCTATAGGACATTACTTTTCTATGTACCGGAGGCTCCCGTCTCGACGACGGGGAATGATTCAGGCATGTGAATCTATGAAAGACACCAATACTGGATAACTGCTGTTACAGGTAAGTAACGCGTTTCTTCATCTGCTCTTGGTATTGGATGGGCATCTGTCTTAGTGACAGCATTGAGACCCCTGTAGACTACACAAAACCTCATCTCTGTCTTACCATCCTGGGTGTGAGGTTTTGTCACTAGAACTACAGGACTAGCCCAAGGGCTCTCTGAGGGTTCAATGACTCCCAATTCCAACATCTTTTGTACTTCTTTCTTAATGCAGTCCCTGACGTGGTCAGGTTGCCTGTAGATTTTACTCTTTATAGGCAGACTGTCACCAGTGTCCACCTCATGGGTGCACCAGTTTGTCTGACTGGGTGTCAGAGAGAACATTTGTCTAAAGGATTGAAGAACCTGTTTGCAATCCTTTTGCTGATGCTCAGAGAGGCTGTCAGAAAAGACCACACCATCTACTGACCCATCATCAGGGTTCTGAGTGAGCAGGTCTGGGAGAGGGTCACTCTCTTCCTCCTGTCCCTCATCTGTGGCCATGATCAAGCCCATGTCCTCCCTGTCAACAAATGCCTTGAGCCTGTTCACATGAAGTACTCTGTGAGGGCTCCTGGGAGTTCCAAGGTCCACCAGGTAGGTGACCTCTCCCTTTTGTTCAATGATGGTATGGGGTCCAGACCATTTGTCTTGGAGAGCTGTTGGGGCCACTGGCTCCAACACCCACACCTTCTGTCCAGGCTGGTAAACAGTGAGGACAGCCTTTTGGTCATGCCAAGCTTTTTGAAGTTCTTGGCTGGCCTCAAGGTTCTTGGATGCCTTCTCCATGTACTCTGCCATCCTGGAGCGGAGACCAAGTACATAGTCGACTATGTCAAGTTTAGGCTTTTTGAGAGGTAACTCCCATCCTTCCTTTACCAGACATAGGGGTCCTCTTACATGATGCCCAAATAGAAAATCAAAAGGGCTGTAGCCAACCCACTTCTGTGGGACCTCTCTGTAAGCAAACAGAAGGCAGGGTAAAATGATGTCCCATCTTCGCCTAAGCTTTTCAGGTAACCCTTTTATCATCCCTTTTAGGGTCTTGTTGAATCTCTCCACAAGCCCATTGCACTGTGGATGATAGGGGGTGGTGAATTTGTAATTTACACCACACTCCTTCCACATTGCAGTCAAGTATCCTGACATGAAGTTTGCACCTCTGTCAGAGACAACCTCCTTAGGAAACCCCACTCTGGAGAAAACTCCAAGTAGGGCCCTGGCCACAACAGGAGCTGTAGTGGTCCTAAGGGGAATAGCTTCTGGATACCTGGTGGCATGATCCACTACCACCAGTATAAACCTGTGCCCATATGCTGTTGGGGGGTCCATTGGTCCAACAATGTCAACCCCCACTCTTTCAAAGGGTACCCCCACCACAGGTAGTGGTATAAGGGGGGCCTTTGTTGTGCCACCTGATTTGCCACTGGCTTGACAGGTGACACATGGGCGACAAAACTCAATGTTGTCTTCAGACATATGAGGCCAGTGAAAGTGTGGGACAAGTCTTTCCCAAGTCTTGCTCTGGCCTAAGTGACCTGCAAGGGGAATCTCATGGGCTAAGGTAAGAAGGAAACCTCTGAGACAAGGGGATGACCAGCCTCCTGGTAGCACCAGGCTTGGGGTCTCTTGCCTCAGGGTATAAGAGTCCATCATCCCAGTACACCTTGTGGGTACCTGTAGCATTCCCTGCAGCCTCAGCAGCAGCCTGCTGTCTGAGGGGTTCAAGAGAGGAACAGTCTAACTGTGCCTGCCTCAAGTCTGCCCGGGAAGGTCCCCCTGTCCCAAGAAACTCAACCTGTTCAGGTTCAAGCTCTTCTAGGACAGTTCCTTCTGGGGTCTTTGGGTCAGCCTCCTGAGAGAGCTGATCCTCACCTTGAGGCAGGGGGGGAAGGCACTGCCTTAACCCTACTGCTCTTTCTATTGGGTAATGTCTGGTCCATTGTTCCAGGATCCAGAACTTGTTCAGCTGGGCATTTCTTTGCCTGTGACCTGGTCACAGCAAGGACATGTGCTGACAAACCTAACATTTCCACATGAGTCCTATACTCCACATCTGACCATAAGGAGGATTCCAAATCTTTGCCCAACAGACAGTCCACTGGGAGGTCTTAACTAACTACAACCCTTTTGAGGCCAGTTACCCCTCCCCAGGAGAAATTAACAACTGCCATACAGTGTTTGGTAGTGACATTGCTAGCATTGGTCACTAGGTAGTCTGAATCTAGTATTACCTGATCAGGGTCCACAAAGTTAGGTGTAACCATAGTGACACTGGCACTAGTGTCCCTGTAGGCCTGAGCCATCTTTCCATTGATTAAAGGCGTTTGTCAGTATTTGCCCAGAGTACTAGGACTTACAGTAGGGGTCATATTCATGTCCCCAGTACAAACAAGAACAGCCTGAGTAGGTATCCTGACTAAGTCAGAACCCACCTCAGTTCCCAGGGTTAACCCAACTATAGCCTTGGGGGGTGCACTACCACTACTAACTATACTAGGGGGTGCAGGTGGCTTAGGGGCAGCAGTAGTAGGAGCTGTGCCTTTCTTGGTGCACTCATCAACCAGTGAGTCTTACATTTACAGTATTGGCACCATGGTTTTCTTGGGCCTTCAGTCTTCTTCTTTTGGGAATTCTGGGTCCCACCCTCCTTAGATTGTTGGGTCCCTGTTGAAGACTTCGGGTCATTTTGCTGATTCTGATTACCCTTTTGGTCTGCTTTCTTTTGGCCACCACCCTGTTTCTGGTTCTGCTGCTTGACCCTTGTCCTGACCCATCTGTCTGCCTTCTTTCCCAATTCTTGGGGAGAGGTCAGATCTGAGTCAATCAAGTGCTGATGCAACAACTGGTTCTGACAATTATTTAAGATTTGCTCTATCATAATTAGATTATACAATCCGGTGTAATCAGTAACTTTACTTCCCAGTAACCAGCCTTCCAAAGCCTTAGTGGCAAAATCAACAAAGTCAGTCCAATCCTGAGACTGAGTTTTCTGGGTGTCTCTGAACATCAACCTGTACTGTTCAGTTGTTAAGCCAAACCCATCAATCAATGCATTTTTCAGGACTTGGTAATCATTAGCATCCCCATCTCTAACAGTGAGGAGCTTATCTCTACCTTTACCTTCAAAGGAGAGCCACAATATAGCTGCCCACTGACTCTGGGGTACCTGTTGTACTTTGCAGGCTCTCTCCAAAGCAGTCATCCATTTGTGGATGTCATCCCCTACCTTAAAGGGGGGCACTATTTTACTCAGGTTTCTGTTATCAAAACGCCTGTCTTTATCTCTAGTGATAATGCTGCCACCAGTGAGTTCTAACCCACTCAATTTCTGCTCTCTGGCAAAGGCAAGTTTCTCTTTGGCAAGGGCAAGTTCTTACCTCTCAATCCTCAGATTCACTTCCCTCATCTTAGCTTCATGCTCTCTTCTCTGAGGGGATGTCATCCCTCTCTGAGAAGATGCCTGAGAGACATGGGTGTGAATAGATCTGTTAGAGCCTCCGGAGTGAGACCTAACACGTCTATTCCCAAGGTTAGGCCTGCTTGAGGATGGGCCTGGGGCTCCCCCAGTTCCATGCTCATGTAGGCTTAAGTTGGCCCTGGTAAGTCTGCTGACTCTATCCTGACCATTGTCTGCCTCTCCTTCAGAGGACTCCCCATCCTCCTCCCCATCAACGTCTTCTGTTTCAGGGAGGTTAAACTCAGGGTCACCTTCTAAGGGGGGCATGCTTCCATCTGTAAGATCAGAGGGGCCTGGATTAGAAGCCCTTCTTGCATCATATGTCTCTAAGAGACCTATCAGAAAAGGAAGGGTAGGGTTAGAACCCTGTTTCAGTTTCCTGGAGGTACACAATTGTCTCATCTCCTGGAAGCTGAGGGCTGCATATCTTGAAATGACCTGTGGAGGGTCAATATTCACAAGGGGAGCCACTATGTTCTCTCCTGTGATAGACATGGTTTCTAGTGAGGTGTAAGTGGTGCACTTACCTACACTATGGGTTTTCCTACTGATCCCTTGCTAAGAGTTGTAGTCAGGGTGTGCTACTCCCTTTCTACTACAACAGCTGGTTCAGTAGAACTCAGAGTATTTCTAAGCTTTGTTATATGTACCTATGGTACCTTATGTGATCTTTCAAATGATATCTCAAGATTATATTTGGTAAAAACAACAGCAAGCTCAAATCCCAACCGCTGCACACCAATGTGAGAAGTTGGCCTGATATATGATGCTCACTAGTTCTAGTGATCACCTTGTATCAGTCCAAACAACCCTTATGGTGATTGGTTGTAAGTCAACCTTATAGACCAGCTATCCTAATGGTAGCATGGACAAAGCAGTCTTAGGCTAAACTCTTTTGGCATGTGAAGCCAGCTGTTTTACCACATATAACCCCTTGAATACCAAATGAAAGGACACTGTAGGAGAGTAGGGTCTGCAATCCTATGATCACCCAGATTTTTCGCTTTTGTTTCACTGGTTTACGACTTTCTCTGGCTGTGGGCCTGCTAATCAGACCCACAGCCTGGCTGTTCTCTTTCTAAATTACGATATGTACCCTAGGTGCATTCACCAATTGGTACTGGGCCACCTTATCAGACCCTGTAACTCAGGGCATAGGTGTACCCAGGGCCGCCAGGGGCTGCAGCATGTATTTTGCCACCCCTGGCTGGCCTCCTAAATTTGACACAACTGGCTGCATGACAGCTGGGGCAAAGTCGTGTAATCACACTTTGCTTTAGATATAGTAGCCCTATATCTAACCATACAATGGACACTCGAGTTCCTATCAGTCACTCCTATGGCAGGCCTTGACAATCCTGAAGGCAGAGTGCATGGGCTCGTGTGGACTAGGCTCTGGCCCGAGCTGAGCCCGGTTGCAGCTTGCGGAATCAAGACCCAATGGCTGTTCCATGATAACGCGTACCACATCGGTAACTTCGGTGTCGCGTTATCAAGACATGTCGAGTAAGGTGTCATACGAATCGGGATGCTGCCCTCTCACCAACCCTGGCGACGGGGTTAGCATTCCGCCCTTCTAGAGGGACACGACATGTACATAACTGTGAACCCCGGTTAAAGTTAACTAAAGCCTCAGCTCCACAAAATGGATGCTGCCACCACAGACACGAGTCTGACCTCCTGCTGCTGGGAGTCCTTCCAGCGAGGAGAGCTTGGACAAAGGGTTTCCTGTCGAGGGCGGTGTTCGCACCGTCCCAGACAGGGTTTGTGTATTCTGGGTAGGTAGGGCTTTTGCGAGAAGGTGACTGCGGAGTGGCACCCCGGTGCTCACTACGCATCTGCCGGTCAGAACCAGTTCCAGGGGCACCAACCCTGGCCTGGGGAAAGTCCGACAGGGGAGAGGGGTGTAACTACCTCCCTTCCTGGTCCCACCCTTAGGGCAGGACCTAGTCATGTACCCACCCCTTTCTTTAGAATAAAGGCCGGAGCAGGGACCCTTCCAAATTAGATCATCTTTGAATCAAGAACTACTTTCTACGAAAGGACACTCAAGACTCTTCTCAAGATTTCTCCCTTGTGACTAAGGAGTAGTCACCCTGCATCAGCGGGCACCATCTAAGAACTCTGCGGTTTGCTGCAAGTCCTTCCTCAAGGATCCGACGGCCCAGCTCGACGAGAACCGGCTTCCCTGGCACCTCTGACCTCTACCCACGTCATCAGCTCAGCTGTGATCTGTGGGTGCGACGAGACCTCGAGGGACCGGCCATCATCAGAACCTGCACGCTCTTAACCAGCACGACCATCGAAGTGATTCCCTGGTGAGTGCTCTGGGGTCCGAGAAGCCCCGACCCTGAGCCGCTCCAGCACCGAAGTGCAGTCTCCCAGCATCTCCACGATCTGCGTGGGGCCCTTCTGCTCGCTGCTCAGCCCGTTGTCTGGTCACTAGCCGCTGGCTTGTGCCCTTCTGTGACGACATCCGACAATCAACACTGCTGGTCTGGTTGCTCCAGACTGGCCCTTGCTTCCATCTTTGCGAGAAGCACCCCGGACCCTCCTGGTCCACTCAAGACGCCATCTTAGGCCCACCACGTGGCCCTGAGATCTGCCAAGGCTTGTTGCCCCATCCTGGGCCCAGCGACGCCGACAGCATCATCCTTCGTGGGACAGCTCGCACCTCCGCCTTGGTCGCCGACAACGCCTCCTGGTCCGTGAGACTGCAGAGCCTAGCGTCGCCCACTCACCTGGTCGAGGTGACGGCCAACCGGTGCCATCCTCGTACCCTCTGACTACTGGCTAGTAGTACGAACTTGGTCCCCTCTGCTTTCAGGTATCAACAATCTCTGATCCAGGCTTGGATCTCTACGAAATATTCATCACTGGTCGCCGGCCAGCAACTCCTTTTCTTCCGGCTCCTGGCTCGTCAGCGAAGACCCCGACGCCTGTAAGACTTGTGCAGCCGCAGCCCTCGTGGCTAGGTAACTCGGCATTTCGGTGCCTGCATAGCCTCTTTACTCTAGGGTCCCGAGTCCCTCGCTTCCGACTTGCCTTATCGGGTCCGCCCGAGACCTTAAACTTTCCGTGTCCTCGGACACTTGTTTTAATTGTGCACTTGAAGTATTTTCCTAAGAGATTTGGTTTGTGCTTAGTACCCTGTCCTCATAAAGAGTCCAGGGCTGTTGTGAATCTTAATAAATATCCTGTTTATTTTCATAACACTTGTGTGGTGTCCTTTCACTGGGTGTTCAAGGGGTACATGTGTGGTAAACAGCTGGCTTAACGCGCCCTCTCGAGTCTTTAGCCTTAGACTGCTCGTATCCACGCTACTAGGATAGCTGGTCTATAGGTTGACTTACAACCAAACACCATAAGGGTCGTTGGAACGATACATAGCGGTCGCTAGAATAGCGAACGTTGCATATCGGGCCAACTTCTCACATTGGTGAGCAGCGGTTGGGATTTGAGCTTGCTGTTGTTTTACCACACGTATCCTAAGAATATCTTGTTGAAAGATCGCATAAGTACTGTTAGTACATATAACTAAAGCTTAGAATACTCTGAGTTCTACTGAACCAGCTGTTGCAGCTCCTCAAGGCTTAGCACACCTTGGCTGCAACTCTTAGCAAGGGAACAGTAGGTAAACACGTAGTGTAGGTAGGTGCATCACTTACACCACACTAGAAACAGTATGTCGGACAAAGGAGGAAACTCTGAGTCTCCCCTTGTGTCAGTTGACCCTCCACAGGTCATCCCTTCAAGATATACTGTGCTGAGCTTCAAGGAGTTAAGACAGGTGTGTCACTCCCGGAAGATCAAGCAGGGGTCTAACCCCACCACGTCCTTTCTGATTGGTCTCTTGGAGACTTATGATGCCAGAAAAGCTGAGACCCGTCTTAGCTCTTCTAATCCAGAAGGAGACATGCCTCCCCTCGAGGGAACCAGAGACGATCCTGACCTCATCCACCTCGCAACTGAGAACGAAGATGTGGAGGATGATGAGGATGAGGATCCCTCTGGGGATGAGGCAGATAAGGGACAGGTAGAAGTCGTAAGACTAAGCAGGTCCAACTTAAGCAGACATGACAGTGGTACTGGGGGACCCCTGGGGCCGCTATCAGGTCAGCTTAACATTGGGAATGGACGAGCCCGATCTCTGTCAAGAGACTCTGGCAGATCCCTTCAAACCAATGGCTCTCGCAACTCTTCGCAAAGAGGGATGACGTCCCCTCAGCGGAGAGTGTACGAAGCTAAGGAAAGGGCAGCTAATCTGAGGATCGAAAGGGAAGAACTTGCCCTGGCCAAAGAAAGGCTTGCCTTTGCGAGAGAGCAACAGTTAAGTGGGGTAGTCCCCACTGGTGGCAGCAATGTACCTAGCAATAGGGAAAAGAGTTTCGATACGAAACACCTTGGTAAGATAGTGCCCCCCTTTAAACAAGGGGACGACATCCACAAATGGATTACTGCTTTGGAGAGGGCCTGCACGGTGCAAGGTGTTCCCCAGAGTCAGTGGGCAGCTATCTTGTGGCTCTCCTTTGAAGGTAAAGGAAGAGACAAGCTCCTCACCACAAGGGTGGAGGATGCGAACGATTACCAAGTCTTGAAAAATACACTCGTTGAAGGGTTCGGCCTAACCACTGAGCAGTACAGGGTGCTGTTCAGGGATACCCAGAAAACGCAGTCTCAAGATTGGTCTGACTTTGTCGATTGTGCCACTAAGGCTTTTGAGGGCTGGTTGCTGGGCAGTAAGGTTACTGATTACAAAGGATTGTATAATTTGATGATGAGAGAACAAATTTTAAACAATTGTCAGAACCAGTTGTTGCATCAGCATCTTGTCGACTCGGATCTGACCTCTCCCCAAGAATTGGGAAAGAAGGCAGACAGATGGGTTCGTACGAGAGTTAAACAGAACCAGGGCCAGAATCAAGGTGGTCAGAAGAAAGCAGACCAGAAGGGTAAAGATTCTAAGGGGGAACAAAATGACCAGAAGTCTTCGACAGGTCCCCAACAACCCAAAGAGGGAGGGGGTCAGGCTCCCCAAAAGAAGAAAGAAGGCCAATCCAAAAGATGGTGCCAGTACTGTAAAAGTAAATCTCACTGGTTTAGTGAGTGCACCAAGAAAGGAGGAGGGCAGACTCCTGCCACTGCAGCCCCTAAGGCACCTGTGCCCCCTAGTACAGTCAGCAGTGGTAGTGCGCCTCCCAAGGGTTTAGTAGGGTTAACCCTGGGTTCTGAGGGGCGTGACAACTTAGTTGGCACACTCACTCAGGCTGTCCTTGTCAGTACAGGGGACGCGGACGTGTCCCCTGACATAAGTCCCAATACCTTGGGCAAATACAGACAGACGCCTTTCATAAATGGAAAGATGGCTCAGGCCTATAGGGACACTTGTGCCAGCGTCACCATGGTGACGCCTAACTTTGTGGACCCTGGACAGATCATGCCAGGTACAGAATTCCTGGTGACCAATGCAAGCAATGTCACTACCAATCACAGTATGGCAATTGTAGCTTTCTCCTGGGGAGGGGTAACTGGCCAAAAGAAGGTTGTAGTTAGTCCAGACCTCCCAGTGGATTGTTTGTTGGGCAATGATTTGGAGTCATCACAATGGTCAGAAGTGGAGCACCGGACTCACATGGAAATGTTAGGTTTGCCAGCACATGTGTTCGCTGTGACCAGGTCACAGGTCAGGAAATGCCCCACTGAACAGGTGCTGGATCCTGGAACAACGGACCAGACACCTCCCAAGAAAAAGAGCAGTAGGGTTAAGGCTGCGCCTTCCCCCTTGCCCCAGGTCGTGGATCAATTCTCAGAGGAGGCTGACCTACAGGAATTGA
Source organism: Lissotriton vulgaris (assembly GCF_964263255.1). NCBI lineage: Eukaryota > Metazoa > Chordata > Amphibia > Caudata > Salamandridae > Lissotriton > Lissotriton vulgaris. Next base: position 609,965,554 of record NC_141700.1, read on the forward strand.
GGGAAACTGAGCCTAGGGAGTTCGAACTTGATCAAGTTGAATTCTTGGGTTCCGGGGGACCCTCAAGGGAAGACCTGGGGAAGGACCAGTTAGACTGCCCTTCTCTTGAACCCCTCAGACAGCAGGCTGCTGCTGAGGCTGCTGGGAACGCCACAGGTACCCACAAGGTATACTGGGAAGATGGACTCCTGTACACTGAGTCAAGAGACCCCAAGCCTGGCATGACCAGGAGGCTGGTTGTACCCTTGTCTCAGCGTGGTTTCCTACTTACCTTGGCCCACGAGATTCCCTTAGCAGGTCACTTAGGCCAGACGAAAACGTGGGACAGGCTTGTCTCACACTTTCACTGGCCTCATATGAACGAAGATACCAAGGAGTTTTGCCGCTCCTGTGTCACTTGCCAAGCCAGTGGTAAGTCAGGCGGCACGACAAAGGCCCCCCTTATACCAATGCCTGTGGTGGGGGTGCCCTTTGAACGGGTGGGGATCGACATCGTCGGTCCCATGGAACCACCAACAGCATCAGGGCACAAGTTTATACTGGTGGTAGTGGATCATGCCACCAGGTATCCTGAAGCTATTCCCCTTAGGACCACTACAGCACCTGTCGTGGCAAGAGCCCTAGTTGGAGTATTCTCCAGAGTGGGCTTCCCTAAGGAGGTCGTCTCCGACAGAGGTGCAAACTTTATGTCGAGCTACTTAACTGCTATGTGGAAGGAATGTGGTGTCAACTACAAGTTCACTACACCCTATCATCCACAATGCAATGGGCTTGTTGAGAGATTCAACAGGACCCTTAAAGGGATGATTCATGGACTACCTGAAAAGCTTCGGCGTAGATGGGACGTCCTGATCCCCTGCCTCTTGTTCGCCTACAGAGAAGTCCCACAGAAGGGGGTTGGCTACAGCCCTTTTGAAATTTTGTACGGGCATCCTGTAAGAGGACCCCTGTGTTTGGTGAAGGAAGGATGGGAGAGACCTCTCAAAAAGCCTGCAGCCAACATAGTGGACTATGTGCTTGGCCTCCGCTCGCGGATGGCTGAATACATGGAGAAGGCATCTGAAAACCTTAAGGCCAGCCAAGAACTCCAGAAAGCTTGGCATGACCAAAAGGCTGTCTTGACTGTTTACCAGCCCGGACAGAAGGTGTGGGTGTTGGAGCCAGTGGCCCCAGCAGCACTCAAGGACAAATGGTCCGGGCCCTACACCATCCTGGAGAAAAAGGGAGAGGTCACCTACCTGGTCGACCTGGGAACTCCCCGGAGCCCCCACAGGGTGCTTCATGTCAACAGGCTCAAGGCATATGTCGACAGGAAGGACATGAGTTTGCTCATGGCCCTAGATGAGGGACAGGAAGAAGAGAGTGACCCTCTCCCCGACCTGCTCACTCAGAATCCTGACGATGGGTCGGTAGATGGTGTTGTCTTTTGTGGCAGCCTCTCCGAACATCAACAGAGCGACTGTAAACAGGTTCTTCAGTCGTTCAGACATATGTTTTCTCTAACACCCAGCCAGACCGATTGGTGCACCCATGAGGTTGACACTGGTGACAGCTTGCCCGTTAAGAGTAAAATCTACCGGCAGCCTGATCACGTTAGAGACTGCATCAAGAGTGAAGTGCAGAAAATGTTGGAGCTGGGAGTCATTGAACCCTCGGATAGCCCTTGGGCTATTCCCGTAGTTCTAGTGCCGAAACCTCACACCCAGGGTGGTAAGAGAGAGATGAGGTTTTGCGTAGACTACAGGGGTCTCAATGCAGTCACTAAGACTGACGCCCACCCAATACCGAGGGCAGACGAGCTTATCGATAGATTGGCCTCGGCCAACTACTTAAGTACGTTTGACCTGACAGCTGGGTATTGGCAAATCAGGTTAGCTGAGGACGCCAAGCCTAAAACCGCATTTTCAACCCCTGGTGGGCATTATCAGTTCGTGGTGATGCCCTTTGGTCTGAAAAATGCACCTGCCACCTTCCAAAGGTTGGTGAATCAAGTCCTTACTGGGCTGGATGACTTCTGTGCGGCGTATCTTGACGATATTGCTGTCTTTAGCTCCACCTGGGAGGATCACCTGGTCCACCTGCGGAAAGCGTTAGAGGCTCTGCAAGCAGCAGGCCTCACTATCAAGGCCACCAAGTGCCAGATAGGGCAGACACAGGTTGTATACCTGGGCCACCTTGTAGGTGGAGGCCAGGTTCAGCCACTGGAGAGCAAGATACAGTCAATCAGGGACTGGGCTCCTCCAACCACCCAGACTCAGGTTCGAGCTTTCTTGGGCCTGACTGGATACTACCGGAAGTTTGTCAGGAACTATGGTTCCATCGTGACACCATTAAACGAACTGACAAGCAAGAAAATGCCAAAAAAGTTTCAGTGGACAGCGAGCTGTCAAAAAGCATTCGATGACCTAAAGCAGGCCATGTGCACGGCGCCTATCCTCAAGAGTCCGGACTACTCCAAACCATTCATTGTCCAAACAGATGCTTCTGAGTTGGGTGTGGGAGCTGTTCTTTCTCAACTGAATTTTGATGGTCAAGACCAGCCCATTGCTTTTATAAGCAGAAGGCTGACCCCTAGAGAGAAGAATTGGTCAGCTATTGAGAGGGAGGCCTTTGCTGTGGTTTGGGCCCTGAAGAAGCTGAGGCCATACTTGTTTGGCACTCACTTCAAGATTCAGACCGACCATAAGCCCCTCTTGTGGCTAAATCAGATGAAGGGTGAAAACCCCAAACTGCTAAGATGGTCCATTTCCCTACAGGGGATGGACTTTACAGTGGAACATAGACCTGGTACTGATCATGGCAATGCCGATGGGCTCTCCAGATATTTCCACTTAGAACAAGAAGACTCACCTGGTCAAGGTTAGCTTATTGTTCCGACGTTTGGGGGGGGGGTCATGTAGGAGAGTAGGGTCTGCAATCCTATGATCACCCAGATTTTTCGCTTTTGTTTCACTGGTTTACGACTTTCTCTGGCTGTGGGCCTGCTAATCAGACCCACAGCCTGGCTGTTCTCTTTCTAAATTACGATATGTACCCTAGGTGCATTCACCAATTGGTACTGGGCCACCTTATCAGACCCTGTAACTCAGGGCATAGGTGTACCCAGGGCCGCCAGGGGCTGCAGCATGTATTATGCCACCCCTGGCTGGCCTCCTAAATTTGACACAACTGGCTGCATGACAGCTGGGGCAAAGTCGTGTAATCACACTTTGCTTTAGATATAGTAGCCCTATATCTAACCATACAATGGACACTCGAGTTCCTATCAGTCACTCCTATGGCAGGCCTTGACAATCCTGAAGGCAGAGTGCATGGGCTCGTGTGGACTAGGCTCTGGCCCGAGCCGAGACCGGTTGCAGCTTGCGGAATCAAGACCCAATGGCTGTTCCATGATAACGCGTACCACATCGGTAACTTCGGTGTCGCGTTATCAAGACATGTCGAGTAAGGTGTCATACGAATCGGGATGCTGCCCTCTCACCAACCCTGGCGACGGGGTTAGCATTCCGCCCTTCTAGAGGGACACGACATGTACATAACTGTGAACCCCGGTTAAAGTTAACTAAAGCCTCAGCTCCACAAAATGGATGCTGCCACCACAGACACGAGTCTGACCTCCTGCTGCTGGGAGTCCTTCCAGCGAGGAGAGCTTGGACAAAGGGTTTCCTGTCGAGGGCGGTGTTCGCACCGTCCCAGACAGGGTTTGTGTATTCTGGGTAGGTAGGGCTTTTGCGAGAAGGTGACTGCGGAGTGGCACCCCGGTGCTCACTACGCATCTGCCGGTCAGAACCAGTTCCAGGGGCACCAACCCTGGCCTGGGGAAAGTCCGGCAGCGGAGAGGGGTGTAACTACCTCCCTTCCTGGTCCCACCCTTAGGGCAGGACCTAGTCATGTACCCACCCCTTTCTTTAGAATAAAGGCCGGAGCGGGGACCCTTCCAAATTAGATCATCTTTGAATCAAGAACTACTTTCTACGAAAGGACACTCAAGACTCTTCTCAAGATTTCTCCCTTGTGACTAAGGAGTAGTCACCCTGCATCAGCGGGCACCATCTAAGAACTCTGCGGTTTGCTGCAAGTCCTTCCTCAAGGATCCGACGGCCCAGCTCGACGAGAACCGGCTTCCCTGGCACCTCTGACCTCTACCCACGTCATCAGCTCAGCTGTGATCTGTGGGTGCGACGAGACCTCGAGGGACCGGCCATCATCAGAACCTGCACGCTCTTAACCAGCACGACCATCGAAGTGATTCCCTGGTGAGTGCTCTGGGGTCCGAGAAGCCCCGACCCTGAGCCGCTCCAGCACCGAAGTGCAGTCTCCCAGCATCTCCACGATCTGCGTGGGGCCCTTCTGCTCGCAGCTCAGCCCGTTGTCTGGTCACTAGCCGCTGGCTTGTGCCCTTCTGTGATGACATCCGACAATCAACACTGCTGGTCTGGTTGCTCCAGACTGGCCCTTGCTTCCATCTTTGCGAGAAGCACCCCGGACCCTCCTGGTCCACTCAAGACGCCATCTTAGGCCCACCACGTGGCCCTGAGATCTGCCAAGGCTTGTTGCCCCATCCTGGGCCCAGCGACGCCGACCGCATCATCCTTCGTGGGACAGCTCGCACCTCCGCCGTGGTCGCCGACAACGCCTCCTGGTCCGTGAGACTGCAGAGCCTAGCGTCGCCCACTCACCTGGTCGAGGTGACGGCCAACCGGTGCCATCCTGGTACCCTCTGACTACTGGCTAGTAGTACGAACTTGGTCCCCTCTGCTTTCAGGTATCAACAATCTCTGATCCAGGCTTGGATCTCTACGAACTATTCATCACTGGTCGCCGGCCAGCAACTCCTTTTCTTCCGGCTCCTGGCTCGTCAGCGAAGACCCCGACGCCTGTAAGACTTGTGCAGCCGCAGCCCTCGTGGCTAGGTAACTCGGCATTTCGGTGCCTGCATAGCCTCTTTACTCTAGGGTCCCGAGTCCCTCGCTTCCGACTTGCCTTATCGGGTCCGCCCGAGACCTTAAACTTTCCGTGTCCTCGGACACTTGTTTTAATTGTGCACTTGAAGTATTTTCCTAAGAGATTTGGTTTGTGCTTAGTACCCTGTCCTCATAAAGAGTCCAGGGCTGTTGTGAATCTTAATAAATATCCTGTTTATTTTCATAACACTTGTGTGGTGTCCTTTCACTGGGTGTTCAAGGGGTACATGTGTGGTAAACAGCTGGCTTAACGCGCCCTCTCGAGTCTTTAGCCTTAGACTGCTCGTATCCACGCTACTAGGATAGCTGGTCTATAGGTTGACTTACAATCAAACACCATAAGGGTCGTTGGAACGATACATAGCGGTCGCTAGAATAGCGAACGTTGCATATCGGGCCAACTTCTCACAGACACCACACAGGTAGTTATGAAAATAATCAAGATATTTATTAACTAACAAACACCTCTGAACTCTTTATGAGATCAGAGTGCTAAGCACATGACAAGACTCTTAAGAAAAATATGTTAAGTTGCACAAGTTACAATGTTGCCCTAGGGGCGCAACAAACCATATACTAAACAAGTGGTATAAGGAAGTCGATCGAAGGAATGGAGCTGTCCAGAGGTTGTACGATCGCTGGGACTACACTACCCTAACTTTAGGTAAGTAATAGAAGCCCCACGGAAGGCATGTGCAGAGTGTGAACTCACAGGCGAGATGCGTAACAACGTCTATGGACAGCACAGTTCAAGAAAAAGGTGAGTACGGACAATCCTGACTAGATAGGACTAAAACGACTGTGAATCTGGACACTAGGAGAGTCAATCTACCCTTGAGCACCAAAATGCTCTTGTTACCTCACCCACGGGCTGCGGGTGCATAGGTGCGAAGTCGTGTCTGGTTTCTGCGTTGAAGTTTATGGAGCCTGAAAGAAAAGATGCTGCAGGCGACCAGGAGGAAGATGTCCGGTGCGATCCAAGGGTGGATCAGGAATGCTGAAGACCTGAAAGCAGAGGGGACAATGTTCAAAGTCACTAGCCAGTGACTGGAGTGGAACCAGGAAGGAACCAGATGCTGTCGTCGCGATCAGGTGAAGAGTGGACACTTGACTCTGCAGCCACGTGGACCAGGAGGTGTCTTCGACGACCAGGATGGAGGCACGATCTGTCCCACGCAGGCTCTTGCTGTCGGCGGTGTTGGTTCCGGATTCGGCGTCAACAGACCTTGGCATAGGCAACCCACGCGGTGAGTGGAAAAGGCGCCTGGTGCGGACCAGGAGGGTCCGGGGTGCTTCTCCTTTGCAGGGAAGCAAGGGCCAGTCTGGAGCAACCAGACCAGCGGTGTTGATGTCATGGATCGTTGTCTAGGAGGCCACTAGCCAGCCGGCAAGTGACCAGACAACGCGTCGAGCAGCAAACAGGCAGAAGGGCCCCACGCAGATCTCGTGGATGCTGGAGGGCTGGTCTTCCGTGCAGGAGCTGCTCGGGCTGGGGCTTCTCAGTCCCCAAAGCACTTCGTCGAGGATACCTCAGAAGTTGTGCTGGAAGCAAAATGCAGTTTCTCCAAGATGGCCGGTCCCACGTGTCTTGTCGCACCCACAGATCTCAGCTGTGCTGCAGATGTGAGTTGAGGTCGGAGAGGTCTGGGAATCAGGGTCTCGTCGGGCTCTGAAGTCTGGATCCACTCGGGAAGACGACAAAATGAACCGCTGGAACGCTTTATGGTGCCTGCTTGTGCAGGGTGGACACTCCTTGCCCACAAGGGAGATTTCTTCAGTCTTCTGTAGAGCAGAACATCGAAGTCCAGAGTTTCTTCTTGTAGAGTTTCAAATCAGGATAATCTAATCTGGAATGGGACCAGCTCCTACCTTTATTCTCCTAAAGGGGGATGTACTGTGACTAGGTCCCTCCCATGGGTGGGACCAGGAAGGGGGGTGGTTACACCCCCTATCCTTTGTCCGGTTTCGCGCTGGGGCTGGAGTGCCCCAGCAACTGGTTTGAACCGGTGTATGCACATTGGCACTTTGTGTGCCCCAGGCATGTCTCATTCCTTTCAGGCCTGTCCTACCTAATACACAAAATCCTGTCTGGGGTGGTGCTAGCACCTCCCAAGGCAGGAAACCCTTTGTCCAAGCCTCCCTCGCTGGAAGGACTCCCAGCAGCAGGAGGTTAGACTTGTGTCTGTGGTGGCAGCATCCATTTTGTGATGCTGAGGCTCGAGTTAACTTTTACCGGGATACACAGTTACATACATGTCGTGTCCCTCTAGAAGGGTGGAATGCTACCCCCGTCGCCAGAACTGGCGAGGGGGTAGTTTTCCAATTCGTATGACACCTTACTCGACATGTTTTGATAATGCTATGCCAAAGTTAGCAATAACCGCGAGGTTATAATGCACTTAAGTGTATATGGTATAGCGTTATCATGGAAACAGCTAAAGGACTTGGTTCCGAAAGCTGCAGACAGGCTCAGCTCATGCCAGAGCACTATCTCACATAATTCCAAGCACTCTGCCTCCAGGATTGTTAAGGCCTGCCATAGGAGTGACTTATAGGAGTATATGTGTCCATTTTAGGTTTATATATAGGTATACTATATCTAAAGCAAAGGGTGATTACACCACCTTGCCCCAGCTTATTGATCAGCCAGTTGTGTCAGATTTGAATGGCCAGCCAGGGGTGGCATAATACATGCTGCAGCCCCTGGTAGGCCTTGGGTTCACTTATGCCCTGGGTACCTATGGTACACTGTACAAGGACTTACAAGAGTGACCAAATACCAATTGGTAAATGCACCTAAAGTACATGGATGTCAATTTAGAGAGAGAACAGCTAGGCTATGGGTCTGATTAGCAGGCCCACAGCAAGGGAAAGTCGTAAACCAGTGAAGCAAAAAGCAAAAATCTGGGGTGACCATAGGATTGCAGACCCTACTCTCCTACATTGCGAACGCCACACACAGCCGAATGATGCCACAGACCTGCGTGCTGCACCACTGCTTGTAAGAAACTAGATTTCTTGTTGCAGATGTCCCACTACTGTTTGCCATCATTTTAAGTACTCAATATCTGAAAGAAACGCGTTAGTGTTAGATTCCTTACCTTAGAATATCCCCAGGCGTCAGTCTGGATCCGGAAACTTTTGCGTAGCAGTACCCCTGCGCGGCGGTAGGCGTCGTCTGCAGGCGTCCCCTGCGGCTCCGCGTCCGTCGTCGGCGTCGTGCGCCGTGATGACGTCGCTGGAGTATATAGACGCCGCCTCCGCGCGCTGACGTCAGTTCTTCTTTTTTCCGCGCCAGTAAGCGCAGATCCGAAGAGCAGTACTCCGGTCTTTCGACCAACTTTGTTCGACTCTATTACTCTTTTGGTGCCTGGTAGGATGCCCGGTTTCAAGAATTGTGACGGGTGTGACCGCACGATGTCGGTCACGGACCATCACCGACTCTGTCTCCGGTGCCTGGGCCCCGACCACGACGTGGACGCCTGCGTCGACTGCCGGGCCCTCACTAACAAGGCTAGACGGGAGCGGTCCCGCAAGCTGCTTGAGCTCCGGGTGTCGGCCCCGCGTCAGGAGCAGTCTCGGTCCGGCCGGAGGTCCAGGGAGCGTTCGAGGGAGCGGTCGCGGAGCCGCGCCGAGCGCTCCGGAAGTCGTCACCATTCGTAGGGCTCATCAGGTAAGAAACACAAGAAGTCGGGGCGTCGTCATCGTACCCCCGACTCCCCCCGACGCTCGCGTCGCGACGCGGCCGGGGGTTCGGGTGACCCCAACTCCGCGGCTCCGCGTGAGTCGCCGGCGCGGCCTGCCCCATACCCTCCGGTCCCTGGGCACGGTGCGACGCCTGAGGAGATTGAGGCGTTCCTCATGGCCATGAGAGCGCTCAGTTCTCCGACGGGGCCTACGGCGCCTTCGGGCCCAGTGCTGCCGTCCGGGGGCCCTGGCGGGTCGGGTGTCCCTGGCTTGACGCCATCGGGTGCTCCGGGCCCGGTGCCGCCGACGGCTCCGACCCCGGCGCCCCAAGGGCCTTCGGGGTCGACGCCGGCTGGCCTGCCGGCTGGTTCGGCGCCGATTCCATCGGGGTTACCCCCGACGCCGCCCCCGCGCGGCGCCGGTTCTCCTGTGCCGGCTTCGGCCGGCGCCGGGGGTCCGGCGCCGTCCCCATGCCCTCCCCGAATCCGGACGCGGAGTCGGACCGGCGTCGATCGACGCCGGGTTCGACGCCGATGGGGCCTGTGAACCCCGAGGAGCCGGTCTACATCGTTGACTCCGAGTATGGAGATGATGAAGAATACGGGGAAGGTTGGGAGGGGTCTGAGGACCCTCTGTCACGTGAGTGCCAGTATGACCCGGACTGGACAGGTGATTTAGGGGATGCCAGTGGTCTGGACGATTCTCCTAACCCTGGTTTTGTCTCTCCTCCTTCTGTGGAGTCGGTGGAGGGAGCTGCATATTCAGTGGTGCTGATGAGGGCTGCCAAGGCCTTACACCTTGAGCTCCCCGTCGCGGCCGTGAGGCCTAACATCCTCTCTGAGGTCTTCAAACCGCAGTCATGCCCACAGGAGCCTCTGCTGCCGTTTAACGAAGCCTTGTCAGACGTTCTGTTGGGCACGTGGTCCAGGCCCGCTTCAGGTTCGCCTGTTGATCGGAACGTGGCCAGACGCCACCGTCCTTGTCCGGACGACCCCAAATTCCTGTCCGCCCATCCCACTCCCGAGAGTCTGGTGATCCAGGCCTCTACCTCCCAGTCCGCATTCCCGTCGGCCCCGCCCGATCGGGAATCCAAGAGGTATGACCAATATGGCAAGAAGGTCTTCTCGTCCCTGAGTCTGGGACTGCGGTCTTGCAACACCGCATGCCTCTTGGGCCACTACACCCACTCTGTGTGGGACACGGTCGCGGACGTGCTGCCAGAATGCCCCATGGAGGTGCGGGCGAAGCTCGGCAAGGCTGTGGCTGAGGGCCGAGACGCAGCTAAATATTCGATACGGTGTGGTCTTGATACGACCGACTCGCTGGGCAGAGCTATGTCAACGACGGTGGCGATTCGTCGCCACGCCTGGCTGAGATCCGCCAACTTTTCGGCCGATGTCCAAAATGACTTGATGGACATGCCGTTCGATGGCTGTCGCCTCTTTGGTGACAAGGCGGACCACGCGCTGGAACGCTTCAAGGACTCCAGGGTCACAGCCAAGTCCTTGGGTCTTTCGACCCAGCGCCAGCAAACGGGTTCGTTTCGCTCCTTTCGTGGCCAAGGAAGGGGCGTCCCCACACGTGCTGCCAGCCACGCGGCGCAACAATCCTTTCAACGCGGTGGCGGCCGTGGAAACTGCCGTGGCGGCGGTCGGGGTCAACGGCGGGGTCAGGCCACACCTCCCCCCGCAGCATCTGCCTCCAAATCCTCCTAGTCTGTGCTTTCGGCCCCATGTGACGCCAGTGGGTGGCAGGGTTCGCCATCACCACGCTCACTGGCGCACAATCACGTCGGACAGGTGGGTGCTGCAACTCGTCCGAAGGGGCTACTCCCTCCCCTTCGAGACCACTCCTCCAGCCATGCCACCGCAGAACCACCGTGTGTCGGGGGACCACTTGACACTTCTGCAGGAGGAAGTTACGGCCCTCTTGTCCAAGGGGGCCATCGAGCGCGTTCCTGGGCCAGAAGTAGGGCGTGGTTGCTATTCCCACTACTTTCTGGTACCCAAGAAGGACAAGGGGGGCCTACGTCCTATCTTGGATCTAAGGAACGTCAACGGCTTCCTCCGGAAGGAGAAGTTCAAGATGTTGACGTTAGCTCAGGTCTTGGCTGCTTTAGACCCGCAAGACTGGATGGTAGCGTTGGACTTGCAGGATGCGTATTTTCACATCCCCGTCCTGCCGGCCCACCGGCGTTACCTGCGGTTCACGGTAGGCCAGGAGCACTTTCAGTTTATCGTGCTCCCCTTCGGTCTTACCAGCGCCCCACGGGTGTTCACAAAGGTGATGGCGGTGGTCGCAGCCCATCTGCGCAGGTTAGGGGTTTCAGTCTTCCCCTACCTCGACGACTGGTTGTTGAAGGCGGGCTCTCCCCAGACAGTCGTCCACCACCTTCAGATGACGGCAGGCCTCTTGCACGACCTGGGGTTCTCCATCAATGTGCCGAAATCACACCTGTGTCCCTCTCAAAAGCTCCTTTTCATCTGAGCGGTTCTGGACTCGGCGCAGTTTCGGGTTTATCCTCCGGAACGGCGGGTCCGGGACATACAGGCTTTGATTCCCATCTTTCAGCCGCTATCCCGGGTTTCGGTCAGGTTGACGCTGCGGCTGCTGGGACTGATGGCTTCCTGCATCCTTCTGGTGCATCACGCCCGGTGGCGGATGCGGGCTCTGCAGTGGGACCTGAAGTTTCAGTGGGCCCAGCATCAGGGCAACTTGTCCGACCACGTCTTGATCTCGGAGGGCACTGCGAGACAACTGCAGTGGTGGCTTACGGACCGCGATTGGGTCAGAGGCAGATCCCTCTCCCTTCCCCAACCGGAGCACGTTGTCGTGACGGACGCGTCCCTCCAGGGCTGGGGTGGCCACTTGGGAGAGGCAGAGATCAGAGGCATCTGGTCTCCGGCGGAGTCCCGGCTCCATATCAACCTGTTGGAGCTACGGGCGATTCGTCTAGCACTGAAGGCATTCCTCCCCTTTGTCAACGGGAGTGTGGTGCAGGTGTTCACAGACAACACCACCGCCATGTGGTATTGCAACAAACAGGGCGGGGTGGGGTCGTGGACCCTTTGCCAGGAGGCTCTGCGCCTCTGGCAATGGCTGGAACGTCAGGGCGTGACTCTGACGGTTCAACACCTGGCAGGTTCTCTGAACGCCAGGGCGGACGAACTCAGCCGTCGGTGCTAGATGGATCACGAATGGCGTCTGAACTCGGACGTGGCGCAAGGCATCTTTCTGCAATGGGGAGAGCCTTGGTTAGATCTATTCGCCACAGAAGAGAACGCGCAATGTCATCAGTTCTGTGCGTTGGAGTTTCCAAGACGGCACTCGCACGGCGACGCCTTTCGGCGCGAGTGGAGTTGCGGTCTGTTATACGCCTTTCCGCCTATACCACTTCTGCCCAGAGTGCTGAAGAAGATCAGGCGCGACCGGGCCCAAGTTATCCTTGTGGCTCCGGACTGGGCTCGAAGGTACTGGTATCCCGAGCTACTCAGCATGTCAGTCGGTCCCCCGATCCGCCTGCCCCTTCAGGAGGACCTTCTGTCGCAGCAGCAGGGGACGGTCCTCCACCCGAACCTGTCCAGTCTCCACCTCCATGCTTGGAGATTGAGCGGCGGCAGTTGAGGCCATTTGACTTGCCTCCTGAAGTCTGTGATGTAATTCTGGCAGCCAGGCGTCCCTCCACTAAGTCGGTATACGCCTGTCGGTGGAACAGATTTGTGGCATGGTGCACAGCAAAGGCTGTGGATCCTCTTTCTGCCCCTCTTTCAGAGGTTCTTCTGTTTCTTCTTTCTCTTGCCCAGCAGGGCTCTGCTCTGGGCACTATCAAGGGCTACCTTTCTGCCCTTTCAGCCTTTCTACAGCTTCCTGATCAGCCTTCTTTGTTCAAGTCCCGGATTGTAACGAGATTCTTGAAGGGCATCACACACATGTATCCACCTGTTCCGTTTGTGATGCCTCAGTGGGACTTGAACCTGGTTCTTACCTTTCTGATGTGTGCTCCCTTTGAGCCCCTTCATTCTTGTCCTCTTCGTCTCCTGACTTTGAAGACGGCTTTCCTGGTTGCCATCACCTCTGCCAGAAGGGTGAGTGAGCTCCAGGCTCTTTCTGTCCAACCTCCTTTCCTGTCCATTCATCCTGACAAGGTGGTTCTAAGGACTAGACCTTCTTTCCTGCCCAAAGTAGTTTCTGCTTTTCACATCGGGCAGTCCATCACCCTCCCTTCCTTCTTCCCGCCTCCGCATCCTTCAAAGGATGAAGAGCGGCTCCATCGTCTGGACCCAAAACGTGCGCTTTCATTTTATATGGATCGCACACGCCAGTTCCGGGTGGATGACCAACTGTTTGTTGGCTACGTGGGTGCGAAGAAGGGACGGGCGGTGTGTAAACGAACCATCTCTCGGTGGGTCGTTCTGTGCATCAAAGCGTGCTACTCTTTGGCTCGGAAGGAGCCTCCTGTTGGGCTGAGGGCCCATTCCACTCGGGCCACGGCGGCTACTACTGCCCTGGGCCGGGGAGTCCCCTTGCAGGACATTTGCCAGGCGGCTACGTGGGCCTCGCTGCACACCTTTGCGAGGCACTACTGCCTGGACAGTCAAGTCCGGAGGGATGGCTTCTTTGGCCGTTCTGTCCTCCAGGACTTTCTGGTGTAGGAATGTATTGGTTCGCAGACCCACCACCGGGGTTGGTATTGCTGGGGTATCTATTCTAAGGTAAGGAATCTAACACTAACGTGTTTCTTTCAGATGAACAAGGTACTTACCTTCGGTAACGATATATCTGTAAGAAACATTAGTTAGTGTTAGATTCCTTACCGAACCCACCCATCCTCCCCGTTCTGCGAACTGATACCTAGGGTTAAGGACATCCCTTTCAGGGCCCTAGTTTCAAATGGCACCAGTGTTGGTTCTCTCATGGCTCTGCGTTTTCTGGCGCGGAAAAGCTGTGTACAAAGAACTGACGTCAGCGCGCGGAGGCGGCGTCTATATACTCCAGCGACGTCATCACGGCGCACGACGCCGACGACGGACGCAGAGCCGCAGGGGACGCCTGCAGACAACGCCTACCGACGCGCAGGGGTACTGCTACGCAAAAGTTTCCGGATCCAGACTGACGCCTGGGGATATTCTAAGGTAAGGAATCTAACACTAACTAATGTTTCTTACAGATATATCGTTACCGAAGGTAAGTAACTTGTTCGTTGGTTTTCGACTCTGACAGTGCATCGAAGCCTACTACCCAGGCTCCAGTGCCAGTGTTCTTTCCCGTAAAACAACATGCTCAATTGTACCCCAATTGGCAAGGACTTTAGCACCCTTTATTAGTCCAAGGTAAATGGTACCCAGGGCATGGGTGCTAAATAGAGTCTATGAGTTGCAGCATGTATGATGCCACCCAAAGGGACTAACAGAAAAACTGCAGGCATACTGCCTTTGTAGGATGAGTGAAAGGGTGCAAGCCCTTCTGAAAACATGACATTGCACACTCACTATGCGCAATGCCCCACTACAAGTCTTATATGTAAGTCACTGCTACAGCAGGCCTTAAGGCAGGGTGCATTATATTACATGTGAGGGCACATCTGCAGGAAATCTAAGATGGGCATCTTAGAGGTGCGCCCTGAAAACCTTCTAGTCCTCTAGTGTGTCAGACCAGTATTGCCCAAACTGCCACCACAGACAATTTTCTGCCCCCTCCTAGTAGGTGAGAGACTGCGCTCTCAGAGGTCAGAAACAATGCCTACTCCGGAGGAAGGGAACCCCTCTTCCAGCAGGATAGCTAGTAATTTAGCAAACCAAGACCAGAGACTTCAAAGCCTCTGCCGCCTCTGATATGCGATCCCAGCTTCTCCCGGTCCTTGGGAATGCCACCTCCTGCCCGGTGGCCCATTTGGCACTCGCCCAGGCAGGACATTAGATAGTCAGTAGGCGTGTTGCACTTTCAGATGCGTGTTGCACTTTCAGGCTAGGCAAACCCTTAAGGTGGGCCACCTGAAGTGGACAGTCGAGGAAGGGTTTTCACCATCTTAGATTTGGTGAAACTAGGAACTCTACGTCAGGATTATGCCCACTCTCCACAGGAAGTAGTTGTATAGGGGGCGTAGTCACCCCAAGGGTAAGTAGCCCATTGGACTGTCCATCGCTTCACTACCCACAGAGGATCTCCCTTGGGGTGGAAGAGCCATACCCATGCATCCACTGACCACACTTGCCCAGTTCTTTGTTTTTCTGGCCATCTAGTCCACAGAGGGTGCATCTCGCCAGGGGGAGGTCACTGTGGTTCCAAGAGCTCAGCCTCCACTGACCACACTTGCCCAGTTCTTCGTTTTACTGGCCATCTGGTCCACAGAGGTTTCATCTCGCTAGGAGCAGGTGACTGTGGTTCCAAGAGGTCAGCTCCGTTCTCCAGAGAGTTTTGAGATGCTAGACCCTCCCTGCATCAACACCCTGACTATCGGAGCATTTACCATAACCAAGGCTTATTGAGTGTCCAGTCCAGACACCGCCAAAGTGCTGTTGAGGGACTTCAGAACTAATGAGGCCTACACAGAGAGTGGCCCTGCTGTCTAGTTTTCTTTCCCTCTCCAGGTCCACCTAAGAACAGTGAGAGCCCCCAACGAAGGTGGCCAGCCAGCCAACCGCCTCCGCACCCAAGCCCCACAGCCCGAGTCCACAGAAACCAACTGTGCCCCCTTGCTCTAGAGACCCTCACAAGCCTAGACCCCCTTGGGTGCTGCCAGACTTGTCCCCAAGTTCCCCTTACAGCCTCTGTTGTTTTGACAGGTCCATTTAAACTGTAACCGCACTTGAGGCTACCATCGTGATCAGCACCTCTGCACCAGGACACACCAAGGTAGGTAAACCCCAACTGCTGATGATACTTTGGACCTTGGCTCCAAAGCACCTTAAGTCCAAAAGGGCAACTTCTACAACCGCTTGCCAGTATATGTTTGCAGTACATGTCTTTTCCTCCCACTGGATAACATTACCCGCTTTTGAGGCTCACGCCTCAAACCTGACAGCGCTGAAATTTTTACTGCTCTTTAAAAACAATAATATCTAAAGTACTGTTTCTGAAGATCTTGGCGTCTAAAACTATATAAAAGTATATATTTTTCCAAATTTGTCTCAGATTTCCTTTTGAGTGTGTATCCTATTTATTGACTGTGTGTGCAACAAATGCTCAACCCTCCCCTCTGATGATCTAAGCTGCTCGACCACACCACCCCCACCACTAATAGAGCACTTGGGATTATTAAACCAATAAGGGTCGTCTGGACTTGTAACTTGGTGTACCCCTACATTGGTACTCTACATAAAATGCCAGCTTCCTACGCTGCTCAGGAAAAAGCTTACGGATTCATGATGATGCCTGGAGGTAATTCTAAGGTAAGGAATCTGCAACTAAATAGAGTTTCCACCAATTAAGGCATTACCAAAGATAAGAAACATGTTCATTTGTTCCAGTGGTTGCAAGTGGTGCCCACTGGCACTCTTAGACGGAGATTTATTAATTCATCACCCGCTTTTGACTCAGAACAAGAGAGCATAAGGCAACAAAGGGGAGAAAGTGAAAGACAGAAAAAGTGACAAGGGGACAAATTAGCCATGAAACAAAACCTGCAAGATTGAGATTAAAGGGCAGGGAGAGTGTATGCTGTTGCATTGAAGAGGCATGTGGTAAAATCAGGACTAGATGGCCCTGATAATTGACATGACATAAATAACACTCTGCAGCAGCGTAGCATATGTTTGAAGAAACGTTAGGCCCGCCACTTATTATTTTACAAATTAAGCACTGGCTCTCTAATGCAAGACGCATTCATGATGGTTGAAGTTACACCACTAACGTTTTGTCTCTAATTAATACATGAGCAAATAGGCACCCATCGCAAAATTATGATAAACAGATGTTTTGAATAATAGAAAAAATATACTGCTTTTATCCAAGTATAACAGTTTCTATTCTGCGCAGTAGCAATTTTGTGCGTAGGTAATTTTAATGTGTGAACTGTGATTAAGAATCTAAACAACATAATCCAAAATTGTAATTTATTGTGTTATCACTTAAATCATTGCTTAAAATATATTTAAAACACTTATTTTATATTTAAAACACTTAATTTAAAACGTATTATGATCTACACTTTTATAAAAATAATAGTCATTGATTGCAAAGCGCTAAGTACTAAAGTGTCTGCTGAGAACAAACTTAAAAGAATGTTTTAAATATTCACAGTTTCAGGAAAAATCAAACATTTAGAGCCATTTTGCCCTCATTCACGACCGCCCAGTCAGCTGCAGACCTTCAGTGCTGCAGGTATTGGGGTCCCACAGCAAGGACAAAGCAATACTTATGTCAAAGATGAAGGGACGAAGGCGGCAGCATGCTGCTTCTTCCTACATGTATGGAAAGTGATGCTGCAGGTATTCTCTGTACACAGTTCCTGCTGCAACTGGTTGCTCAAGTACCATCTGCTGCAACTCGAGAACCAGCTGTGAGGCAAATAAGCCCAAACCAAAGGTATTTCGTGCCCTTTTCTCCCTTGACGAAATCACTGGCGAACAGGATAATCGAAATCTGTAGGCTTTACCCAGCGAGTCCACCCAATCGGCATATTCTGGTATCCACTTAAGATTTGACGGCCAGCACCTCCCAGTCTGAGCGGTACACAGGTAATCCAATGGTTTTCTGCTTCTGCACAGTGGTAACTTTGAGGCTCAGTGAACGGAGGCCCTTGAATGGACAACATGGTCATGATTCTGGGATGACTCTTCTCCCCAGCTCTAGCTAATATTCCAGTTAGCAGCCAGAATTTTGCCTTTCCGCAGGTTTCCAGAACTACCAAATACTCTCCTGGCTGAACGAAGAGAGCTGTAAGTAAAACAAATAATATATATTCTTTTAACTGTTACATTTTATAATATTGTGCATGCTGTTTTGAACTGAAGGACAAGTTACTGATTTGTAATATTCGTTTTTTTTCCCGTATTCTTAACATTTTGCACATCAAATTAAACTTCAGGTTACTTACCTTCAACAAACCTCTTTCATGTAGCTACTTTTCTGACTTAATATTCTTCAGTTTTACATCATTCCTAGCTGCCAGAGTTGATATTGAGATTTTTTCAGTTGTGATACCCATGTGACGGTAGGTGTTGCTATATTGCGCAATAGTGACATTGTGCCACCCCAGAAGTGACGTAGCGGAGCCGCATATATGCAGCACTCTTGCGTGCCAATATCAGTTTCTTAATCTGTCTTCTGGGCTCTCAGACGCCGAGCACTTAGAAAAATTGCAGGTCATAATGTGCTAAAATCCAACTTGGGACTTAATAAAAATGGACAGGAGCATGAGGGCAGTGACTCATCTGCCATTAGAGTATCCAACCAGAAGAACATTTTACTTGCCTTCGGTAACAATATATCTGTAAGAGACATATATTGGTTATGGATCTCTCATCTTAGAATTTCCACCCTCCCCCTCCCCGGGCGGCAGACTGGATGCACAAGTTACTTACCTTCGGTAACAATATATCTGTAAGAAACAGTAGTTAGTATTAGATTCCTTACCTTAGAATATCCCCAGGCGTCAGTCTGGATCCGGAAATTTTTGCGTAGCAGTACCCCTGCGTGTCGGTAGGCGTCGTCTGCGGCTCCACGTCCGTCGTCGGGATGAGGTCCCCGGAGTACTTAGACGCCGCCCTCGCGTGCTGACATCAGTTCTTATACACAGATTTTCCGCGCCAGAAACGCAGAGCCATGATAAAAACCAACACTGGTGCCATGAAACTAGGGCCCTGAAAGGGGATGACCGTAACCCTAGATATCGGTTCACAGAACGGGGAGGATGGGTGGGGCGGTAAGGAATCTAATACTAATTACTGTTTCTTACAGATATATCGTTACCGAAGGTAAGTAACTTGTGCATCTGAAAGAAACAGGTTAGTATTAGATTCCTTACCTTAGAATAGATACCAACCCCGGTGGTGGGTCTGCGAACCAATGATCACACCAGAAAGTCCTGGAAAACGGAACGGCTGAAAAAGCCATCTCTCTGGACTTGGCTGTCCAGGCAGTAGTGTCTTGCGAACGTGTGCAACGAGGCCCACGTAGCTGCCTGAAAAATGTCCTGCAAGGGGACTCCCCGACCCAGGGCAGTAGTAGCTGCCGTGGCCCGAGTGGAATGGGCATGTAGCCCCACAGGAGGCTCCTTTTAAGCCAGTGAATAACAAGCCTTGATGCACAAGACAACCCATCGGGAAATGGTCCGTTTGTGCACCCCCGTCCCTTCTTAGCGCCCATGTAACCAACGAAGAGTTGGTTATCCACCCAGAACTGGCGTATGCAATCCAGATAGTACGAGAGCGCACGTTTTGGGTCCAGACGGTGGAGCCTCTCTTCCTCTTTCGAGGGATACAGAGGCGGAAAGAAGGAGGACAAGGTGATGGGCTGCCCGATGTGGAAGGCTGTGACTACCTTGGGCAGGAAAGAGGGTCGCGTCCGCAATACCACTTTGTCCGGATGGACAGAAAGGAAAGGAGGTTGTGAAGAAATGGCCTTGAGCTCACTCACTCTCCTGGCAGAGGTGATGGCAACCAGGAATGCAGTCTTAAGGGTAAGAAGACTACGAGGACAGCTATGAAGTGGCTCGAAGGGAGCGCACATCAGATAAGTCAAATCAAGGGTGGTACTGGGCCACCTTATCAGACCCTGTAACTCAGGGCATAGGTGTACCCTCGCCTACCAGGGGCTGCAGCATGTATTATGCCACCCCTGGCTGGCCATCTAAATCTGACACAACTGGCTGCACGACAGCTGGGGCAAGGTGGTGTAATCACCCTCTGCTTTAGATATAGTATACCTATATCTAACCCTAAAATGGACACTCGTATTCCTATCAGTCACTCCTATGGCAGGCCTTAACAATCCTGAAGGCAGAGTGCTTGGAATCGTGTGAGATGGTGCTCTGGCATGAGCTGAGCCCGTTTGCAGCTTGCGGAACCAAGTCCTAATAGCTGTTCCATGATGACTCATACCATATACTCTTAAGTGCATTATAATCCTCACGGTTATATGCCAACTCTGGTATCCCTTTATCAAAACATGTCGAGTAAGGTGTCATACGAATTGGAATACTAACCCCTCGCCAATTCTGGCGACTGGGTTAGCATTCCACCCTTCTAGAGGGACACGACATGTATGTAACTGTGAACCCCGGTTAAAGTTAACTCAAGCCTCAGCATCACAAAATGGATGCTGCCACCACAGACACAAGTCTGACCTCCTGCTGCTGGGAGTCCTTCCAGCGAGGGAGGCTTGGACAAAGGGTTTCCTGTCAGGGGCGGTGCTAGCACCATCCCAGACAGGGTTTTGTGTATCCTGGGTAGGCAGGGCTTTAGAAGAAGGTGACTGCAAGTGGCACCCCGGTGCTCACTATGCATAGGCTGGCTAGAACCAGTTCCAGGGGCACACCAGCCCCTGAGCTGGGGAAAGTCCGGCATGGGAGAGGGGTGTAACAACCCCCCTTCCTGGTCCCACCCATGGGCAGGACCTAGTCGCGTGCCAGCCCCTTTTCCTAGTGTAAAGATAGGAGTGGCCCCCTTCCAAATTAGATCATCTTTGAATCCTGAAACTACTTTCTACGAAAGGAACTCAAGACTTCTTCTCAAGATTTCTCCCTTGTGACTAAGGAGTAGTCACCCTGCACCCGCAGGCACCATCTAAGAACACTGCGGTTTGCTGCACGTCCTTCCTCCGGAATCCGACCGACCAGCACGACGAGACCCGGCATCCCTGGCACCTCTGACCTCTACCTACATCATCAGCCCAGCTGAGATCCGTGGGTGTGACGAGACCTCGAGGGACCGACCATCTTCAGAACTGCACGACGCTTATCCAACACGACCGCCGAGTGAGTGCTTTGGGGTTCGAGAAGCCCTAACCCTGAGCAGCTCCAGCACCGAAGTCCAGCCCCCCAGCATCCACCAGATCTGCGTGGGGCCCTTCTGCTCTTTGCTGCTCACCGCGTTGTCCGGCTACTGGCCTGCTGGCTTGTGGCCCTCTTGACGACGCTCCACGACGACAACACCGCTGGTCTGGTTGCTCCAGACTGGCCCTTGCTCCCCTCCAACAGAGGAGCACCCCGGACCCTCCTGGTCCACTCCAGACGCCATTTTAAGTCCACCGCGTGGGCTTGCATTTGCCAAGACTTGTTGCCCCAATCCTGGGTCCAGCGACGTCGACAGCAGAGACCTTCGTGGGACAGCTCGCACCTCCATCCTGGTCGCCGACAACGCCTCCTGGTCCGTGAGACTGCAGAGCCCAGCGTCGCCCACTCACCTGGTCGAGGTGACTCCATCCGGTGCCATCCTGGTGCCCATCTAATCACTGGCTAGTGATTCAGAACTTGGCCCCCTCTGCTTACAGGTATCCTCCATCACCGATCCAGGCTTGGATCCCTCCGAATCTCTTCACTGGTCGCCTGCCAGCAACTCCTTCTTTCAGGCTCCATAGGCTGCAACGAGGATTCCCGACGTCTTTCCAGACCTATGCAGCCGCAGCCCCTGGGCTAGGTAACCTCAGCATTTCGGTGCTCCAGCATAGCCTCACTATTCAAGGGTCCAGATCCTTTTTCGTTTCAGCTCTACCTAGTCGGATTTGTCCGATAACACTAACTTTACGAAATCTAGCATCCATAGACTTTGTCCCGCATCCCGCGTGAGAGTGCACACTCTGCACCCGATCTCCCTAGGCCTCCTGCTAGTAATCTGAAGGTTCAGTAGTCCAGTCCTAGCGATCCTAAAGTCTATTAGAGTAGTACTTACCTGCTAGTAATTTCGCATTCCACTTTTGTAGTATATGGTTTTTCTTGCCCCTCGGGCATTTGTGTAAATTGTGCGACTTTGAGTATTTTCATAAGAGTTTTTTATTGTGCTTAGCACCCTTTCCTCATAAAGAGTCCAGGGTTGTTGTGTTCTAAATAAATATCCTTTTATTTGGTGTCCTTTCACTTGGTGTTCAAGGGGTATATGTGATGGTATAACAGCTGGCTTAACACGCCCTCTAGAGTTTAGCCTAAAGACTGCTCTTGTCCATGCTACTAGGATAGCTGGTCTACGGTTGACTTACAACCAATCATCAATAAGGTTTGTTTGGACTGATACAAAGTGCTCACTAGAATAGTGAACATTATATATCCGGCCAACTTCTCACAGCCCCCTTCCCAAATTAAATAATTCTGAATCTTGAACTACTTTCCACGAAAGGAACTCTTGATACTTTCTGAAGACTCTCCCTTGTGGCTAAGGAGTAGCCACCCTGCACCCGCAGGCACCATCTAAGCATCTCGGTTTGCTGTAAGTCCATCGTCCGGATCAAGACTGCCCAGCTCGACGAGACCCGGATTCCCTGGCATCTCTGACCTCTACCTGCATCATCAGCCCAGCTGAGATTCGTGGGTGTGATGAGACCTGAGGGACCGGCCATCTTCTGAAACTGCACGACGCTTAACCAGCACGACCACCGAGGGATCCTCGAGTGAGTGTTTTGGGGTTTGAGAAGCCCTAACCCTGAGCAGCTCCAGCACCGAAGTCCAGCCTCCCAGCATCCACGAGATCTGCGTGGGGCCCTTCTGCTCTTTGCTGCTCACCGCGTTGTCCGGTCACTTGCCCGTTGGCTAGTGGCCTTCCTGACGACGATTACACTGCTGGTCTGGTTGCTCCAGACTGGCCCTTGCTCCCTTCCAAAAGAGGAGCACCCCGGACCCTCCTGGTCCACTCCAGACGCCATCTTGACTCCACCGCGTGGGCTTGCCTTTGCCAAGGTTTGTTGCCCCCATCTTGGGTCCAGCATCGCCGGCAGCAGAGACCTGCGTGGGACAGCTCGCACCTCCAGCCTGGTCGCCGAGAACGCCTCCTAGCCCGTGTGACTGCAGAGTCCAGCGTCGCCCATCCACCTGGTCGAGGTGACTTCATCCGGTGCCATCCTGGTGCCCACACAATCACTGGCTAGTGATTAAGAACTGAGTCCCCTCTGCTTTCAGGTCGTCTCCATCACCGATCCAGGCTTGGATCACACCGAACTTCTCCACTGGTGGCCTGCCAGCAACTTCTTCTTTCAGGCTCCATAGACTACAACGAGGATTCCCGACGTCTTTTGAACCCTATGCAGCCGCAGCCCCTGGGCTAGGTAACCCGAGCATTTCGGTTCTCCAACGTAGGTTCACTATCCAGATCCTTTTTCATTTTAAGTCTAACTAGTCGGATTCGTCCGGAAACAGTAACTTTAGAAATACTAGCCTCCATAGACTTTGTCCCGCATCCCGCGTGAGAGTGCACACTCTGCACCCGATCTCCCTAGGCCTCCTGCTCCTAACCTTACGGTTCTGTAGTGTAGTCCTAGCGATCCTGAAGCCTCTGGATCCTGTTACTTACCTGCTAGTATTTCGCATTCCACTTTTAGTGTATATGGTTTTTCGTGCCCCTCGGGCAGTTGTGTAAATTGTGCAACTTGAAGTATTTTCGTAAGAGTTTTGTTGTATGCTTAGCTCCCTGACTCATAAAGAGATCAGGTTAGACTTGTTATAAATAAATATCCTTTTATTTTCATAACAACTTGTGTGGTGTCCTTTCACTTGGTGTTCAAGGGGTATATGTGATGGTAAAACAGCTGGCTTAACACGCCCTCTAGAGTTTAGCCAAAAGACTGCTTTTGTCCACGCTACTAGGATAGCTGGTCTATAAGGTTGACTTACAACCAATCATCAATAAGGGTCGTTTGGTATGATACACAGTGATCACTAGAATAGTGAGCACTATATATCAGGCCAACTTCTCACAGGTGACAACTGCCTGGGGCGAGCCCGCCTTCAACAACCAGTCGTCAAGGAAGGGGAAGACTGACACCCCTGACCTGCGCAGATGAGCTGCCACCACCGCCATTACTTTTGTTAACACCCGAGGGGCGCTGGTAAGGCCGAAGGGGAGCACAGCCAAGTGAAAATGCTCCTGGCCTACCGTGAAACGCAGGTAACGCTGGTGGGCCGGCAGGACGGGGATATGAAAATAGGCATCCTGCAAGTCCAAACCAACCATCCAGTCTCCAGGGTCGAGGGCAGCCAAGACCTGAGCCAGAGTCAACATCTTAAACTTCTCCTTCTGGAGGAAGCTATTGACATTCCTGAGGTCCAAGGTGGGGCGCAAGCCCCCCTGGTCCTTCTTGGGGACTAGAAAGTAGTAGGAATAACAACCACACCCTACTTCTGGCCCAGGAACGCGCTTGATGGCCCCCTTGGCCAAGATGGCCATGACTTCCTGCTGGAGAAGAGCGAAGTGATCCCCCCGACATGCGGTGGAACTGAGATGGCATGGCCAGGGGGGGTAGACTCGAAGGGGAGGGTGTAACCTCCCCGGACGAGTTGCAGCACCCACCTGTCGTAAGTGACAGAATGCCAATGGGGAAAGTGACGACGAATCCTGCCACCCACTGGCGTGGAGTGCGCCCCGAAGCTGAGACTGGGAAGATTTTGAGGCGGATGTCGAGGGGGCAGAGATGGACTGGCCCTCACGCTGGCCCCTGGAGCTGCCACAGCAGCCTACATGCCCACGGCCACGCTGAGGTTGGTTCCGGGCAGGCTTAAGACTTAACGAGCGAGCAGGGATGCCCCTTCCCTAGCCACGAAAGGAGAGGAAAGTAGACTTGGCCAGGCGCGCGGTGGATAGGCCTAGGGACTTGGCAGTAACTCGAGAGTCCTTAAAACGCTTCAGTGCACTGTCTGCCTTATCACCAAACAGGTGAGTGCCATTGAAGGGCATGTCCATGAGCGAGCTATGGACATCCGGGGAGAACACGGTAGACCTCAACCAGCCGTGGCGATGAAGTGCCACAGTCGCAGAAATCACCCTACAGAGAGAGTCCACGGTATCTAAGCTACAACAAATGGCAAGCTTAGCTGCGTCCTTACCCTCGGCCACAGCCTGGGACAGCACAGCCTGGACCGCTTTGGGACACTGGGGCAACACCTCAGCAACGGTAACCCACACCACGTGGGAACAGCGGCCCAATAGACACGCGGTGTTCACCGAACGCAGCCGCAGGCTGGCCGTTAGAGTCCATATCCAGCTGCGCTGTGGGAAAGACACTCTGGGACATCGAAGCTTGAATGACCAGGCTTTCGGGTGTAGGATGAGTGGTCAGAAAGGGAGGATCATCCGGCGCCGGGCGATGACACCTGGCGACGTTTTTATCCACCGGCACCCCAGTGGCCGGCAGCGACTAAGTGCCCAACAAGACATCAGTGAGGGCGTCATTGAACTGCAGCAGCGGCTCCGATGAAGTGGACGCCGACTGGAGCACTTCAGTGGGGAGATTAGTTTTCAGGGCCACCGTAGGGAGATCAAGATTAAGGACCTCAGCTGCCCAACGGAGAACCACCATATACGAGGCACCTTCCTCCATAGTGGATGGGGAGAGGCAAACCCCAGGTCAAAGGAGACGTTGAGGCCGCCGGCCTCCTCCAAGTTGTTTGCCTAATCCTTCTCGGAGTCGCACTGATGAGCAAGAGGGTCCTCAGACCTCTCCTAGTCGTCCTTGTGAGAAGGTGGCCTGATATGCAGTGCTCACTATTCTAGTGAACACTATGTATCAGTCCAGCAACCCTTATTGATGATTGGTTGTAAGTCAACCTTATAGACCAGCTATCCTAGTAGCGTGGATACGAGCAGTCTAAGGCTAAAGACTCGAGAGGGCGTGTTAAGCCAGCGGTTATACCACACATATACCCCTTGAACACCCAGTGAAAGGACACCACACAAGTGTTATGAAAATAAACAGTGTATTTATTAAAATCACAACAGCCCTGTACTCTTTATGAGGACAGGGTACTAAGCACAAAACAAAACTCTTACGAAAATACTTAAGTTAGCACAGTATATACAAATGCCCGAGGGGCACGGAAAAGCATATACTCTGAAAGTGGAATGCGAAATTACTAGCAGGTAAGTACAGTACTAATAGGCTTTGGAATCGCTAGGACTTGACTATAGAATCGTAGATTACTTCTAGGAGACCCAGGGGACTCGGGTGCAGAGTGTGCACTCTCACGCGTGATGCGGGACAAAGTCTATGGTAGCTAGATTTCACAGAGTTAGTGTTCTCGGGCGAACCCGACCTGGTAGGAGGAAAACGAAAGTGGATTCTGACCCTTGGATAGTGAGGCTATGCTGGGGCACCGAAATGCCGAAGTTACCTAGCCCAGGGGCTGCAGCTGCATAGGTCTCAAAAGACGTCGGGAATCCTCGTAGACGGACCAGGAGCCTGGAAGAAAGATGCTGGCAGGCGACCAGTGAAGAGAGTTCGAAGTGATCCAAGCCTGGATCTTGAAGATGGATGACACCTGAAAGCAGAGGGGACCAAGTTCGTGACTACTAGCCAGTAGTCAGGTGGCACCAGGAGGGCACCGGATGGTAGTCACCTCGACTAGGTGAGTGGGTGACGCTGTGCTCTGCAGATCTCACGGACCAGGAGGCGTTGTCGGCGACCAGGATGGAGGAGCGAGCTGTCCCACGATGGAAGAAGCTGTCGGCGTCGCTGGACTCAGGATTGGGCAACAAAGCCTTGGCAAATTCAAGCCCACGCAGTGGACTCAAAATGGCGTCTGGAGTGGACCAGGAGGGTCCGGGGTGCTTCTCTTGAAGAAGGAAGCAAGGGCCAGTCTGGAGCAACCAGACCAGCAGCAGTGATGTCGTCGGGCGTCGTTCAGGAGGCCACAAGCCAGCGGGCTAGTAGCCAAACAACGCGGTGAGCAGCAAAAAGCAGAAGGGCCCCACGCAGATCGTGGAGATGCTGGGAGGCTGAACTTCGGTGCTGGAGCTGCTCAGGGTCGGGGCTTCTCGGACCCCAAAGCACTCACCAGAGGGACACTCGGGGGGCTTGTTGTGAAGAAGTCGTGCAGTCTTGGCGATCGTCGGTCCCTCGAGGTCTCGTCGCACTCACGGTTCTCAGCTTGGCTGTAGAGGTGAGTAGAGGTCAGAGGTGCCAGGGAAGCCGGGTCTCGTCGAGCTGTGTCGTCGGATTCCTGAGGAAGGACTTGCAGCAGACCGCAGTGTTCTTGATGGTGCCTGCGGGTGCAGGGTGACTACTCCTTAGCCACAAGGGAGAATCTTGAAGAAGAAATCTTGATGTCCTTTCGCAGAAAGTCGTGTCTTGATTCCAAAGATGATCTAATTTGAACAGGGGGCCCGCTCCTATCTTTATACTAAGAAAAGGGGCTGACCCGGTGACTAGGTCCTGCCTATGGGTGGGACTAGGAGGGGGGTGGTTACACCCCTCTCCCATGCCGGACTTCCCCCAGGCCAGGGGCTGGTGTGCCCCTGGAACTGGTTCTGACCGGCCTATGCGTAGTGAGCACCGGGGTGCCACTCAGCAGTCACCTTCCTGTAAAGCCCTGCCTACCCAGGATACACAAAACCCTGTCTGGGACGGTGCTAGCACCGCCCTCGACAGGAAACCCTTTGTCCAGGCTCCCCTCGCTGGAAGGACTCCCAGCTGCAGGGGGTCAGACTCGTGTCTGTGGTGGCAGCATCCATTTTGTGGAGCTGAGGCTTCGTTTAACTTTAACCGGGGTTCACAGTTACATACATGTCGTGTCCCTCTAGAAGGGTGGAATGCTAACCCCGTCGCCAGAATTGGCGAGGGGTTAGTATTCCAATTCGTATGACACCTTACTCGACATGTTTTGATAAAGCAATACCAAAGATAGCATTTAACCGCGAGGATTATAATGCACTTAAGAGTATATGGTATGCGTTATCATGGAACAGCTATTAGGACTTGGTTCCGCAAGCTGCAGACAGGCTCAGCTCATGCCAGAGCGCCATCTCACACGATTCCAAGCACTCTGCCTTCAGGATTGTCAAGGCCTGCCATAGGAGTGACTGATAGGAATCTGTGTGTCCATTTTTAGGGTTAGATATAGGTATACTATATCTACAGCAAAGGGTGATTACACGACTTTGCCCCAGCTGTCATGCAGCCAGTTGTGTCAAATTTAGGAGGCCAGCCAGGGGTGGCATAATACATGCTTCAGCCCCTGGTAGGCCCTGGGTACACCTATGCCCTGAGTTACAGGGTCTGACAAGGTGGCCCAGTACCAATTGGTAAATGCACCTAGGGTACACGTTGTAATTTAGAGAGAGAACAGCCAGGCTGTGGGTCTGATTGGCAGGCCCACAGCTAGAGAAAGTCGTAAACCAGTGAAACAAAAGCAAAAAATCTGGGTGATCATAGGATTGCAGACCCTACTCTCCTACAGTCCTCAGCCTACGCCGTGTGCGGTGCAGACCGCGGAGGCAGGGCAGGGACCGGGGGAGAAACACACGCGGGTACGGCACCGGCCGGGGCCGAACCTGCGCCTTGTCCCAATTCGGATCCCAGGCGGGGACAAAACCATCCGGCAACCGGGGCAGAGGCAGAACCAACGGCATCCACTGCGGTGTCACAGGTGGAGCCGAGGGCGCGCTAGGGCCGAAGGTGCAGGATCCTGCGGCGCTGGTGGCGTCTGTAGGAAGGTGGACATCTGACCATGGTTACCCCCAACTTTTTGCCTAGTGTTTAGCTGGTTTTCGACTTAGTTGACCTGGGACCCTGCTATTCAGGACCCCAGGCCCTCTGCTCTCTCTGTTAAAATGGACTCCATGTACTCTAGGTACATACCAATTGTAACATGGATCACCTTGTGAGCCCCTGTACAGTGTACCCTAGGTACCCAGGGCATAGGTGCGTCCAAGGCCTACCAGGGGCTGCAGCACGTATTGTGCCACCCCTGGCCTGACTATTTGACACAACTGGCTGATCACTCAGCTGGGGCATGGTGGTGTAATCACCCTTTGCTTTAGATATAGTATCTCTATATCTAACACATACAAGGACACACAGTAACCTATCAGTCACTCCTATGGCAGGCCTTATCAATCCTGGAGGCAGAGTGCTTGGTTATGTGTGAGATGGTGCACTAGCATGAGCTAAGCCTGTCTGCAGCTTTCGGAACCATGTCCTTTAGCTGTTTCCTGATAGCGTCATACCATATACTCTTAAGTGCATTATGAACCTCGCGGTTAAATGCTAACTCTGTTTTGACATTATCAAAACATGTCGAGTAAGGTGTCATACGAATTGGAATTACTACCCCCTCGCCAATTCTGGCGACGGGGGAAGCATTCCACCCTTCTAGAGGGACACGACATGTACAGAACCTGAACCCCGGTTAAAATTAACCAGAGCCTCGGCATCACAAAATGGATGCTGCCACCACAGACACAAGTTGACCTCCTGCTGCTGGGAGTCCTTCCAGCGAGGGAGGCTCGGACAAAGGGTTTCCTGCCTTGGGAGGTACTAGCACCACCCCAGACAGGATTTTGTGTATCTGGTTAGGTAGGGCTGAATAGAATCAGACATGCCCGGGGCACACAAGGTGTCCCCGTGCATAGGCCAGTTCAAACCGGCGCTGGGGCACTCCAGCCCCAGCTCTGGCACGAAACTGGACAAAGGAAAGGGGGTGTAACCACCCCCCTTCCTGGTCCCACCCATAGGAGGGACCTAGTAGGTAGTCCAGCCCCTAGATTTGGCTTAAAAGTAGGAGCTGAGTCCCAAGACGGCAGATTACCCTGAAATTAGACTACATAAGAAGAAACTCTGGACCTTCGACGTTCTGCTGCTCAGAAGACAGAAGAATCTCCCTTGTGGCCAAGGAGTGGCCACCCTGTGAACACATTTGAAAAGAATTGGGCGTCCCCTCAACAAAGAACCCACACAAGTTGAGTATTTTACCCAAAAACTAACATGCCGTTTATTCCGGCGGGAAAGGTAAAGTTACAAGGTTCAAAATAATAATCTTTAAAAGCAGCCTTCAATTAGTGAGACAAGGTCTATGTATCAACTAAATTCTATTGTTGCAGTGACCAGGTTTTCAGCGAATTATGTATACAGAGGAGTATTTCTTAAACACATTTTAACCATAAATATTTTTACTTCAAATCTAAGCATTAGTTTTTACCAAAAATAAATCACATAGCAAACACAGTTAATAATGGTTCAAAGAGATATTGAAAAGATATTTACCACACAAAAGATTTCATTAAAACTCTGTTATGCATTTATTTTATATTCACAATACAATATACAAATTTTTAAAAAAACATCATTATACATTTCATAAAAAGATTTTTAAAAACAAGAATCACAAGTCGACGCGGCGTTTCGGTATCCCTGGGCCATTGAAGAAACCCATTTGTAGAAAGACGGTGGCTCCCCCTGGCAGTCTAATACAAAGCTTATTCAACCCAAATATCAGGTACTGAACAAACACACCTTTTTGTTGATCTTCAAGTTAAAATAAGGTCATAACAAAAGTGGGGTTCCAAATGTAATACCATCCTCATTTTTTCTTTATTCACCGCAACTAGTGGGATCAAAAATTGAGAATTTTTCCGGAGATTATCAAAATCCAATGACTACATGGTACAGAATTCGATAATACTGTGTCCAGTGGGCGCCTTGCCCTATCTAAATTTAAAGGTATGCCTAACCTATACAAATAATGGATTATGATATCATGTCCTGGGTTCATAAGTATTGTACCGTTAGGTCCAAGGGAAAGGTAAAGACTATTAGTTTTGTCAAAGTATAGAAATGTATAGTAACAGAGAGAAATGTGTTTTATGGATAAGGGCCATAAGGGAACATGATTTGTTGAGATGAAAAAAAATTTTTTTTTTATGAGAGAAGAACATAGTACAGTGACCATGAATTGTGTTTATACAGGGTATTATTTGAAGAGATGCCCAGACCATTGCAAAAAATGTAACTCTTTTTTTTTAAAATCTTTTTAAATTTGTCTAGAATCAGTCCTGAAGAAGGTTCAAATACAGGATACCGAAACGCCGCGTCGACTTGTGATTCTTGTTTTTAAAAATCTTTTTATGAAATGTATAATGATGTTTTTTTAAAAATTTGTATATTGTATTGTGAATATAAAATAAATGCATAACAGAGTTTTAATGAAATCTTTTGTGTGGTAAATATCTTTTCAATATCTCTTTGAACCATTATTAACTGTGTTTGCTATGTGATTTATTTTTGGTAAAAACTAATGCTTAGATTTGAAGTAAAAATATTTATGGTTAAAATGTGTTTAAGAAATACTCCTCTGTATACATAATTCGCTGAAAACCTGGTCACTGCTGTAGGAGAGTAGGGTCTGCAATCCTATGATCACCCAGATTTTTTGCTTTTGTTTCACTGGTTTACGACTTTCTCTGGCTGTGGGCCTGCTGAACAGCCCCACAGCCTGGCTGTTCTCTTTCTAAATTACGAGATGTACCCTAGGTGCATTTACCAATTGGTACTGGGCCACCTTGTCAGACCCCGTAACGCAGGGCATAGGTGTACCCAGGGCCGCCAGGGGCTGAAGCATGTATTATGCCACCCCTGGCTGGCCTCCTAAATTTGACACAACTGGCTGCACGACAGCTGGGGCGAAGCCGTGTAACCACCCTTCGCTTTAGGTATAGTAGCTCTATATCTAACCATACAATGGACACCCGAGATCCTATCAGTCACTCCTATGGCAGGCCTTAACAATCCTGAAGGCAGAGTGCGTGGGCTCGTGTGAACTAGGTTCAGGCCCGAGCCGAGCCCGGTTGCAGCTTGCGGAATCAAGACCCAATGGCTGTTCCATGATAACGCGTACCATATCGGTAACTCCGGTGTCGCGTTATCAAGGCATGTCGAGTAAGGTGTCATACGAATCGGGGTGCTGCCCTCTCACCAATTCTGGCGATGAGGTTAGCATCCCACCCTTCTAGAGGGACACGACATGTACGTAACTGTGAACCCCGGTTAAAGTTAACTGAAGCCTCAGCTCCACAAAATGGATGCTGCCACCACAGACACGAGTCTGACCTCCTGCTGCTGGGAGTTCTTCCAGCGAGGAGCACTTGAACAAAGGGTTTCCTGTCGAGGGCGCGGTTCGCACCGTCCCAGACAGGGTTTGTGTATTCTGGGTAGGTAGGGCTTTGGCGAGAAGGTGACTGCGAAGTGGCACCCCGGTGCTCACTACGCATCTGCCGGTTAGAACCAGTTCCAGGGGCGACAGCCCTGGCCTGGGGAAAGTCCGGCAGGGGAGAGGGGCGTAACTACCCCCCTTCCTGGTCCCACCCTTAGGGCAGGACCTAGTCATGTACCCACCCCTTTCTTTAGAATAAAGACCGGAGCGGGGACCCTTCCAAATTAGATCATCTTTGATTCAAGAACTACTTTCTACGAAAGGACATTCAAGACTCTTCTCAAGATTTCTCCCTTGTGACTAAGGAGTAGTCACCCTGCATCAGCGGGCACCAACTAAGAACTCTGCGGTTTGCTGTAAGTCCTTCCTCAAGGAATCCGACGGCCCAGCTCGACGAGAACCGGCTTCCCTGGCACCTCTGACCTCTACCCACGTCATCAGCTCAGCTGTGATCTGTGGGTGCGACGAGACCTCGAGGGACCGGCCATCATCAGAACCTGCACGCTCTTAAAAACCAGCACGACCATCGAGGTAACTCTCTGGTGAGTGCTCTGGGGTCCGAGAAGCCCCGACCCTGAGCCGCTCCAGCACCGAAGCGCAGTCTCCCAGCATCTCCACGATCTGCGTGGGGCCCTTCTGCTCGCTGCTCAGCACGTTGTCTGGTCACTAGCCGCTGGCTTGTGTCCTTCTGTGGCGACATCCGAGAATCCGTACTGCTGGTCTGGTTGCTCCAGACTGGCCCTTGCTTCCATCTCTGCGAGAAGCACCCCGGACCCTCCTGGTCCACTCAAGACGCCCTCTTAGGCCCACCACGTGGCCCTGAGAACTGCCAAGGCTTGTTGCCCCATCCTGGGCCCAGCGACGGCGACAGCATCATCCTTCGTGGGACAGCTCGCACCTCCACCGTGGTCGCCGACAACGCCTCCTGGTCCGTGAGACTGCAGAGCCTAGCGTCGCCCACTCACCTGGTCGAGGTGACGGCCAACCGGTGCCTTCCTGGTACCCTCTGACTACTGGCTAGTAGTACGAACTTGGTCCCCTCTGCTTTCAGGTTTCTTCAATCTCCGATCCAGGCTTGGATCTCTACGAACTATTCAGCACTGGTCGCCGGCCAGCAACTCCTCTTCTTCCGGCTCCTGGCTCGTCAGCGAAGACCCCGACGCCTGTAAGACTTGTGCAGCCGCAGCCCTCGTGGCTAGGTAACTCGGCATTTCGGTGCCTGCATAGCCTCCTTACTCTAGGGTCCCGAGTCCCTCGCTTCCGACTTGCCTTATCGGGTCCGCCCGAGACCTTAATCTTTCCGTGTCCTCGGACACTTGTTTTAATTGTGCACTTGAAGTATTTGCTAAAGAGATTTGGTTTGTGCTTAGTACCCTGTCCTCATAAAGAGTACAGGGCTGTTGTGATTCTTAATAAATATACTGTTTATTTTCATAACACTTGTGTGGTGTCCTTTCACTGGGTGTTCAAGGGGTACATGTGTGGTAAACAGCTGGCTTAACACGCCCTCTCGAGTCTTTAGCCTTAGACTGCTCGTATCCACGCTACTAGGATAGCTGGTCTATAGGTTGACTTACAACCAAACACCATAAGGGTCGTTGGAACGATACATAGCGGTCGCTAGAATAGCGAACGTTGCATATCGGGCCAACTTCTCACATTGGTGGCAGCGGTGGGATTTGAGCTTGCTGTTGTTTTACCACACGTATCCTAAGAATATCTTGTTGAAAGATCGCACAAGGTACTGTTAGTACATATAACCAAAAGCTTAGAATACTCTGAGTTCTACTGAACCAGCTGTTGTAGCTCCTCAAGGCTTAGCACACCTTGGCTACAACTCT
The DNA here is from genome assembly GCF_964263255.1 of Lissotriton vulgaris. Classification (NCBI taxonomy): domain Eukaryota; kingdom Metazoa; phylum Chordata; class Amphibia; order Caudata; family Salamandridae; genus Lissotriton; species Lissotriton vulgaris. Next base: position 609,999,108 of record NC_141700.1, read on the forward strand.
TAGCAAGGGTACAGTAGGTAAACACGTAGTGTAGGTAGGTGCATCACTTACACCACACTAGAACCAGTATGTCGGACAAAGGAGGAAACTCTGGGTCTCCCCTTGTGTCAGTTGACCCTCCACAGGTCATCCCTTCAGGATATACTGTGCTGAGCTTCAAGGAGTTAAGACGACTGTGTCACTCCAGGAAGATTCAGCAGGGGTCTAACCCCACAACGTCCTTTCTGATTGGTCTCTTGGAGACTTATGATGCCAGGAGAGCTGAGAAACTTCGTAGCTCTTCTAATCCAGAAGGAGACATGCCTCCCCTCGAGGGAACCCGAGACGATCCTGACCTCATTCACCTCGCAACTGAGAACGAGGATGTGGAGGAGGATGAGGATGAGGATCTCTCTGGGGATGAGGCAGATAAGGGACAGGTAGAAGTCGTCAGACTAAGCAGGTCCAACTTAAGCAAACATGATAGCGGTACTGGGGGACCCCTGGGGCCACTATCAGGTCAGCTTAACATTGGGAATGGACGAGCCCGATCTCTGTCAAGAGGCTCTGGCGGATCCCTTCGAACCAATGGCTCTCACAACTCTTCTCAAAGAGGGATGACATCCCCTCAGAGGAGAGTGTACGAAGCTAAGGAAAGGGCAGCCAATCTGAGGATCGAAAGGGAAGAACTTGCCCTGGCCAAAGAAAGGCTTGCCTTTGCTAGAGAGCAACAGTTAAGTGGGGCAGTCCCCACTGGTGGCAGCAATGTACCTAGTAATAGGGAAAAGAGTTTCGATACGAAACACCTTGGTAAGATAGTGCCCCCCTTTAAACAAGGGGACGACATCCACAAATGGATTACTGCGTTGGAGAGGGCCTGCACTGTGCAGGGTGTTCCCCAGAGTCAGTGGGCAGCTATCTTGTGGCTCTCCTTTGAAGGAAAAGGAAGAGACAAGCTCCTCACCACAAGGGTGGAGGATGCTAACAATTACCAAATCTTGAAAAATACACTCGTTGAAGGGTTCGGCCTAACCACTGAGCAGTACAGGGTGCTGTTCAGGGATACCCAGAAAACGCAGTCTCAAGATTGGTCTGATTTCGTCGATTGTGCCACTAAGGCTTTTGAGGGCTGGTTGCTGGGCAGTAAGGTTACTGATTATCAAGGATTGTATAATTTGATGATGAGAGAACAAATTTTAAACAATTGTCAGAACCAGTTGTTGCATCAGCATCTTGTCGACTCGGATCTGACCTCTCCCCAAGAATTGGGAAAGAAGGCAGACAGATGGGTTCGTACAAGAGTTAAGCAGAACCAGGGCCAGAATCAAGGTGGTCAGAAGAAAGCAGACCAGAAGGGTAAAGATTCTAAAGGGGAACAAAATGACCAGAAGTCTTCGACAGGTCCCCAACAACCCAAAGAGGGTGGGGGTCAGGCTCCCCAAAAGAAGAAAGAAGGCCAATCCAAAAGATGGTGCCAGTACTGTAAAAGTAAGTCTCACTGGTTTAGTGAGTGCACCAAGAAAGGAGGAGGGCAGACTCCTGCCACTGCAGCCCCTAAGGCACCTGTGCCCCCTAGTACAGTCAGCAGTGGTAGTGCGCCTCCCAAGGGTTTAGTAGGGTTAACCCTGGGTTCTGAGGGGCGTGACAACTTAGTTGGCACACTCACTCAGGCTGTCCTTGTCAGTACAGGGGACGCAGACGTATCCCCTGACGTAAGCCCCAATACTTTGGGCAAATACCGACAGACGCCTTTCATAAATGGAAAGATGGCTCAGGCCTATAGGGACACTTGTGCCAGCGTCACCATGGTGACGCCTAACTTTGTGGACCCTGGACAGATCATGCCAGGTACAGAATTCCTGGTGACCAATGCAAGCAATGTCACTACCAATCACAGTATGGCAATTGTAGCTTTCTCCTGGGGAGGGGTAACTGGCCAAAAGAAGGTTGTAGTTAGTCCAGACCTCCCAGTGGATTGTTTGTTGGGCAATGATTTGGAGTCGTCACAATGGTCAGAAGTGGAGCACCGGACTCACATGGAAATGTTAGGTTTGCCAGCACATGTGTTCGCTGTGACTAGGTCACAGGTCAGGAAATGCCCCACTGAACAGGTGCTGGATCCTGGAACAACGGACCAGACACCTCCCAAGAAAAAGAGCAGTAGGGTTAAGGCTGCGCCTTCCCCCTTGCCCCAGGTCGAGGATCAAGTCTCAGAGGAGGCTGACCTACAGGAATTGAGGGAAACTGAGCCAAGGGAATTCGAACTTGATCAAGTTGAATTCTTGGGTTCAGGGGGACCCTCAAGGGAAGACCTGGGGAAGGACCAGTTAGACTGCCCTTCTCTTGAACCCCTCAGACAGCAGGCTGCTGCTGAGGCTGCTGGGAACGCCACAGGTACCCACAAGGTATACTGGGAAGATGGACTCCTGTACACTGAGTCAAGAGACCCCAAGCCTGGCATGACCAGGAGGCTGGTTGTACCCTTGTCTCAGCGTGGTTTCCTACTTACCTTGGCCCACGAGATTCCCTTAGCAGGTCACTTAGGCCAGACGAAAACGTGGGACAGGCTTGTCTCACACTTTCACTGGCCTCACATGAACGAGGATACCAAGGAGTTTTGCCGCTCCTGTGTCACTTGCCAAGCCAGTGGTAAGTCAGGTGGCACGACAAAGGCCCCCCTTATACCAATGCCTGTGGTGGGGGTGCCCTTTGAACGGGTGGGGATCGACATCGTCGGTCCCATGGAACCACCTACAGCCTCAGGGCACAAGTTTATACTGGTGGTAGTGGATCATGCCACCAGGTATCCTGAAGCTATTCCCCTTAGGACCACTACAGCACCTGTTGTGGCAAGAGCCCTAGTTGGAGTGTTCTCCAGAGTGGGCTTCCCTAAGGAGGTCGTCTCCGACAGAGGTGCAAACTTCATGTCGAGCTACTTAACTGCTATGTGGAAGGAATGTGGTGTTAACTACAAGTTCACTACACCCTATCATCCACAATGCAATGGGCTTGTTGAGAGATTCAACAGGACCCTAAAAGGGATGATTCATGGACTACCGGAAAAGCTTCGGCGTAGATGGGACGTCCTGATCCCCTGCCTCTTGTTCGCCTACAGAGAAGTCCCACAGAAGGGGGTTGGCTACAGCCCTTTTGAACTTCTGTACGGGCATCCTGTAAGGGGACCCCTGTGTTTGGTGAAGGAAGGATGGGAGAGACCTCTCAAAAAGCCTGCAGCCAACATAGTGGACTATGTGCTTGGCCTCCGCTCGTGGATGGCTGAGTACATGGAAAAGGCATCTGAAAACCTTAAGGCCAGCCAAGAACTCCAAAAAGCTTGGCATGACCAAAAGGCTGTCTTGACTGTTTACCAGCCCGGACAGAAGGTGTGGGTGTTGGAGTCAGTGGCCCCAGCAGCACTCAAGGACAAATGGTCCGGGCCCTACACCATCCTGGAGAAAAAGGGAGAGGTCACCTACCTGGTCGACCTGGGAACTCCCCGGAGCCCCCACAGGGTGCTTCATGTCAACAGGCTAAAAGCATATGTCGACAGGAAGGACATGAGTTTGCTCATGGCCCTAGATGAGGGACAGGAAGAGGAGAGCGACCCTCTCCCCGACCTGCTCACTCAGAATCCTGACGATGGCTCGGTAGACGGTGTTGTCTTTTGTGGCAGCCTCTCCGAACATCAACAGAGCGACTGTAAACAGGTTCTTCAGTCGTTCAGGCATATGTTTTCTCTAACACCCAGTCAGACCGATTGGTGCACCCATGAGGTTGACACTGGTGACAGCTTGCCAGTCAAGAGTAAAATCTACAGGCAGCCTGATCACGTTAGAGACTGCATCAAAAGTGAAGTGCAGAAAATGTTGGAGTTGGGAGTCATTGAACCCTCGGATAGCCCTTGGGCTAGTCCCGTAGTTCTAGTGCCGAAACCTCACACCCAGGGTGGTAAGAGAGAGAGGAGGTTTTGCGTAGACTACAGGGGTCTCAATGCAGTCACTAAGACTGACGCCCACCCAATACCAAGGGCAGACGAGCTTATCGATAGATTGGCTTCGGCCAACTACCTAAGTACGTTTGACCTGACAGCTGGGTATTGGCAAATCAGGTTAGCTGAGGACGCCAAGCCTAAAACCGCATTTTCAACCCCTGGTGGGCATTACCAGTTCGTGGTGATGCCCTTTGGTCTGAAAAATGCACCTGCCACCTTCCAACGGTTGGTGAATCAAGTCCTTACCGGGCTGGATGACTTCTGTGCGGCGTATCTTGACGATATTGCTGTCTTTAGCTCCACCTGGGAGGATCACCTGGTCCACCTGCGGAAGACGTTAGAGGCACTGCAAGCAGCAGGTCTCACTATCAAGGCCACCAAGTGCCAGATAGGGCAGACACAGGTTGTATACCTGGGCCACCTTGTAGGTGGAGGTCAGGTTCAGCCACTGGAGAGCAAGATACAGTCAATCAGGGACTGGGCTCCTCCAACCACCCAGACTCAGGTTCGAGCTTTCTTGGGCCTGACTGGTTACTATAGGAAGTTTGTCAGGAACTATGGTTCAATTGTGACACCATTAAACGAACTGACAAGTAAGAAAATGCCAAAAAAGGTTCAGTGGACAGCGAGCTGTCAAAAAGCATTCGATGACCTAAAGCAGGCCATGTGCCCGGCGCCTATCCTCAAGAGTCCGGACTACTCCAAACCATTCATTGTCCAAACAGATGCTTCTGAGTTGGGTGTGGGAGCTGTTCTTTCTCAACTGAATTTTGATGGTCAAGACCAGCCCATTGCTTTTATAAGCAGAAGGCTGACCCCTAGAGAGAAGAATTGGTCAGCTATTGAGAGGGAGGCCTTTGCTGTGGTTTGGGCCCTGAAGAAGCTGAGGCCATACTTGTTTGGTACTCACTTCAAGATTCAGACCGACCAAAAGCCCCTCTTGTGGCTAAATCAGACGAAGGGTGAAAACCCCAAACTGCTTAGGTGGTCCATTTCCCTACAGGGGATGGACTTTACAGTGGAACATAGACCTGGTACTGATCATGGCAATGCCGATGGGCTCTCCAGATATTTCCACTTAGAACAAGAAGACTCACCTGGTCAAGGTTAGCTTATTGTTCCGACGTTTGGGGGGGGGTCATGTAGGAGAGTAGGGTCTGCAATCCTATGATCACCCAGATTTTTTGCTTTTGTTTCACTGGTTTACGACTTTCTCTGGCTGTGGGCCTGCTGAACAGCCCCACAGCCTGGCTGTTCTCTTTCTAAATTACGAGATGTACCCTAGGTGCATTTACCAATTGGTACTGGGCCACCTTGTCAGACCCCGTAACGCAGGGCATAGGTGTACCCAGGGCCGCCAGGGGCTGAAGCATGTATTATGCCACCCCTGGCTGGCCTCCTAAATTTGACACAACTGGCTGCACGACAGCTGGGGCGAAGCCGTGTAACCACCCTTCGCTTTAGGTATAGTAGCTCTATATCTAACCATACAATGGACACCCGAGTTCCTATCAGTCACTCCTATGGCAGGCCTTAACAATCCTGAAGGCAGAGTGCGTGGGCTCGTGTGAACTAGGTTCAGGCCCGAGCCGAGCCCGGTTGCAGCTTGCGGAATCAAGACCCAATGGCTGTTCCATGATAACACGTACCATATCGGTAACTCCGGTGTCGCGTTATCAAGGCATGTCGAGTAAGGTGTCATACGAATCGGGGTGCTGCCCTCTCACCAATTCTGGCGATGAGGTTAGCATCCCACCCTTCTAGAGGGACACGACATGTACGTAACTGTGAACCCCGGTTAAAGTTAACTGAAGCCTCAGCTCCACAAAATGGATGCTGCCACCACAGACACGAGTCTGACCTCCTGCTGCTGGGAGTCCTTCCAGCGAGGAGCACTTGGACAAAGGGTTTCCTGTCGAGGGCGCTGTTCGCACCGTCCCAGACAGGGTTTGTGTATTCTGGGTAGGTAGGGCTTTGGCGAGAAGGTGACTGCGAAGTGGCACCCCGGTGCTCACTACGCATCTGCCGGTTAGAACCAGTTCCAGGGGCGACAGCCCTGGCCTGGGGAAAGTCCGGCAGGGGAGAGGGGCGTAACTACCCCCCTTCCTGGTCCCACCCTTAGGGCAGGACCTAGTCATGTACCCACCCCTTTCTTTAGAATAAAGACCGGAGCGGGGACCCTTCCAAATTAGATCATCTTTGATTCAAGAACTACTTTCTACGAAAGGACATTCAAGACTCTTCTCAAGATTTCTCCCTTGTGACTAAGGAGTAGTCACCCTGCATCAGCGGGCACCAACTAAGAACTCTGCGGTTTGCTGTAAGTCCTTCCTCAAGGAATCCGACGGCCCAGCTCGACGAGAACCGGCTTCCCTGGCACCTCTGACCTCTACCCACGTCATCAGCTCAGCTGTGATCTGTGGGTGCGACGAGACCTCGAGGGACCGGCCATCATCAGAACCTGCACGCTCTTAAAAACCAGCACGACCATCGAGGTAACTCTCTGGTGAGTGCTCTGGGGTCCGAGAAGCCCCGACCCTGAGCCGCTCCAGCACCGAAGCGCAGTCTCCCAGCATCTCCACGATCTGCGTGGGGCCCTTCTGCTCGCTGCTCAGCACGTTGTCTGGTCACTAGCCGCTGGCTTGTGTCCTTCTGTGGCGACATCCGAGAATCCGTACTGCTGGTCTGGTTGCTCCAGACTGGCCCTTGCTTCCATCTCTGCGAGAAGCACCCCGGACCCTCCTGGTCCACTCAAGACGCCCTCTTAGGCCCACCACGTGGCCCTGAGAACTGCCAAGGCTTGTTGCCCCATCCTGGGCCCAGCGACGCCGACAGCATCATCCTTCGTGGGACAGCTCGCACCTCCACCGTGGTCGCCGACAACGCCTCCTGGTCCGTGAGACTGCAGAGCCTAGCGTCGCCCACTCACCTGGTCGAGGTGACGGCCAACCGGTGCCTTCCTGGTACCCTCTGACTACTGGCTAGTAGTACGAACTTGGTCCCCTCTGCTTTCAGGTTTCTTCAATCTCCGATCCAGGCTTGGATCTCTACGAACTATTCAGCACTGGTCGCCGGCCAGCAACTCCTCTTCTTCCGGCTCCTGGCTCGTCAGCGAAGACCCCGACGCCTGTAAGACTTGTGCAGCCGCAGCCCTCGTGGCTAGGTAACTCGGCATTTCGGTGCCTGCATAGCCTCCTTACTCTAGGGTCCCGAGTCCCTCGCTTCCGACTTGCCTTATCGGGTCCGCCCGAGACCTTAATCTTTCCGTGTCCTCGGACACTTGTTTTAATTGTGCACTTGAAGTATTTGCTAAAGAGATTTGGTTTGTGCTTAGTACCCTGTCCTCATAAAGAGTACAGGGCTGTTGTGATTCTTAATAAATATACTGTTTATTTTCATAACACTTGTGTGGTGTCCTTTCACTGGGTGTTCAAGGGGTACATGTGTGGTAAACAGCTGGCTTAACACGCCCTCTCGAGTCTTTAGCCTTAGACTGCTCGTATCCACGCTACTAGGATAGCTGGTCTATAGGTTGACTTACAACCAAACACCATAAGGGTCGTTGGAACGATACATAGCGGTCGCTAGAATAGCGAACGTTGCATATCGGGCCAACTTCTCACAACTGCAACAATAGAATTTAGTTGATACATAGACCTTGTCTCACTAATTGAAGGCTGCTTTTAAAGATTATTATTTTGAACCTTGTAACTTTACCTTTCCCGCCGGAATAAACGGCATGTTAGTTTTTGGGTAAAATACTCAACTTGTGTGGGTTCTTTGTTGAGGGGACGCCCAATTCTTTTCAAGAGTTACTATTCCCCCCAGTCCCCAATCAGCTGTTGTGGGGTCCTCCTTCTTATCTTATAACACCCTGTGAACACAGGCACCATGCAGCAATCAACGACTGCTTTGCCGCCGCCTCCCGCCAGAGCCGGAGCCCAGAGGCTGACAAGAACCAGACTCCCAGACATCTAACAGCCCGATCCACAGTCCCTGCTAAGCTGCGACGATTGGAGGCGACCTGAGATGTGGGACCGGATCTCTTGGAAAGTCCGCGAGAAGCTGACTGCGCTGCACCTGAAGCATCCTCATCGCTGTGCTTGGGGTCTTGAGAAACCCCACCACCGAGCGACATTTGCACCAAGGACCAGTCCTTCAATTCTCACGAGATCTGCGTGGGGCCCTTCTGCTTTGTTCCACTCGACGCGCCTATCCGGTTACTAGTCCGTTGGCTAGTAGCCATTTTTGGCGACCAAACAACAACTTTCCAACGCTGGTCTGGTTGCTCCTGACTGGCCCTTGCTGCTCCCAAAAGCAGCAACCACTCTGACCTTGCTGGTTAGAGTGAGAAGCCGTCTCTGTTTCCTGCGTGGCTTGGATTAGCCAAGGCCTGTTGAACAAGTTACTTACCTTCGGTAACGATATATCTGTAAGAAACAGTAGTTAGTATTAGATTCCTTACCTTAGAATATCCCCAGGCGTCAGACTGGATCCGGAAATTTTTGCGTAGCAATACCCCTGCGCATCGTTAGGCGTCGTCTCTGGCTCCGCGTCCGTCGTCTGCGTCGTCTACGCCGGAATGATGTCGTCTGAGTACTTAGACGCCACCCATGCGCGCTGACGTCAGTTCTTAGACACAGCTTTTCCGCGCCAGATACGCAGAGCCATGCTAGAACCAACACTGGTGCCATGAAACTAGGGCCCTGAAAGGGGATAACCTTAACCCTAGGTATCAGTTTGCAGAACGGGGAGGATGGGTGGGGCGGTAAGGAATCTAATACTAACTACTGTTTCTTACAGATATATTGTTACCGAAGGTAAGTCCCTTAGAATAGATACCCAAGCAATACCAACCCCGGTGGTGGGTCTGCGAACCAATACTTACACCAGAAAGTCCTGGAGGACGGAACGGCCGAAGAAGCCATCCCTCCGGACTTGACTGTCCAGGTCGTAGTGCCTCGCAAAGGTGTGCAGCGAGGCCCACGTAGCCGCCTGGCAAATGTCCTGCAGGGGGACTCCCCGACCCAGGGCAGTAGTAGCCGCCGTGGCCCGAGTGGAATGGGCCCTCAGCCCAACTGGAGGCTCCTTTCTAGCCAAGGAGTAGCACGCCTTGATGCATAAGACGACCCACCGAGAGATGGTCCGCTTATGCACCGCCCGACCCTTCTTCGCACCCACGTAACCAACAAAGAGTTGGTCATCCACCCGGAACTGGCGTGTGCGATCCATATAGAATGAAAGCGCACGTTTTGGGTCCTGAGGATTGAGCCGCTCTTCATCCTTTGAGGGATGCGGAGGCTGAAAGAAGGAGGGCAAGGTAATGGGCTGCCCGATGTGAAAAGCAGAGACTACCTTGGGCAGGAAAGAGGGTCTTGTACGCAACACCACTTTGTCCGGATGTACGGACAGGAAAGGATGTTTGCAAGATAGAGCCTGGAGCTCACTCACTCTCCTGGCAGAGGTGATGGCAACCAGAAAAGTTGTCTTCAAAGTGAGAAGACGGAGAGGACAAGAATGAAGGGGCTCAAAGGAAGCGCACATCAGGAAAGTAAGAACCAGGTTCAAGTCCCACTGAGGCATCACAAAGGGAACAGGTGGAAACATGTGTGTGATGCCCTTCAGAAAACGAGTTACTATAGGGGACTTGAATAAAGAAGGTTGATCAGGCAGCCTTAGAAAGGCCGAAAGGGCAGAAAGGTAGCCCTTGATAGTGCCCAGAGCAGAGCCCTGCTGGGCAAGAGAAAGAAGGAAGAGAAGAACCTCAGAAAGAGGGGCAGAAGGAGGATCCACAGCCTTTGGTGTGCACCATGCCACAAATCTGTTCCACAGGCAGGCGTATACCGACTTTGTGGAGGGACGCCTCCCTGCCAGGAAAACATTACAGACCTCAGGAGGCAAGTCAAATGGCCTCAACTGTCGCTGCTCAATCTCCAAGCATGGAGGTGGAGACTGGACAGGTTCGGGTGGAGGACCGTCCCCTGCTGCTGCGACAGAAGGTCCTCCTGAAGAGGCAGACGGATCGGGGGACCGACTGACATATTGAGTAGCTCGGGATACCAGTACCTTCGAGCCCAGTCCGGAGCCGCAAGGATTACTTGGGCCCGTCACGCTCGATTTTCTTCAGCACTCTGGGCAGAAGTGGTATAGGCGGAAAGGCGTATAACAGACCGCAACTCCACTTGCGACCAAATGCGTCGCCGAGCGAGTGCCGCCTTGGAAATTCCAACGCGCAGAACTGATGACATTGCGCGTTCTCTTCAGTGGCGAATAGATCTAACCAAGGCTCTCCCAATTGCAGAAAGATGCCTTGCGCCACGTCCGAGTTCAGACGCCATTCGTGACCCATCGAGCACCGTCGGCTGAGTTCGTCCGCCCTGGCGTTCAGAGAACCTGCCAGGTGATGAACCACCAGGGTCAAGCCCTGATGTTCCAGCCACTGCCAGAGGCGCAGAGCCTCTTGACAGAGGGCCCAGGACCCTACACCGCGTTGTTTGTTGCAGTACCACATGGCGGTGGTGTTGGCCGTGAACACCTGCACTGCACTCCCGCGGACAGAGGGGAGGAATGCCTTCAGTGCCAGACGAATCGCCCGCAGCTCCAGAAGGTTGATATGGAGCCAGGTCTCCGCCAGAGACCAGAGGCCTCTGATCTCCGCCTCTCCCAAGTGGCCCCCCCAGCCCTGGAGGGATGCGTCCGTCACAACCACGTGCTCCGGTTGGGGAAGGGAGAGGGATCTGCCGTTGACCCAATCGCGGTCCGTGAGCCACCACTGCAGTTGACTCGCAGTGTCCTCCGAGATCAGGACATGGTCGGACAGGTTGCCCTGATGCTGGGCCCACTGAAACTTCAGGTCCCACTGCAGAGCCCGCATCCGCCACCGGGCGTGATGCACCAGAAGGATGCAGGAAGCCATCAGTCCCAGAGGCCGCAGCGTCAACCTGACCGAAACCCGGTGTGAGAAGTTGGCCTGATATATAGTGCTCACTATTCTAGTGATCACTGTGTATCATTCCAAACGACCCTTATTGATGATTGGTTGTAAGTCAACCTTATAGACCAGCTATCCTAGTAGCATGAACAAGAGCAGTCTTTAGGCTAAACTCTAGAGGGCGTGTTAAGCCAGCTGTTTTACCATCACATATACCCCTTGAACACCAAGTGAAAGGACACCACACAAGTTGTTATAAAAATAAAGGATATTTATTAATAACAAGTCTACCCTGAACTCTTTATGAGTCAGGGAGCTAAGCACAATACAAAACTCTTAAGAAAATACTGTAAGTTGCACAATTAACACAAATGCCCGAGGGGCACGAAAAACCATATACTCTAAAAGTGGAATGCAAAATACTAGCAGGTAAGTAACACGATCCCGAGGCTTCAGGACCGCTAGGACTACTTTACTGGACCCTAAGGTTAGGAGCAGGAGGCCTAGGGAACTCGGGTGCAGAGTGTGAACTCTTACGCGGGATGCGGGACAAAGTCTATGGATGCTAGTAATTCTAAAGTTACTGTTTCCGGACGAATCCGACTAGGTAGACTAAAAACGAAAAAGGATCTGGACACTTGGATAGTGAACCTGCGTTGGAGCACCGAAATGCTCGGGTTACCTAGCCCAGGGGCTGCGGCTGAATAGGGTTCAAATGACGTCGGGAATCCTCGTTGTAGTCTATGGAGCCTGAAAGAAGAAGTTGCTGGCAGGCGACCAGTGAAGATGTTCAGTGTGATCCAAGGCTGGATCGGTGATGGAGACGGCCTGAAAGCAGAGGGGACTCAGTTCTCAATCACTAGCCAGTGATTGTGTGGGCACCAGGATGGCACCGGATGAAGTCACCGCAATCAGGTGAGTGGGCGACGCTGGACTCTGAAGCCACACGGGTCAGGAGGCGTTGTCGGCGACCAGGCTGGAGGTGCGAGCTGTCCCACGAGGGTTTCTGCTGTCGGCGATGCTAGATCCAGGATTGGAGCAACAAACCTTGGCAAAGGCAAGCCCACGCGGTGGAGTCAAAATGGCGTCTGGAGTGGGCCAGGAGGGTCCAGGGCACTTCTTGTTGGACAAGGAGCAAGGGCCAGTCTAGGAGACCTAGACCAGCGGTAAAAACGTTGTGGTACGTCGTCAGGAGGGCCACTAGCCAGCGGGCAAGTGACCGGACAACGTGGCAAGCAGCAAAGAAGCAGAAGGGCCCCACGCAGATCTCGTGGATGCTGGGGGGCTGGACTTCGGTGCTGGAGCTGCTCAGGGTTAGGGCTTCTCAAACCCCAAAGCACTCACTCGAGGATCCCTCAGCGGTCGTGCTGGTTAAGCGTCGTGCAGGTTTTGAAGATGGCCGGTCCCTCAGGTCTCGTCACACCCACGAATCTCAGCTGGGCTGATGATGCAGGTAGAGGTCAGAGATGGCAGGGAATCCGGGTCTCGTCGAGCTGGTCAGTCTTGATCTGGAGGATGGACGTGTAGCAAACCGCAACCGCTTAGGTGGTGCCTGCTGGTGCAGGGTGGCTACTCCTTAGCCACAAGGGAGAGTCTTCAGAGAATGTCAAGAGTTCCTTTCGTGGAAAGTAGTTCAAGATTCAAGATTATCTAATTTGGGAAGGGGGCCCGCTCCTACCTTTATTCTAAGAAAAGGGGCTGGCACGTGACTAGGTCCTGCCCATGGGTGGGACCAGGAGGGGGGTGGTTACACCCCTCTCCTTTGTCCAGTCTCTCCCCAGCTCAGGGGCTGGGGTGCCCCTGGAACTGGTTTGAGCCGGCATATGCACAGTGAGCACCGGGGTGCCACTTGCAGTCACCTTCCTCTCAGCCCTGCCTACCTGGGATATACAAAATCCTGTCTGGGATGGTGCTGGCACCGCCCCTGACAGGAAACCCTTTGTCCGTGCCCTCCTCGCTGGAAGGACTCCCAGCAGCAGGAGGTCAGACTTGTGTCTGTGGTGGCAGCATCCATTTTGTGATGCTGAGGCTCGAGTTAACTTTAACCGGGGTTCACAGTTACATACATGTCGTGTCCCTCTAGAAGGGTGGAATGCTAACCCCGTCGCCAGAATTGGCGAGGGTTTAGTATTCCAATTCGTATGACACCTTACTCGACATGTTTTGATAAAGCGATACCAAAGTTAGCAAATAACCATCTGAAAGAGACACGTTAGTGATAGATTCCTTACCTTAGAATATCCCCAGGCGTCAGACTGGATCCGGAAACTTTTGCGTAGCAATACCCCTGCGCGCTGGTAGGCGTCGTCTGCGGCTCCGCGTCCGTCGTCGGCGTCGTGAGCGCCGGGATGACGTCGTCGGAGTACTTAGACGGCGCCCATGCGCGCTGACGTCAGTTCTTCTTTTTTCCGCGCCAGCTAGCGCAGATCCGGAAGAAGCTCTACCCCCAGTCACTTTTTGACTGAAAAGTTTTTTGATCCTTTTTGATCTTCTCTTAGTCGACTGTCTCGACTATCGGTGCCAGGGATGCCCGGGTTCAAGCCTTGTTCGAAGTGCGGCCGACTCATGTCGGTCACGGACCCCCATCGCCGGTGCCTGAAGTGCTTAGGCCTCGACCACGACGATCGAACCTGCGTCGACTGCCGGGCCCTGACGTCGAAGGCTAGGCGGGAGCGGTCCCGCAAGCGTCTCGAGCTGAGGCACTCGGCCCCGCGCCGCTCCAGGTCCCGGTCCCACGGGAGGTCGAGGGACAGGTCGCGAGGTCGGAGTCATCGACGTTCCGGAAGTGGACACCGATCGTCTGGTTCCAAGTCCTCAGGTAAGAGGCATGAGAGGTCGGAGCGACACCATCGGTCCTCCGACCCGCCCCGACGCTCGCTCGATGCGGCCGGGGACTCGGGCGACACCGCCCACGCGGCTCCGCGGGAGTCGCAAGCGTCGCCGCCTGCAGCACACCTTCGGGTCCCTGGGCACGGCGCGTCGCAGGAGGAGGTCGAGAGGTACCTCATGGCCATGAGGGCCCTCCCTCCTCAGTCGGTTCCCGTGGCGCCTTCGGGCCGATCGGCTCCGTCTGGAGGTCCTTCCGGGTCGGGCGCTTCGGCCCCGACGACGTCGGGTGCTTCGGGCCCGGCGCCGCTGGCGACTTCGGTCCCGGCGCCGCGCGACCTCGCTGGATCCGGCTCCGGATCCGGATCCGGGACCTCGCCGGTCGACCTTACGACCTCACCGGCGCCGTCCCTTCAGGTGTCGTCCCCGGCGGCCGATGTGGTTGCCGACCCCAATGTTTCCTACGGTCCTACTCAGGAGTCGGAGGGGCGCCGCTGGGCGCCGATTCCGTCGGCCTTTGGAGACTTCTATCTCCACGAGGAGGCCCTGGCTGTTAATCCTGGTCTCCAGGAGCCAGGTGACGAGGAACAATGGGAGGGGTCCGAGGACCCTCTGGCACGTGATTGCCAGTCGCATCAGGACTGGACATATGAGCTTGGGGAGGCCAGTGGTATTGACACCTCGCCAGACACTGGATTTACGTCGCCCCCGACTGTGGCTTCGAAGGCGGGTTCTGCTTACAGCGTAGTGTTGACGAAGGCAGCTAAGGCCTTAAACCTTCAGCTCCCCGTCGCGGCCGTGAGGACTAATCTCCTCACTGAGGTCCTCAAACAGCAGTCCGGCTCCGCGGAGCCCCTCCTGCCGTTCAATGAGGCCTTGTGTGACGTTCTGCTGGGCACTTGGTCCAAGCCCGCCACAAGCCCCCCTGTGGACAGGAACGTGGCCAGACGCTACCGCCCGGCACCGGGCGACCCATGCTTTTTGTCCACCCATCCCACCCCCGAGAGCCTGGTCATCCAGGCCTCTAACTCCCAAACCGCATTCCCGTCGGCCCCGCCCGACAGGGAATCCAAGAGATATGAGCAGTTCGGGAAGAAGGTCTTCTCGTCTGTGAGCCTAGGGCTACGGTCTGTGAACACCAACTGTCTCTTGGGCCGCTACACCCACACTCTGTGGGACACGGTTGCGGAGGTGCTGCCACAATGCCCTGAGGAGGTCAGGGCTAAACTCAGCCAAACCCTTGCGGACGGCCGAGATGCGGCACGCTTTTCTATCCGGTGTGGGCTGGATACCACGGACTCACTGGGCAGGGCGATGGCAACGACGGTGGCGGTTCGACGCCACGCCTGGTTGAGGTCCGCCAACTTCTCGGCCGATGTCCAGGCCACCCTCCTGGACATGCCGTTTGATGGCCGTCGCCTCTTCGGCGACAAGGCAGACCATGCGCTGGAACGTTTCAAGGACTCCAGGGCCACGGCCAAGTCCTTGGGCCTTACGGCCCCACGCCAGCAATCGGGTGCCTTTCGCTCCTTTCGTGGCCACGGAAGGGGCGCCCCACCACGGACCGTCAGCCACGCGCCGCAGAATGTTCAGCAACGCGGTGGCGGACGTGGGAACCGCCGTGGCGGTGGTCGGGGCCAGCGGCGAGGCCAGTCCACACCTCCCTCAGCAGCCCCCGCCTCAAAACCTTCCTAGTCCGAGTTTTCAGGCCCATGTGACGCCTGTGGGAGGCAGGGTTCGCCATCACCTCTCCCACTGGCATGCGGTCACTTCGGACAGGTGGGTGCTGCAAATTGTCCGAAGGGGTTTCTCCCTCCCCTTCGAGTCTTCCCCTCCATCCATGCCACCTCAATACCACCGTGTGTCGGGGGATCACTTGCAACTTCTGCAAGAGGAGGTTTCGGCCCTCTTGGCCAAGAGGGCCATCGAGCGCGTTCCTGGGCCAGAAGTAGGACGTGGTTGTTACTCCCACTACTTTCTGGTACCCAAGAAGGGCAAAGGGGGCCTACGCCCTATCTTGGATCTGCGGAACGTCAACGGCTTCCTCCGGACGGAGAAGTTCAAGATGCTCACTTTGGCTCAGGTCCTGGCTGCCCTGGACCCGGGAGACTGGATGGTAGCGTTGGACTTGCAGGACGCTTATTTCCACATCCCCGTCCTGCCGGCCCACCGGCGTTACCTACGGTTCATGGTAGGCCAAGAGCACTTTCAGTTTACCGTGCTCCCCTTCGGCCTTGCCAGCGCCCCACGGGTGTTCACGAAGGTGATGGCGGTGGTCGCAGCCCATCTGCGCAGGCAGGGGGTATCAGTCTTCTCCTACCTCGACGACTGGTTGTTGAAGGCGGGCTCGCCCCAGTCAGTCGTCAGCCACCTCCAGACTACGGCCGACCTCCTGCACTTGCTGGGGTTCTCCATCAATGTGCCGAAGTCACACCTGTGTCCCTCTCAAAAGCTCCTCTTCATCGGAGCGGTTCTCGACTCGGCGCAGTTTCGGGTTTACCCACCCGAACAGCGGGTTCGGGATATTCAGGCTCTGATTCCTGTCTTCAGGCCGTTATACCGGGTCTCGGTCAGGTTGACGCTGCGGCTTCTGGGGCTGATGGCCTCCTGCATCCTTCTGGTGCGTCACGCCAGGTGGCGGATGCGGGCTCTGCAGTGGGACCTGAAGTTTCAGTGGGCCCAGCATCAGGGCAACCTGTCCGATCATGTCCTGATCTCAGAGGGCACTGCGAGGCAACTGCAGTGGTGGCTCACGGACCGCGACTGGGTCAGTGGCAGACCCCTCTCCCTACCCCAGCCGGAGCACGTAGTTGTGACGGACGCGTCCCTCCAGGGCTGGGGAGGCCACATGGGAGAGGCGGAGATCAGAGGCCTCTGGTCTCCGGCGGAGTCCCGGCTCCACATCAACCTTCTGGAGCTGCGGGCGATTCGTCTTGCACTGAAGGCATTCCTCCCCTCTGTCAAGGGGAGCGTAGTGCAAGTGTTCACCGACAACACCACCGCCATGTGGTACTGCAACAAACAGGGCGGTGTGGGGTCGTGGACCCTCTGCCAGGAGGCTCTGCGCCTCTGGCAGTGGCTGGAACATCAGGGCGTGACCCTGGTGGTTCAACACCTGGCAGGCTCTCTGAATGCCAGGGCGGATGAACTCAGCCGCCGGTGCATGATGGATCACGAATGGCGTCTGAACTCGGACGTGGCGCAAGGTCTCTTTCGACAGTGGGGAGAGCCTTGGTTAGATCTATTCACCACAGAAGAGAACGCGCAATGTCAGCAGTTCTGCGCGTTGGAGTTTCCAAGGCGGCACTCGCTCGGAGACGCTTTTCGTCGCGAGTGGAGCTGCGGTCTGTTGTACGCCTTTCCGCCTATACCACTTCTGCCCAGAGTGCTGAAGAAGATCAGGCGCGACCGGGCCCAGGTCGTCCTTGTGGCTCCGGACTGGGCACGAAGATACTGGTATCCCGAGCTACTCAGTATGTCAGTCGATCCCCCGATTCGTCTGCCTCTTCGGGAGGACCTTCTGTCGCAGCAGCAGGGGACGGTCCTGCACCCGAACCTGTCCAGTCTCCACCTACAAGCTTGGAGATTGAGCGGCGGCAGTTGAGGCCATTTGACTTGCCTCCCGAAGTCTGTGATATCATTCTGGCAGCCAGGCGTCCCTCCACAAAGTCGGTATACGCCTGCCGGTGGAACAGATTTGTGGCATGGTGCACAGCAAAGGCTGTGGATCCTCTCTCTGCACCCCTTTCGGAAGTGCAGCTCTTTCTTCTTTCCCTTGCCCAGCAGGGCTCTGGTCTGGGCACTCTTAAAGGGTACCTTTCTGCTCTATCAGCCTTCTTGAGGCTACCAGATCAGCCTTCTTTATTCAAGTCCCCTATTGTGAGTAGATTTCTGAAGGGCATCACGCACATGTTCCCTCCTGTTCCCTTCGTGATGCCCCAGTGGGACTTGAATCTGGTTCTCACCTATCTGATGTGTGCTCCCTTTGAGCCGCTTCATAACTGCCCTCTTCGTCTCCTTACTCTAAAGACGGCCTTCCTGGTTGCCATCACCTCTGCCAGGAGGGTGAGTGAGCTCCAGGCTCTTTCTTCTTTTCCTGTCTGTTCATCCTGATAAGGTGGTGTTACGTACACGACCTTCCTTTCTGCCCAAGGTTGTCACGGCCTTCCACATCGGGCAGTCCATCACTTTGCCCACCTTCTTTCCGCCTCCGCATCCCTCGAAAGAGGAGGAGAGGCTCCACCGTCTGGATCCAAAACGTGCGCTCTCCTACTACCTAGATCGCACACGCCAATTCCGGGTGGATGACCAACTCTTCGTTGGTTACGTGGGCGCGAAGAAGGGAAAGGCTGTGCACAAGAGGACCATCTCTAGGTGGATCATCTTGTGTATCCAAGCATGTTACTCCATGGCGAGGAAGGAGCCCCCGGCTGGATTGCGGGCTCACTCCACGCGGGCCACGGCAACGACGACTGCCCTGGGCCGCGGTGTCCCCCTGCAGGACATCTGTCAGGCAGCCACGTGGGCCTCGCTGCACACGTTCGCAAGACACTACTGCCTGGACAGTCAAGTCCGGAGGGATGGCTTCTTTGGCCGTTCCGTCCTCCAGGACTTTCTGGTGTGATATTGGTTCGCAGACCCACCACCGGGGTTGGTATTGCTGGGGTATCTATTCTAAGGTAAGGAATCTATCACTAACGTGTCTCTTTCAGATGCACAAGTTACTACTTGTGTAACGATATATCTGTAAGAGACATTAGTTAGTGATAGATTCCTTACCGCCCACCCATCCTCCCCGTTCTGCGAACCGATATCTAGGGTTAAGGTCATCCCCTTTCAGGGCCCTAGTTTCATGGCACCAGTGTTAGTTCTATCATGGCTCTGCGTATCTGGCGCGGAAAAGCTGTGTTATCAGAACTGACGTCAGCGCGCATGGGCGCCGTCTAAGTACTCCGACGACGTCATCCCGGCGCTCACGACGCCGACGACGGACGCGGAGCCGCAGACGACGCCTACCAGCGCGCAGGGGTATTGCTACGCAAAAGTTTCCGGATCCAGTCTGACGCCTGGGGATATTCTAAGGTAAGGAATCTATCACTAACTAATGTCTCTTACAGATATATCGTTACACAAGTAGTAACTTGTGCGCCAGGATTATAATGCACTTAAGAGTATATGGTACGCGTTATCATGGAACAGCTATTAGGACTTGGTTCCGCAAGCTGCAAACAGGCTCAGCTTATGCCAGAGCACCATCTCACATAATTCCAAGCACTCTGCCTTCAGGATTGATAAGGCCTGCCATAGGAGTGACTGATAGGAATATATGTGTCCATTTTAGGGTTAGATATAGGAATACTATATCTAAAGCAAAGGGTGATTACACCACCTTGCCCCAGCTGTCGTGCAGCCAGTTGTGTCAGATTTGGGTGGCCAGCCAGGGGTGGTATAATACATGCTGCAGCCCCTGGTAGGCCCTGGGTACACCTATGCCCTGGGTACCTAAGGTACACTGTACAGGGACTGATAAGGTGACTCAGTATCCAATTAGATATGTACCTAAGGTACATGGAATCCATTTTACAGAGAGAGCAGTGGGCCTGGGGCCCTGAATAGCAGGGCCCCAGGTCAAATAAGTCGAAAAACCAACAAAACACCAGGTAAAAAGTTGGGGGCAACCATAGTCAGATATCCACCTCCCTACACCCGGGATAAAGGCTGAAAGATCGGGATCAGAGCCTGAATATCCCGGACTCGCTGCTCGGGAGGATAGACCCGAAACTGCGCCGAGTCGAGAACAGCTCCGATGAAGCGGAGCTATTGGGAGAGACACAGGTGTGCTTTCGCCACGTTGATGGAAAACACCAGCAGGTGCAGGAGACCCGCCGTCATCTGGAGGTGGCCGACGACTGCCTGGGGCGAGCCCGCCTTCAACAACCAGTCGTCGAGGTAGGGGAAGACTGAAACCCCTTACCTGCGCAGATGAGCTGCGACCACCGCCATCACTTTCGTGAACACCCGTGGGGCGCTGGTAAGGCCAAAGGGGAGCACGGTGAACTGAAAGTGCTCGTGGCCTACCGTGAACCGCAGGTAACGTCGGTGGGCCGGCAGGACGGGGATGTGAAAGTAAGCGTCCTGCAAGTGCAACACCACCATCCAGTCTTGCGGGTCTAGGGCAGCCAAGACCTGAGCCAAAGTCAACATCTTGAACTTCTCCTTCCAGAGGAAGCCGTTGAAGTTCCGTAGGTCCAAGATAGGGCGAAACCCCCAATTGCCCTTCTTGGGAACCAGAAAGTAGTGGGAGTAACAACCCTACTTCTGGCCCAGGAACGCGCTCGATGGCCCCCTTGGCCAAGAGAGCCGTAACTTCCCACTGTAGAAGTCGCAAGAGGTCAACCGACACGCGGTGGTACTGCGGTGGCATGGCTGTAGGGCTCGTCTTGAAGGGGAGGGAGTAGCCCCTCCGGACGATTTGCAGCACCCTCCTGTCCGATGTGACGGTGCGCCAGTGGGAGAGGTGATGGCGAACCCTGCCCCCCCACGGGCGTCACATGGGCCTGAAAACTCAGAAGGTTTTGAGGCAGGTGCTGCGGGAGCAGGTGCGGACTGGCCTCGCCGTTGTCCCCGACCGCCTCCCCGGCGGTTTCCACGTCCGCCACCGCGCTGAAGATTCTGTTGAGGCGGCGTGTGGCTGGCGGCACGTGTGGGGGCGCCCCTTCCTTGGCCACGAAAGGAGCGAAAGGCATCCGACTGCTGGTGCTGGGCCGAGAGGCCCAAGGACTTGGCCGTAGCCCTGGAGTCCTTAAAGCGCTCAAGCGCTCAGTCTGCCTGGTCGCCAAACAGGCGACGGCCATCAAACGGCATGTCCAGAAGAGTACCCTGGACATCAGCAGAGAAATTAGCGCACCTCAACCAGGTGTGGCGTCGAACCGCCACTGTCGTAGCCATCGCTCTGCCCAGTGTATCGGTGGTATCCAGTCCGTTCCGGATAGAGTACCATGCCGCATCTCGACCCTCCACTAGGGCTTGGGTGAGTTTAGCCCTGACCTCCACAGGGTGTGGGTGTAGCGCCCCAAGAGGCATGCGGTATTTACTGACTGCAGTCCCAAACTAAGGGACGAGAACACTTTCTTACCAAACTGTTCAAACCTCTTAGATTCCCTGTCAGGAGGAGCCGACGGGTACGCGGTCTGGGAGTTAGAGGCCTGGATAACCAGGCTCTCGGGGTGGGGTGGGTCGACAGGAAGCTAGGGTCACCCGGAGCCGGGCGGTAGCGTCTGGCCATGTTCCTGTCCAAAGGCTGTCCTGAGGCGGGGTTGGACCAAGTGCCCAGCAGAACGTCACATAAGGCCTCATTGAACGGCAGCAGAGGCTCGACCAAGCTTGCTTGCGGTTTGAGGACCTCGGTGAGGAGATTAGTCCTCACGGCCGCTGAGGGGAGCATAAGGTTTAAGGCCTTAGCCGCCCGCATCAACACTACACTGTAGGCTGCCCCCTCCTCCGTAGCCACGGTAGGAGGGGAGACAAAACCAGTGTCTGGAGAGAGGTCCAGGCCACTGGCTTCCCAAGCTCCACTGTCCAGTCCGCTTGGTCCTGACACTCCTGTGTCAGAGGGTCCTCGGACCCCTCCCAGTCCTCGTCGTCACCCAATGCCTGGTAGCCAGGATCAACAATCCGGGCCCGTTCATTAAAGTGGAATGTACCTACCGCCGTCTCATACGGCTCCCAACGGGGCCGTGTCGACGGCTGAACGGGAGCAACAGAAGGACTGGTGCTGGCGTCGACCGAAGTCGGCGCCGGTGGTGACACCCTCGGGGACGGCGCCAGCGAGGTCGTAAGGTCGACCGGCGTCGATCCGGATCCGGTTGGGGCCTGCGGCGCCGGGGCCGAAGCCGCAGACGGCGTCGGTGCCGGAGCACCCAACTCGCTAGGCCCCGGAGCCGGGACCACTGGGCCCGAAGGCGCCGTGGGGCCCGGCGGATAAGAGAGCGACCTCATGGCCATGAGGTACTGCTCGATCTCCTCCCGCGTTGCATCGTGCTCAGGGACCCGTAGGTATGGGGCAGGATGCGGCGCTTGCGACTTCGGCGGAACCGCGTGGGTGATGCCACCCAAAAACCCGGCCGCGTCGGGCGAGCGTCGGGGGCGGTCGGAGGAGCGATGATGCCGCTCCGACCTCTCATGCCTCTTACCTGAGGAGGAACCAGAAGACCGATGCCGACTGCCGGAGCTCGAGCCGCTTGCGGGACCGCTCCCGCCTAGCCTTCGACGTCAGGGCTCGACAGTCAGAACAGGATCGGTCGTCGTGGTCGAGGCCTAGACACTGCAAACACCGGCGATTTGGGGTCGGTATTCGACATCAGTCGACTACACTTCGAGCAGGGTTTGAACCCGGGCATCCCTACCTGCACCTGAAGAGTCGAAAGAGGATCAAAAATGATCAAAAAAGTTTTAGTCAAAAAGTGACTAAGGGGTAGAGCTTCTCCGGATCTGCGTTAGCTGGCGCTAAAAAAAGAAGAACTGACGTCGGCGCGCATGGGCAGCGTCTAAGTACTCCGACAACGTCATTCCGGCGCAGACGACGCCGACAACGGACGCGGAGACAGAGACGACTCCTAACGATGCGCAGGGTTATTGCTACGCAAAAATTTCCGGATCCTGTCTGAGGCCTGGGGATATTCTAAGGTAAGGAATCTAATACGAACCTGTTTCTTTCAGATTGCTCCGATCAAGAAGCCGACTCCACCATCAGCTAGAGCCTACGTGGGACAGCTCGTGAGTGACTCCTGGTCGTCATCATTGTCGCTTAGTCCACGCTGCTGAAAAGACAAGCTTCACGACATCACCTGTTGGCACCCGACAACGCCTGGTTCCTTCCTGGTTCCACGCCGGTCACTGGCTAGTGACTGTGAACATTGTCCCCTCTGCTTTCAGGTCTTCAGCTCTTCAGATGACACCGGAACTCTTCACATCAGGTCGCCTGCAGCATCAACACTCCAAGGCTCCATCTGAACTCCTGCAGAATCCCGATACACTTTGGATCCACTGCACCCGCTTCCTGTGGGTGAGGTAACGCTGGCACTCCGGTGCCCCCGAGTAGTTTAACACTCCTAGTGTCCAGATTCCAAAGGGTTAAGTTCTAGACTGACCGGAAGACTTCCTACCTTCGCCTTTTTAACTTTTACGCATCCATTGACTTCAATGTAAACTGCTTCTAACTTTGCGCACTGCAAACCAGATCCTGTGGGCCTCCTAGTTCCTAACTTGTGTTAGTACAGCATAGCCCCAGCGATTCCCAAGGCCCTAGGCCTTACTTCCTTTCGACTCGTGGTACTTATACCACTTCTTTAGTATATGGTTTTAGGGGCCACCCGGGCCTATCCATATTTGTGCCACTTTTGTATACTTATCATTTGAATTGTTTTAACGTGTTTGCTTCTGTGCTCATAAAGAGTTCAGGGGACAATTTGTAGTAATAAATACATATATATTTTGAATATATATCCTGTGTGGTGTCCTTTAACTTGGTGTTCAAGGAGGTTACATATGGTAATACAGCTGGCTTCACATGCCGAAAGAGTTTAGCCTAAGACAGCTTTGTCCACGCTACCACTAGGATAACTGGTCTATAAGGTTGACTTAGCCCAAACAACCCTATGGTGATTGGTTGTGATACAAGGTGATCACTAGAACTAGTGAACATCATATATCAGGCCAACTTCTCACAGCGTCGATGGCCTAGCAGGATCCTGACACGGGACAGCGAGATCCAAAGGCGCACCGGCGGGAGCCCGAGGCCTAAACAGGCGGTACATGACAGCAAGAAACTCTTGCACCTTTGCAGGAGTCGCCGACTGACCCGGGTAAGGTGGGTAGGTGGCGGGACTCCAAGGCTCCGAAGGAGCTGCGGGGGCAGAACCCCTGTCCCCCTTGTCCACACCCGAGGATCGAAGGGGGGACGTCTGAGGGCGACAACGCTTCTTCGACTTCTTTTTGTGTCATCTCTTACCCAAATCCAAGGGTGAAGACTTGGGGGCAGATTTACAAGCCTCTGTGCCACTTTTGCGTCACTTTACCCATGTTAAAAGTGACGCAAAAGTGGCGCATGGGGCTTGTAAATCTGCCCCTAGGAGCCAGAGGGGCGGTGATGGAGGCCTTGCGAGCGTTCACGAGAGCGGCCCCTGTACCACGAGCAGCGCTGGGACGAGTTCCAAACTTCAAGCAACTTCCGGTGCCACTCCCTCAAGGCCTTTGGGACCATGGCCCGACAATCCAGACAGGATCGGGAGTTGTGGTCGCGCTCCAGGCAGTAGAAACAGACGTTGTGGGGGTGCGCCACCGACATATTGTTACATCAGGCCCCACAGGACTTAAAACTGGGCATCCCTACGCACCAGAGAAGACCAACAAGAGACAAAAGTCCCCAAAAAGATAGTCAAAAAGTGACTAGGGTACGTGCTCTAAACGAATCTGTGCTTACTGGCGCGGAAAAAGAAAGAACTGACGTCGGCGCGCATGGTAAGTACTCTCCGTGGCATCATCTCGGTGCATACGATGCCAGCGACAGACGTGGAGCCGCCCGTCGCCACCTACTGACCTGCAGGGGTACTGCTAGCAAACCTTTCCGGATCCAGTCTGATGCCTGGGGCTATTCTAAGGTGCGGAATCTATCACTAACGTGTCTCTTTCAGATAACATTTGTGCAAAAGTTTCCATATTTTTCAGGGTTTAACAAATCAGACCCACCTCATATTATTATAAGGTTTGTTTCTGCAAGGGTTTTTGGGGTAGCAGGTGAGTGGCGCTCAGGCAGGAAACAGTGCAGGATTTAAAGGGAAACTAAGAACAAGTGCTTGACGGTGCAGCCAGGTCAGGGGAAGACCTAAACCCCTGAATAGAAAATGAGTTAAAAACTCATACCCAGACAAATATGTACAAGTCCTGGGCACACGTATAAAGTACACAGTTAATACAAAATTAAAAATATAGTTTAGTCGACACCGGTCGTTTCATGAGGGTTGTTTTGTGTAGAAATATTCTTGAAAGAGAACCAACGCCAGAAGACACGTGTTTCGTCAACAGGTCGCTACCTTTGACTCTTCAGGGCCTAAGACACGTTACGTAGAGTCGAAGAACCGGTGATAATTCCAACCTGGTGTTCGGGTGCACGGAATCGCCGCCGATGAGGGCTTCTGCAATTGCGGAGTACAACGGGCGGATACGTCCGTGTATGGGTGGAGCCTGGTAGTGCCAGGTACAGCCGTTGCTAATCACGTCACTCTTGACGTCACTCAGCCTTTTTTACCTTTCCCATTGGATAACATTGAGCGTCTGACGGCTCAAAAGCACCCTGCACCCAGCCACCCGAGTGCTGCTGGCTATGACCCCTGTGTTGTATCCTACTTCCCTCTTGCCCTGAGCAAGTGACCAGGAGCCCAGCTCCCACAGCCGCGTGGCCTGCTAGCCAGCAGCCACCAACCGAAAGCCCCCTTCCTTCATTGGATATCATTGGGCCTACCTACCTCTGCACCCGGCCGCCCCTGTGCCGCTGGGAGTGAACTAACTATACTTACCTGACCATGGGGGACCCCAGAGTCTATGCCCAGAACCTTAACTTCACCAACCAAGTACTCACTTGGAAACCGGTAATTTACTTACCTGCCATTGGATAACATTGACTCATTTTGACTCTAACATTTTGTAAGTGTGAAGTTTTGAAACCTGAAAGTATTCACACAAAATCAGCCAAATTCCGAATACCGAAGTACTGACCTGTGATCAGGGGAGAAGCCAGTGCTGTACCTTTCAGCCCAGTACTGAACCGCAAAAGTAATCCCTAGCGGGGTTACTAGTAATCTGTATTTTTTCCATAGGAACCCATTGTCTGCTTTTCTATGAGATTTCTTTTGTCTACTTTTGAAAACTTGAAATATTCTTTAAAAATCACACAAAATACTGAAACGAAATTACCAACCTGTTTTGAGTTAAGACCACAGTTCTGGCCCTAGGAGACCAGTGCTGGGTTACAAAAGTAACGTGATCGTACTTTACCTGCAACCTGAATTTTCTCCCATTGAATAACATTGTCAGATTTCCTTTGAAAAGTTTCTAAGTGTTAACTTTTAAAACAGCTTTATATTCATGAAAATTCACTACAGTAACTGAAATGTTTTTGCTTACCTGGTTTCAGCTTAGACCCCAGGACTGAATCTCAGATCTAGTCCTGGGACTACTAAAGTAATCCATATAGTAATCAACTGTACGTACATGTGGAAAACCCATTGAGCTCAATGCTATAGTGTGTTTTAGGATTGAGTTGCTTACTGTCAATACTGTATTAATTGTGTGCACAAACTTTATTGCTCCTTTGCAAAGTAATTACATGAGAGAACTCATAACAAGACAAGTATATTTTTTAGAACTGTTGGTTCTAAAAATAAAACACCTATATCTGTGGATATAAAAACAATTGGCCTGGAGTTCAGTCCTTTAGTGTGTGAAACCTTTTGCTGACTGAGTGTGTACAACAAATGCTTTACACTGTCCTCTGGTACTGCCTTACTGCTCGACCAAGCTACCACTTTGGAGAGTAAGGTCAGTTATGACTTTAACCTCTGTTATACCTCTGGGGTTGGTGGACTCTATACACACTGTACTTCATTCTAGTCCAGTATATATAGAGCCACTTTCTCACAATTTAGTATCAATAGGCCAGATCCACTTTATGTACAGAGACAACACCCAGGCATTGGATGGTGCACAGGCTGCCCAACACCAGCTGTGGATAGTACTGAAGATCATCAGTTCTCAATTGACATAATATGTGAGATGTTACAGGGACCATCGACTGCTGAGGCAAGCAACTAAAATGTTGCGTCTGCCAGCCAGGGCACAAACATTTGACTCATTTGGCCTGTCGTGTGCTGGGAAAAATTTGACTTTTGGAAAACAAACAGAAAATTGGAACTCCGTATCAAAATTGACATTCTTTTTGAGCATGCATGGCTTTCAAATGCTTATAGTAGTTCGAACGATACCTACGGACATATTAGACCTATAGCTTGAGTGTCTATTTTCATTTTTTCTTTTAGAATATTTAAAAAGAAAACAATTAAAAAAACTTTTAACTTTTCAAAGATTGTTTTTTAGCAAAACAAAAAACGAATACTTTTAACAATTTGCATACCAATATCTAGCCAACCTAGTAGTGTGTTTAGAACTTTAACTATGTCGTCCATTCGGAAGAGGAGTGGGTGTTATATTCCATATAGGTACCATAATGTAGGCCTCAGTAGCTTCATTTACCCTTCACCTATATTCTTCCCTACATTACATGTGTCACGGTTTACAGGGACTGACCTTTTACCTAGATACTACACTGCATTCAGAACACAGGTTTTCCCTAGTTCGAAATTGCATACATTATGCATGAGGATTCTTGGAAGCACAGCAGGACTACCATCTCCTGTATAAAATCTATGTACAAAGTTCATGCCCAACGTCATCCTTAGGCTGACACAGTAAGACAGCAAGGTAGGACTCCTGGGGAGACCTATGGGTATATATACAGCACATTTTGCAAAGATAGACAGAGGAGACCGAGACTTCCCAGCAAAAACACTGACCAGAGACGCTGAGGTTCCTGCATGCAGACACTACATCTCGCAGTGGTCTAAAACATCCCTTGCGGGGTGTCCAACTCGAGACCTGGACGGGGTCCCACAGTCTCTCACTTCAGGTAATGGGGTTGACTAAATCCTAGAGGGATTGTTGGCTTAATACCTACACACAGGCTAGGTACATCTAGTTAGGGAGGCATCGTAGGAGTACGCATCTTTTTATCATGTGTTTTATATACTCAAATGTATTCATGATTATTGTAAGATGGTAAAGCTATACCATCCATTTACCTTTATCATACTACTGATCATTTATATCTTATACTGCCTAGCAGCTCATCTATTTTACACCAGAATAACAACTGTTCAATAAATGCTTATTGAAAACGCCCAGCCTGTTTATTCTGTGTATTTCTGAGACAGAATAAGTAAGCACGAGTGACTGAGCGAAAGGTAGTATATTATTTCCACGGTCCCGAGGGATCAGGGTTGTCATGTTTAATGGTTTCCACTAACTATTCTCTCCTTGGTAAAAGGAGATTCTAGTGGCACTGTGAGCTAGTTGGTACAAAAAGCCAACATACCCGGTGGGGGTGATCAGAGTTCGTCTGACACCAATCCTACAGTGTATGCTGTCTAAACTCGCAGATCCTGTATACTTTATATAGGAACTACACGACAACACTTACTGAAGAGGCCATAGCATGACCTTCAGAGGGAGTGGTATCCATATCACAGCAAATTATTAGTTTAGCTGCTTGCTGTCATCCCGCAATTATTAGAACTAGAACTTTCTGGGTCTCATCTGGAAGGGAGGGCAGCAGACATGCCAATGAGTCTCTCAATGTATGGGAGAAGCGTCAGAGGATGCAAGAAGCATTAAGTAAACAAAGTGCAGAACTGGGAGAGGAGAAAATATGCCTGCAAAAAGTGTATAGTCTTCTGGCCTCTCTGCTTTGAGGGACAGTGGGAAAAGGGTCAATATTTTGTTTGGCCAAAGCAACTTGAACCACAAAACTATGATGAGTAGGATGTCCAAGGAGACATGCCGGATCGCCAGGGGCCGGACGGTGTCTGTGAGAAATAGAGCGATCCACAGGGGTCCCCATATTTGGTTTAGCCCAAGCCCCCAACAAAATGTCGCATAGACTATAAGGAAGCACCGGCTCTACCCTTGTTTGGCCATAATGGAGGACGCCAAGTGAAGGATCAGTTGTCCTTTCCACAGAAAGAAGTGACATATCCAAACCGACAGAACCTCGGCTGATAAGCTAGAGAGGAGCTTGCCACTGTAGCCAGACCAGGAGGCCTAAGGCTGGAGAGGACTCCAAGCCACTAGCTTCACCCAACTCAATCAACCAGCTAGTCCCTGTAGGAGATTGGGCTGTGTCAGAGATGGGGTGATGAAACTCCAAATCCTTTCATCACTTCCATTATCGTGATCCTCTGACAGAAAAACAGAGAGCAGAGTAAAGGTGTGTGAGATAGGCGGCTCCACCGGTGCTGCATCGGATGCCGTCTGGCGCGCCGAAGAGGCAATGTCTTGGTGTCGGAGAGTGGAAGTGGTGGGGTGTCGAGCGGCAGCGCCATTGGAGTTAGTTGACCGGACCCAGAAACCGAAGGTGGTAACCCCGAAGGGCTGTGCACGGTGTCAAACGGTTTTCGAATTCAAAGGCTAAACCAAAGTCGAGTGGGACACAGTCACGACTTCGTGCACCTCCTTGGGGCATGAGGGCACTCCAGATAGCATGAAGAGAATTGTAATATTCTCTCATCTGGGTCAAAGTCGCCCCGGCTCCGGGGTAGGTTGGGAGGAGTGGGGTAGATTTGTGCACTGACTCTTCAACCAAAGATCGGGAACAGGCTTTATGTGGCAAAGTTGGGAGGGTGCCGCGACTTTGACTACCTGCGTCATGTCTTGCCTTGGGACGTAGATGGAGAGTGATGTCCATGGAAGCGGCTACAGGATCAGGCCAGTGGCGGCCCATGGAGCACGAAGGGAAAGAGGTTGAGGGGAAGTCTTGGAAGACTGTGCCATCTGCGCCACTGGGAGCTTTATTCAACGTTCACTAAGCGCCTTCGGGCCAAGTTGTAGAAAGGAGTCACACATCTTGGAGTCATGGTGCTCCCCCAGGCAATGCATCCAGAGTGCGGGTCAGTGGCAGACATTTGTCCACCACAAAACCCACAGAGTTTGAACCACAAGAACATGAGAAATTGTTTAAAGGCACACTATTCCGTTTGACGAAAACATCGAGGTAGGCCAAAAAACGGCCTGAGGAATTGCTTATTAGAAGTGATCGATGGCGCTATGGAGCCGCTGGATGCCCTCTACCGACACGCAATGGTACTGCTGGGGAAAAAATTCCAGATCCAGTCTGGTGCCCGGCGTAAAATTTAAATGTAAGGAATCTGCAGTTAGATGTCTCTATCAGACTGAACACTTTTTCAATATTTTAGGTTTTTATAAGTAGGATCTTGTAGGTTCACAAAAAGGAGAAGCAGTTGCAACCAGTCAATCGGAAGTCTTTCAACCAATTTGAAGTTTACCATCATTCCAAAAACGAACCCTGCTAAGAGACTCCCTTTTAAAGGGTGATATGCTTTCACTCTTGTTACACACAAGCTAGCTCTATTCTTCTATCCTATCTTGACAAAGACAACTGACATAAAAGGGATATGAGGGGCAGTGTCTGATATTTTCATTTCACACATTTGGGGCCAGATGCAGGTTATCAAATATTTCCGATTCCTAAATACCGAATTTTACAGATTACGTATTTAAGAATCGGTAAATGTGATGTAGGTAATGATTCGGTAAATGTTACCGAATTGGTAATATTCAGGAGGCCCATAGGGATGAATGGGAATTACCGATTCGGTAAATACCTTATCAGTAATAAGGGTAAGACTTACAAGGGTGGCAGGGTGTCACATTGACACCCTGTTGCACCCCTGAATAGTGTTTTGTAAAATACCCCTCACACACCAAAAGGCCCCTTGGTGTCATGCTTCATCATAGGTGTCTTCACACCCCTCTAACGGGATGCGGCGTGCTACGACCTACGACTACGCGGGAGCACTTATAGTAATGGCTACGTGTGGTGCAAGTGATAGGGATAATTATGTGAGTGGTGGGATTTAGTGAAGAGTTAAAAAGATACCTGGCTCGTGGGTGTATTGGAAAAAACTTTATTCACAACCCTGGGCTGGTACTACTAAAAGAAGTGAAGTGCAAGGTTTGATCTGTCGTATTAATGGACAGTACCTCAGGTGTGCGTCCACATGTTTCGGAGCGTGTGCTCCTTCTTCAGGACGGGGGCACAACTTCCCCACCTTACTCACGTTTCACTAATTTGTAACTTTAAAGTTTTGTGTTAGTAACAAAAAGTGAAAAACATATTTTTTAAGTGTATAAAAATATATAGGCTATAATGTGCCTACAGCGGTTTTTTGCTCAGGTTACATGCATTTGCATGACTTAATAGGTATAGCTTGCTTGCTTCATGAGCACTCTAGAACTCTGGGGGTTGATTGCTCTTTGTGCAATAAACTCGGGATGAGTTGTCCTCCATCTTACCCCACACGCTGCTCCGCCGGAATGAATCAGAAAGTTTGCTGTGTGTGGTATTTATATAGACAGATCAAACCTTGCACTTCACTTCTTTTAGTAGTACCAGCCCGGGGTTGTGAATAAAGTTTTTTCCAATACACCCACGAGCCAGGTATCTTTTTAACTCTTCACTAAATCCCACCACTCACATAATTATGCCGATCACCTGCACCACACGCACCACACATAGCCATTACTATAAGTGCTCCCGCGTAGTTGTAGGTCGTAGCACGCCGCATCCCGTTAGAGGGGTGCGAAGACCCCTATGATGAAGCATGACACCAAGGGGCCTTTTGGTGTGTGAGGGGTATTTTACAAAACACTAAGTGCTTCCACACTCCTGTGGGTAACACTTCCCTTAGTCACTGTTAGTAGGATTCTCCTTGTTTATGTATCTAAGCCTGTGGAGTAAGAATCCTACTTCATTAATCTACCTCCCTCTTTTGTTAAAGTTGCACCCCTGAAAAGTGCATGGGTGCACATGTGGCACACATACATGCCCTGTCTGCCACATGGCACTTTTAAAAAAGCACAAAATTGCTTTTTTAAAGGTTTTCGATATTTACCACCAACTTGTAGTTGGTGGTTAATAACGAATCCTTAAATGTAAAATGCACTCACTTGAGTGCTCCCTACATTAAGGATTCTGTAATTTACTGAATCGGTATTTAAATTACAGTTCGGTAAATTACCGAATCCTTAAAACTGCCTCCTACATCTTAAACTCTAAATACCGGTCAGTAACGGCCGAAATTCGGTCATTTCGGTCGTTGCCGACCGGTATTGGGCTACCTACACCTGGCCCTTTGTGACATCCATTTCATTATCACACTGTGGCAGGCACCATAACATCCAAGCTCACTGAGGAGAGTATGAGATGGACAGGGTATAGCTCCTCAGGAATCAAGTGCCTAAATTGAGTTGGTAGGGGGTTGTGCAGGACTGTTCCTCCCTCCTCTATGGAAAATGAGTGAACGCCATCTAAAGAATAAACATTGTACTCACCCCCTAGACCTGCCAGAGCCAAGGTGCAGCCAGCAGGGTTACAGAGCAATTAAGACTGTCAATCTTATACAAGACCCTAAAGAATATGCATTGTGCCCACCCACTAGATGTGCCGGAGCCAAGGTGCAGCCAGCAGGATTACAGAGCAAATAAGGCTGTCACTCTTATACAAGACCCTGTGGATAAGAAGGGTCAGAAAAAAATGCATATAGGAATGATACACTCCAATTAAACACGGGACAATCCCAAAGGGGGTAGACCCCTTGCTCATCCAGGAATCTAACCGCTTACTTGCACCTGGTGGGGTGACAATTGAAGACTTACTTGTGGTCCTGCATCTGTGATCTGAACTGATCAAGAGTGGCTCGATGATCCACCTCAGATGAATGAAGAGACTGTGGATGTAAAGTGTAGAAGTATATTACATTCTAAAAGTCATATTTGCTAAATGTTTTTAGCATAGACACATCATTGAGAAACATTGGTAAAACCATGCCTCCACATATAACAACTTTCACAGCCATGCATTGTAGACCACAGCAGCTAACCCCACATCCAACCCGCAGGACCACCACTTCTCCTTCTGTTGCATTACTGTGGGTATTGAAATACTATGCATTTCAGCAGAAGCGCTTTCCCCCAGAGCCCTTACCTGACGTTAGATATATCTTTTGCACCTGGCTACTGCAAACTAAATCTACATTCTCCACTGCACAGCAGACATTATAATCCTCAAAAGAACCGTAGTATACATATAACGATACCTCTAATAGCGAGTGCTCAGAGCTCAGCAAAGTATTTCCATTCTGAATCTTTTTACTCCCTAAAGCACACATAAAAGTTGAGGTCATAAGCAAAAAATAAACACATTCTAAGGAATAGTGCCACAGCAATATATTTTTTTAAGTCCTACTACTTGAGGGGACCACTATTTGACTCATTTACAGTCCAACGGCACGAAGAGAGCTTGGACTGGCACAGAGGAGTAAGTGACATCTTTCTGGTAGATGTTCTAAGCACAGGAGCCAGATTGGATCCAGAAACTCGATCAATATCTTCTGCATGTCACTAGATGGTACCATTGGCCTTGTCTCTTCTCTGGACATAACATGAAGCTAAATACAGGTCCTACACCTGTGCAGTGACATCAGTTTCTTCACTAGTCTTTTCTACGCCTTAAGAAGTAAAGCATGACCAGCGCACTGGTAGGTGGGCATAGTGCACTCTGCACCAAAGTTGTTCTGCTCTGGGAGTGATGAGCGGAGTCACATATGAACACCACCCATGCATCCTGACTTCTGTTGCTTTCAAGGCTGTTAGCAAGCTCAGACGCAGAGCCCATCAGCAGATTGATGTAAGACACTGGCTCTATATATACTACACCAAAATGAGGCACAGTGTGTATAGAGTCCAAGTGTCCCCAGAGGTAGGCAGAGGTTTAAGTTAGATAGAACCTTACTCTCTAATAGTGGTAGCTTGGTCGAGCAGTAAGGCAGTATCCGAGGACAGTGTTAAGCATTTGATGTACACACTCAGTCAGCAAATGATTCACACACTCAAAAACTGAACTCTAGGCCAATTGTTTTTGTATAAAAATATACTGTTGTTTATTTTTAGAACCAAGCAAGCCTCGTACAGATAAGCATTAAATAATTTTCAGTAATAAGTTACTGGATATAGAACAGTTTGAAAATGCAATCGAAATTGTACTTTGTTTGATTTACTGGGGAGCAGTAGTATGCAACACTTAGCAAATACAGTACATTGAAATGAATAAGCTTTTTCAGTAAATTGCAGGTAATTTACTTTTACATTACTTTTTCTAACTCAGTGCTGGATGCCTAGATTCAGCACTGGGACATGTCCTGCAAACAGGTGAGAAAACACATTTTGGTTATTTGTGCGATTTTTAAAGAATATTTTTAGGTTTCAAAACTCCACACTTAAAAACTTTTTGGAGAAAAAGTGTCAATGTTATCCTATGGAGGGAAAACAGGTTAAAGGTTCTCAGGTAAGTAATCAACTGTGGGAGTTAAGGTTCTGGGGTTAGACTCAGGGGTCTCCCAGGGTCAATGATGCACTGTTGTTGCACCCTCAACAGCACTAGGATGGCGGGGTGCAGAGTGTTGAGGCCCAATGTTATCCTATGAAGGATAGGGGGTCTCCGGTTGGTGGCTGCTGGCAAGCAGGCCACAAGGTTGTGGGAACAACGGTCCTATGGTTTAGCTCAGGGCAGGTTGGGGACCAAAGTGGCACCAAAAGTGCACCTTCAGCGGCACTAGGGCGGCCGGGTGCAGGGTACTATTTGAGGTCGGGTGCCCTGCTGTTTCCTATGGAGAACCTCCGGCACAAAGAAACAAAGAAACACTGCAGGCTCAGAGACGAAAATCTTCTAGGTGTGACCACCACTTGGAGGGGTAAGTTGGGATGTTGAGAGTTGGTTAGGCACCGTTGGCTTGGGCACACAAGGCCGTGGGGCGTCGGGTTGAGGGGTGTCTTAGGACTTCAGATTTTCTTACCCGCTCTGGTCGCTGTAGGGGGGAGGGGGTCCTCTGGATTGAGGCTGCAGGCATCATCTAGAGGCTTGAGGCAAGTCAGGGGTTGCCGTATCTCGGGTCAGGATAGCCGGGGGGGCTCCTCGTGATGTTTTTCCACTCAAGCTCGGGCCGGGTTCGGCGGGTGCCGATTGGGCTGGATTCACGGACTGGTGGAACCAGAAACTGCAGTTTGAACAAGTCCGGTGTTCATGGGAGATTCAGTCTTTGAAGTGAAGGCAGGCAGGTCCCCAGGGGTTTTTGAGGTTGGTGGCTGCAGGACACACCAGGATTTCGCAGGATCAGGTTCGAGGGGAAACAGGCCTGTAGGGCTGGGGCCAAATCAGCTGGCTTCGCCCTCTTGTTAGCTCTGCACGGCTTTTCGTCCTTCTTATCTTCTTTTCGTGTCGTTTCTGGATCTAAGGAAGGAAGATTTAGGGTTTACCAAAATACTAAATTTAGGGGTGTTACAGGTTGGTAAAGAGCAGGGACCAATGGGTCACTTCTCTGGGGTGGGTACACCCCCTATTCTGCCACTCTCCTGTGGGAGGGGGGCAGGAGCCTATCCCTGGTTGGCTGAGTCCCCCATCCTTAAGATGGCGGGGACTTGAGGTCGTGCTTCACCTCTCCTCCCCCACCTGAGGGGGGGAGTTGGCAGAGGTGGGCACACCGCCTTTCCTCACTTGTTTTTCCAGCCGGTTCTCTCACCCAAAGTGGGGGGTAGAACCAGTGGGGACCAGTTGCAGAAAGCAGCAAATGGTCTCGAGAGGCTCACAAAGGCGGCATGCCTTTGAAGCATCTCTTTCGTGAACCCTGCCCATCCTGGGGGACGGGGCTTGGCACCTCGTCACAGGATGTCCATTGTTTCAGGCCCCCAAGAGCAGCAAGCTCTCGACCCAGGGGTCCAGAAACATGTCTGGTTGTGGCAGCCTAAGCAGCCACTCAGTCAGGTCACTAGGAGTTGGTAGAGTTTCAGGGGGCATCTCTAAGATGCCCTCTGTTGTGCATTTTACATTAAATCCCACACTGGCATCAGTGTGGGTTTAATGTGCTGAGAAGTTTGATACCAAACTTTCCAGTCTTCAGTGTAGCCATTAAGGTGCTGTGGAGTTCGTAATGACAAACTACCAGCACCATATACTCTGAATGGCAGCACTGCACTTTTGGACTTAGACACTGTAGGGGTACAGGGCTCATGCACCTGTACCCTCACCACTTGTATAGTGCACACAGCTAGAGGGGTGACTGACCTATTCCAGGGTTGTAGGCATGGCACACAGGGATGTGTGCCATGTCGACTCTTCTCTTTGCTTTGCACCAAGACACGCAGCCTGCAAAGGCAATGTGTGTGTGTCCAGGTACAGAGTCTCTTAGGGTGGCACAATAAGTGATGCAGCCCTTAAAGCCCTTCTCTGGTCACAGTGCCCAGAGAACCTGATTGGCAGGGACCCAGGGCACACCAAGAAAAAGTGCATCAGTAGTCTGGCAAAAGTGTGGGGGGTGGGTACTGCAACAACAACCAACTTTCCTACAATTGCCATGACCACTTTTTAGATCTCTAGAATGGGACATCTTCAGATAGACAAAGAGTCCAGTTCCAGAACAGGGAGGTGGGAGGGTCAGTAAGGAATCTACGGTTACATAGAGTATCCACCAGAAAAATTGTTAGCCAAAATAAGTAACTTGTTCTTCTGATGGATAATTCTAACCACAGATTCCTCACCTTGTGAATGGAAAGCACAGCAATACCTCCCACTGTGGTGGGTCTGTGAACTGGCTCAAACAAGAAAGTCCTGCAGGACTGAGTGGGCAAAATGCAGACCTGACTGTCGAGACAGTAGTGCTTTATGAACGTGTGTACCAACACCCAAGTAACTGCTTGACAGATGTTCAAGACAGGCACTTGCCATGGTAACGCAGTGGTAGCAGCTATGGCCCTAGTAGAATGAGCTTGCATGCCTTATGGGGCTGCCTCTGCGCCAGTGCCAAGCAGATATTTAAGCAGAGAACAATCCTTTGAGATTCCGGAAAACCCTACAAAGAGCTGATCATCCATTGGTTATTCTTTGATAAGATCTATAGAAAAGCTTAGTGCCCTCTTAAGGCCAAAAGATGGAGTCTCTTTTCCTCTGTAGAGGAACGAGGTGGTTCAAAGAATGCCAGAGGAGCGTTCTCCAGCCCGACATGAAAAGGACTGACCACTTTTGGAAGAAAAGAAACTCTGGCCCTCATCACCAACTTGTCGGGGAAGAAGGTGGTATAAGGTGGGTTAACATAAAGAGACTGCAGCTCGCTCACAAAACTAGCCGATGAGAAAAACCGTCTTCAAAGTCAGAAGTCTCAAAGCACAACTGTGCAGAGGCTCAAGAGGAGTACACATCAAAAAAGTGATGACTTAACTTCAAGTCCCACTGAAGCATCACAAAGGGTGTTGGAGGAAAAAAATGTTGCAAATCTTTAAAAAAATCTCATCACAACCTATGATTTACATAATGAAACCGAAGTGGCAACCACGAAAGAGATAAGTAGCCCTCAACGGTGCACAAAGTAAGTCTTTGCTGAGCTATAGAGAGAACAAACAACAAAACCTTAGACAACTTTGCCTGTAATGGGTAAACTTGTCATGTGTCACATTAGTTTCAACAAGTTAGTCTTAACGACTAGCATACACTGAGTTTGCCTCACTGCCAACATGACATCAACGACCTCAGGAGACAGTTTGCAGGAGGTTAGCTGCTGCTTCTCAATCCCCAAACATTGTGCAGGTCAGGTTGCAGCACTCTGCCCTGCTGCTGTGATAGATGATTCTCCTTAAGCTGCACTTTGATTCGAGATCAGATGCTCATGGGCAGGAGTTCCGGGGACCACATTCTCCTTGCCCAATCTGGTGCCACTAGGATGATTTGGGCACATTAATTTCTGATATTCAGAACTCTGGGCAGAAGAAGCAGTGGCAGAAAGGAAGAAACAAGTTACTTACCTGTAACTACAGTTATCCAGTATTGGTATCTTTCATAGATTCACGTGCCTGAATCATTCCGCATCGTCTTAGTGGAAGCACCAGGGTACATAAATAACAAAGTAGTAAGAAGTAAATATTACATTTCCAAAGACTATTATGGTAGCAACCATATACTCTATAGCCTATTAGTCTCCTTTTAGAAAAAAGACCAAACTGAAAACCTAGCCAATCAGCAACCAGCACCCTATAGAACCTTCCCAAGAGAGGCTGAGTCCCTCAGATTTTCCAGCATGAGTCAGTACTGTATCCTAGAGGTGCCTCTCCAGGGAGGAGGGTGGGTTGCATGTGAATCTATGAAAGATACCAATACTGGATAACTGTAGTTACAGGTAAGTAACTTGCTTCTTATCCAGTACTGGGGTATCTTTCCTAGATTCACATGCCTAAATCAGAATAGTAAGCAGTTATAGATATAGATATAGATAGATAGATGTATATATACACACACATGTAAACATATGCATGAAATGTAGACATATTTATGTTTGTCAGAGTAATGCACCCTTTGCGGATGGTGGGTAGTGCTATAATATTCTTGCATGCAATATTAATAAAAAGATCAAAGATTTGAACATGAAACTGTCTATACAATACTGCAGTATTAAAAAGCAAAGTAGAAAAATAATTATGCATATATACATTTAAGAGACATAGACTGCATCCAAGACATCAATTAATAAAACCTCTCCTGAAAGACTTACCTTAAGAAAATAGGTTCCTCAACACTTCCTGTCCCACCGATGCGTCTGCACGTTGTGATGATTCCAGGCAGAAATGCTGCACAAACGTGTGAGTCGTTTTCTACGTCGCAGCTCTGCAGATTTTTTCAAGTGGCACTCCAGCAAATAGAGCAGTTGATGCTGAAACTACTCTAATGGAGTGAGCTCTCACAGTTCTTGATAACTTGTCATGGCAAAATTGAATTGCGCTCGCTATCCACCTGGCTATGGTAGCTTTAGAGACTGCAGGGCCTTCACAGCTTTGACTATAAGCTATGAATAACTGA
The DNA here is from genome assembly GCF_964263255.1 of Lissotriton vulgaris. Lineage (NCBI taxonomy): Eukaryota > Metazoa > Chordata > Amphibia > Caudata > Salamandridae > Lissotriton > Lissotriton vulgaris. The sequence goes on from NC_141700.1 coordinate 610,037,634, forward strand.
TTCAATTTCCTTATGTCTTTAGTTCTTTGCAAATAAAATTTAAGACATCTCTTTAGGTCTAGAGTGTGTAGTGCTCTTTCCGCAGGCGTGGAAGGGTTAGGGAAGAAAGTCCTTAGAATTACTGGCTCATTCAAATGGAATTGCATAGGAACTTTAGGGATGAACTGAGGGTTCGTCCTCAGATTGACCATTTGATCAGTGAGGCGCAAGAATGGATGGGAAACGTTGAAGGCCTGTATTTCACTAACCCTTCTTGTCAAACTAAGTGCTAAAAGAAGGGCGACTTTCCAGGTCAAGTACTTCAATTCTGCCTTGTGAATGGGCTTGAATGGTTGTCACTCTTGATGACCGTAAAGGTGAAGTATGTGGTGATCGTCTGTATCTTGATATAAAAGCCAGGTGAACTCTAACTGACGTGTGCACAAGACCAGATTTTGCTAAAGAAAGCCAATAAGGCAGGACCTCTTCTGGAGCAGAGAGAAACGGATCTATCGCCTTGTGTTTGCACCATACACAGAAAAGTTTCCACTTAAGCCTGTAAGTCTTATTGGTGCTTTCAGCTCTAGATTTGCCAATAATTTCTTTGCAGTCTTGCGCAATGTTCAAATCTCTAAATTCAAAGAATTCAGGAGCCAAGCATGCAGTTGCAGAGAAGCTGGCTCCGGGTGACGCACTTGGCCCTTGTTCTGTGTCAACAGCGCTGGTTTCGGCAATAGACGAATGGGCTGAGATTCCGACAGAAGGAGGAGTTCCGTGTACCAGTGCTGTCTGGGCCACCTGGGGGCTATCAGCAGAATGCAGCAGTGTTCCCATTTCTTCTTTGGGAGGACCCTGAGTATCGGAGGAATGGGGTGAAATGCGTATGCATAGATCCCTGACCAGTGCATCAAAAGGGCATTCTCCTGTGAGTTTGGGAGAGGGAATCTGCTTGCGAAGAATCCGCATTTGGAGTTGAGCTGGGTCGTAAATAGGTCCAGCGCTGGCTTCCCCCATATTGCAAATATCTCGTCCAGCTCCCATTCGTGACAGCTGCCGGTCGTTCTGCTCAAGGTATCCCCCAAGGTATTCAGAAGACCCGGGACATGTTCTGCTGTCAAGGAAATGTGGTGGAGCGTCAGCCAGTTCCACAACTGCTGCGCATCCTGTGACAGAGTTGGAGATTTTGTGCCTCCTTGATTGTTGATATAAAACATGCTTGTGGTGTTGTCCGTCCGGATCAATACCGACAATCCTTGAATTCGAGGAAGGAAAGCCCGAAAAGGTAGGAAAATGGCTTTCAGTTCCAGTCTGTTTATGTGCAACTGCCGCTGATCCAAGGATCACTTCCCTTGCACTTGCAGGTCCTGTAAGTGTCCTACCCAGCCTTACATAGAAGCATCTGTTGTTACTACGTAATCAAGGATGACTGGAAGAAAAGACTGGCCTTGGGGTGTGTTCTGCCGAGCTGGGGAATGGCCGCTCTGTGAGCGAGCTCCACCGGCCGAGACATAATCCTGAACTTATCCGCACTTCTGAGGAGTCATAACTCTGCTTTTTTCGCTTCCTCGGAAGCGGATAAACTGCGGCATCAACATATGTAATTTTTGGCTGCCCGCAAGGCTTGGACACCGAGATAGGAGGACCGTGCGGCAGTGTGGCCGAGCTGACGGAGGCGAGGTGCAGCGATTGCTTCTAATTGTGTCCGGGGCTTTGGTTGCGGCCTGAGAGGTGCGGGACACGCGACCCGTGGAGCTGCTGCAACTCCAGGCGCTACTGCAAGACACGACGGGACGCTGCTGAGCCCTGCTGCAAGCGAGTGGCGGCTGACGGCCGTGGCGTTCTAAGCAGGTACGTGTACCGCGGTGGAAGAGTGGCACAGCAGACATGTTTGCCTGAGGCAGTAGTGTCGGCGGCGGACTGCGTGGAGCGAGATCCTACTCTTGCAGTGCCAGAACGCAACACAGTGTGCCTGCGGGTAAAATTGGAGGCCGTCGAGGCCCTGATGCGAGGGAAGGCGCCGGAGACGAGAGTTTTTCTGCAAAGGCCCATTGACTCATAGCCGTTATTTTGTGCGTGGAGGCAGAGGGAGAGACTACCCATTGAGAAGACGCCAAACCAACTGAATATCGCTGGGCTTGTGTCGATACTCTGAGTCTGAGGCACACTGTAGGACAGGAACTTGGTGAGGATCACCCCTAAAGGTATACTTCATTGAGGTGCACGTCCCGTGGTAGGAGGGGCTGGCGTGCTGAAGGTTGCCAGGCGCAAGTGATGGGCTGGTGGCCCTGAGAGCTGGAAGATCACACCTGTTCGAGTGGGGTCAACACAAGCCGCATTTCGCATTCAGACAGGTGCAAATGAATAAATATATGGTGAGTCTTGACGCAGAATGTATGGTGAGCTATAGAGGACACTGGTCCCCGCCCCGCTTCTTGCGAGGGCTGGTCATACTGTCGTCTGAAAGAGTGCTGTGGATACCACCTTCCCCCCACAATACAGAAGCAGGAGAAGTGAGCTGTGGTGACTGACAACGGTTTAATACGACCGGGCTACGGTTGGTCTGAGAGCCGGTGTATATTGTGTGCAGCTCTTACAGCAGCGTGTGTGGAGAGCTCACTGCGTGGATTGGACATAGCTGTGGAGTGAAACCATCTGGGAGCTAAACATGGGCTAACAAGATGCCAAACAACCCAAAATTAGCTTTGACCAAAGGAGAGCGACTAGACAGTTGGAATCGGACTCTGAATCGGTCAAGGGGGGTTCTCCTGAAGGGCCATTGAGAGATAAAGGATCTGCACGCTTATGCTCGAGATGCGCTCAAGCCTCCGGACTATCGATGCAAAACTGGACACGCTGAAAACACAAATGGAATCAGTGAAAACTCAGGTCGGAGTTCACAAGCTTAGGCTGGATGTGCTAGAAAATAAACAGTCCGACTTTCACGAATTCCAGGTAGAAACAAAAGACCAACTGTTTCAAATGGAGAAGCTACTGGGTGTGATCAGAGCCAAAACTGAAGATCTGGAGGCGAGATCGCGTCACAATAATCTACGCATCACAGGAATCCCGGAGACGACGGCGATCACCAAAAAGGAGGTATACTTGGCGGACATGCTGCAGGACTTATTTGCCACGCAGCTGTCTCTGGTTTTTGCGGTGGAGAGAGCTCATGGTGCGCTGGGTCCCAGACCGCCAGTGGGGGCCTACCTGCAGCCCATCTTGGCAAAAATTCGGAACTATCAAGATCGAGATGCAATACTGTGACAGGCACGTACAATGGGGAGCATTATACACTGGAAAACAATGCGGGCAGTGTAATATGCCTATCGTTGATGTTATTTTGCTTGATTAGATGCCGTGCACTTATTGCTCAGCACTGAAACAGAGTTGACTCCTTGCAGATTCTTGGCCGCCCCACTAAGGTAGGATAGTATGCCGGTACTCATTCATCCCCATGGGAGGATTCCCACATTCATGGTATTGTGTATTGTTTCGTTTGGGGGGTATTCTTCAACCTGATGCACAAGTTACTTACCTTCGGTAACGATATATCTGTAAGAAACAGTAGTTTGTATTAGATTCCTTACCTTAGAATATCCCCAGGCGTCGGACTGGATCCGGAAATTTTTGAGTAGCAGTACCCCTGCGTGTCGGTAGGCGTCGTCTGCGGCTCCGCATCCGTCGTCGGCGCCGGGATGACGTCATCGGAGTACTTAGATGCCCCCCTCGGGAATGACGTCAGTTCTTATACACAGCTTTTCCGCACCAGAAACGCAGAGCCATGATACCAACCAACACTGATGCCATGAAAACTAGGGCCCTGAAAGGGGATGATCTTAACCCTAGATATCGGTTTGCAGAACGGGGAGGATGGGTGGGGCGGTGGTAAGGTATCTAATACTATCTACTGTTACCGAAGATAAGTAAATTGTGCATCTGAAAGAAATAGGTTAGTATTAGATTCCATACCTTAGAATAGATACCCAAGCAATACCAACCCCAGGGGTGGGTTCTGGAACCAATGATTGTAGGAAGGTGGATATCGGACTATGGTTGCCCCCAACTTTTTGCCTAGTGTTTAGCTGGTTTTCGACATAGTTGGCCTGGGATCCTGCTATTCAGGACCCCGGGCTTCCTGCTCGCTCTGTTAAAATGGACTCCATGTACCTTAGGTACATATCTAATTGGATACTGGGTCACCTTATCAGCCCCTGTACAGTGTACCTTAGGTACCCAGTGTAGGAGAGTAGGGTCTACAATCCTATGATCACCCAGATTTTTTGCTTTTGTTTCACTGGTTTACGACTTTCTCTGGCTGTGGGCCTGCCAATCAGACCCACAGCCTGGCTGTTCTCTTTCTAAATTACGACATGTACCCTAGGTGCATTTTCCAATTGGTACTGGGCCACCTTATCAGACCCTGTAACTCAGGGCATAGGTGTACCCAGGGCTGCCAGGGGCTGCAGCATGTATTATGCCACCCCTGGCTGGCCTCTTAAATTTGACACAACTGGCTGCATGACAGCTGGGGCAAAGTCGTGTAATCACGCTTTGCTGTAGGTGTAGTATACCTATACCTAACCCTAAAATGGACACACAGATTCCTATCAGTCACTCCTATGGCAGGCCTTGACAATCCTGAAGGCAGAGTGCTTGGAATCGTGTGAGATGGTGCTCTGGCATGAGCTGAGCCTGTCTGCAGCTTGCGGAACCAAGTCCTATAGCTGTTCCATGATATCGCATACCATATACTCTTAAGTGCATTATAATCCTCGCGGTTAAATGCTAACTTTGGTATTGCTTTATCAAAGCATGTCGAGTAAGGTGTCATACGAATTGGAATACTAACCCCTCGCCAATTCTGGCGACGGGGTTAGCATTCCACCCTTCTAGAGGGACACGACATGCCCGTAACTGTGAACCCCGGTTAAAGTTAACTGAAGCCTCAGCTCCACAAAATGGATGCTGCCACCACAGACACGAGTCTGACCCCCTGCAGCTGGGAGTCCTTCCAGCGAGGGGAGCCTGGACAAAGGGTTTCCTGTCAGGGGCGGTGCTAGCACCGTCCCAGACATGGTTTTGTGTATCCTGGGTAGGCAGGGCTTTACAGGAAGGTGACTGCTGAGTGGCACCCCGGTGCTCACTACGCATAGGCCGGTCTGAACCAGTTCCAGGGGCACACCAGCCCCTGGCCTGGGGAAGTCCGGCATGGCTGAGGGGTGTAACCACCCCCCACCTAGTCCCACCCATAGGCAGGACCTAGTCACCGGGTCAGCCCCCTTTTTTAGTATAAAGATGGGAGCGGGCCCCCTGTTCAAATTAGATCATCTTTGGAATCAAGACACGACTTTCTGCGAAAGGACTTCAAGATTTCTTCATCAAGATTCTCCCTTGTGGCTAAGGAGTAGTCACCCTGCATCCGCAGGCACCATCCTAAAGAACACTGCGGTCTGCTGCAAGTCCTTCATCACGAATCCGACGACCCAGCTCGACGAGACCCGGCTTCCCTGGCACCTCTGACCTCTACTCACCTCTACAGCCAAGCTGAGAACCGTGAGTGCGACGAGACCTCGAGGGACCGACGATCGCCAAGACTGCACGACATCTTTACTGCAAGCCCACCGTGTCCTCCACGGGTGAGTGCTTTGGGGTCCGAGAAGCCCCGACCCTGCACAGCTCCAGCACCCAAGATGAGCCTCCCTGCATCTCCACGATCTGCGTGGGGCCCTTCTGCTGTTTGCTGTGCACCGCGTTGTTTGGCTACTAGCCGGCTGGCTTGTGGCCTTCTGAATGACGCCCGACGACATCACTGCTGCTGGTCTGGTTGCTCCAGACTGGCCCTTGCTTCCTTCTTGAAGAGAGGCACCCCGGACCCTCCTGGTCCACTCCAGACGCCATTTTAGGTCCACCGCGTGGGCTTGAATTTGCCAAGGCTTTGTTGCCCAATCCTGGGTCCAGCGACGCCGACAGCTTCTATCTTCGTGGGACAGCTCGATCCTCCTTCCTGGTCGCCGACAACGCCTCCTGGTCCGTGAGATCTCCGAGCCCAGCGTCACCCACACGCCTTGTCGAGGTGGCTACCATCCGGTGCCCTCCTGGTGCCCACTGACTACTGGCTAGTAGTCTCGAACTTGGTCCCCTCTGCTTTCAGGTGTCATCTACCATTGATCCAGGCTTGGATCCACCGAACTTTCTTCACTGGTCGCCTGCCAGCAACTTCTCTCTTCCAGGCTCCTGGTCCGTCAACGAGGATTCCCGACGTCTTTTGAGTCCTATGCAGCTGCAGCCCCTGGGCTAGGTAACTTCGGCATTTCGGTGCCCCAGCATAGCCTCACTATCCAAGGGTCAGAATCTACTTTCGTTTTCTCCCTACCAGGTCGGGTTCACCCGAGAACACTAACTTTGCAATTTCTAGCTACCATAGACTTTGTCCCGCATCTCGCGTGAGAGTGCACACACTGCACCCGAGTCCCCTGGGTCTCCTAGAAGTAATCTAACGATTCTATAGTTAAGTCCTAGCGATTCCAAAGCCTATTAGTACTGTACTTACCTGCTAGTAATTTCGCATTCCACTTTTCAAGTATATGGTTTTCCGTGCCCCTCGGGCATTTGTATATACTGTGCTAACTTAAGTATTTTTGTAAGAGTTTTGGTTTGTGCTTAGTACCCTGTCCTCATAAAGAGTACAGGGCTGTTGTGATCTTTAATAAATAACTGTTTATTTTCATAACACTTGTGTGGTGTCCTTTCACTTGGTGTTCAAGGGGTATATGTGGTATAACAGCTGGCTTAACACGCCCTCTCGAGTCTTTAGCCTTAGACTGCTCGTATCCACGCTACTAGGATAGCTGGTCTATAAGGTTGACTTACAACCAATCATCAATAAGGGTTGCTGGACTGATACATAGTGTTCACTAGAATAGTGACCACTGCATATCAGGCCACCTTCTCACATTGGTGAGCAGCGGTTGGGATTTGAGCTTGCTGTTGTTTTACCACACGTATCCTAAGAATATCTTGTTGAAAGATCACATAAGTACTGTTAGTACATATAACTAAGCTTAGAATACTCGGAGTTCTACTGAACCAGCTGTTGCAGCTCCTCAAGGCCTAGCACACCTTGGCTGCAACTCTTAGCAAGGGATCAGTAGGTAAACACATAGTGTAGGTAGGTGCATCACTTACACCACACTAGAAACAGTATGTCGGACAAAGGAGGAAACTCTGAGTCTCCTCTTGTGTCAGTTGACCCTCCACAGGTCATCCCTTCAAGATATACTGTGCTGAGCTTCAAGGAGTTAAGACAGGTGTGTCACTCCAGGAAGATCAAGCAGGGGTCTAACCCCACAACTTCCTTTCTGATTGGTCTCTTGGAGACTTATGATGCCAGAAAAGCTGAGACCCTTCTTAGCTCTTCTAATCCAGAAGGAGGTATGCCTCCCCTTGAGGGAACCAGAGGTGACCCTGACCTCATCCACCTCTCAACTGAGAATGAAGATGTAGAGGATGATGAGGATGAGGATCCCTCTGGGGATGAGGCAGATAAGGGACAGGTAGAAGTCGGTAGACTAAGCAGGTCCAACTTAAGCAAACATGACAGTGGTACTGGGGGACCCCTGGGGCCACTATCAGGTCACCTTAACATTGGGAATGGACGAGCCAGATCTCTGTCAAGAGGCTCTGGCAGATCCCTTCAAACCAATGGCTCTCACAACTCTTCTCAAAGAGGGATGACATCCCCTCAGAGGAGAGTGTATGAAGCTAAAGAAAGGGCAGCCAATCTGAGGATTGAAAGGGAAGAACTTGCCCTAGCCAAAGAGAGGCTTGCCTTTGCTAGAGAGCAACAGTTAAGTGGGGTAGTCCCCACTGGTGGCAGCATTGTACCTAGCAATAGGGAAAGGAGTTTTGACACAAAACACCTTGGTAAGATAGTGCCCCCCTTTAAACAAGGGGATGACATCCACAAATGGATTACTGCTTTGGAGAGGGCCTGCACTGTGCAAGGTGTTCCCGCAAGTCAGTGGGCAGCTATCTTGTGGCTCTCCTTTGAAGGAAAAGGTAGAGACAAGCTCCTCACTACAAGAGTGGAGGATGCTAATGATTACCAAGTCTTGAAAAATGCACTGGTTGAAGGGTTTGGCCTAACCACTGAGCAGTACAGGGTGCTGTTCAGGGATACCCAGAAAACTCAGTCTCAAGATTGGTCTGACTTTGTAGATTGTGCCACTAAGGCTTTTGAGGGCTGGTTGCTGGGCAGTAAGGTTACTGATTATAAAGGATTGTATAATTTGATGATGAGAGAACAAATTTTAAACAATTGTCAGAACCAGTTGTTGCATCAGCATCTTGTTGACTCAGATCTGACCTCTCCCCAAGAATTGGGAAAGAAGGCAGACAGATGGGTTAGAACAAGAGTTAAACAGAACCAGGGCCAGAATCAAGGTGGTCAGAAGAAAGCAGACCAGAAGGGTAAAGATTCTAAGGGGGAACAAAATGACCAGAAGTCTTCGACAGGTCCCCAACAACCCAAAGAGGGAGGGGGTCAGGCTCCCCAAAAGAAGAAAGAAGGCCAATCCAAAAGATGGTGCCAGTACTGTAAAAGTAAATCTCACTGGTTTAGTGAGTGCACCAAGAAAGGAGGAGGGCAGACTCCTGCCACTGCAGCCCCTAAGGCACCTGTGCCCCCTAGTACAGTCAGCAGTGGTAGTGCGCCTCCCAAGGGTTTAGTAGGGTTACCCCTGGGTTCTGAGGGGCGTGACAACTTAGTTGGCACACTCACTCAGGCTGTCCTTGTCAGTACAGGGGACGCGGGCGTGACCCCTGACATAAGTCCCAATACCTTGGGCAAATACAGACAGACGCCTTTCATAAATGGAAAGATGGCTCAGGCCTATAGGGACACTTGTGCCAGCGTCACCATGGTGACGCCTAACTTTGTGGACCCTGGACAGATCATGCCAGGTACAGAATTCCTGGTGACCAATGCAAGCAATGTCACTACCAATCACAGTATGGCAATTGTAGCTTTCTCCTGGGGAGGGGTAACTGGCCAAAAGAAGGTTGTAGTTAGTCCAGACCTCCCAGTGGATTGTTTGTTGGGCAATGATTTGGAGTCATCACAATGGTCAGAAGTGGAGCACCGGACTCACATGGAAATGTTAGGTTTGCCAGCACATGTGTTCGCTGTGACCAGGTCACAGGTCAGGAAATGCCCCACTGAACAGGTGCTGGATCCTGGAACAATGGACCAGACACCTTCCAAGAAAAAGAGCAGCAGGGTTAAGGCTGTGCCTTCCCCCTTGCCCCAGGTTGAGGATCAAGTCTCAGAGGAGGCTGACCTACAGGAATTGAGGGAAACTGAGCCCAGAGAGTTTGAACTTGATCAAGTTGAATTCTTGGGTTCAGGGGGACCCTCAAGGGAAGACCTGGGGAAGGACCAGTTAAGCTGCCCTTCTCTTGAACCCCTCAGACAGCAGGCTGCTGCTGAGGCTGCTGGGAACGCCACAGGTACCCACAAGGTATACTGGGAAGATGGACTCCTGTACACTGAGTCAAGAGACCCCAAGCCTGGCATGTCCAGGAGGCTGGTTGTACCCTTGTCTCAGAGAGGTTTCCTACTTACCTTGGCCCATGAGATTCCCTTAGCAGGTCACTTAGGCCAGACAAAGACTTGGGACAGACTTGTCTCACACTTTCACTGGCCTCACATGAATGAGGATACCAAGGAGTTTTGTCGCTCCTGTGTCACTTGCCAAGCCAGTGGTAAGTCAGGTGGCACAACAAAGGCTCCCCTTATACCAATGCCTGTGGTGGGGGTGCCCTTTGAAAGAGTGGGGATTGACATTGTTGGTCCAATGGAACCCCAGACAGCATCAGGGCACAAGTTTATACTGGTGGTAGTGGATCATGCCACCAGGTATCCTGAAGCTATTCCACTTAGGACCACCACAGCACCTGTGGTGGCAAGGGCCCTAGTTGGAGTGTTCTCCAGAGTGGGCTTCCCTAAGGAGGTTGTCTCTGACAGAGGTGCAAACTTCATGTCAAGCTACTTAACTGCTATGTGGAAGGAGTGTGGTGTCAATTACAAATTCACTACCCCCTATCATCCACAATGCAATGGGCTTGTTGAAAGGTTCAACAGGACCCTAAAAGGGATGATTCATGGACTACCTGAAAAGATCAGGCGTAGATGGGATGTCCTGATTCCCTGCCTTCTGTTTGCTTACAGAGAGGTCCCACAAAAGGGGGTTGGCTACAGCCCTTTTGAACTTTTGTATGGGCATCCTGTGAGAGGCCCCCTGTGTTTGGTGAAGGAAGGATGGGAGAGACCTCTCAAAAAGCCTGCAACCAGCATAGTGGACTATGTACTTGGTCTCCGCTCCAGGATGGCTGAGTATATGGAGAAGGCATCAGAAAACCTTAAGGCCAGTCAAGAACTACAAAAAGCTTGGCATGACCAAAAGGCTGTCCTGACTGTTTATCAGCCTGGACAGAAGGTGTGGGTGTTGGAGCCAGTGGCCCCAGCAGCACTCAAAGACAAATGGGCTGGGCCCCGTACAATTCTTGAGCAAAAGGGAGAGGTCACCTACCTGGTGGACCTTGGAACTCCCAGGAGCCCCCACAGGGTGCTCCATGTCAACAGGCTCAAAGCATATGTCGACAGGAAGGACATGAGTTTGCTCATGGCCATAGATGAGGGACAGGAGGAAGAGAGTGACCCTCTCCCAGACCTGCTCACTCAGAATCCTGATGATGGGTCAGTAGATGGTGTTGTCTTTTGTGGCAGCCTCTCTGAGCATCAACAGAAAGACTGTAAACAGGTTCTTCAGTCTTTCAGACATATGTTTTCTCTGACACCCAGTCAGACCAATTGGTGTACCCATGAGGTTGACACTGGTGACAGTCTGCCAGTTAAGAGTAAAATCTACAGGCAGCCTGATCATGTTAGAGACTGCATAAAAACTGAAGTGCAGAAAATGTTGGAGTTGGGAGTCATTGAACCCTCAGATAGCCCTTGGGCTAGTCCAGTAGTTCTAGTGCCAAAGCCTCACACCCAGGGTGGTAAGAGAGAGATGAGGTTTTGCGTAGACTACAGGGGCCTCAATGCAGTCACTAAGACTGATGCCCACCCAATACCAAGGGCAGATGAGCTGATAGATAGATTGGCTTCTGCCAACTACTTAAGCACATTTGACTTAACAGCTGGGTATTGGCAAATCAGGTTAGCTGAGGATGCCAAGCCCAAGACAGCATTTTCAACCCCTGGTGGGCATTATCAATTTGTGGTAATGCCCTTTGGTCCGAAAAATGCACCTGCCACCTTCCAAAGGTTGGTGAATCAAGTCCTTACTGGGCTGGATGACTTCTGTGCAGCATATCTAGATGATATTGCTGTCTTTAGCTCCACCTGGGAGGATCACCTGGTCCACCTGAGGAAAGTGTTAGAGGCTCTGCAAGCAGCAGGCCTCACTATCAAGGCCACTAAGTGCCAGATAGGGCAGACACAGGTTGTATACCTGGGCCACCTTGTAGGTGGAGGCCAGGTTCAGCCACTGGAGAGCAAAATACAGTCAATCAGGGACTGGGCTCCTCCAACCACCCAGACTCAGGTTCGAGCTTTCTTGGGCCTGACTGGATACTACAGAAAGTTTGTCAGGAACTATGGTTCAATTGTGACACCATTAAATGAACTGACAAGTAAGAAAATGCCAAAAAAAGTTCAGGGGACAGCAGGCTGTCAAAAAGCATTCGATGACCTAAAGCAGGCCATGTGCACAGCACCTATCCTTAAGAGTCCAGACTACTCCAAACCATTCATTGTCCAAACAGATGCTTCTGAGTTGGGTGTGGGAGCTGTTCTTTCTCAACTGAATTTTGATGGTCAGGACCAGCCCATTGCTTTTATAAGCAGAAGGCTGACCCCCAGAGAGAAGAATTGGTCAGCTATTGAGAGGGAGGCCTTTGCTGTGGTTTGGGCCCTGAAGAAGCTGAGGCCATACTTGTTTGGCACTCACTTCAAGATTCAGACCGACCATAAGCCCCTCTTGTGGCTAAATCAGATGAAGGGTGAAAACCCCAAACTGCTTAGGTGGTCCATTTCCCTACAGGGGATGGACTTTACAGTGGAACATAGACCTGGTACTGATCATGGCAATGCCAATGGGCTCTCCAGATATTTCCACCTAGAACAAGAAGACTCACCTGGTCAAGGTTAGCTTATTGTCCCAAAGTTTGGGGGGGGGTCATGTAGGAGAGTAGGGTCTGCAATCCTATGATCACCCAGATTTTTTGCTTTTGTTTCACTGGTTTACGACTTTCTCTGGCTGTGGGCCTGCCAATCAGACCCACAGCCTGGCTGTTCTCTTTGTAAATTACGACATGTACCCTAGGTGCATTTACCAATTGGTACTGGGCCACTTTATCAGACCCTGTAACTCAGGGCATCGGTGTACCCAGGGCTGCCAGGGGCTGCAGCATGTATTATGCCACCCCTGGCTGGCCTCTTAAATTTGACACAACTGGCTGCATGACAGCTGGGGCAAAGTCGTGTAATCACGCTTTGCTGTAGGTGTAGTATACCTATACCTAACCCTAAAATGGACACACAGATTCCTATCAGTCACTCCTATGGCAGGCCTTGACAATCCTGAAGGCAGAGTGCTTGGAATCGTGTGAGATGGTGCTCTGGCATGAGCTGAGCCTGTCTGCAGCTTGCGGAACCAAGTCCTATAGCTGTTCCATGATATCGCATACCATATACTCTTAAGTGCATTATAATCCTCGCGGTTAAATGCTAACTTTGGTATTGCTTTATCAAAGCATGTCGAGTAAGGTGTCATACGAATTGGAATACTAACCCCTCGCCAATTCTGGCGACGGGGTTAGCATTCCACCCTTCTAGAGGGACACGACATGCCCGTAACTGTGAACCCCGGTTAAAGTTAACTGAAGCCTCAGCTCCACAAAATGGATGCTGCCACCACAGACACGAGTCTGACCCCCTGCAGCTGGGAGTCCTTCCAGCGAGGGGAGCCTGGACAAAGGGTTTCCTGTCAGGGGCGGTGCTAGCACCGTCCCAGACATGGTTTTGTGTATCCTGGGTAGGCAGGGCTTTACAGGAAGGTGACTGCTGAGTGGCACCCCGGTGCTCACTACGCATAGGCCGGTCTGAACCAGTTCCAGGGGCACACCAGCCCCTGGCCTGGGGAAGTCCGGCATGGCTGAGGGGTGTAACCACCCCCCACCTAGTCCCACCCATAGGCAGGACCTAGTCACCGGGTCAGCCCCCTTTTTTAGTATAAAGATGGGAGCGGGCCCCCTGTTCAAATTAGATCATCTTTGGAATCAAGACACGACTTTCTGCGAAAGGACTTCAAGATTTCTTCATCAAGATTCTCCCTTGTGGCTAAGGAGTAGTCACCCTGCATCCGCAGGCACCATCCTAAAGAACACTGCGGTCTGCTGCAAGTCCTTCATCACGAATCCGACGACCCAGCTCGACGAGACCCGGCTTCCCTGGCACCTCTGACCTCTACTCACCTCTACAGCCAAGCTGAGAACCGTGAGTGCGACGAGACCTCGAGGGACCGACGATCGCCAAGACTGCACGACATCTTTACTGCAAGCCCACCGTGTCCTCCACGGGTGAGTGCTTTGGGGTCCGAGAAGCCCCGACCCTGCACAGCTCCAGCACCCAAGATCAGCCTCCCTGCATCTCCACGATCTGCGTGGGGCCCTTCTGCTGTTTGCTGTGCACCGCGTTGTTTGGCTACTAGCCGGCTGGCTTGTGGCCTTCTGAACGACGCCCGACGACATCACTGCTGCTGGTCTGGTTGCTCCAGACTGGCCCTTGCTTCCTTCTTGAAGAGAGGCACCCCGGACCCTCCTGGTCCACTCCAGACGCCATTTTAGGTCCACCGCGTGGGCTTGAATTTGCCAAGGCTTTGTTGCCCAATCCTGGGTCCAGCGACGCCGACAGCTTCTATCTTCGTGGGACAGCTCGATCCTCCTTCCTGGTCGCCGACAACGCCTCCTGGTCCGTGAGATCTCCGAGCCCAGCGTCACCCACACGCCTTGTCGAGGTGGCTACCATCCGGTGCCCTCCTGGTGCCCACTGACTACTGGCTAGTAGTCTCGAACTTGGTCCCCTCTGCTTTCAGGTGTCATCTACCATCGATCCAGGCTTGGATCCACCGAACTTTCTTCACTGGTCGCCTGCCAGCAACTTCTCTCTTCCAGGCTCCTGGTCCGTCAACGAGGATTCCCGACGTCTTTTGAGTCCTATGCAGCTGCAGCCCCTGGGCTAGATAACTTCGGCATTTCGGTGCCCCAGCATAGCCTCACTATCCAAGGGTCAGAATCTACTTTCGTTTTCTCCCTACCAGGTCGGGTTCACCCGAGAACACTAACTTTGCAATTTCTAGCTACCATAGACTTTGTCCCGCATCTCGCGTGAGAGTGCACACACTGCACCCGAGTCCCCTGGGTCTCCTAGAAGTAATCTAACGATTCTATAGTTAAGTCCTAGCGATTCCAAAGCCTATTAGTACTGTACTTACCTGCTAGTAATTTCGCATTCCACTTTTCAAGTATATGGTTTTCCGTGCCCCTCGGGCATTTGTATATACTGTGCTAACTTAAGTATTTTTGTAAGAGTTTTGGTTTGTGCTTAGTACCCTGTCCTCATAAAGAGTACAGGGCTGTTGTGATCTTTAATAAATAACTGTTTATTTTCATAACACTTGTGTGGTGTCCTTTCACTTGGTGTTCAAGGGGTATATGTGGTATAACAGCTGGCTTAACACGCCCTCTCGAGTCTTTAGCCTTAGACTGCTCGTATCCACGCTACTAGGATAGCTGGTCTATAAGGTTGACTTACAACCAATCATCAATAAGGGTTGCTGGACTGATACATAGTGTTCACTAGAATAGTGACCACTGCATATCAGGCCACCTTCTCACACCCAGGGCATAGGTACACCCAGGGCCTACCAGGGGCTGCAGCATGTATTATGCCACCCCTGGCTGGCTATCCAAACTGACACAACTGGCTGGTAACACAGCTGGGGCAAGGTGGTGTAATCACCCTGTGCTGTAGATATAGTATACCTATATCTGAAAGAGACACGTTCGTGATAGATTCCTTACCTTAGAATATCCCCTAGCGTCAGACTGGATCCGAAAACTTTTGCGTAGCAGTACCCTTGCGTGTCGGTAGGCGTCGTCTGCGGCTCCGCGTCCGTTGTAGGCATCGTGGGCGCCGTGATGACGTCGTCTGAGTACTTAGACGCCGCCTCCGTGTGCTTGTAGGAGAGTAGGGTCTGCAATCCTATGGTCACCCCCGATTTTTGCTTTTTGCTTCACTGGTTTACGACTTTCCCTGGCTGTGGGCCTGCCAATCGGACCCACAGCCTAGCTGTTCTCTCCCTAAATTGACAACCATGTACCTTAAGTGCATTTACCAATTGGTACTGGGCCACCTTAACAGTCCCTGTACAGCATACATCTGAAAGAGACACGTTAGTGATAGATTCCTTACCTTAGAATATCCCCAGGCGTCAGACTGGATCCGGAAACTTTTGCGTAGCAATACCCCTGCGCGCCGGTAGGCGTCGTCTGCGGCTCCGCGTCCGTCGTCGTGAGCGCCGGGATGACGTCGTCGGAGTACTTAGACGGCGCCCATGCGCGCTGACGTCAGTTCTTCTTTTTTCCGCGCCAGCTAGCGCAGATCCGGAAGAAGCTCTACCCCCAGTCACTTTTTGACTGAAAATTTTGATCCTTTTTGATCTTCTCTTTAGTCGACTATTTCGACTATCGGTGCCAGGGATGCCCGGGTTCAAGCCTTGTTCGAAGTGCGGCCGACTCATGTCGGTCACGGACCCCCATCGCCGGTACCTGAAGTGCTTAGGCCTCGACCACGACGATCGATCCTGCTCCGACTGCCGGGCCCTGACGTCGAAGGCTAGGCGGGAGCGGTCCCGCAAGCGTCTCGAGCTGAGGCAGTCGGCCCCGCGCCGCTCCAGGTCCCGGTCCCGGTCCCACGGGAGGTCGAGGGACAGGTCGCGAGGTCGGAGTCATCGACGTTCCGGGAGTGGACACCGATCGTCTGGTTCCAAGTCCTCAGGTAAGAGGCATGAGAGGTCGGAGCGACACCATCGATCCTCCGACCCGCCCTGACGCTCGCACGATGCGGCCGGGGACTCGGGCGACACCGCCCACGCGGCTCCGCGGGATTCGCAAGCGTCGCCGCCTGCCCCACACCTTCGGGTCCCTGGGCACGGCGCGTCGCAGGCGGAGGTCGAGAGGTACCTCATGGCCATGAGGGTCCTCCCTCCTCAGTCGGTTCCCGTGGCGCCTTCGGGCCGATCGGTTCCGTCTGGAGGTCCTTCCGGGTCGGGCGCTTCGGCCCCGACGACGTCGGGTGCTTCGGCCCCGGCGCCGCTGGCGACTTCGGTCCCGGCGCCGCACGACCTCACTGGATCCGGCTCCGGATCCGGGGCCTCGCCGGTCAACCTTACGACCTCGCCGGCGCCGTCCCTTCAGGTGTCGTCCCCGGCAGCCGATGTGGTTGCCGCCCCCAATGTTTCCTGCGGTCCTGCTCAGGAGTCGGAAGGGCGCCGCTGGGCGCCGATTCCGTCGGCCTTTGGAGAATTTTATCTCCACGAGCAGGCCCTGGCTGTTGATCCTGGTCTCCAGGAGCCGGGTGACGAGGAGCAATGGGAGGGGTCCGAGGACCCTCTGGCACGTGATTGCCAGTCGCAGCAGGACTGGACATATGAGCTTGGGGAGGCCAGTGGTATTGACACCTCGCCAGACACTGGATTTACGTCACCCCCGACTGTGGCTTCGGAGGCGGGTTCTGCTTACAGTGTAGTGTTGACGAAGGCAGCTAAGGCCTTAAACCTTCAGCTCCCCGTCGTGGCCGTGAGGACTAATCTCCTCACTGAGGTCCTCAAACCGCAGTCCGGCTCCGCGGAGCCCCTTCTGCCGTTCAATGAGGCCTTGTGTGACGTTCTTCTGGGCACTTGGTCCAAGCCCGCCACAGGCCCGCCAGTGGACAGGAACGTGGCCAGACGCTACCGCCCGGCACCGGGCGACCCATGCTTTTTGTCCACCCATCCCACCCCCGAGAGTCTGGTCATCCAGGCCTCAAACTCCCAAACCGCATTCCCGTCGGCCCCGCCCGACAGGGAATCCAAAAGATATGAACAGTTCGGGAAGAAGGTTTTCTCGTCTGTGAGCCTAGGGCTGCGGTCTGTGAACACCGCCTGTCTCTTGGGCCGATACACCCACACCCTGTGGGACACGGTTGCGGAGGTGCTGCCTAGATGCCCGGAGGAGGTCCAGGCTAAACTCAGCCAAGCCCTGGCGGACGGCCGAGATGCAGCACGCTTTTCTATCCGGTGTGGGCTGGATACTACGGACTCACTGGGCAGGGCGATGGCAACGACGGTGGCGGTTCGACGCCACGCCTGGTTGAGGTCCGCCAATTTCTCGGCCGATGTCCAGGCCACCCTCCTGGACATGCCGTTTGATGGCCGTCGCCTCTTCGGCGACAAGGCAGACCATGCGCTGGAACGTTTCAAGGACTCCAGGGCCACGGCCAAGTCCTTGGGCCTTACGGCCCCACGCCAGCAATCGGGTGCCTTTCGCTCCTTTCGTGGCCACGGAAGGGGCGCCCCACCACGTACCGTCAGCCACGCGCCGCAGAATGTACAGCAACGCGGTGGCGGACGTGGGAACCGCCGTGGCGGTGGTCGGGGACAGCGGCGAGCCCAGTCCACACCTCCCTCAGCAGCCCCTGCCTCAAAACCTTCCTAGTCCGAGTTTTCAGGCCCATGTGACGCCTGTGGGAGGCAGGGTTCGCCATCACCTCTCCCACTGGCATACAGTCACTTCGGACAGGTGGGTGCTGCAAATAGTCCGAAGGGGCTTCTCCCTCCCCTTCGAGTCATCCCCTCCATCCATGCCACCTCAATGCCACCGTGTGTCGGGGGATCACTTGCAACTTCTGCAAGAGGAGGTTTCGGCCCTCTTGGCCAAGGGGGCCATCGAGCGCGTTCCTGGGCCAGAAGTAGGACGTGGTTGTTACTCCCACTACTTTCTGGTACCCAAGAAGGGCAAAGGGGGCCTACGCCCTATCTTGGATCTGCGGAACGTCAACGGCTTCCTCCGGACGGAGAAGTTCAAGATGCTCACTTTGGCTCAGGTCCTGGCTGCCCTCGACCCAGGAGACTGGATCGTAGCGTTGGACTTGCAGGACGCCTATTTCCACATCCCCGTCCTGCCGGCCCACCGGCGTTACCTGCGGTTCACGGTAGGCCAAGAGCACTTTCAGTTTACCGTGCTCCCCTTCGGCCTTACCAGCGCCCCACGGGTGTTCACGAAGGTGATGGCGGTGGTCGCAGCCCATCTGCGCAGGCAGGGGGTATCAGTCTTCCCCTACCTCGACGACTGGTTGTTGAAGGCGGGCTCGCCCCAGACAGTCGTCAGCCACCTCCAGACTACGGCCGACCTCCTGCACTTGCTGGGGTTCTCCATCAATGTGCCGAAGTCACACCTGTGTCCCTCTCAGAAGCTCCTCTTCATCGGAGCGGTTCTCGACTCGGCGCAGTTTCGGGTTTACCCACCCGAGCAGCGGGTTCGGGATATTCAGGCTCTGGTTCCCATCTTCCAGCCGTTATCCCGGGTCTCGGTCAGGTTGACGCTGCGGCTTCTGGGACTGATGGCCTCCTGCATCCTTCTGGTGCGTCACGCCAGGTGGCGGATGCGGGCTCTGCAGTGGGACCTGAAGTTTCAGTGGGCCCAGCACCAGGGCAACCTGTCCGATCATGTCCTGATCTCGGAGGGCACTGCGAGACAACTGCAGTGGTGGCTCACGGACCGCGACTGGGTCAGTGGCAGACCCCTCTCCCTACCCCAACCGGAGCACGTAGTTGTGACGGACGCGTCCCTCCAGGGCTGGGGAGGCCACATGGGAGAGGTGGAGATCAGAGGCCTCTGGTCTCCGGCGGAGTCCCGGCTCCATATCAACCTTCTGGAGCTGCGGGCGATTCGTCTAGCACTGAAGGCATTGCTCCCCTCTGTCCGGGGGAGCGTAGTGCAAGTGTTCACCGACAACACCACCGCCATGTGGTACTGCAACAAGCAAGGCGGGGTGGGGTCGTGGACCCTCTGCCAGGAGGCCCTGCGCCTCTGGCAGTGGCTGGAACATCAGGGCGTGACCCTGGTGGTTCAACACCTGGCAGGCTCTCTGAATGCCAGGGCGGACGAACTCAGCCGCCGGTGCATGATGGATCACGAATGGCGTCTGAACTCGGACGTGGCGCAAGGTCTCTTTCGGCAGTGGGGAGAGCCTTGGTTAGATCTATTCGCCACAGAAGAGAACGCGCAATGTCATCAGTTCTGCGCGTTGGAATTTCCAAGGCGGCACTCGCTCGGAGACGCTTTTCGTCGCGAGTGGAGCTGCGGTCTGTTGTACGCCTTTCCGCCTATACCACTTCTGCCCAGAGTGCTGAAGAAGATCAGGCGCGATCGGGCCCAGGTCATCCTTGTGGCTCCGGACTGGGCACGAAGATACTGGTATCCCGAGCTACTCAGCATGTCAGTCGATCCCCCGATTCGTCTGCCTCTTAGGGAGGACCTTCTGTCGCAGCAGCAGGGGACGGTCCTGCACCCGAACCTGTCCAGTCTCCACCTACAAGCTTGGAGATTGAGCGGCGGCAGTTGAGGCCATTTGACTTGCCTCCTGAAGTCTGTGATATCATTCTGGCAGCCAGGCGTCCCTCCACAAAGTTGGTATACGCCTGCCGGTGGAACAGATTTGTGGCATGGTGCACAGCAAAGGCTGTGGATCCTCTCTCGGCACCCCTTTCGGAAGTGCTGCTCTTTCTTCTTTCCCTTGCCCAGCAGGGCTCTGCTCTGGGCACTCTTAAAGGGTACCTTTCTGCTCTATCAGCCTTCTTGAGGCTACCAGATCAGCCTTCTTTATTCAAGTCCCCTATTGTAAGTAGATTTCTGAAGGGCATCACACACATGTTCCCTCCTGTTCCCTTTGTGATGCCCCAGTGGGACTTGAATCTTGTTCTCACTTATCTGATGTGTGCTCCCTTTGAGCCACTGCATAACTGTCCTCTTCGTCTCCTTACTCTAAAGACTGCCTTCCTGGTTGCCATCACCTCTGCCAGGAGAGTGAGTGAGCTCCAGGCTCTTTCTTCTTCTCCACCTTTCCTGTCTGTTCATCCTGACAAAGTGGTGTTACGTACACGACCTTCCTTTCTGCCCAAGGTTGTTACGGCCTTCCACATCGGGCAGTCCATTACCTTGCCCACTTTCTTTCCGCCTCCGCATCCCTCGAAGGAGGAAGAGAGGCTCCACCGTCTGGATCCAAAACGTGCGCTCTCCTACTACCTAGACCGCACACGCCAATTCCGGGTGGATGACCAACTCTTTGTTGGTTACGTGGGCGCAAAGAAGGGTAAGGCTGTGCACAAGAGGACCATCTCTCGGTGGATCATCTTGTGTATCCAAGCATGTTACTCCATGGCAAGGAAGGAGCCCCCGGCTGGATTGCGGGCTCACTCCACTCGGGCCACGGCAACGACAACTGCCCTGGGCCGCGGTGTCCCCCTGCAGGACATTTGCCAGGCAGCTACATGGGCCTCGCTGCACACGTTCGCAAGACACTACTGCCTGGACAGTCAAGTCCGGAGGGATGGCTTCTTTGGCCGTTCTGTCCTCCAGGACTTTCTGGTGTGATATTGGTTCGCAGACCCACCACTGGGGTTGGTATTGCTGGGGTATCTATTCTAAGGTAAGGAATCTATCACTAACGTGTCTCTTTCAGATGCACAAGTTACTACTTGTGTAACGATATATCTGTAAGAGACATTAGTTAGTGATAGATTCCTTACCGACCCACCCATCCTCCCCGCTCTGCGAACCGATATCTAGGGTTAAGGTCATCCCCTTTCAGGGCCCTAGTTTCATGGCACCAGTGTTAGTTCTATCATGGCTCTGCGTATCTGGCGCGGAAAAGCTGTGTGTCAGAACTGACGTCAGCGCGCATGGGCGCCGTCTAAGTACTCCGACGACGTCATCCCGGCGCTCACGACGCCGACGACGGACGCGGAGCCGCAGACGACGCCTACCGGCGCGCAGGGGTATTGCTACGCAAAAGTTTCCGGATCCAGTCTGACGCCTGGGGATATTCTAAGGTAAGGAATCTATCACTAACTAATGTCTCTTACAGATATATCGTTACACAAGTAGTAACTTGTGCCTTAGGTATCCAGGGCATAGGTGTACCCAGGGCCTACCAGGGGCTGAAGCATGTATTATGCCACCCCTGGCTGGCCATCCAAACAGACACAACTGGCTGCACAACAGCTGGGGCAATTCTGGCGACGGGGTAGCATTCCACCCTTCTAGAGGGACACGACATGTATGTAACTGTGAACCCCGGTTAAAGTTAAATCGAGCCTCAGCATCACAAAATGGATGCTGCCACCACAGACACAAGTCTGACCTCCTGCTGCTGGGAGTCCTTCCAGCGAGGGAGGCTTGGACAAAGGGTTTCCTGCCTTGGGAGGGGCTAGCACCACCCCAGACAGGATTTTGTGTATTAGGTAGGACAGGGCTGAAAGGAATGAGACATGCCTGGGGCACAAAAGATGTCCCTGTGCATACTCCGGTCTAAACCAGTTCCTGGGGCACTCCAGCCCCAGAGCTGGCCCATGACCGGACAAAGTATAGGGGGTGTAACCACCCCCCTTCCTGGTCCCACCCAGGGGAGGGAGCTAGTCGTAGTGCAGCCCCCTTTAGCTGAATAAAGGTAGGAGCTGATCCCATTCCCAGTTAGATTAATCTTGACAACTTCCACGAAGAACTCTTGACCTTCGCCCTCCTGAACATCAGAAGACTGAAGAATCTCCCCTATGGTCAGGGAGTGACCATCCTGCTTCGCAGGCACCATCAAGCTCCTGTGCGGTTTGCTGCAAGTCCTTCCTTCCTGGAACCCGACGACCCAGCTCGACGAGACCCAGACCTCCAGACTCCTCTGACCTCTACCCACATCCACAGCACAGCTGGGACCCGTGGGTGCGACGAGCAACTTGGAGACGGCCATCTTGAAGAAACCTGCACAGCGCTTCCAGCACGACTGCCGGGGGATCCTCGAGTGAGTGCACTGGGGTCTGAGAAGCCCCACACGGACGCAGCTCCTGCACCAAAGACCAGCCCCCCAGCATCCACATGATCTGCGTGGGGCCCTTTTGCCTGGTTGCTGCTTTTCCTGTTGTCTGGTCACTTGCCGGCTGGCTAGTGACCTCTGAGACGATTACCCGAAGATTTCAACACTGCTGGTCTGGTCCCCCAGACTGGCCCTTGCTTCCTTGTAAACGAGAAGCACCCCGGACCCTCCTGGTCCGCACCAGACGCCATCTTTGTTCCACCGATTGGCTTGCACTTGCCAAGGCCTGTTGACCAGATCGACGATCCAACACCGCCAACAGCAGCAGACTACGTGGGACAGCTCGTGCCTCCAGCCTGGTCGTAGAGAACAGCTCCTGGTCCGCGCAGCTACAGAGAGAAGTGTCCCGTCCTCCACCTGACTGCGGCGACAGCACCTGGTTCTCTCCTGGTTCCAGCACCGTCACTGGCTAGTGACCGAGACTCTGTCCCCTTCCCTTTCAGGACTACTTCTTCCTAGTTCCATCCTTGGAACCACCGGACTCCTCCATCTGGCCGCCTGCCAGCAACTACTTGTTTCAGGCTTCACCGGGATCAACGCAGCGAACCCGACACCACTTCAGCCCTATGCACCCGCAGCCTGTGGGTTAGGTAACTAAAGCTTCTAGGTGCTGAAGTCAGTGTTCACTATCCTAGTGTTCAGGTCCACTGTTGTTTTTCCCCCATCCAGCCGGGTTCGTCCGGAATCCGTAACTCTTTAAACTGTAGCATCCATAGACGTTGGTACGCATCCCGCGTGAGAGTTTCCACTCTGCACGTGAGTCCCGTGGGCCTCCTACTCCTTACTTACCTAGTCAGTAGCGTAGTCCCAGCCATCCTCCAGCCTCTGGATCTTCTTACAGTATTTCCTTTCCTCGCATTCCATTGTTTCTAGTATATGGTTTGTCGTGCCCCTAGGGCACCATTGTAAACTTGAGTGTATTTTTCCGAAGAGTTTGTCATGTGCTTAGCCCTCTGACCTCATAAAGAGTTCAGAGGTGTATGTTAGTTAATAAATACTTGTTTATTTTCATAACTACCTGTCTGGTGTCCTTTCATCTGGTATTCAAGGGGTTATATGTGGTAAAACAGCTGGCTTCACATGCCAATAGAGTTTAGCCTAAGACTGCTTTGTCCATGCTACCATTAGGATAGCTGGTCTATAAGGTTGACTTACAACCAATCACCATAAGGGTTGTTTGGACTGATACAAGGTGATCACTAGAACTAGTGAGCATCATATATCAGGCCAACTTCTCACAGTGCTGACGTCAGTTCTTCTTTTTTCCGCGCCAGCCAGCGCAGATCTGGAAAGAGCACTTACCCAAGTCAATGTTTGACTAACTTTTGGGTGATCTTATTTGATCCTTTTCGAAGTCTTTACGACTCCGACGGTGCCGTAGGGATGACCGGCTTCAAGCATTGTGAAGATTGCGACCGCACCATGTCGGTCACGGATCCTCTCCGCCAGTGCTTGACGTGTTTGGGCGTCGACCACGACGACGAGGCCTGCCCCGACTGTCGGGCCCTTTCGAGGAAAGCCAGGCGGGAGCGGTCCCGCAGGCGGCTCGAACTCCGGCAGTGGGCCCCGCGCCGCGTGAGGTCCCGGTCCCACGGGAGGTCGAGGGACAGGTCGCGGGGACGGAGCCGTCACAGCTCCGGGAGTCGGCACCACTCCTCCGGGTCCAAGTCGTCAGGTAAGAAACACAACAAGTCGAAAAGGCATCATCGCTCTTCTGACTCCCCCCGACGCTCGCCCGATGCGGCCGGGGGTTCAGGTGACACCGCCCACGCGGCTCCTCGGGAGTCGCGGGCGTCGAGTCCGGCCCCATACCCTCCGGTCCCTGGGCTGAACGCGACGCCGGAGGAGATTGAGCGTTTCCTCCTGGCCATAAGGTCCCTTTCTCCTCCGACGGGCTCCGCGGCGCCTCCGGGCCCAGCGGACCCGTCTGGGGGCCCTAGTGGGTCGCGGGCTTCGACCCTGACACCGTTGGGTGCTTCGGCCACGAAGCTGCCGGCGCCTTCGGGCCCGTCGCCGCAGGGCCCCACGATCCCCAACACCGCCGGTGCCCTCGGGCCCGGCGCCGCAGGGAACAGCGGCACCGGCGCCGCCGGCGCCTTCGGTCCCGGTGCCGCTGGGCCTTCCTCGGGCTCTGGATCGTCACCGGTGGACCTTACGACCCCCCGGCGCCGGTCCGTGTGGTGTCACCTCCGGCGCCGTCCTCGGGCGGCGCCGTCCCCGCTACCTCCTTTGCGTTGGTTCCGACGTCGGGACGGCGCCTATCGGCGCCGCACCCGACGCCGTTTGGAGATTTTTACTTTTATGAACCGACCTCATACAATTACAACCCTGAATCTCAGGAGATGGGTGATGAGGAGGATTGGGAGGGGTCTGAGGACCCTTTGACAAAGGAGTGTCAGTCTAATATGGACTGGGCAGGAGACCTTGGGGAGCCCAGTGGCCTGGACACCTCTCCAGACACTGGATTTGTCTCTCCTCCTACCGTGGCTTCGGAGAAGGGGGTTACCTATGGTGTGGTGTTGACGAGGGCTGCCAAGGCCTTGGGCCTTGAGCTCCCCGTCGCGGCCGTGAGGCCTAACCTCCTCACAGAGGTACTTAAACCGCAGTCAGGGTCAACGGAGCCTCTGCTGCCGTTTAATGAGGCCTTGACGACGTTCTTTTGGGCACTTGGTCCAGGCCCGCTACGGGTTCGCCCGTAGATAGGAACGTGGCCAGACGCCACCGCCCGGCTCCGGGCGACCCATGTTTCCTGTCCTCCCACTCCACCCCGAGAGTCTGGTCATCCAGGCCTCTAATTCCCAGGCCGCATTCCCGCCGGCCCTGCCGGACAGGGAATCCAAGAGGTACGAGAATTATGGAAAAAAGATATTCTCATTCCTTAGTTTGGGACTGCGGTCTTCCAACACCGCATGCCTCTTGGGCCGCTACACCCACTCTCTGTGGGAGACGGTGGCGGAAGTGCTGCCAGAGTGCCCGTTGGAGGTACGGGCCAAACTCGGCCAAGCCCTTTTAGAGGGCGGGGACGCAGCCAGGATTCCATCAGGTGTGGGCTGGATACTACCGACTCGCTAGGCAGAGCAATGGCTACGACAGTGACGGTGAGACGCCACGCCTGGCTGAGATCCGCCAATTTTTCGGCAGATGTCCAGAACACTCTTATGGACATGCCGTTCGATGGCCGTCGCCTCTTTGGCGACAAGGCAGACCACGCGCTTGAGCGCTTTAAGGACTGCAGGGCTACGGCCAAGTCCTTGGGCCTCTCGGCCCGCGCCAGCAAATAGGTGCCTTTCGCTCCTTTCGTGGCCAGGGAAGGGGCGCCCCCACACGTGCCGCCAGCCACTCGCCACAGACTGTCGTCCAACGCGGCGGCGGACGTGGAAACCGCCGCGGAGGCGGTCGGGGAACCAGGCATCCACCTCTAAACTCTCCTAGTCCGTGCTTTTCGGCCCATGTGACGCCAGTGGGAGGCAGGGTTTGCCATCACCACTCTCACTGGTGCACTGTCACTTCGGACAGGTGGGTGCTGCAGATCGTCCGGAGGGGCTACTCCCTCCCCTTCGAGACGACTCCTCAAGCCATGCCACTGCAACACCACCGCGTTTCGGGGGATCACTTGCGGCTCCTGCAGGAGGAAGTTTCGGCCCTCTTGGCCAAGGGGGCCATCGAGCGCGTTCCTGGGCCAGAAGTAGGACGTGGTTGCTACTTCCACTACTTTCTGGTACCCAAGAAGGGCAAAGGGGGCCTACGCCCTATCTTGGATCTGAGGAACGTCATCGGCTTCCTCCGGAAGGAGAAGTTCAAAATGCTGACTCTGGCTCAGGTCTTAGCTGCCCTAGACCCAGGAGACTGAATGGTAGCGTTGGACTTGCAGGACGCGTTTTTCCACATCCCCGTCCTGCCGGCCCACCGGCGTTACCTGCGGTTCACGGTCGGCCACGAGCACTTTCAGTTTACCGTGCTCCACTTCGGCCTTACCAGCGCCCCACGGGTGTTCACGAAGGTGATGGCGGTGGTCGCAGCTCATCTGTGCAGGTTGGGGGTCTCAGTCTTCCCCTACCTCGACGACTGGTTGTTGAAGGCAGGCTCGCCCCAGACAGTCGTCAGCCACCTCCAGACTACGGCGGATCTCCTGCACCAGCTGGGATTTTCCATCAATGTGCCGAAGTCACACCTGTGCCTCTCTCAGAAGCTCCTTTTCATCGGAGCGGTTCTCGGCTCGGCGCAGTTTCGGGTTTATCCGCCCGAACAGCGGGTTCGGGATATACAGGCTCTGATTCCGGTCTCCGGCCTTTATCCCGAGTTTCGGTCAGGTTGACTCTGCGGCTTCTGGGGCTGATGGCCTCCTGCATCCTTCTGGTGCATCACGCACGGTGGCGGATGCGGGCTCTGCAGTGGGACCTGAAGTTTCAGTGCGCCCAGCATCAGGGCAACCTGTCCGACCATGTCCTGATCTCGGAGGGCACTGCGAGTCAGCTGCAGTGGTGGCTCACGGACCACGATTGGGTCAACGGCAGATCCCTCTCCCTTCCCCAACCGGAGCACGTAGTTGTGACGGACGCGTCCCTCCAGGGCTGGGGAGGCCACATGGGAGAGGCAGAGATCAGAGGCCTCTGGTCTCTGGCGGAGTCCCGGCTCCATATCAACCTGTTGGAGCTGCGGGCGATTCGTCTGGCACTGAAGGCATTCCTCCCGTCTGTCCGAGGGAGTGTAGTGCAGGTGTTCACGGACAACACCACCGTCATGTGGTACTGCAACAAACAGGGCGGGGTGGGGTCGTGGACCCTCTGCCAGGAGGCTCTGCGCCTCTGGCAATGGCTGGAACATCAGGGCGTGACTCTGATGGTTCAACACCTGGCAGGTTCTCTGAACGCCAGGGAGGACGAACTCAGCCGACGGTGCTCGATGGATCACGAATGGCGTCTGAACTCGGACGTGGCGCAAGGCCTCTTTCAGCAGTGGGGAGAGCCTTGGTTATATCTATTCACCACCGAAGAGAACGCGCAATGTCATCAGTTCTGCGCGGTGGAATTTCCAAGGCAGAACTCGCTCGGAGACGCTTTTCGTCGCGAGTGGAGCTGCGGTCTGTTGTACGCCTTTCCGCCTATACCACTTCTGCACAGTGATGAAGAAGATCAAGCGCGACCGGGCACAATCATCCTTGTGGCTCCGGACTGGGCACGAAGGTACTGGTATCCCGAGCTACTCAGTATGTCATTCGATCCCCCGGTTCGTCTGCCTCTTCAGGAGGACCTTCTGTCGCAGCAGCAGGGGACGGTCCTCCACCTGAACCTGTCCAGTCTCCACCTCCATGCTTGGAGATTGAGCGGCGACAGTTGAGGCCATTTGACTTGCCTCCTGAAGTCTGTAACATCATTCTGGCAGCCAGGCGTCCCTCCACAAAGTCGGTATACGCCTGCAGGTGGAACAGATTTGTGGCATGGTGCACAGCAAAGGCTGTGGATCCCCTCAATGCCCCTCTTTCTGAGGTTCTCCTCTTTCTTCTCTCTCTTGCCCAGCAGGGCTCTGCTCAGGGCACTGTCTGAGGCTGCCTGACCAACCTTCTTTGTTCAAGTCCCCTATCGTTAATCGATTCCTGAAGGGCATCACTCATAAGTTTCCTCCTGTTCCCTTCGTAATGCCTCAGTGGGACTTGAACCTGGTTCTTACATTTTTGATGTGCGCGCCCTTTGAGCCACTTCACAACTGTCCTCTTCGCCTTCTTTCTTTGAAGACTGCCTTCCTGGTAGCCATCACCTCTGCCAGGAGAGTGAGTGAGCTCCAGGCTCTATCTTGTAAGCCTCCTTTCCTTTCAGTCCATCCGGACAAGGTTGTGTTACGGACAAGGCCCTCCTTCCTACCCAAGGTAGTCACGGCCTTCCACATTGGGCAATCCATCACGTTGCCCACCTTCTTCCCGCCTCCGCACCCCTCAAGAGAGGAGGAGAGGCTTCACCGTCTGGAACCAAAACGTGCGCTCTCATTTTATCTGATTCGCACACAACAGTTCCGGGTGGATGATCAACTCTTTGTTGGATACGCGGTGTGAGAAGGTGGCCTGATATGCAGTGCTCACTATTCTAGTGAACACTATGTATCAGTCCAGCAACCCTTATTGATGATTGGTTGTAAGTCAACCTTATAGACCAGCTATCCTAGTAGCGTGGATACGAGCAGTCCAAGGCTAAAGACTCGAGAGGGCGTGTTAAGCCAGCTGTTATACCACATATACCCCTTGAACACCAAGTGAAAGGACACCACACAAGTGTTATGAAAATAAACAGTTATTTATTAAGAATCACAACAGCCCTGTACTCTTTATGAGGACAGGGTACTAAGCACAAACCAAAACTCTTACAAAAATACTTAAGTTAGCACAGTATATACAAATGCCCGAGGGGCACGGAAAACCATATACTTGAAAAGTGGAATGCGAAATTACTAGCAGGTAAGTACAGTACTAATAGGCTTTGGAATCGCTAGGACTTGACTATAGAATCGTTAGATTACTTCTAGGAGACCCAGGGGACTCGGGTGCAGTGTGTGCACTCTCACGCGAGATGCGGGACAAAGTCTATGGTAGCTAGGAATTGCAAAGTTAGTGTTCTCGGGCGAACCCGACCTGGTAGGAGGAAAACGAAAGTGGATTCTGACCCTTGGATAGTGAGGCTATGCTGGGGCACCGAAATGCCGAAGTTACCTAGCCCAGGGGCTGCAGCTGCATAGGACTCAAAAGACGTCGGGAATCCTCGTTGCCGGACCAGGAGCCTGGAAGAAAGAAGTTGCTGGCAGGCGACCAGTGAAGAAAGTTCGGTGGATCCAAGCCTGGAAGATGACACCTGAAAGCAGAGGGGACCAAGTTCGAGACTACTAGCCAGTAGTCAGTGGGCACCAGGAGGGCACCGGATGGTAGCCACCTCGGCAAGGCGAGTGGGTGACGCTGTGCTCGAAGATCTCACGGACCAGGAGGCGTTGTCGGCGACCAGGAAGGAGGATCGAGCTGTCCCACGAAGATAGAAGCTGTCGGCGTCGCTGGACCCAGGATTGGGCAACAAAGCCTTGGCAAATTCAAGCCCACGCGGTGGACCTAAAATGGCGTCTGGAGTGGACCAGGAGGGTCCGGGGTGCCTCTCTTAAAGAAGGAAGCAAGGGCCAGTCTGGAGCAACCAGACCAGCAGCAGTGTTGTCGTCGGGCGTCATTCAGAAGGCCACAAGCCAGCCGGCTAGTAGCCAAACAACGCGGTGCACAGCAAACAGCAGAAGGGCCCCACGCCGATCGTGGAGATGCAGGGAGGCTGATCTTGGGTGCTGGAGCTGCGCAGGGTTGGGGCTTCTCGGACCCCAAAGCACTCACCCGTGGAGGACACGGTGGGCTTGCAGTAAAGATGTCGTGCAGTCTTGGTGATCGTCGGTCCCTCGAGGTCTCGTCGCACTCACGGTTCTCAGCTTTGCTGTACAGGTGAGTAGAGGTCAGAGGTGCCAGGGAAGCCGGGTCTCGTCGAGCTGGGTCGTCGGATTCGTGAAGAAGGACTTGCAGCAGACCGCAGTGTTCTTTAGGATGGTGCCTGCGGATGCAGGGTGACTACTCCTTAGCCACAAGGGAGAATCTTGATGAAGAAATCTTGAAGTCCTTTCGCAGAAAGTCGTGTCTTGATTCCAAAGATGATCTAATTTGAACAGGGGGCCCGCTCCCATCTTTATACTAAAAAAGGGGGCTGACCCGGTGACTAGGTCCTGCCTATGGGTGGGACTAGGAGGGGGTGGTTACACCCCTCTGCCATGCCGGACTTACCCCAGGCCAGGGGCTGGTGTGCCCCTGGAACTGGTTCTGACCGGCCTATGCGTAGTGAGCACCGGGGTGCCACTCAGCAGTCACCTTCCTGTAAAGCCCTGCCTCCCCAGGATACACAAAACCATGTCTGGGACGGTGCTAGCACCGCCCCTGACAGGAAACCCTTTGTCCAGGCTCCCCTCGCTGGAAGGACTCCCAGCTACAGGGGGTCAGACTCGTGTCTGTGGTGGCAGCATCCATTTTGTGGAGCTGAGGCTTTAGTTAACTTTAACCGGGGTTCACAGTTACATACATGTCGTGTCCCTCTAGAAGGGTGGAATGCTAACCCCGTCGCCAGAATTGGCGAGGGGTTAGTATTCCAATTCGTATGACACCTTACTCGACATGTTTTGATAAAGCAATACCAAAGTTAGCATTTAACCGCGAGGATTATAATGCACTTAAGAGTATATGGTATGCGATATCATGGAACAGCTATTAGGACTTGGTTCCGCAAGCTGCAGACAGGCTC
The DNA here is from genome assembly GCF_964263255.1 of Lissotriton vulgaris. Lineage (NCBI taxonomy): Eukaryota > Metazoa > Chordata > Amphibia > Caudata > Salamandridae > Lissotriton > Lissotriton vulgaris. The sequence continues at coordinate 610,068,162 of NC_141700.1, forward strand.
AGCTCATGCCAGAGCACCATCTCACACGATTCCAAGCACTCTGCCTTCAGGATTGTCAAGGCCTGCCATAGGAGTGACTGATAGGAATCTGTGTGTCCATTTTAGGGCTAGATATAGGTATACTATATCTACAGCAAAGGGTGATTACACGACTTTGCCCCAGCTGTCATGCAGCCAGTTGTGTCAAATTTAAGAGGCCAGCCAGGGGTGGCATAATACATGCTGCAGTCCCTGGCAGCCCTGGGTACACCTATGCCCTGAGTTACAGGGTCTGATAAGGTGGCCCAGTACCAATTGGAAATGTACCTAGGGTACATGGAATCCATTTTAAAGAGAGAGCAGTAGGCCTGGGGTCCTGATTGGCAGGATCCCAGGTCGACTATGTCCAAAACCAGCTAAAACACAGGGCAAAAAGTTGGGGGCAACCATAGTCAGGATGTACCTTCCTACACGCGGGCGCTAAGAAAGGGAAAGCGGTGCACAAGCGGACCATCTCCCAGTGGATTATCTTGTGCATCCAGGCGTGTTACTCCTTGGCTAAGAAGGAACCCCCTGTTGGGCTGAGGGCTCATTCCACTCGAGCCACGGCCACTACAACTGCCTTGGGCCGAGGTGTGCCCTTGCAGGACATTTGCCAGGCGGCTACGTGGGCCTCGCTGCACACGTTTGCAAGACACTATTGCCTGGACAGTCAAGTCCGGAGGGACGGCTACTTTGGCCGTTCCGTCCTCCAGGACTTTCAGGTGTGATTATTGGTTCGCAGACCCACCACCACGGGGATGGTATTGCTGGGGCATCTATTCTAAGGTAAGGAATCTATCACTAACGTGTCTCTTTTAGATGCACAAGTTACTACTTGTGTAACGATATATCTGTAAGAGACATTAGTTAGTGATAGATTCCTTACCGACCCACCCATATTTCCCGTTCTGCGAACCGATATCTAGGGTTAAGGTCATGCCCTTTCAGGGCCCTAGTTTCATGGCACCAGTGTTGTTTTTTTTGCATGGCTCTGCGCTTCTGGCGCGGAAAAGCAGTGTCTAAGAACTGACGTCCGCACGCGGCGGTGGCGTCTAAGTACTCCGACGTCATCACGGCGCCCACGACGGACGCGGAGCCGCAGAGGACGCCTACCGACGCGCAAGGGTACTGCTACGCAGATGTTTCCGGATCCAGTCTGACGCCTGGGGATATTCTAAGGTAAGGAATCTATCACTAACTAATGTCTCTTACAGATATATCGTTACACAAGTAGTAACTTGTGCATCTAACCCCAAAATGGACACATATACTCCTATAAGTCACTCCTATGGCAGGCCTTATCAATCCTGAAGGCAGAGTGCTTGGAATTATGTGAGATGGTGCTCTAGCATGAGCTGAGCCTGTCTGCAGCTTTCGGAACCATGTCCTTATAGCTGTTCTATGATAACGCTATACCATATACTCTTAAGTGCATTATAATCCTTGCGGTTATTGCTAACTTTGGCATAGCATTATCAAAACATGTCGAGTAAGGTGTCATACGAATTGGAATACTACCCCCTCGCCAGTTCTGGCGACGGGGGTAGCATTCTACCCTTTTAGAGGGACACTACATGTATGTAACTAGAACCCCGGTTAAAGTTAACCAGAGCCTCAGCATCATAAAATGGATGCTGCTGCCACAGACACAAGTCTGAACTCCTGCTGCTGGGAGTCCTTTCAGCTACGGAGGCCTGGACAAAGGATTTCCTGCCTGGGGAGGTGCTAGCACCACCCCAGACAGGACTTTGTGTATCCAGATAGGCAGGGCTGAAAGGAATGAGACATGCCTGGGGCACACAAGGTGTCCTTGTGCATACCCCGGTTCAAACCAGTTGCTGGGGCACTCCAGCCCCAGCTCTGGCGCGAAACCGGACAAAGGATACGGGGTGTAACCACCCCCTTTCCTGGTCCCACCCATGGGAGGGACCTAGTCACAGTACAGCCCCCTTTAGCGAATAAAGGTAGGAGCTGGCCCCATTCCAAATTAGATTAATCCTGAACAACTTTACAAGAAGAAACTCTGGACTTCGACGTTCTGCTCCACAGAAGACTGAAGAAATCTCCCTTGTGGCCAAGGAGTGACCACCCTGTACAAGCAGGCACCATCAAGCGTCCTAGCGGTTCACTTTGTCGTCCTTCCTGGTGGAACCAGACTTCAGAGCCCAACGAGACCCAGACTCCCACACCTCTCCGACCTCAACTCACATCTGCAGCACAGCTGAGATCCGTGGGTGCGACGAGACACGTGGGACCGGCCATCTAGGAGAAACTACACTTTGCTTCCAGCATGACTTCTGAGGCATCCTCGAGTAAGTGCTTTGGGGATTGAGAAGCCCCAGCCCCGAGCAGCTCCTGCACCAAAGACCAGCCCTCCAGCATCCACGAGATCTGCGTGGGGCCCTTTTGCTTGATTGCTGCTCGACGCGTTGTCTGGTCACTTGCTGGCTGGCTGGTGGCCTCCTAGACGACAATCCTTATAATCTACACCGCTGGTCTGTTTGCTCCAGACTGGCCCTTGCTTCCCTGCAAAGGAGAAGCACCCCGGACCCTCCTGGTCCGCATCAGACGCCATCTTCACTCACCGCGGGGGTTGCTTTTGCCAAGGCCTGTGCACGCCGATCCCGGAACAGGCACCGCCGACAGCGAGAGCCTGCGTGGGACAGCTCGTGCCTCCATCCTGGTCATCGAAGACACCTCCTGGTCCACATGGCTGCAGTCAAGCGTCCACTCTTCACCTGATCGCGACGACATCATCTGGTTCCTTCCTGGTTCCACTCCGGTCACTGGCTAGTGACTGTGAACACTGTCCCTTCTGCTTTCAGGTCTCCATCCTTCGATCCCCTTTGGATCACTCCAGACATCTTCCTCCTGGTCGCCTGCAGCATCTTTTCTCCAAGGCTCCATTGACTTCAACGAGGAAACCAGACACACTTTCACACCTATGCACCCGCAGCCCGTGGGTGAGGTAACAAGAGCATTTCGGTTCTCATAGGTAGATTGACTCTCCTAGTGTCCAGGTATCCTGTAGTTTTGGTCTCAACCAGTCGGAACTGTCCTTACTTATTTTGTAAATTGGTAGTGCCCATTGACTTTGCATTGAAACCCAAGTGTGTGTTCTAGCACTGCACACGCATCCCGTGGGCCTCCTGCTCCTTACCTAAGGTTAGGGTAGTGTAGCCCCAGCGATTCTACAGCCTCTGGGCATACTCATTTCTTCTATCGTTCTATTGAACCCATTTACTTAGTATATGGTTTGTCGTGTCCCTAGGGCACCATTGTAATTGTGCGACTTACTGTATTTTTCTGAAGAGTATTGTTATGTGCTTAGCCCTGTGATCTCATAAAGAGTTCAGAGGTGTTTGTTAGTAATAAATATATTGTTTATTTTCATAACAACCTGTGTGGTGTCCTTTCATCTGGTATTCAAGGGGTTATATGTGGTAAAACAGCTGGCTTCACATGCCAAAAGAGTTTAGCCTAAAGACTGCTCTGTCCATGCTACCATTAGGATAGCTGGTCTATATGGTTGACTTACAACCAATCATCATAAGGGTTGTTTGGACTGATACAAGGTGATCACTAGAACTAGTGAGCATCATATATCAGGCCAACTTCTCACAAATCAGATACAGGATCTGGAAACATGTGTCTATTCTGAAGACACACCTACACTTCTAGCTCAAATGAAAGCTAAATTGATAGAATATGACGAAGAGGCACAGAGGGAGGTGAAGTTTTTGGTTAAATATGCTGAAGCGCGGAGATATGGTGAAGGGGACAGACCAGGTCGGACACCTGCAGGTATGCTTAAAAAACCACGGTCTACTGCTGATGTCCCTGAATTGATAACTGGGAGTTGTGAGGTGGCCTGACGTCCAGCAGCAGTCCTCGAGGAGTTTTCCTAAGCACAGCCACGCAAACCGAATGTACGGAATGAATGTAGGCTTTAGTCTGGTTTAACGATCGACACAGGGAATATATGCATCTACCATTTACGGTGGAGGACGTGATTACGGTTATTAAAAGCTTACCACTAGATAAGGTCCCTGGGTCGGACGGGCTTACGACTGCTTTTTACAAAGCATATGCGGAGGAGCTCGCTCCCAGACTTTTGGCGGTTTATGAGTAAGCCCATGAAAAGGGTATACTATCACAAACAATGTGTGAAGCTGTAATTATAACTTTTCTGAAGCCACGGAAATTAGACACTGACCTAGACTCATATCGACCTCTGCCACTTATAAATGTGGATGTTAAAATCCTTGCGAAATTACTAGCAAATAGACTGCAGCCTTTACTTCCCATTATAGCCTTGCCAGACCAATCAGGTTTCATACCCGGGAGATCCACATCCCATAACTTAAGAACAGTTTTTTTTCCACCCTGCACTACCTGCATCAAGATGTGCAGGCAGCAGCGGTGTTTTTGGAAGCAACTAAAGCATTTGATTAGATTTAGTGGCCCTATTTGTTTAAAATTCTGGAACGGATGGGGCTCGGCCCTCTTTTTGTCAAATGGATCAAACTGTTATACAATGGCCGTCAGCTAGGATATGTGCAAATGGTCTTATATCCAGTCCAATCCCGATTACGCGGGGCACGAGGCAGGGTTGCCCGCTGTCCCCCCTTTTGTTTGCTATTGCAATGGAGCCGCTGGCCGCACGTATACGACAACAGCACACAGATAAAGGGATAGGGTTTAGCGCAAGGAGCCTCCTAATATCGCTGTACGCAGATGACGTCACCCTTTATATCTTGAACCCGGCGCAGAATCTAGACACAGTATTACGAGAATTCATCAAATTTGGTGGTCTGGCTGGCATATCCATAAATTGGGCTAAATCAGTAGTGTTCCCCTTAACAGATAACACAGCGAAAGTGATTTCAGAGTTCCCATTACAATGGGAAGATGAAAAGGTGAAATATCTAGGAATTTGGATTAGAGGGATTTACAGGGAGTGTGAAACTTGAACTATGGCAGAGCCATTAACTGGTTGGAAGAGAAAATTGCAGTGTAGGCTAAACTTCCACTGTCATTAGCAGGAAGAATTGCATTGATAAAGATGGTTGTTCTACCTAAATTTTTATATCTATTTGTAAATCTGCCGCTTATACTTACACACCCTTCTTTAAAATATTGCGCTCATTGCTAATATCTTTGGTATGGGCGGGAGGACAGGCCTGAATATCATGGGAGTTGTTGACTCTCCCACTTAAACGGGGGGGTAGCCCCTGATATGACGTTATATGCATTGTGTGCACAGGCACAATTCTTACACTATTGGGTTCACCCAAAGCAGTTTCAGCCACAAGTGGCCGTGGAGACAGATGCGGTGGCACCAGTTCCTCTGCAGGTGGCGGTGTATCAGACAAATAGACGACTGACGGATGGCATTGACACCTCTGAAACTCTGAGATGGGCTTGGGACGGGCTGCGGCGGCGGGCAGGTATTATATGCCCCCTCCATCCCACTGGCGCAAAATCCAATGCTGCCTAACATAAGAGATGAAATCAACAAAAGGGTTGTTCAGACAATGACACTTCATACTTTTGAGGATCTCTACCGGGGGGGGGGGGGGGGGGGGGGGGGTTGTTTAGGGAACCTCCGACGGCGGAGGAAGGACAGAGACTTTTCTTTATCATAAGATACGTGCAGCCTACCGCTCATTGCATGCAGAATTCCCTGCCCAGCCGCCCCCCTTGGCGTCCCTGGAGAATTCGCTATTTTGATGTATGGTGCCGTGGTTGCTTGAGAGGATGCCTGTGAGTATTAGTATGATGGCTGTGTGATGATGATCTAATTGAATTGTACATATTTGTATATATAGCTTGTATGAAATTGTTGCTTTCTATGGACCATTAAGAATAAAAATCATATGTTTTTCTAAAGAAATTTGCTTGTGTGGGACTATGATGATATTTATAAAGTAATGGATGTATCACCTATAGATTGATAATGTTCTAGGAGAGGTTCTCTGTTTTTTGATAGTTTTTTTCCCTGCCCTCCTCTCCTTGCATTGCCTCATTCAGGGACCCTCTTCTGTTGCTTGGAATTTGCTTCATACACCATCACCACGTAAGCTTATCACCAGGCTTTACACACGCATGCAATCTGACATCCCAGTGACGGAGCCAAGTGCTTAACATAAATGGAATACAGAACTACTGCCCCCCCTGACTGAGGAACAATGGTCCTAATGTTGTACCCGACTGACTGAACTATCCCCCAATTACAGACTCCGCCTGATTCCCTTTAAGTTTTTGCACAGGTACTACAGAATGCCACTGAGTTTACATTGTATGGGGCTTAGAGATGACGACTGCTGCTGGCTTTTTGGGTTGCACTCAGCCTCCTTCTTGCATATGGCATGGGAGTGTCGGGCACTTACTATTGGACCACAATTTTTATGTCTATTAAGCAGATCCTGAGTATAGAACTATCACCCTCTCCAAAAGTGGGATTGTTAGGATATGTTAATGATACACATATAAAAAAAAACACAAACTGCATGCCCTATTGTTACGGTTTGCCAAACGCCAAATTGCTATCAATTGGGGGAGGAAGAGGAAACCTAAGATCACGGAATGGATAAGGGAGGTTACCTATTGCCACGTCCAGCTCGCTACGTTCTGGGAATTAATGCCGCCCACCTCCAGGCCGAGAGAGATTTGGGAACCGTTCATTGCCTGGGTTCAGAAAGAAAAACTGTATTAGCAAATCCCGGGGATGAGGCAGCTGGAACTGTAGATATGTAGGCTCCGTAATATGTGTGAGTTGATGTGTATGTGATCGAGGGAATGCGAGTAAAATGAAGTTCACTGCTGTCGAATTTTAATATTATTATGTGTACTGATATATTTTTACATCTATGCTAGTATCATGTAAAAGGGACACATCGCTTGGGTGGACACCTGTTGAAAATGTGGGAAATGCACTTTCTCCATTGTTAGATAATGAAGCCATACACTTAAGTTGGTTTGTTGTTGTTTAGGATATGTAATGTATCTATATGAAAATACCAATAAAGACATTTTTTTTTAAAAAGAAAAGACTGGCCTTGGGACAGATGCGAAGTCTGAGTCACCCACCATAGGACCTCTTTCATCCGAGAAGTGACGTTCATTACGTCGTCGAAGGAACCTGAGGTTTGAATCCATTGAAGTTGCAGTTCCTCTTGAAGAGGCCACATGTACAATCGAGTTAGCAGCATGAGATCTATCGTGGAAGAGAGCAATCCCAGTAGAGATTTGTACACTCTCACAGAAACGCACTTTTTTCTGTACAGCTTGAGTGCTAATGCTCGTAATCGTTGTTGCCTTTCCTTGGAAAGGAAAGCTTTGTTCTGCATGGTGTCCAGCTTGGCCCCCAGAAATGTTGTTATCCGGTTCAGGAAAACATTAAAATTTCTGATAATTGACTAAGAGACCCAGATTGTGAGAAAAGATTGAGGCAATCGTTTGTTGCATTTTTCACTATGCAAGAAGATGGCGCCTTTAGCAGCCAGTCGTCGAGGTAAGGGAATAATGGATGACCTTTGCTTCTCAAGGCTGCTGCCACTGGAGCTAGGAATTTTGTGAATGTCCGTGGAGCCGATTTGAGGCCGAATGGAAGGACTCGTAATTGATAGTGGATACCAGCCACTGTGAACCTTAGGAATTTTCAGTGTTTCGAATGAATAGGGACATGAGAAAGTATGCATCCTCGAGATCCAATGAAGTCATGAAATCGCCAGTGTTGAGGCGTCGTAGGATGTCTGAAAGCGTAACCATCTTGAATGTTTGACTCTTTAGAAATTTGTTAAATTTTCTGAGGTCTAGGTTAGGCCACCACTCTCCCGACTTTTTGCGAATGAGAAAGAAGTGGGAGTAGAAGCCTTTTCTCCTCTGGGAAAAGGGACCTTTTCTATTGCCCCTTTCTGAAGCATGACACGTGCTTCTTTTTTGAGTAAGTGAAGGTGAGGGGGGTGCGATCCCCTGGGAGGGGTATTGGGAGGTTTTTAGATGAACTCAAATGTGTGGCCAAAAGAGATGAGATCTAGAACCCACTTGTCTGAGGTGATGTCTCGCCAATGGTCGATATGCTTGGAGATTGTCGCACCATTCAGGGGGAAAGGAAAAAACTGCTGGAACCCTGCTGCAATCACTGCTTGCGTCCGGTTTGGAGCCTTGCCTGGAGAAATAAGCTGTATTCGCTTGAAGGTAGGATTGCGGCTGATATCCCTGTCGATATTGCAGCTGATAGGACTGGGAACACTGGTAAGTCCCCCTATAATTGGAGAAGCCCCTACCTCGGGCTCCTCGAAAGGGCACCTTGCGGTAGTGCAGGGTTCCAAGCGCCTTAGCAGTATCAGTATCATTTTTAATGTCAGTAAGCGTCTCATCAATATGGCTGCCAAATAAGCTGTCACCATCATAGGCTATATCCAAGATCTTGGCCTGAACTTCCGGGCAGAAATTTGTTGCTTTTAACCACCTTTGTCACCTTAAAACTGCAGCGCCAGCTAACTGCCGAAAACCAGTCATACAATGTCCATAGCAATGTCAAATATTTCTGACACTGCTCTTTCTCCTTCCTTGAGTATTTTAAGAAATTCTTCTTTGCTATTTTCCGGAATGACATCCTTCATCGCAATTACGTCAGACCACATTTGTCTATCATAATGGGCTAAAATGGCCAAAGCGTTAGCCACCCTAACTGAGACTGCCGCCATTGATGAAAATCTTTTTCCAATTGAGTCAAGGCATCGACTCTCCTTGTCTGGTGGAGAAATGATAGGCGTAGATGGATTTTTTGATCGTCTTTGAGCCTCCTGAGAGATCACTGAGTCAGGTTTGGGGTGACTAGTTAGACACGCAGGAGAGCCTTCCGGTGCCCTATATTTCTTATCCAACCTTGGCAGCACAGGAACCACGGAAGCTGGTGCCTTCATGACCTTGATTCCTTCTTGCCAAATATGATCAATGATGGGTATTGATCTGACAGTCTTTCTTGCCTAGTCCTTAAAATCATAGTGGAAACAGTCCAATTGATGCACAATTGTTGGAAGATGAAACCTGTTAGCGGCTCTGTCCATAATATTGGGGAATCCTCCGATATCTAGTCCGAAGGATGATGAGGCGGTGGGTATGGCATTGGTGCTATGTAGTCATCCCACTCATCTGCTGGTGGAGGAGGGTCAGGTATCTCACTTTCTTCTGCTCATCCTTAGATGTAGTAGGGTATTCTCTGGGAGGAAGAGGAGTCATGGGACATGGAACCATCCCAGGAGTGACAAGAGGTGGAGGCAGCGGTGTTTGAGGAGCTACCTGCGGAGGCGGAGGAGTTACGACAACATCCTCTTGAGGAGGACACCTTTTGTAATCTGCCAACATATTCTGAAGGCCTAGAATTAACGCTGGAGGAAATTGCGCAGACTGCTGTCTTGGCTGCTCAAAATATTTATATTGCTGGTACTGAACAGGGGAGGCCGGATAATACTGGTAATACTGTTTTTCATCCTCATATTCTGTGAGAATGCCTTCAATGTAACATTTCCATTTGACGATGTCGTTGTCGACGGTGGTATTGCCGTCGACTGCTTCGTCGTCGTCTGTCTCGTCATCGACGGTGGTGTCATCGTCGACGGCGGCTTCGCCGATAGGATCGTCGACGATGAGGTCTTCACTCTCGCCGACAGTGTAGCAGTCGATGATAAAGGTGCGTCGACGGTATGGAACCTTTTATACTTGCTGTCGATGTGGTAAACTCCGTCGACGATTTCGACGACGAGAGAGTCACAGTAGTAGTCGTCGAAGTAGACACTGGTGTCGACGGTGAACTTGGCCCCGAAGAAGACTTGTGGCCAGTTTAACCTTTGGAATGGCTAGGAGACTCCGTTTTGTTCTTTGCTGTTCCTGGAGTCTGAGGGGATCCAATCTCTGAGGAGACCTTGGGCTGTTTCTCCTTTTTAAGAGATTCCTTGGCCACATGAGAAATTTTAGAATGTTTCCTTCTCTCTTCAGGCTGACTCTCAGGCGACCTGGGCCTCTTGAGTGACAGCGGACGCATCGCTAGCCACATCAGGAGAAGCAGACTGCTTCTTTTTTAGTCATATCAGAAGTCTTCCTTCTCTATTTCTCAAGGTCTTGGTTGAGAAGGTGCAGCAAATCTTGCATTGTTTTATCTCATGGCTGGGATTGAGACAATAAATACAATACTTGTGTGCATCGTTCACATGCACCCTCTTCTTCCCACAGGATTTATAGGCTCTAAATAACCCTTTTTTTATCAGACATTTTTCATAAATAAATCTAAAAGGGAATTTTCTGAGAAACTGAAGAAAACTGAGCAGAGCTCAGGAAGACTCCCTTACACAACTAAGTGCGGTGAAAATCTGAGGGACTCAGCCTCTCTTTGGAGGTTCTAGAGGGTGCTGGTTTCTGATTGGCTAGGTTTTCAGTTTGGTCCTTTTTGTAAAAGGAGACTAATAGGCTATAGAGTATAAGGTTGCTACCATAATAGCCAATGGATATATAATATTTACTTCTTACTACTTTGTTATTTATGTACCCTGGGACTCCCACTACGACGACGGGGAATGATTTAGGCATGTGAATCTATAAAAGATACTCCAATACTGGATAATACAGGAGTTCCAAGCTCCACTCTAGATGGAAGGCATCTCCGAGGGAGAAGCTTTGGAAATTCCAATGCATCAAAGTGCTGACCGAGTGCATTCTCAGAAAGGTGAAAAGATAGAGCCAGGGTTTTCCCCATTGCAGGAAGACGCCCTTTGCCATCTACGGATGCTACTGCCATTTGAGATCCCCTAAGCGCCTGCGACTGAGTATGTCCACACTGGTATTGAAAGATTCCATTGAGTGGTTTACCACCAAGGAAATTCCTTGGTAGTTCAGCCACTTTTAGAGGCGCAAAGCCTCCTAGCACAGGGTCCAGGACCCTACCCTCCCCTGCTTTTTGCAGTACCACATGCCGGGAGAATTGTCAGTGAGCACCTGCACCAGCTTTCTTTGATTTACAGCAGAAAGGTCATCAGCACCTAGTGTATTGCCCTCAACGTAATTTGGATTTGAATCTCCATCGGAGACCCGAGCCCTCTGATCTCCATTTCTCCGAGCTGGCGTCCCAAACCCCATAGTGATGCATTTGTGACCATTACCAGCCCCGGTGGGGTAAGAAGATGGGCTAGCGACTGACACAATCGCGGTCCAGAAGCCACCACTGCAGATCTTTTGCAGTCTCTTCTGAAATCTGGATACAATCCGACAGATTTCTTTGATGCTGTGCCCACTGGAATTTCAGTTCCCACTGCAGAGCCCACAAGTGCCACATGGTGTGTATGGCCAGCATCACCTAAGGAAAGGGCAAGAAATTGTACTGTATCCATGTTATCTCTGATGAACAGGAGCATCTGCAAAGGACTTCAGCACATTGATAGTGAACTCCAATGTTGGGAGGCTCACCGTCATCTGGGGGTGGTTGAGAACAGCCTGGGACAAGCCCACCTTTGACAGCCAGTCGTTGCAGTAGGGGAAGACTGACACCCCTGGTCACCAGAGGTGTTCTGCGATCACCTATTTATCAAAAGAGGGGGACTCTAGGAGCTATTCAAAAGGTCCGGTGACACATGCTCCCGAAGTTAAACTTTTAACAAAAGGAAGTCATCGTCCAAAGTAGAGAGAGAAAGAAGGGAAGGAAGAGGTACTCTCATTGTGTGCTTGTGGGGACAGTGTGTCCTCATCTTGATGCTCTCACACATCCCGAAGGATGTCATGCTTGATCACTGGGCTTTTGCTCCTTTTGGTTTGCCCCAAACTTGGAAGATTCTGTTCACCTGTTTCTGCTCCAATTCCCATTTGTGACAGCCCGAGAGAGACCTGCTCAGGGTGTTGGCCAAAGTGTTTTGAAGCCCCTTGACATGTTCAGCTCTCAGGGTTATCTTGTGGACTGTGACCCTCTCCAACAGTTCCTGAGCCTCCTGCAAAAGAGATAGTGACTTTGTTCCCCCTTGGTTGTTGATGTAAAACATGCTGGTCGTATTGTCGGTATGGACCAACACTGAGGAGCCCGCAATCCTCGGGAGAAATGCCTGTAGAGAGAGAAAGATGGCGCGAAGCTCCAATCTGTTGATATGCTGTTGACTGTTGTCTGATACCACCAATGCAGAGAATCTATCATACGCGATGTGACTCTGATGGAGTCGTCGAACGACCCTATGGCTTGCTGCCATTGAAGGTGCAATTCCTCCTGCAGAGGTCTCATTCTGAGTCGTGCCAATGATACAAGGTTTATTGCAGATCAGCACATCCCCAGAAGAGAAGTGAACATCCGGACAGAAACAGACTTTCTTTTTGCGATTGATATTGCCAATTTTTGCAGACGTAACTAGCGGTCCTTTGACAAGAATGCTTTGCACTGTATTGTGTCCAGCATTGCTCCCAGAAAAGGAATCACTTGGAGAGGATGTAGTTGTGACTTGTTTTCATTGAGAGTGAGGCCTATAGTCGAAAAGAGATGCAGACGTGTTGAGATAGCATCTTCGGTTGCCTGTTCCGAAGGACCTTTGAGCAACCAATCGTCGAGATAAGGAAACACTTGTATTCCTTGAGATCTCAAGGTCGCTGCCACTGGTGCTAGAAATTTCGTGAAGATCCTTGGTGCCGATTTCAGTCCAAACGGAAGCACCTTGAACTGATTGATTCGAAGGTGTTTGCGATGTTTGGGATGTATAGGGATGTGAAAGTACACATCCTCCAGATCCAGAGAAGCCATGAAATCCCCTTCGTTTAGACAGCTTAAAAGTTCGGCAAGGGCGACCATCCGGAATCTCTGCTTCTTCAGAAATTTGTTGAGTTCGCGGAGGTCCAGGATCGGGCACCACTCTCCTGATTTCTTCTTGATGAAGAAGAAACATGAATAGAACCCGGTTCCCTTTTGGGACAATGGAATCTTCTCTATTGCATTCTTGCGGAGCATTTTTAAGGCTTCTTTGAACAATAAGTGAGGACGAGGGGGTGGGGGACCCCTGGGCGGGGTAGCAGGTGGCCATTTGATGAATTCCAGGGTGTGGCTGTTGTTGACTAGGTCGAGAACCCATCGATCCGAAGTGATCTGTTGCCACTTGTGAGCAAAAGATGAAATTTTTGCGCCCACGGGGAGAGAGTAAAGGATGACTGGCGTCCTACGTAAATCATTCTTTTCTGTTGGTATCGCAACCTTTATTGCTAGATCGCTTTCGTCCGCCCTGACGGGAGAAACTAGTTGAAGAGGATTGTCGGTAAGATGATTGGCCATAAGGCTGTCTATACTGCATCTGATACTGCCTATTTTGCTGGTTTTGATATCCTCCTCTTGATGCAAACCCACTGTAGGAGAGTATGGTCTGCTTCCTATGGCCACCCCCACTTTTTGCTCTGATATACTAGTTTCTCGACTTTAGTGTGGCTGTGGGCCTGCTAATCAGACCCACAGCCCAGCTGTTCTCTCTTTAAACTCATACAATGTACTTTAGGTATATACCTAATTGGGTATTGGGTCACCTTTGTGAGCCCCTGTATAGTGTACCATAGGTACCCAGGGCATAGGTGCATCCAAGGCCTACCAGGGGCTGCAGTATGTATTATGCCACCCCTGGCTGGCCATCCACATTGACCCAACGGGCTGATCACTCAGCTGGTGCAAGGTTGTGTAATCACCCCTTGCTTAGGTATAGTATCCCTATACCTACCATTACATATAGACACATATATACCTATAAGTCACTCCTATGGCAGGCCTTGACAATCCTGAAGGCAGAGTGCTTGGTTTTATGTGAGATGGTGCTCTAGCATGAGCTGAGCCTGTCTGCAGCTTTCGGAACCATGTCCTTATAGTTGTTCTATGATATAGCCATACCATATACTCTTAAGTGCATTATAATCCTCGCGGTTAATGCTAACTTTGGTTTGGCTTTATCAAAACATGTTGTGTAAGGTGTCATAAACTTTGGAATACTACCACCCCCCTCCCCCCACTCCCCCACCATTCCTGGCGGCGGGGGTAGCATTCCACCCTTCTAGAGGGAGAAGACTTGTAGTTGTAGCTTTACCCGGTTAAAGTTAAAACAGAGCCTCAGCATCACAAAATGGATGCTGCCGCCACAGACATAAGTCTGACCTCCTGCAGCTGGGAGCCCTTCCAGCGAGGGAGGTCTGGACAATAGATTTCCTGCCTTGGGAGACAGGCTATAGTGTATTGGGGCAGGGTGGGTTGAATGAAATGAGACACTGCCTGGGGCACACAAGGTGCTCCATGCATAGCCCGGTTCAAACCAGTTGCTGGGGCACACCAGCCCCAGCTCTGGCACGAAACTGGACAAAGGGAAAAGGGTGTAACCACCCCCTTCTCAGGTTCCACCCATAGGAGGGACTTAGCAGGTAATTCAGCCCCTTAGATTGGTATAAAGCTAGGAGCTGAGTCTAGAGACTTTAGATTAACCTAAACTGAAACTCTGAAACGAAACTCTGGACCTTCGACATTCTACTGCAACTAGAAGACTGAAGAATCTCCCTTGTGGTCAAGGAGTGACCTCCCTGTGCAAACAGGCACCACCAGTAACTTGCCCGTTTGCTTTGTCGACGCTCCTGCCGGAGCCCTAAGACTTAGCGACGCAGCCTCTGGACTTCCAGACTTCTCAAACCCCGACCCACATCCACAGCATAGCTGAGACCCGTGGCGGACACGAGAGACATGGGACCGGACTACCTGCAGTACCTGCTTTTTGCTAACTGTGCAGCTTCTGAGGCGTCCTCGAAGTTGTGCATTGGGACTGGAGAAGCCCCAACCCCGAGACGTAAGTGCACCGAAGCCCAGCCCTCCACACTCCACGAGTGCCGCGTGGGGCCTGCTCCTGCATTTCTTCTCGACGCGTCTTCGCGGTTGCTAGCCAGCTGGCTAGTGGCCCCCCTGAAGACATCTTTACGAATCAACACCGCTTGCCTGGTTGCTCCGGGCTTGCTCCTGCTTTCCTGTAAAGGGGAAGCTCCCCAGACCTTGCTGGTCTGAACAGAAGCCGATCTTCCCTTCCTGCGTGGGTTGCCTTTGCCAAGGCTTGTTGACTTCAATCCGGAAGCCGACACCGCCAACAGCGAGATCCTTCGTGGGACAGTCCGTATCCAGCTCCTGGTCGTCGTCGACGCCTCCTGGTCCACGTGGCTGCAGAGACAAGCTTCACTTCTTCACCTGTTTGCAGCTCGACATCGCCTGGTTCCTTCCTAGTTCCTTCCTGGTCACTGGCTAGTGACCCAGACTCTGTCACCTCTGCTTTCAGGTTCTCCACTGCTTTGATCCACGATTGAATCCAACCGGACATCTTCCTCCGGGTCACCTGCAGCATCTTTGTGCAGTTCTCCATAGGATTCGACGACGAAACCCGACACGAAAGAACACCTATGCACCCGGCTTCCCTGGGTGAGGTAACTCGAGTACTCCGGTGCTCCCGTGGGTATTAACTATCCAAGTGTCCTAGTTTAACAGGGCTTTCCCGTAGTCCATCCGGAAGTGTCTGAAATCTACTACTTTGTAACTTTTACGTTCCCATTATAGCTCTATGGTAACTCGCGTGTGTGCTTAGACATTGCACACGCATCCTGTGGGACTCCTACTTCCTAACCTTTGGTTGTCCTGTGTAGGGGTTAGTATTCCAATTCGTATGACACCTTACTTGACATGTTTTGATAAAGCGATACCAAAGTTGGCAAATAACCGCGAGGATTATAATGCACTTAAGAGTATATGGTATGCGTTATCATGGAACAGCTATTAGGACTTGGTTCCGCAAGCTGCAAACGGGCTCAGCTCATGCCAGAGCACCATCTCACATAATTCCAAGCACTCTGCCTTCAGGATTGTTAAGGCCTGCCACAGGAGTGACTGATAGGAATAAATGTGTCCATTTTATGGTTAGATATAGGTATACTATATCTACAGCAAAGGGTGATTACACCACTTTGCCCCAGCTGTCGTGCAGCCAGTTGTGTCAGATTTAGATGGCCCGCCAGGGGTGGCATAATACATGCTGCAGCCCCTGGTAGGCCCTGGGTACACCTATGCCCTGGATACAGGGACTGATAAGGTGGCCCAGTACCAATTGGTAAATGCACCTAAGGTACACGTGTCAATTTAGAGAGAGAACAGCTAGGCTGTGGGTCTGATTAGCTGGCCCACAGCCAGGGAAGTCGTAAACCAGTGAAGCAAAAAGCAAAAATCTGGGGTGATCATAGGATTGCAGACCCTACTCTCCTACATGACCCCCCCCCAAACTTTGGGACAATAAACTAACCTTGACCAGGTGAGTCTTCTTGCTCTAAGTGGAAATACCTGGAGAGCCCATCTGCATTGCCATGATCAGTGCCAGGTCTATGCTCCACTGTAAAATCCATCCCCTGTAGGGAAATGGACCACCTAAGTAGTTTGGGGTTTTCACCCTTCATCTGATTTAGCCACAAGAGGTGCTTATGGTCGGTCTGAATCTTGAAATGAGTGCCAAACAAGTATGGCCTCAATTTCTTCAGGGCCCAAACCACAGCAAAGGCCTCCCTCTCAATAGCTGACCAATTCTTCTCTCGGGGGTCAGCCTTCTGCTAATAAAAGCAATGGGCTGGTCATGACCATCAAAATTCAGCTGAGATAGAACAGCTCCCACACCCAACTCAGAAGCATCGGTTTGGACAATGAATGTTTTGGAGTAGTCTGGACTCTTTAGGATAGGTGCTGTGCACATGGCCTTCTTTAGGTCATCGAATGCTTTTTGATAGCTTGCTGTCCACTGAACTTTCTTTGGCATCTTTTTACTTGTCAGGCCATTAAGTGGAGTCACAATAGATCCATAATTTCTGACAATTTTCCTGTAATATCCAGTCAGGCCCAAGAAAGCTCGAACCTGAGTCTGGGTGGTTGGAGGAGCCCAGTCCTTGTTGGCCTGTATCTTGCTCTCCAATGGCTGAACCTGGCCTCCACCTACAAGGTGGCCCAGGTATACAACCTGTGTCTGCCCTATCTGGCACTTAGTGGCCTTGATAGTGAGACCTGCCTTCTGCAGTGCCTCTAACACTTTCCTCAGGTGGACCAGGTGATCCTCCCAGGTGGAGCTAAAGACTGCTATATCATCAAGATATGCTGCACAGAAGTCATCCAGCCCAGTGAGAACTTGATTCACCAGCCTTTGGAAGGTGGCAGGTGCATTTTTCAAACCAAAGGGCATTACCACAAATTGATAATGCCCACCAGGGGTAGAAAATGCTGTTTTGGGCTTGGCCTCCTCAGCTAACCTGATTTGCCAATACCCAGCTGTCAGGTCAAATGTGCTTAAGTAGTTGGCAGAAGCCAATCTATCTATAAGTTCATCTGCCCTTGGTATTGGGTGGGCATCAGTCTTAGTGACTGCATTTAGGCCTCTGTAGTCTACGCAAAACCTCATCTCTTTCTTACCACCCTGGGTGTGAGGCTTTGGCACTAGAACTACTGGACTAGCCCAAGGGCTATCTGAGGGCTCAATGACTCCCAGCTCCAACATTTTCTGCACCTCTGTCTTGATGCAGTCTCTGACATGATCAGGCTGTCTGTAGATTTTACTCTTAACTGGCAGACTGTCCCCAGTGTCAACCTCATGGGTACACCAATTGGTCTGACTGGCTGTCAGAGAGAACATATGTCTAAAGGATTGAAGAACTTGTTTGCAATCCTTTTGCTGATGCTCAGAGAGGCTGCCACAAAAGACAACACCATCTACTGACCCATCATCAGGGTTCTGAGTGAGCAGGTCTGGGAGAGGGTCACTCTACTCTTCCTGTCCCTCATCTGTGGCCATGAGCAAGCTCATGTCCTTCCTGTCGACATATGCTTTGAGCCTATTCACATGGAGCACCCTGAGGGGGCTCCTGGGAGTTCCAAGGTCCACCAGGTAGGTGACCTCTCCCTTTTGCTCAATGATTGTGTGGGGCCCAGACCATTTGTCTTTGAGTGCTGCTGGGGCCACTGGCTCCAACACCCACACCTTCTGTCCAGGCCTGTACACAATCAGGACAGCCTTTTGGTCATGCCAAGCTTTTTGGAGTTCTTGGCTTGCCTCAAGGTTTTTAGATGCCTTCTCCATGTACTCAGCCATCCTGGAGCGGAGACCAAGTACATAGTCCACAATGTTGGTTGCAGGCTTTTTGAGAGGTCACTCCCATCCTTCCTTCACCAAACAAAGGGGTCCTCTTACAGGATGCAAATTCAAATTTCAAAGCTTTATTCGACATTTGTCATAAAAGCATCCTTCCTAACCCTATTACAATAAATACTACAGCTAAAAATACTTTCTAAAACACATATTAAACATTGACAGTCGAATGCTATACATGTTAAAAATACAAAAAAAGTTTTTCCAATATTCATAAAAGTTATTTTTCTTTTAAAAAGACAATTCATACAACGGAATGATTAAATTATAGCAGCCATATTTCATATTGTTATTATATTTGACATTAAAGTGCAAGTACGGATTGCCCATGCCCAAGCGAGAAATTTAGCTACAGCAACTTCAAATGGTGTGGAACAATCGGATTCAAGTATTCTGAGGGCTGTCGATTGACTACGGGTACCAATATTTGAGCACACTGGCTTTAGCCATTTGCGCCTAGGGCTGGCATACAATGGGCAACAGAACAAAAAATGGGAAATGTGCTCTATTTGATCCTTACAATAATAGCAATGTTCATCCCACATTGGAGACCAGTGTTTTTTAAAAGCATTCACTGGTAATGTTCCTATACGAAATTGGAAGTATAGTTTTCTGTCATGTGGTCGTTCGATTGTATCCCAATATGTTTCGCATGATGGGTACATTTTTATATCACAAAAGCGAGTTGTCAATTTTGATTGGGATCCTTTACAGAACATTGTTACATACACCATCTCCCAATATAGTTCTTTCAATTTTGCTTTCGAAGGAAAACTAGCCACATCATTAGTGCCTCATAGGTGTTCCAGCTTTAACTTTACAAGTAGTCCCCGTAGTTCTTTTAGCCATTCAATACAGTGAAAACGATCAAACTTGACAACATCTGCCAGAGCTGCAGCATAATGGCTTAGCTCTGGGGTCACCATCAGGCGTCTCCAATACAAAAGTGGCCGTAGTCTAGCTATGTCCTCAATGTTTTTTCTGCCAAGGTCCAGTTTCAGAGGAGTTATGGGTGTGCTTTGGGGGACCATTACAAGCCCTCGTAAAAATCTGTTTTCTGCACGTCCCAACTCTCCCAAGTTTGAAAACCCCCATAATTCGGATCCATATAAGCAGGCGCCCAGTACTTTCATATTATAGATTTCAAGTGCACAGTTTACCGGCTTTGTTAGCGAGGCTCGATGTTTTAAAGCAACTGCGCCTGCGAGCTGGCTAAACTTCAATACTGTCGTGTTAATGTGCGATTTCCACTTCATGTTTCCCTGTAAAATGATGCCTAGGTAAGAAAAAGCATCCACTTTCTCTAGAGGGGTGCCTTTGTATTTTATTACACCTTTGAAAGTTGACTGATAATTTAGGCACATGAATTTAGTTTTGGTGGTATTCAGTTCAAGGCCCCTACTATCACAAAATTCACCGAAGGCATCAACCGCTTTTTGGAGACCGCTCGGCGTGCGTGAAAGTAAAAGCGTGTCGTCCGCAAACATTAGGACGGGGACGTGGGAGCCTGCTGTAATTGGAGCGTCACTTGGGGATTTCTTTAGATGGTCAACAATTCCATTTATATAGATTGAAAATAGTGTTGGCGCTAGGACGCACCCTTGCCTTACTCCTCGTTCTACTGGGAAGGGGTCTGTTACTTCTCCCTGCTTGCCCCACCTGATTTTAGCAAAATTGTTTTCGTGGAGGCGGACTAGGAGAGTGAGAAGTTCCTGGCTTAATCCTACATCAGCCAAGGTCTGCCACAATTTTTCTCTAGGAACTAGGTCGAAAGCTGCTTTTAAGTCCACAAAAACGGCATACAATGAACCCTTTTTTAGTGTGACATTTCTCCAATAGATAGTTATGAAGTAAAGGACTTGGTCAACACTACTAGTCAGGGGGCGAAACCCTGCCTGGTAGGGTGACAGTATGTTCTTTTCGTCAATCCATTGTTGCAACTTGTTCTGGACTAGGCGCCCCATCAGTTTTTGTGCTGTGTCAATGAGACTGATGGGTCTGTAGTTTTGAGCTAGAGTTTTATCGCCTTTTTTAAATATAGGGATGATTTCTGCTCCCTTCCATGAAGCGGGCACTTCCCCTCCCATCGCCACTGCATTAGCCAACATTTTAAAGTAAGTACACCAGGAATTCCGGTCCGATAAAAATACGTCAGCCGGGATTCCATCCATGCCTGGAGCTTTTCCACCCGCTATGCAATCCAATGCTTTGCTAACATCCTTTTCATTAAATATTTGGTGTTTGAAGAAGATGGATGGGGGTGGTTGATCAGAAATATGGGCTGGATGTCGGGCATACTGTGGTTTGAAAAACTCAGTCCATTTATTTATAGCAACATAATTTTGTGGTTGGGCAGCTATCCCTCCCCTCTTCCATTTTACTGTGGCCCAAAATCGCTTGGAATCCTTGGCAGCACAGGCCTCCTTCAATTCATACCAGCATTCCTCATCCCAGCGTTTCCTGGCCTGTTTTTGGGTCTGTCTATAGTTGTCTCTCGCCCTCCTAATTGCTATAGCATTGCCTGTTCTCAATTCCGTACTCAGGTTGAGTCGTGCCAACCTACAGCTCTTGTCATACCAACCTTGTCTTGGTTGTTCTTTTTTTGCTTTGTAGGGATCTACTGTTTTAATGAAGAAGCTTTGTATTTTGCAAAAGAGGTTTTCATGGGCCTCCATCATGTAATCTTGGAAGTTAAGCTTTCCATGATGGGACTTGATGTTGTTTACTTCATCGACTACTATTTTTTTGAGGACCTCTAGTTTTGCTACATCTTCTATTAGCATTCTCCATTTCAGGTGGCGTTGGTTATTTGAGCATACAACATCTTGCGTCACCATTCCATTTTTATTGGAATGATGGGAATAAAGGGTCAATCGTAAGGGGTTGTGATCACTTTCTAGTCTTTCTTCCACAACCATGTCTAGCATTTTATTCCAGACCCTTACATCCAATAATAAATAGTCAATTCTACTAGCTGATCGGCCATTATCAAACGTGTTGTTCCCTTTTAAATCAGAGGGCGAGCGCCCATTTACCGCTCTCAATCCTCTAGCTAAGCAGAGACTCTTTAACTGGATTGCCACTGCACTCCATTTTTTAATGGCGGGCAACTCCAACTGGGGTATTCCCCACTTGGCATCCTCCTCCTCAGACAAGATCCGATCCTCATCACCCAAGGGTTCAAAGGTGGCATTAAAATCCCCGCCCACTATTATGTGAGTTTTTGGTGTTAACATTTCGATATTCTGCTCTAAAATTGCTACAACCTCTGAGGATTTGCCACTACCCACTCCCCTGGCATAAACATTAAACAGGACAAGTTCTTGGCCATTTTCCCATCTAATATTAAGTGCCATGATGTCATTAGATGGTACAGATCGTTGTTTTATTGTGCAATTCAGGGACTGGCGTATCCAGATTAACAAGCCTCCAGAGGGACGTCCCAAACGATTTCTAGTTGCTGGCATGTAAAAATTTAGATACCCCTGCCGAAAGGTTGGAGTCAATGACCAAGTTTCTTGCAACATAATAATGTAATGTTGATCAATGAAATCAACCCATTCCAGTGTAGTTGCCTTATTTACTATGCCTGCTATGTTCCAAGATACAAGGGACAGTAATGGAGTTTCTTGTTGTTGCAGTGGCTGGCCCTTTTCAACATTATTTACAAATACTTCGCTTTCTGCTGTTATTATTTCTCCATCCGCCAATGTAATCTTACTCCCTTTCGCCTCTCTGATTCTGATTGAGCCCTCTATATCTATCTTTGGCTCTCCGGATACAAAGGTTTGGGATTCCCTGGGACCTGTTATCTGTTTGCCTATTATCTGCTTGCTCAAATGTGTACATGTCATGTTTTCTACCCTTCCATTCTTTTGTATCATCTGCCTTTTGGGAGAGACTGGTTCACGGCTTGCGAGTCAATCGCATTCGTTTAAATCGGATAAAGCCGAGAAACGATTTTCCAGATTTAGCCCCCAGTCACAGATGGGGCCACCCCTAGCCCTTTTATTTCCCACTACTGACCACTTAGTCCTTAGTATGCTTGGCTTTGCCACAAGTCCTCTTCTGCTATAAAAGAAGTCCAACGTAAGTGGAATTATTTCTGCCGTTCTACGTTGTGGAGGGAAAATATTAAGCAGAATGTCTGGTAATACATCAGGGCCCTTAAAGTTTAGTACCACACAATCTCCTGCGAATTTCTTGGCTTTAATCCCTATCCACTTTACTCTTCTTGCTGTTAGCAAGTCTTCTGTCAGCTTTTCTTTGCCCCAGGGAGATATGTGCATATTATTACTTAACCACTGCAAAGATTTATTTATTAGGGAATCTGGAGTCTCGATCTGGCCTATTTTCAGTGGTGGCACGTTGGCAAGTACTAGAATCAGGGGTGAGGCTTCCACTATTAACTCCACAGGGCTTGTTTCTGTATTAAGATCAGGAATTATAGCACTCCCTTGGATTGTCGGAGGGTCTACAGCTATAGGGTTGTTGAGATCATTACTAGATCTAGTTGCAGCTGACTGGATAGGGACTGGTATATCTTCTACTCTCCCAGAAATATTCCCCCCTGATGTGTTTCCCGTCGCTTGTTTTTCATCAAGTTTACCTATGATCAAATTCGGTATTTCCCCCACACTTTCATTTGTTATTTTTAAAAGGGTCTCCAGTTTGTGAACTTTATCAGAAAGATGGTCTATTTTAGATAGGAGAGGTTTAATTAACTGAGATATCTTAGATTCTAACATGCCCATAAACTTATTCAATATCATATCATCCCATCCTGTACTGCCATTCCCTTCCTCCCTTATTTCTTCTGTGACACTTTTATTTTTAATTTTAGGGGGGTTGCTGGTCTTTTCCTACTAGACCGCAGTCCTGGTCTTTTAGGGGGAACCTTGGTGGACCCTTTTGCTGCTCTTGGTGCGGGGACTGGCGTTGGTGGAGTGATGCTCTCTTCACCTTTCTCTAAATCATTGCAGAACGTATTTATCTCATCCCCCATTAATAGGTCGGCATTTGTATCTAGTTGTGGGGCGATAGATGCCGTAGAAACATTTAGCACTGAGCAATCATTATTTTCTTCAGTATGTAAATCTATTACATTCATTGCATCAGAGTCCGATTGAGTCAAGCCTAACGTTTCTCTTTGTGCACATGGTGGAGAGTCGCTGAGCCCCAGGGAAGACCTCCGTTCACTATTTATTTTTGCCACCACATGGACTAAATAATTGTCCATAGTGTTGGCAGGGGTGATGGGAGTTTTCTGTTTCGACATATGGGAGCCAGACAATCCTAATACAATAAGGCTAGATTGTGAGATATTACCAGTAACAAGATATTAAGCCTTGAGTCTATGGGCAGTCAATAGCAGCAGGGCGAAAAAGCGAGTAACTCACAGTACTGATGTTAATAGAGTCCTGGTCCAGTCCAGTCGTGGCCAGTCTTGGACTGTCTTAGACTGTCCGCCCTTCGTCCGGGCGTCCCGCTCGCGTCCCGCGACGCGGAGAGTGCAGGCAATTTGTAGCGCCTCCGGGCGCGGCAACCCCTGTGATGACTTCCGGGTTTGGTCGCAGGGCAGGCTGGGAGGTGTAGTCTCCCTCCGCTCTGCAGCCGCGAGATGTACTACAGCGGCGGCGGGAGGGAGACCGTAGTGCAGCCAAAGGTCAGGATTAGCAGGTGAGCAAGATTTCGCCAGGTAAGCTTCCCCTCAGTAAATTCGGCAGAGCATCCGCTCCACCGAGAGTGCAGGCAATTTGTAGCGCCTCCGGGCGTGGCAACCCCTGTGATGACTTCCGGGTTTGGTCACAGGGCAGGCTGGGAGGTGTAGTCTCCCTCCGCTCTGCGGCCGCAAGATGTACTACAGCGGCGGCGGGAGGGAGACCTTAGTGCAGCCAAAGGTCAGGATTAGCAGGTGAGCAAGATTTCGCCAGGTAAGCTTCCCCTCAGTAAATTCGGCAGAGCCGAACCTGCTGGTCAGTTCCGCACGGTTTTGGCTTGTTGCGGCACCCCTAAAGTTCAAACCAACTTTCTCCAGAATCCTCAGTGGAGGAGGGGTGGACAGAGGTGCTCTGGGTGCAGGACACCGGACACAGTGACCCGGTGAACCCCTGAACAGTTCTTTTACTGCAGCTATGCACTATCGCATTTGAAAAGCCCAAATCTGATGTCAGCACCTTGGCCCGACACAGTACAGCGCAGGCCGACTTCAATTCCGGGACCGGGTCCAGAGCAAGAGCCAGGTCTCTCTCGGCTCTCACAGGTGCTCAGCTGCTTCAGTTCACCGCAGCGGCGGCGGCGCAGCGCAGCGCTGCTCGACTCAGCCGTTCAGCCGGTCGAGAACTGTGGAGGGGGTGCCAGCAGTGACCCCCCGTCGTCCTTAAAACCAGCGGTTTCACCGACGGGCTGGCATCAACAGCCTACACGGGAAAAACTCAGCCGGCAGCTCGTTCTCTCGTGCAACAGCAATAGCACGCCAACCTGTTTGACCAGAATGGCGTTTCTGGCGTTCCCAGGATGCCCATACAGAAGTTCAAAAGGGCTGTAGCCAACCCCCTTCTGTGGGACCTCTCTGTAAGCAAACAAGAGGCAGGGTATCAGGACATCCCATCTACGCCTGAGCTTTTCAGGTAGTCCATGAATCATCCCTTTGAGGGTCCTGTTGAATCTCTCAACAAGCCAATTGCACTGTGGGTGATAGGGTGTGGTGAACTTGTAGTTGACACCACATTCCTTCCACATTGCAGTCAGATATCCTGACATGAAGTTTGCACCTCTGTCAGAGACAACCTCCTTAGGGAAGCCCACTCTGGAGAACACTCCAACTAGGGCTCTTGCCACAACAGGTGCTGTAGTGGTCCTAAGGGGAATAGCTTCAGGATACCTGGTGGCATGGTCCACCACCACCAGTATAAACTTGTGCCCTGATGCTGTCTGGGGTTCCATTGGACCAACAATGTCAATACCCACTCTTTCAAAGGGTACCCCCACCACAGGTAGTGGTATAAGGGGGGCCTTTGTTGTGCCACCTGACTTACGACTGGCTTGGCAAGTGACACAGGAGCGACAAAACTCCTTGGTATCTTCATTCATGTGAGGCCAGTGAAAGTGTGAGACAAGTCTGTCCCAAGTCTTATTCTGGCCTAAGTGTCCTGCAAGGGGAATCTCATGGGCCAAGGTAAGAAGGAAACCTCTCTGAGACAAGGGGATGACCAGCCTCCTGGTTGCACCAGGCTTGGGGTCTCTTGACTCAGAGTACAGGAGTCCATCATCCCAGTATACCCTGTGGGCACCTGTGGTGTTCCCTGCAGCCTCAGCAGCAGCCTGCTGTCTGAGGGGTTCAAGTGAAGGGCAGTCTAACTGTGCCTTCCCCAGGTCTTCCCTGGAGGGTCCCCCTGAATCCAGAAACTCAACCTGATCAGGTTCAAGTTCTTTAGGCTCAGTTTCCCTCAGTTCCTTGAGGTTAGCCTCCTCTGAGACTCGATCCACAACCTGGGGCAAGGGGGAAGGCAATGCCTTAACCCTACTGCTCCTTCTCTTGGAAGGTGTCTGGTCCATTGTTCCAGGATCCAGCACCTGTTCAGTGGGGCATCTTCTGGCCTGTGACCTAGTCACAGCAAGGACATGTGCTGGCAAGCCTAACATTTCCATGTGAGTCCTCTGCTCCACTTCTGACCATAGTGATGTTTCCAAATCATTGCCCAACAAACATTCTACTGGGAGGTCTGAACTAACCACAACTTTCTTTTGGCCACTTACCCCTCCCCAGGAGAAATCAACAATTGCCATACTATGGTGGGTAGTGACATTGCTGGCATTGGTCACTAGGTAATCTGTACCTAGTATGATCTGTCCAGGGTCCACAAAGTTAGGTGTCACCATTGTGACACTGGCACAAGTGCCCCTGTAGGCCTGAGCCATTTTTCCATTAATAAAAGGTGTCTGCCTGTATTTGCCCAAAGTATTGGGACTTGCATCAGGGGATATATCCACATCCCCTATACAGACAAGGACAGCCTGAGTGAGTGTGCCAACTAGGTTGTCATACCCCTCAGATCCCAAGGTTAACCCAACTAATCCCTTGGGAGGTGCACTACCACTACTGACTGTACTAGGGGGTGCAGGTGCCTTAGGGGCTGTAGTGGGAGGAGTTTGCCCTCCTTTCTTGGTGCACTCACTAAACCAGTGAGTTTTACTTTTACAGTATTGGCACCACCTTTTTGACAGGCCTTCTTGAGTCTTCCTTTTCTGCTGTGAAGCCTGACCCCCACCCTCTTTGGTTTGTTGGGGACCTGTCGAAGACTTCTGGTCATTTTGTTCACTCTTGTTACTACCCTTTTGGTCTGCTTTCATCTGACCACCCTGGTTCTGAGTCTGGTTCTGCTTGACCCTTGTTCTGACCCATCTGTCTGCCTTCTTTCCCAATTCTTGGGGAGAGGTCAGATCCGAGTCAACAAGGTGCTGATGCAACAACTGGTTCTGACAGTTATTTAAAATCTGTTCTCTCATGATCAGATTGTACAACCCTGTGTAATCAGTAACTTTGCTACCCAGCAACCAGCCTTCCAAAGCCTTAGTGGCACAATCCACAAAGTCAGACCAATCCTGAGACTGAATGTTCTGGGTGTCTCTGAACAGCAACCTGTACTGCTCAGTTGTAAAGCCAAACCCATCAATCAGTGTATTCTTCAGGACTTGGTAATTGTTAGCATCCTCAGCTCTAGTAGTGAGGAGCTTATCTATACCTTTGCCTTCAAAGGAGAGCCACAAGATAGCTGCCCACTGACTCTGGGGGACGCACTGGACAGTGCAGGCCCTCTCCAAAGCAGTCATCTATTTGTGGATGTCATCCCCTTGTTTAAAGGGGGGCACTATCTTACTCAGGTGTCTAGTGTCCAAACTCCTGTCTTTATCTCTAGGGACAATGCTGCCACCAGTGGGGTCTGCCCCACTCAATTTCTGCTCTCTAGCAAAGGCAAATCTCTCTTTGGCCAGGGCAAGTTCTTCCCTTTCAATCCTCAGATTGACTTCCATCATCTTAGCTTCATGCTCTCTCCTCTGAGGGGATGTCATCCCTCTGTGAGAAGAGGCCTGAGAGCCATTGGTATGAATGGATCTGTTAGAGCCTCTGGAGAGAGACCTAACTCGTCCATTCCCAATGTTAAGCCTGCCTGAGAGTGGGCCTGGGGGTCCCCCAAGTCCATTTTCATGCCTGCTTAAGTTGGTCCTGGTGAGTCTACTGACTACTACCTGACCCTTGTCTGCCTCATCCCATGACAACTCCTGATCCTCTTCCTCTCCTTCACTTCCTGTTCCATTGAGGTTGAGGTCAGGGTCCCCAAGGGTTCCCTCTAAGGGGGGCATGCTCCCATCTGGATTAGAAGGGCCTGTGTTAGAAGCCTTCCTTGCATCATAAGTCTCTAAGAGACCTATCAGAAATGGGATGGTAGGGTTAGAACCCTGTTTTAGCTTCCTGGAGGTACACACTTGTCTCATCTCCTGGAAGCTAAGAGCTGCATATCTTGACATGACCTGTGGAGGGTCAACTGACGTAAGGGGAGCTTCTGAGTTCTCTCCTTTGTCAGACATGCTTTTCAAGTGAGGTGTAAGTGGTGCACTTACCTACACTATTTGTTTGCCTACTGATCCCTTGCTAAGAGTTGTAGTCAGGGTGTGCTAAGCCCTGTTAAACTACAACAGCTGGTTCAGTAGAACTCAGAGTATTCTAAGCTAAGTTATATGTACCTTGGTACTTATGTGATCTTTCAAATGATATTCTTAGGATACGTGTGGTAAAACAACAGCAAGCTCAAATCCCAACCGCTGCTCACCAATGTGAGAAGTTGGCCTGATATATAGTGCTCACTATTCTAGTGATCACTGTGTATCATACCAAACGACCCTTATTGATGATTGGTTGTAAGTCAACCTTATAGACCAGCTATCCTAGTAGCATGGACAAGAGCAGTCTTTAGGCTAAACTCTAGAGGGCGTGTTAAGCCAGCTATTATACCATCACATATACCCCTTGAACACCAAGTGAAAGGACACCACACAAGTTGTTATGAAAATAAAAGGATATTTATTTATAACAAGTCTACCCTGATCTCTTTATGAGTCAGGGAGCTAAGCACAATACAAAACTCTTAAGAAAATACTTCAAGTCGCACAATTTACACAAATGCCCGAGGGGCACGAAAAACCATGTACACTAAAAGTGGAATGCGAAATACTAGCAGCTAAGTAACAAGATCCAGAGGCTTCAGGATCGCTAGGACTACACTACTGAACCTTCAGGTTAGGAGCAGGAGGCCTAGGGAGATCGGGTGCAGAGTGTGCACTCTCACGCGGGATGCGGGACAAAGTCTATGGATACTAGTATTCGTAAAGTTACTGTTATCGGACGAATCCGACTAGATAGACTGAAAACAAAAAAGGATCTGGACACTTAGATAGTGAACCTACGTTGGAGCACCGAAATGCTCAGGTTACCTAGCCCAGGGGCTGCGGCTGCATAGGGTTCAAAAGACTTCGGGAATCCTCGTTGAAGTCTATGGAGCCTGAAAGAAGAAGTTGCTGGCAGGCGACCAGTGAAGAAGTTCGATGTGATCCAAGCCTGGATCGGTGATGGAGACGACCTGAAAGCAGAGGGGACTCGGTTCTTAATCACTAGCCAGTGATTAGGTGGGCACCAGGATGGCACCAGATGAAGTCACCTCGACCAGGTGAGTGGGCGGCGCTGGACTCTGCTGTCCCTCGGACCAGGAGGCGTTGTCGGCGACCAGGATGGAGGTGCGAGCTGTCCCACAAAGGTGTCTGCTGTCGGCGATGCTGGACCCAGGATTGGGGCAACAAACCTTGGCAAAGTCAAGCCCACGCGGTGGAGTCAAGATGGCGTCTGGAGTGGACCAGGAGGGTCCGGGGGGCTCCTCTTTTGGAGGGGAGCTAGGGCCAGTCTGGAGCAACCAGACCAGCGGTGTAATCGTCGAGGTTCGTCGTCAGGAGGGCTACAAGCCAGCAGGCAAGTGGCCGTACAAAGCGGTGAGCAGCAAAGAGCAGAAGGGCCCCACGCAGATCTCGTGGATGCTGGGGGGCTGGACTTCGGTGCTGGAGCTGCTCAGGGTTAGGGCTTCTCAAACCCCAAAGCACTCACTCGAGGATCCCTTGGCGGTCGTGCTGGTTAAGCGTCGTGCAGTTTTGAAGATGGCCCGTCCCTTCAGGTCTCGTCACACCCACGAATCTCAGCTGGGCTGATGATGCAGGTAGAGGTCAGAGATGCCAGGGAATCTGAGTCTCGTCGAGCTGGGCAGTCTTGATCCGGAGGATGGACTTACAGCAAACCGCAATGCTTAGATGGTGCCTGCGGGTGCAGGGTGGCTACTCCTTAGCCACAAGGGAGAGTCTTCAGAAATAGTCAAGAGTCCTTTCGTGGAAAGTAGTCAAGATTCAGAATTATCTAAAAAAAGGGGCTGGCACGCGACTAGGTCCTGCCCATGGGTGGGACCAGGAAGGGGGTGGTTACACCCCTCTTCCTTGTCCAGACTTTCCCCAGCTCAGGGAATGGTGTGCCCCTGGAACTGGTTCAAGCCGGCATATGCACAGTGAGCACCGGGGTGCCACTTGCAGTCACCTTCCTCTCAGCCCTGCCTACCTGGGATACACAAAACCCTGTCTGGGATGGTGCTAGCACCGCCCCTGACAGGAAACCCTTTGTCCAAGCTCTCCTCGCTGGAAGGACTCCCAGCAGCAGGAGGTCAGACTTGTGTCTGTGGTGGCAGCATCCATTTTGTGATGCTGAGGCTCGAGTTAGCTTTAACCGGGGTTCACAGTTACATACATGTCGTGTCCCTCTAGAAGGGTGGAATGCTAACCCCGTCGCCAGAATTGGCGAGGGGTTAGTATTCCAATTCGTATGACACCTTACTCGACATGTTTTGATAAAGCAATACCAAAGTTGGCAAATAACCGCGAGGATTATAATGTACTTAAGAGTATATGGTACGCGTTACCATGGAACAGCTATTAGGACTTGGTTCCGCAAGCTGCAAACGGGCTCAGCTCATGCCAGAGCGCCATCTCACATAATTCCAAGCACTCTGCCTCCAGGATTGGTAAGGCCTGCCATAGGAGTGACTGATAGGAATACATGTGTCCATTTTAGGGTTAGATATAGGTATACTATATCTAAAGCAAGGGGTGATTACACCACCTTGCCCCAGCTGTCGTGCAGCCAGTTGTGTCAGATTTGGATGGCCAGCCAGGGGTGGCATAATACATGCTGCAGCCCCTGGTAGGCCCTGGGTACACCTATGCCCTGGGTACAGGGACTGATAAGGTGGCCCAGTACCAATTGGTAAGTGCACCTAAGGTACACCTGTCAATTTAGAGAGAGAACAGCTAGGCTGTGGGTCTGATTAGCAGACCCACAGCCAGGGAAAGTTGTAAACCAGTGAAGCAAAAAGCAAAAATCTGGGGTGATCATAGGATTGAAGACCCTTCTCTCCTACAGTTGGAACGCATAGGCGAACGTCCCCGTCCACTTCATCTGCAGAGCGTTCCCCCAAAAGTTTTTCTAAGGGAACCAGCTGGCGAACCTTTCACACTTCCTGTTGCTTTCTGTTGCAAAAAGATCCAGTTTTGGAGTGCCCCACAGTTTGAAGACTTGTCGCAGCTGGTCCACGTCTAACTCCCCATTGGGAATTAGTTCTGCTTAGAAAATCCGCCCAATTATTGTCCATGCCCGGAACATGCTCTATTTTCAACGTTATGTTGTGCTGAATTAGCCACCTCCAAATCTCCTGTGCCTGTTCTGATAATGTGAGAGACCTGGTGCCCCCTTGTTTGGCAAGATAGAACATTGTCGCGGAATTGTCTGTTCTTACCAGAACAGAGGAACCCTGGATTCTTGGAAGAAAAGCTTGCAGTCCCAGAAAAACTGCCCTCAGTTCCATAAGAAGGCACCCAAACCATCCATTGGAGCGTCCGTTGTCATAATGTAACAAGGCTGTGCTTTTTGGAACGAGAGGCCTGGAGAGATATTGCCTTCTTTTTCCTACCATGATAGAGCCTGCTTCATTGTGTGTGAGAGAGAGATAATGTCCTCGAATTAGCCATGCGCCTGAACCCAAGTCTAGCTGCTCCTAGAGCGGCCTCATGTGCCGGCGACAATTCAGAATCAACGGAATGCATGATGACAGCATCCCCAGTAAGGATTTTAATACTCTCACAGAAGTGGACTCTTCCTGCACGTAGAAAGGTTGCTAAGTGACTCATCTTGAGCTTCCGTTCCCTTGTTTATTAATAAGAGAATGTCTTGAAGGGACAACATCCTGAACGACCGCTTCTTGATGTATTTGTTCAGCTGTCTGAGGTCCATTTTTTCTTTATTAGGCAGGTGCTCGAGAAGAGGAGCCAGATCTGACCATAACTGAAGGTCATGTTTGTTGCAGTACCATATTGCGGTGGTGTTGTCCGTGAACACCTGCACTACACTCCCTCGGACAGAGGGGAGGAATGCCTTCAGTGCTAGACGAATCGCCCGCAGCTCCAAAAGGTTGATATGGAGCCGGGACTCCGCCGGAGACCAGAGGACTCTGATCTCCGCCTCTCCGATGTGGCCTCCCCAGCCCCGGAGGGACGAGTCACAACTACGTGCTCCGGTTGGGGAAGGGAGAGGGATCTGCCGCTGACCCAATCGTGGTCCGTGAGCCACCAATGCAGCTGTCTCGCAGTGCCCTCCGAGATCAGGACATGGTCGGACAGGTTGCCCTGATGCTGGGCCCACTGAAACTTCAGGTCCCACTGCAGAGCCCGCATCCGCCAGCGGGCGTGATGCACCAGAAGGATGCAGGAAGCCATCAGGCACAGAAGCCGCAGCATCAACCTGACCGAAACTCGGGACAAAGGCTGGAAGATTGGAATCAGAGCCTGTATATCCCGAACCTCGGGTGGGTAAACCCGAAACTGCGCCGAGTCGAGAAGCACTCCGATGAAAAGGAGCTTCTGAGAGGGGCACAGGTGTGACTTCGGCATATTGATGGTGAACGCCAGCTGGTGCAAGAGGTCTGCCGTCGTCTGGAGGTGGCTGACGACTGTCTGGGGCGATCATACCTTCAACAACCAGTTGTCGAGGTAAGGGAAGACTGAAACTCCTAACCTGCGCAGATGAGCTGCGAAAAAGGCCAAAAAGGCGACGGCCATCAAACGGCATGCCGATCAATGTGTTTTGGACATCGGCCAAAAAGTTGGCGGACCTCAACCAGGCGTGGCGTCTAATTGCCACCGTAGTTGCCATCGCTCTACCTAGTGAGTCGGTGGTATCCAGTCCACACCGGATAGAATATCTGGCTGCATCCCGGCTGTAGGAGAGTAGGGTCTGCAATCCTATGATCACCCAGATTTTTTGCTTTTGTTTCACTGGTTTACGACTTTCTCTGGCTGTGGGCCTGCCAATCAGACCCACAGCCTGGCTGTTCTCTTTCTAAATTACGATATGTACCCTAGGTGCATTTACCAATTGGTACTGGGCCACCTTATCAGACCCCGTAACGCAGGGCATAGGTGTACCCAGGGCCGCCAGGGGCTGCAGCATGTATTATGCCACCCCTGGCTGGCCTCCTAAATTTGACACAACTGGCTGCATGACAGCTGGGGCGAAGTCGTGTAATCACACTTTGCTTTAGATGTAGTAGCCCTATATCTAACCATACCATGGACACCCGAGTTCCTATCAGTCACTCCTATGGCAGGCCTTGACGATCCTGAAGGCAGAGTGCGTGGGCTCGTGTGAACTAGGTTCTGGCCCGAGCCGAGCCCGGTTGCAGCTTGCGGAATCAAGACCCAATGGCTGTTCCATGATAACGCGTACCACATCGGTAACTTCGGTGTCGCGTTATCAAGACATGTCGAGTAAGGTGTCATACGAATCGGGATGCTGCCCTCTCACCAACTCTGGCGACGAGGTTAGCATTCCGCCCTTCTAGAGGGACACGACATGTACGTAACTGTGAACCCCGGTTAAAGTTAACTAAAGCCTCAGCTCCACAAAATGGATGCTGCCACCACAGACACGAGTCTGACCTCCTGCTGCTGGGAGTCCTTCCAGCGAGGAGAGCTTGGACAAAGGGTTTCCTGTCGAGGGCAGTGTTCGCACCGTCCCAGACAGGGTTTGTGTATTCTGGGTAGGTAGGGCTTTTGCGAGAAGGTGACTGCGGAGTGGCACCCCGGTGCTCACTACGCATCTGCCGGTCAGAACCAGTTCCAGGGGCGCCAGCCCTGGCCTGGGGAAAGTCCGGCAAGGGAGAGGGGTGTAACTACCCCCCTTCCTGGTCCCACCCTTAGGGCAGGACCTAGTCATGTACCCACCCCTTTCTTTAGAATAAAGGCCGGAGCGGGGACCCTTCCAAATTAGATCATCTTTGAATCAAGAACTACTTTCTACGAAAGGACACTCAAGACTCTTCTCAAGATTTCTCCCTTGTGACTAAGGAGTAGTCACCCCGCATCAGCGGGCACCATCTAAGAACTCTGCGGTTTGCTGCAAGTCCTTCCTCAAGGATCCGACGGCCCAGCTCGACGAGAACCGGCTTCCCTGGCACCTCTGACCTCTACCCACGTCATCAGCTCAGCTGTGATCTGTGGGTGCGACGAGACCTCGAGGGACCGGCCATCATCAGAACCTGCACGCTCTTAACCAGCACGACCATCGAAGCAATTCTCTGGTGAGTGCTCTGGGGTCCGAGAAGCCCCGACCCTGAGCCGCTCCAGCACCGAAGTGCAGTCTCCCAGCATCTCCACGATCTGCGTGGGGCCCTTCTGCTCGCTGCTCAGCACGTTGTCTGGTCACTAGCCGCTGGCTTGTGCCCTTCTGTGACGACATCCGACAATCAACACTGCTGGTCTGGTTGCTCCAGACTGGCCCTTGCTTCCATCTTTGCGAGAAGCACCCCGGACCCTCCTGGTCCACTCAAGACGCCATCTTAGGCCACCACGTGGCCCTGAGATCTGCCAAGGCTTGTTGTCCCATCCTGGGCCCAGCGACGCCGACAGCATCATCCTTCGTGGGACAGCTCGCACCTCCACCGTGGTCGCCGACAACGCCTCCTGGTCCGTGAGACTGCAGAGCCTAGCGTCGCCCACTCACCTGGTCGAGGTGACGGCCAACCGGTGCCCTCCTGGTACCCTCTGACTACTGGCTAGTAGTACGAACTTGGTCCCCTCTGCTTTCAGGTATCATCAATCTCTGATCCAGGCTTGGATCTCTACGAACTATTCATCACTGGTCGCCGGCCAGCAACTCCTTTTCTTCCGGCTCCTGGCTCGTCAGCGAAGACCCCGACGCCTGTAAGACTTGTGCAGCCGCAGCCCTCGTGGCTAGGTAACTCGGCATTTCGGTGCCTGCATAGCCTCTTTACTCTAGGGTCCCGAGTCCCTCGCTTCCGACTTGCCTTATCGGGTCCGCCCGAGACCTTAAACTTTCCGTGTCCTCGGACACTTGTTTTAATTGTGCACTTGAAGTATTTTCCTAAGAGATTTGGTTTGTGCTTAGTACCCTGTCCTCATAAAGAGCACAGGGCTGTTGTGAATCTTAATAAATATCCTGTTTATTTTCATAACACTTGTGTGGTGTCCTTTCACTTGGTGTTCAAGGGGTACATGTGTGGTAAACAGCTGGCTTAACACGCCCTCTCGAGTCTTTAGCCTTAGACTGCTCGTATCCACGCTACTAGGATAGCTGGTCTATAGGTTGACTTACAACCAAACACCATAAGGGTCGTTGGAACGATACATAGCGGTCGCTAGAATAGCGAACGTTGCATATCGGGCCAACTTCTCACACCGGCCCTCCACAAGGGCTTGGCCGAGTTTGGCCTGTATCTCCAACGGACACTCTGGCAGCACTTCCGCAACCGTATCCCACAGAGAGTGGGTGTAGCGGCCCAAGAGGCATGCGGTGTTGGAAGACCGTAGTCCCAGACTAAGGGAGGAGAAGACCTTTTTACCGTACATCTCGTACCTCTTGGATTCCCTGTCCGGCGGAGCCGACGGGAATGTGGTCTGGGAAGTGGATGCCTGGATGACCAGGCTCTCGGGGTGGGGTGGTTGGACAGGAAAACCGGGTCGCCCAGGCTGGGCGGTGGCGTCTGGCCACGTTCCTATCTACGGGCGAACCCGCAGCGGGCCTGGACCAAGTGCCATTAAGAACGTCGGTCAAGGCCTCATTAAACGGCAGCAGAGGCTCTGTCGGGCATGACTGCGGTTTAAGGACCTCACTGAGGAGGTTAGTCCTCACGGCTGCGACGGGGAGCTCAAGGCCCAAGGCCTTGGCAGCCCTCATCAACACCACACTGTAGGTTGCCCCCTCCTCCGAAGCCACGGAAGGAGGCGAGACAAAACCAGTGTCTGGAGAGGTGTTCAGACCACTGGCATCCCCAAGTTCACCTGTCCAGTCCTCTTGAGACTGACACTCTCGGGTCAGAGGGTCCTCAGACCCAGACCCCTCCCAATACTCCTCATCACCCATCTCCTGATAATCAGGGTTGTCAATTGATGGGGCCAGTTCATTGAAGTAAAACTCCCCAAGCGCCGTTGAGAGCGGCGCCCAGCGGCACCGTTCCGAAGCCAGAACCGGAGCGAGGGAGGCATCGGGGACGGTGCCGCCCAAGGACGGCGCCGGAGGTGACACCTGATGGACTGACGCCGGGGGGGTCGTAAGGTCCACCGGCGACGACCCAGATCCCGAAGCGGGT
Source organism: Lissotriton vulgaris (assembly GCF_964263255.1). Taxonomy (NCBI): domain Eukaryota; kingdom Metazoa; phylum Chordata; class Amphibia; order Caudata; family Salamandridae; genus Lissotriton; species Lissotriton vulgaris. The sequence goes on from NC_141700.1 coordinate 610,104,133, forward strand.
CCAGTGAGGTCCCGCGGCGCCGGGCCCGAAGGCGCCGGCGGCGTCGGGACCGTGGGGCCCTGAGGCGCCGGGCCTGAAGGCGCCGGCGGCATCAAGTCCGAAGCACTCGACGGCCTCGGGGCCGAAGCCCCTGACCCGCTAGGGGCCCCTGACGGGTCCGCTGGGCCTGAAGGCCTCGCGGAGCCCGTCGGAGGAGAGAGGGACCTCATGGCCATGAGGAAGCGCTCGATCTCCTCCGGCGTCGAGTCTCGCCCAGGGACCGGAGGGTGTGGAGCTGGACGCGGCGCCCGCGACTCCGATGGAGCCGCGTGGGCAGTGTCACTCGAACCCCCGGCCGCGTCGTGCGAGCGTCGGGGGGAGTCAGAAGAGCGATGACGCCTCTTCGACTTCTTGTGTTTCTTACCTGACGACGACTTCGACCCGGAAGAGTGGTGCCGACTCTCGGAGCTGTGGTGGCTCCGACCCCGCGACCTGTCCCTCGACCTCCCGTGGGACCGGGACCTCTTGCGGCACGGGACCGACTGCCGGAGTTCGAGTCGCCTGCGGGACAACTCCCGCCTGGCTTTCGAAGAGAGGGCCCGGCAGTCGGAGCAGGCCTTGTCGTCGTGGTCGACGCCTAGACAGAGTAGACACAGGTGGTGAGGATCCGTGACCGACATCGTGCGGTCGCAATCCTCGCAGTGCTTAAATCCAGGCATCTCTATGGCACCGATCGGAGTCGTACGACTTCGAAAAGATGATCAAAATGATCCAAAAAGTTAGTCAAAAAGTGACTAGAAGTACTGCTTTTTCCAGATCTGCGCTTGCTGGCGCGGAAAAAAGAAGAACCGACGTCAGCACGCGGAGGCGGCTTCTAAGTACTCCGACGACGTCATCACGGCGCCCACGACGCAGACGACGGACGCAGACGACGCCTACCGACGCGCAAGGCCCAGGGATGGTACCTGATTGATCAAAGTTTGGACCTACATATAGATGCTGACAAATGTTAAAGTTTTTCATTCCTTTTGGTGGTTTCTATGTACTTCTATGGTACTTCTTTTCTAACTACCGCGAGACTCTCACCATGACGACGGGGAAGATACAAGCATGTGAATCTATGAAAGATTCAATGCTGGAGAAGCCTTGGCAAGGGCAAGTCGACACAGTGCACAGGGGTTCAGTCCCAGCGGTTCCAAATGAGGGGTACTCGCTTCAAAATTGCAGAGAAGACCAGTCTTGCTTGGAGGGAGTAGCATAACCCTAACCTGTGTTGCTGAGCCTCAGAAAGTCCATGGGAAGTCAGGAGCAGCAGACAGGTCAGCCTCGTTGTGCTGTCTGCAGATGCAGGGGAGTGACTCCTTCACTCCAAGAGAGATTACTTCAGGTGTCCATGATTCCCATAGGCCTCTGATGTGCCCTCTGAGTGCATGTATTAATGAATCCAATGCTGGTATCAGTGTTGGCTCATTAATCTGAAATGTTTGGTACCAAATATCTTGGGATTCAGTGAAGCCATAATGGGGATGTGGAACTCGTACTGACAGCTCCCAGTCATGGTACTCAGTATGGCTTCACTATGCACTTATAATGTCTAAGAATGGACTTATACACTATTTGAGGCATATCTGCTAATGCAGTTATGCCCTCACAAGAGGTATAGTGCACCCTGCCTTAGGGCTGTAAGGTGACTTACTTACGTCTCTTGCAGTGCTGGCAGGCCTGGCACACAGGGATGTGTGCCGGTCGACTCTTCACTTTTAGCTGCATCAAAACACGCAGGCTGCAGTGACAGTGTGCATGTGTTTGGTAAGGGCTCTTTTAGGGTGGCATAATACATGCTCCAGCCCTTAGAGGACCTCTCTGGTCACAATGCGCTTGGTATCACTGGTACCTTTTGCAAGAGACTTACATGTGGGCCAGAGGGGTGCCAATTGTGGAAACAATGGTACAGTTTTGGGACCGAACACAAGCACTGGGCACTTGGTTAGCAGGAACCCAGTGCACATTCAAAGTGCATCAGAATCAGGCAAAAGGTGTAGGCCAACCATGCAAAAAGTGACACTTTCCTACAATCCGTGCCTGCGGAGGTCTGAGCAAAAATTGGAGCATACAGAAGCTTGGTGCATAAAAGAGGGAGGACATAATCATGGTAAACAATTTGCAGGACTCAGTAGTCCGACATAAGAGTGAGAGAGGGGTAGATAACACCCTGATTCAGTCGCAACTGGCTCCACTTGACAGATACAGGCAAAATTGAAGGTGCTTGTTTGCTGTGGCACCAGGGTAGTACTAGCAGGACTTCTGCTGCTGGCGAATACTTCATCAGGCATTGCCACCACCCCAGGAGTCACAAATATGCTGAACTTGTTGTGAGGACTGCTACCAATCCTTAAAACGTTACAAGGGAAAATCTTCCTGCTTGACAATCATGCCTGGCCATAACAAAGGCTTGTTGAGCCTTGGAAGAGCTGGTGACATGAATTCAATCATAGCATCTAATGACAACACTAATGCCTATAGCCCAGGCAACATAATTGGCTGAACCTCAACATTTATCTGGAACTTGAAGGAATTAATTGACTTTTATATAGCGCATGGCTACCCGGAAGCATCCCAGTGCTGAAGCAGTAACTAACGGACAGATAACCTAAGGGAAAGCCAGGTTTTTAGCTGTTTCCGGAAAGTCAGGTGGTTGGGTTCCCTAAGGAGATTCAACGGAAGGGCATTACAGAGTCTAGATATGTTGAATGAGAAACCACTTCTGGCCTTCTTGATCCTGCTAGGTGAAGTTCTTCTGAGCGGAGTTTTCGGTTTGCCGTGTAGGGGCGAATCATGGCTTTGTTTATAGGAGGTCCACTCCCATCCAATGAATTATGGGCAATGGGGAGGGGAACATCCTTTACAACGCAACTTTTACCACGCAGTGCAGTTACAACGCAGGTTTTACAACGAAAACCATTACAACGCATTACACTGGGGGGCGCTCTAGGATAAGGAATAAGTTTAATTTACTATCCAACACCTTTCCTAGTGTCCACGGGGACTGGAGTTGGAATAGTAAATTAAACTATTCACTATCCAGCACCCCCAAGTGTAATGCGTTGTAATGGTATGCGTGGTAAAAGCATGCGTTGTAACGTCATACATCCCCCTCGGCCTTAAAGTTGATTCTCTCTTGCACCTGGAGCCAGTAGAGAGAGCGTAGTGCGGGCCTTGCAGAACAACAATTGGAGGTCTCCGTAAGCTGTCTCGCTGCACAAATTTGTACGATCTGCAGTTTCCCGACCACTGAATTTGGGGCCCCTAGGTAAAGGGCATTGCCATAGTCTATCCTTGACAGAATTAGTGCCTGGATCAGTAGTTTTTATGCTTGGAAAGGTAGGAGAGGGAAGGATTTTGCGGGTCATTCTAAGCAGGCCATAGCATGAGGCAGCAGTCTTCCTCGCCTGTGCTTTAAAAGTGAGATCTTGGTCTAGCCAAATTCCCAGACTTTTAATCTCTGTTTTGGAGGCCGGCACAGGGCCCATAGTGGTTGGCCACATGATGCTTGCTTTAAGGCTTAGAGAGTTTCCGAGAATCATAAGCTCAGTCTTTTCACCATTAGGTTTCAGGTGGGACAGACTCATCCACTTGGCGACTTCCTCAAGACAGGAGTGGAGGTCAATGGCCAGCTGGTTAGGATGATTCAGTGCTACGACCAGCTGTGTGTCATTGGCGTATGTTACTATATGAATCCTGAAGGGGGATACCATGTCCGCCAATGGGGCCATATAGATATTAAAAAGGGTGGGACTCAGGGATGAGCCCTGAGGAACTCCACACAGTAAGGCGATAGGCTGTGGGATGGAGTCTCCTTCAAAAACCTGGAAGAATCTTTCTTTTAGGAAAGATTGTAGCCATAGTAGGGCTGTTCCAGTCACACCTACGCTCCTGAGACGGTGGACCAAGATACGGTGATTCACCGTATCGAAGGCTGCGCTCAAGTCGAGGAGGATTATGGCTGATGACCCTCCTGAATCAAGAATCTTTCTAGATTCTTCCACCACTGATAGTATGGCGGTTTCGGTGCCTTGGCAGGGACGAAAGCCCATTTGGGAGGGATGGAGCAGGATATTGGATTCAAGGAACGCGGAGAGCGTATGGTTGCCATATTTCTCCGCTATCTTACTGATTCCAGAAAGGAACGAAATTTGGGTGACAGTTACCCAAGTCAGCTGAGTCTAAGTTGGTTTTTTTTAACAGCGCTTTTACCATTGCCCTTTTCCACTCAGGGGGAACCAAACCCATCGATAATGAAGCATTAACCAGGCGAGTGGCCGTGGGAGGGCAATTGTTGGTCCGACCAGTTTCAGGATATTAGGAGGTGTAGGGTCTAATGGCTACCGGCTTTTTACTGATGACAAGATTGTTAGGAATGATTCCTGAGTCATCGTGGGGAAGGTCTCCAATTCATGTTCCATTATACGCCCACCCACATTCGTGTGCTTGATTGGGATGTCACTGACTATTTGGGGGAGATGCTTTGTACTTTAGTGGCAAAGTATTCAGCAAGTTCAGTGTAACGGAGACCTGAAGTGTTAGGCACGGCCGGGGACTTTTAGTAGATTTTTGGTGATGAGGAAGATTTCTCTAGTGGAATTGGCGGGTGTCGCGATCTTTCCATCATAATAGGTGGCTTGGGCTGTTTTTATTTCTGCCTTATACCATCCAATAGCCGCTCTATATTCCAATTTCTTCTTAGGTGAGAAATCTTTCCTCCATATCCTTTCCAATTTCTTACCATGTTGTTTTAAACTGCGTAATTTAGGGGAAAACCAGGCGGACTTCCTGGACATCATTTATAATCTGTACAAATGAAAGCTGGAAATCTCCAGTTAAAACATGCAAAATCTTGCTCTCCATGTCCCAGAGGGTGTCAGAGGGTGTCAATGTAACATTTAAGGATTGGAGCGCCAGGTGAGCTGATGAAAAAACTCTTTTGCCCATATTATCTATTTTCTTTGATTTACTGTCTCTCTGGATTGACTTGCTCTTAAAGGTCTGAGCTATAAAGTTCTTAGGAGTAGGATACTGCATCAGCAAAGTTGGATCAACCGGGGCAGGTCTGTGCTGTATAGCAATTAGGTGAATCACTGGCAGGATTGAGCAACGATTGGACCATTAGGGTGTTAGTCACGGCAGCATTAAATGGCAATAAGAGTATTAAAGTGGAGGGGCCAGGCTGCAAGATTTTGGTCATATGATTCGCCTTAATTTCAACTGCAGGCATCTGCAGGTGCCTACAAATACCACCACAAATAAAGTACTTTTTCTGTAGGGAGTGGGGGGGACTAAAGGGTGAATTCTGTTCTGAAGTGAAGTGAAGTAAAGTGTTCAGGCCTGGATGTTATTCCCCATTTGTAGATGGATTTTCACCCAGACATGCTTTGAGCAGTTGAAATGTCTGGGTCCAAGCTTGGAAAGCCGCAGTATTGGCTCCATTTTAACCACATTGTAGGTAATCCAGGTTTAGCGTCACTGGGCCATTTATATCAGTGACCCACAGACAGAAGCACCATCTTTGTTTCTTACTCCCTCCAATTCCAGATGTTTCAAGGACTCAATCGGTATGCCCTTGCTATAAAAATGCAATTTAGAAGTAAAGTCCAACATATTTTCTTACCTGAAATCTCTCATCCTCAATCCGTCTCTCTTCCGAGTCGAATTTAAGGCGCCTGTTTTCTTGTTGCAGCCTCTCAATAACTTCCTGTGCATGACTGCAAGAGAAATTGATATAGCGCTTAAAGAACACAAATAGGAAGGGTTTAGAAGAGAAAGAGATTGCAAGTTAGGGGTCAGCATCAATGAATGGAGAGTGTAAGAAAAGAGGTAGACTATAGGTATCCACAGAGTCACACGTTCTAAAGCTTACGCACAACCAATATTATTCATGTGTAGTCTGCATTTCTGGAGTTTTAACCTTGTTTTTGACTGCGCATTTGACTGAAAAATTAGGAGCTGGGAATAAAGATACTTAGGATATCGACGAGGTGCGGGAGAGAGTGGTGGCTCTAGAAGAAAGCTCCCAAAGTAGAAACGCAGAAATCGACTCCTTAAGAAGTCATCTGCCTCCAGGAGCAACAGCTGGACCTGCAGGCCCACGCCGAAGACTTGGAAAACAGGTCGCAGAGAAATATTATCCGCATCAGGGGAGCCCCCCACAGGCGATGAGGGATCAGATCTGGAAGGCTATGTGCAGGAGCTGTTTGGTAGCATCACGAGTGGCAATACACCCAACAGAATCAAATTGGACAGATGTCACAGAGCCGGCACTCCCAGGACGCGTGATCCTCAGGGCAACCCGCTCAGACCAGAAGCTACAATTCTGCAGCCACTCCTTTCAATTGTTTCAAGACCTAGCAGCATCCACGTTCTTGAAACAAAAAGAATTCCATATGATCAGTGACTGTAGGAGAGTAGGGTCTGCAATCCTATGGTCACCCCAGATTTTGGATTTTTGCTTCACTGGTTTACGACTTTCCCTGGCTGTGGGCCTGCTAATCAGACCCACAGCCTAGCTGTTCTCTCTCTAAATTGACATCCATGTACTTTAAGTGCATTTACCAATTGGTATTGGGTCACTCTTGTAAGTCCTTGTACAGTGTACCATAGGTACCCAGGGCATAAGTGAACCCAAGGCCTACCAGGGGCTGCAGCATGTATCATGCCACCCCTGGCTGGCCATCCAAATCTGACACAATTGGCTGATCAATCAGATGGGGCATGGTGGTGTAATCACCCTTTGCTTTAGATATAGTATACCTATATCTAAACCTAAAATGGACACATATACTCCTATAAGTCACTCCTATGGCAGGCCTTAACAATCCTGGAGGCAGAGTGCTTGGAATTATGTGAGATAGTGCTCTGGCATGAGCTGAGCCTGTCTACAGCTTTCGGAACCAAGTCATTTAGCTGTTTCCATGATAATGCTATACCATATACTATTAAGTGCATTATAACCTCGCGGTTTTTGCTAACTTTGGCATAGCATTATCAAAACATGTCGAATAAGGTGTCGTACGTATTGGAATACTACCCCCTCGCCAATTCTGGCGACGGGGGTAGCATTCCACCCTTCTAGAGGGACACAACATGTACCTAACTATGAACCCCGGTTAAAGTTAACTCGAGCCTCAGCATCACAAAATGGATGCTGCCACCACAGACACAAGTCTGACCTCCTGCTGCTGGGAGTCCTTCCAGCGAGGGAGGCTTGGACAAAGGGTTTCCTGCCTTGGGAGGTGCTAGCACCACCCCAGACAGGATTTTGTGTATTAGGTAGGACAGGGCTGAAAGGAATGAGACATACCTGGGGCACACAAGGTGCCCTGTGCATACACCAGTTCAAACCAGTTACTGGGGCACTCCAGCCCCAGTTCTGGATCGAGACCGGACAAAGGATAGGGGGTGTAACCACCCCCTTCCTGGTCCGACCCATAGGAGGGACCTAGTCATAGTACAGCCCCCTTTAGCAGGATAAAGGTAGGAGATGGTACCATTCCAAATCAGATTAATCCTGAACTAAAACTCTACAAGAAGAAACTCTGGACTTCGACTTTCTACACAGAAGACTGAAGAAATCTCCCTTGTGGGCAAGGAGTGTCCACCCTGCACAAGCGGGCACCATCAAGCGTCCAGCGGCTTCACTTTGTCATCTTCCCTTGAGGATCCAGACTTCAGAGCCCGACGAGACCCGGATTCCCAGACCTCTCCGACCTCAACTCACATCTGCAGCACAGCTGAGATCCGTGGGTGCGACGAGACACTTGGGACCGGCCATCTTGGAGAATCTGCACTTCGCTTCCAGCACGACTTCTGAGGTAACCTCGACGAAGTGCTTTGGGGATTGAGAAGCCCCCGCCCCGAGCAGCTCCTGCACCGAAGACCAGCCCCCCAGCATCCACGAGATCTGCGTGGGGCCCTTCTGCCTGTTTGCTGCTCGACGCGTTGTCTGGTCACTTGCCGGCTGGCTAGTGACCTCCTAATTGACGATCCACGACATCAACACTGCTGGTCTGGTTGCTGCAGACTGGCCCTTGCTTCCTTGCAAAGGAGAAGCACCCCGGACCCTCCTGGTCCGCACCAGACGCCTTTTCCACTCACAGCGTGGGTTGCCTTTGCCAAGGCCTGTTGACGCCGAATCCGGAACCAACACTGCCGACAGCGAGAGCCTGCGTGGGACAGCTCGTGCCTCCATCCTGGTCGTCGAAGACACCACCTGGTCCACGTGGCTGCAGAGTCAAGCGTCCACTCTTCACCTGATCGCGACAACAGCATCTGGTTCCTTCCTTGTTCCACTCCAGTCACTGGCTAGTGACTTTGAACATTGTCCCCTCTGCTTTCAGGTCTTCAGCATCTCTGATCCACCCTTGGATCACACCGGACATCTTTCTCCTGGTCGCCTGCAGCATCTTTTCTTTCAGGCTCCATAGACTTCAACGCAGAAACCCGACACGACTTTGCACCTATGCACCCGCAGCCCGTGGGTGAGGTAACAAGAGCATTTCGGTGCTCAAGGGTAGATTGACTCTCCTAGTGTCCAGTTTCAAAGTCGTTTTAGTCCTAACTAGTCAGGATTGCCCGTACTCACCTTTTCCTTGAACTGTACTGTCCTTAGACGTTGTTACGCATCTCGCGTGTGAGTTCACACTCTGCACACGCGTTCCGTGGGCCTCCTATTACTTACCTAAAGTTAGGGTAGTGTAGTCCCAGCGATCCTACAGCATCTGGACAGCTCCATTCCTTCTAGCGACTTCCTTATACCACTTGTTTAGTATATGGTTTGTTGCGCCTCTAGGGCAACATTGTAAATTGTGCAACTTAACGTATTTCTCTTAAGAGTCTTGTCATGTGCTTAGCCCTCTGATCTCAAAGAGTTCAGAGGTGTTTGTTAGTTAATAAATATCTTGTTTATTTTCATAACTACCTGTGTGGTGTCCTTTCATTTTGTATTCAAGGGGTTATATGTGGTAAAACAGCTGGCTTCACATGCCAAAAGAGTTTAGCCTAAGACTGCTTTGTCCTTGCTACCATTAGGATAGCTGGTCTATAAGGTTGACTTACAAGCAATCACCATAAGGGTTGTTTGGACTGATACAAGGTGATCACTAGAACTAGTGAGCATCATATATCAGGCCAACTTGTCACATACCTCCTCTCTGCCTCTCGGTTTGTGATACTGTGCTTTGTACTGTGATATTGTGATATTTCTCTGATATTGTGCTGATTGTACATTGTCCCCTTTGCTGTGCCCCCCCCCGCTTCCCACCGCTACTCCTTCGCGGCCCCGGCCGCAATTTCTCTTCTGTACCCCCGCCCCGCTCCCGCCTCCCAGCTGCTCCTCCCTCCCACATAGTCTCATATTGAGCCCGGGCGTACGCGCAGCGGGGGCGCGCCGATTGTGCGCCAAAGGCAAGCCTGTCAACGCCCGTCCGCGCCTGGACCGCGCCCAGCGCCATGACCCCTGGCCCCCGAAGATGCCAGCCCACACGACGGACATACGACGCCGCCACCCTCAACGCACTCAAACCCGACCCGAAACCCGCCTGCTACCGAGACACCCCGAAACGCGCCCACGGACCCTTCACCTGCCAAACCTGCAAGTGCACCTGCCTCAGGACCTGCACCGCATCCGCCAAGCCAAGCACTAGGGCCAACCACCTCAAGTGCATCCTGCTCAACACCCGCTCCGTCCACAGACACGCCGTCGAATTCTGGAACCTCCTCGACACAACATCACCTGACGTCGCCTTCCTCACAGAAACCTGGATGAACGCCTCCTCAGCGCCCGACATCGCCATAGCCATCCTGGACGGATACAAGATCACCCGGAGGGACCGCGTCAACCAGACCGGAGGAGGCATCGCCATCGTCCACAGGAAAACCATCTGCATCACAACCAACTCTGACGACACCTTCACAGCCGCCGAACACCTCTACTTCCAGATACACACCGACCCAAAGACGACCCTCAGAGGCACCCTCATCTACAGACCCCCGGGACCACGCACACAATTCAGCGAAGACATCGTAGACTTCATCAGCCCGTGCGCACTCCCCTCCGCCGACTACATCCTCCTAGGGGACCTCAACTTCCACCTGGAGAACAACAAGGACAGCAACACCACCACCCCACTGGACAACCTCGCCAACCTCGGACTCAAGTAACTGGTGAACACCCCCACCCACTACGCCGGCCACAAGCTTGACCCCGTCTTCTCCTCCAGCAAACACATCTCCTTCAGCCACTCCACCAGACTCCACTGGACTGACCACAGCTGAATCCATTTCAGCTTCAGAAGAACAACGACCCACCACCACCCGCAACAGATCCCTCGCAGAAACTGGAGCAAGATCACCACCGAGCAGCTCACCACCTCCCTCCCACAAGCCCAACAGACCCCAACGAAGCAGCCAGCAACCTCACACAGTGGCTCACTGTAGGAGAGTAGGGTCTGCAATCCTATGATCACCCAGATTTTTTGCTTTTGTTTCACTGGTTTACGACTTTCTCTGGCTGTGGGCCTGCCAATCAGACCCACAGCCTGGCTGTTCTCTCTCTAAATTACAACATGTACCCTAGGTGCATTTACCAATTGGTACTGGGCCACCTTATCAGACCCTGTAACTTAGGGCATAGGTGTACCCAGGGCCTACCAGGGGCTGAAGCATGTATTATGCCACCCCTGGCTGGCCTCCTAAATTTGACACAACTGGCTGCATGACAGCTGGGGCAAAGTCGTGTAATCACCCTTTGCTGTAGATATAGTATACCTATATCTAACCCTAAAATGGACACACAGATTCCTATCAGTCACTCCTATGGCAGGCCTTAACAATCCTGAAGGCAGAGTGCTTGGAATCGTGTGAGATGGTGCTCTGGCATGAGCTGAGCCTGTCTGCAGCTTGCGGAATCAAGTCCTAATAGCTGTTCCATGATATCGCATACCATATACTCTTAAGTGCATTATAATCCTCGCGGTTAAATGCTATCTTTGGTATTGCTTTATCAAAACATGTCGAGTAAGGTGTCATACGAATTGGAATACTAACCCCTCGCCAATTCTGGCGACGGGGTTAGCATTCCACCCTTCTAGAGGGACACGACATGTATGTAACTGTGAACCCCGGTTAAAGTTAAACGAAGCCTCAGCTCCACAAAATGGATGCTGCCACCACAGACACGAGTCTGACCCCCTGCAGCTGGGAGTCCTTCCAGCGAGGGGAGCCTGGACAAAGGGTTTCCTGTCAGGGGCGGTGCTAGCACCGTCCCAGACATGGTTTTGTGTATCCTGGGTAGGCAGGGCTTTACAGGAAGGTGACTGCTGAGTGGCACCCCGGTGCTCACTACGCATAGGCCAGTCAGAACCAGTTCCAGGGGCACACCAGCCCCTGGCCTGGGGAAGTCCGGCATGGGAGAGGGGTGTAACCACCCCCCTCCTAGTCCCACCCATAGGCAGGACCTAGTCACCGGGTCAGCCCCCTTTTTTAGTATAAAGATAGGAGTGGGCCCCCTGTTCAAATTAGATCATCTTTGGAATCAAGACACGACTTTCTGCGAAAGGACATCAAGATTTCTTCTTCAAGATTCTCCCTTGTGGCTAAGGAGTAGTCACCCTGCATCCGCAGGCACCATCCTAAGAACACTGCGGTCTGCTGCAAGTCCTTCTTCACGAATCCGACGACCCAGCTCGACGAGACCCGGCTTCCCTGGCACCTCTGACCTCTACTCACCTCTACAGCAAAGCTGAGAACTGTGAGTGCGACGAGGCCTCGAGGGACCGACGATCGCCAAGACTGCACGACTTCTTTGCAACAAGCCCACCGTGTGCTCCACTGGTGAGTGCTTTGGGGTCCGGGAAGCCCCCACCCTGAGCAGCTCCAGCACCGAAGATCAGCCCTCCAGCATCTCCACGATCTGCGTGGGGCCCTTCTGCTTTTGCGTGCTCACCGCGCTGTGTGGCTACTAGCCGGCTGGCTTGTGGCCTTCTTCACGACGCCCGACGACATCACTGCTGCTGGTCTGGTTGCTCCAGACTGGCCCTTGCTTCCTTCTTCAAGAGAGGCACCCCGGACCCTCCTGGTCCACTCCAGACGCCATTTTGAGTCCACCGCGTGGGCTTGAATTTGCCAAGGCTTTGTTGCCCAATCCTGGGTCCAGCGACGCCGACAGCTTCATCCATCGTGGGACAGCTCGCTCCTCCATCCTGGTCGCCGACAACGCCTCCTGGTCCGTGAGATCTGCGAACACAGCGTCACCCACTCACCTAGTCGAGGTGGCTACCATCCGGTGCCCTCCTGGTGTCCACTGACTACTGGCTAGTAGTCTCGAACTTGGTCCCCTCTGCTTTCAGGTGTCAACTTCCTTCGATCCAGGCTTGGATCCATCGAACTTTCTTCACTGGTCGCCTGCCAGCAACTTCTTTCTTCCAGGCTCCTGGTCCGTCAACGAGGATTCCCGACGTCTTTTGAGACATATGCAGCTGCAGCCCCTGGGCTAGGTAACTTCGGCATTTCGGTGCCCCAGCATAGCCTCACTATCCAAGGGTCAGGATCCACTTTCGTTTTCTCCCTACCAGGTCGGGTTCGCCCGAGAACACTAACTTTGTCATTACTAGCTACCATAGACTTTGTCCCGCATCACGCGTGAGAGTGCACACTCTGCACCCGAGTCCCCTAGGCCTCCTATAAGTAATCTGAAGGTTCTATAGTCAAGTCCTAGCGATTCCTAAGCCTATTAGTACTGTACTTACCTGCTAGTAATTTCGCATTCCACTTTCAGAGTATATGGTTTTCCGTGCCCCTCGGGCATTTGTATATACTGTGCTAACTTAAGTATTTTCGTAAGAGTTTTGTTTTGTGCTTAGTACCCTGTCCTCATAAAGAGTACAGGGCTGTTGTGATTCTTAATAAAAATCTTGTTTATTTTCATAACACTTGTGTGGTGTCCTTTCACTTGGTATTCAAGGGGTATATGTGTGGTATAACAGCTGGCTTAACACGCCCTCTCGAGTCTTTAGCCTTAGACTGCTCGTATCCATGCTACTAGGATAGCTGGTCTATAAGGTTGACTTACAACCAATCATCAATAAGGGTTGCTGGACTGATACATAGTGTTCACTAGAATAGTGAGCACTGCATATCAGGCCACCTTCTCACATTGGTGAGCAGCGGTTGGGATTTGAGCTTGCTGTTGTTTTACCACACGTATCCTAAGAATATCTTGTTGAAAGATCACATAAGTACTGTTAGGTACATATAACTTAGCTTAGAATACTCTGAGTTCTACTGAACCAGCTGTTGCAGCTCCTCAAGGCTTAGCACACCTTGGCTGCAACTCTTAGCAAGGGATCAGTAGGCAAACACATAGTGTAGGTAGGTGCATCACTTACACCACACTAGAAACAGTATGTCAGACAAAGGAGGAAACTCTGAGTCTCCCCTTGTGTCAGTGGACCCTCCACAGGTCCTCCCTTCCAGATATACTGTGCTTAGCTTCCATGAGTTACGACAGGTGTGTACCTCTAGGAAGATTAAGCAGGGGTCTAACCCCACAACTTCCTTTCTGATTGGTCTCTTAGAGACTTATGATGCCAGAAAAGCTGAGAAACTTCTTAGCTCTTTTAATCCAGATGGAAGCATGCCTCCCCTTGAGGGAACCAGAGGAGAATCCACCTCTCAGCTGAGACTGAAGAGGGGGAGGAGGATGAGGATCCCTCTGGGGATGAGGCAGACAAGGGACAGGTAGAAGTCAGCAGACTAACCAGGTCCAACTTAAGCAGACATGAGATGGATACTGGGGGACCCCTGGGACCACTCTCAGGTCAGCTTAACATTGGGAATGGACGAGCCAGATCTCTATCAAGAGGCTCTGGCAGATCCCTTCAAACCAATGGCTCTCACAACTGTTCTCAAAGAGGGATGACTTCCCCTCAGAGGAGAGTGTATGAAGCTAAAGAAAGGGCAGCCAATCTGAGGATTGAAAGGGAAGAACTTGCCCTGGCCAAAGAGAGGCTTGCCTTTGCTAGAGAGCAACAGTTAAGTGGGGTAGTCCCCACTGGTGGCAGCATTATACCTAGCAATAGGGAAAGGAGTTTTGATACAAAGCACCTGGGTAAGATAGTGCCCCCCTTTAAACAAGGGGATGACATCCACAAATGGATTACTGCTTTGGAGAGGGCCTGCACTGTGCAAGGTGTTCCCCAGAGTCAGTGGGCAGCTATCTTGTGGCTCTCCTTTGAAGGTAAAGGTAGAAACAAGCTCCTCACTACTAGAGTGGAGGATGCTAACAATTACCAAATCTTGAAAAATACACTGATTGATGGGTTTGGCCTAACCACTGAGCAGTACAGGTTGCTGTTCAGGGATAGCCAGAAAACTCAGTCTCAAGATTGGTCTGATTTTGTAGATTGTGCCACTAAGGCTTTGGAGGGCTGGTTGCTGGGCAGTAAGGTTACTGATTATACAGGATTGTACAATTTGATCATGAGAGAACAAATTTTAAACAATTGTCAGAACCAGTTGTTGCATCAGCATCTTGTTGACTCAGATCTGACCTCTCCCCAAGAATTGGGAAAGAAGGCAGACAGATGGGTCAGAACAAGAGTTAAACAGAACCAGGGCCAGAATCAATCAAGGTGGTCAGAAGAAAGCAGACCAGAAGGGTAAAGATTCTAAGGGGGAACAAAATGACCAGAAGTCTTCGACAGGCCCCCAACAACCCAAAGAGGGTGGGGGTCAGGCTCCCCAGAAGAAGAAAAACCAAGAAGGCCAATCTAAAAGGTGGTGCCAATACTGCAAAAGTAAAACTCACTGGTTTAGTGAGTGCACCAAGAAAGGAGGAGGGCAGACTCCTGCCACTGCAGCCCCTAAGGCACCTCTGCCCCCTAGTACAGTCAGCAGTGGTAGTGCACCTCCCAAGGGTTTAGTAGGGTTAACCCTGGGTTCTGAGGGGTGTGACAACTTAGTTGGTACACTCACTCAGGCTGTCCTTGTTTGTACAGGGGATGTGGACATGTCCCCTGATATAAGTCCCAATACTTTGGGTAAATACAGACAGACACCTTTCATTAATGGAAAAATGGCTCAGGCCTATAGGGACACTTGTGCCAGTGTCACCATGGTGACACCTAACTTTGTGGACCCTGGACAGATCATGCCAGGTACAGATTTCCTGGTGACCAATGCAAGCAATGTCACTACCAATCACAGTATGGCAATTGTAGCTTTCTCCTGGGGAGGGGTAACTGGCCAAAAGAAGGTTGTAGTTAGTTCAGACCTCCCAGTGGATTGTTTGTTGGGCAATGATTTGGAGTCATCACAATGGTCAGAAGTGGAGCAGAGGACTCACATGGAAATGTTAGGCTTGCCAGCACATGTGTTTGCTGTGACCAGGTCACAGGTCAGGAAATGCCCCACTGAACAGGTGCTGGATCCTGGAACAATGGACCAGACACCTTCCAATAAAAAGAGCAGTAGGGTTAAGGCTGTGCCTTCCCCCTTGCCCCAGGTTGTGGATCAAGTCTCAGAGGAGGCTGACCTACAGGAATTGAGGGAAACTGAGCCTAGAGAGTTTGAACTTGATCAAGTTGAATTCTTGGGTTCAGGGGGACCCTCAAGGGAAGACCTGGGGAAGGACCAGTTAGACTGCCCTTCTCTTGAACCCCTCAGACAGCAGGCTGCTGCTGAGGCTGCTGGGAACGCCACAGGTACCCACAAGGTATACTGGGAAGATGGACTCCTGTACACTGAGGCAAGAGACCCCAAGCCTGGCATGACCAGGAGGCTGGTTGTACCCTTGTCTCAGAGGGGTTTCCTCCTTACCTTGGCCCATGAGATTCCCTTAGCAGGTCACTTAGGCCAGACAAAGACTTGGGACAGGCTTGTCTCACACTTTCACTGGCCTCACATGAATGAGGATACCAAGGAGTTTTGTCGCTCCTGTGTCACTTGCCAAGCCAGTGGTAAGTCAGGTGGCACAACAAAGGCCCCCCTTATACCAATGCCTGTGGTGGGGGCGCCCTTTGAAAGGGTGGGGATTGACATTGTTGGTCCAATGGAACCCCAGACAGCATCAGGGCACAAGTTTATACTGGTGGTAGTGGATCATGCCACCAGGTATCCTGAAGCTATTCCACTTAGGACCACTACAGCACCTGTAGTGGCAAGGGCCCTAGTTGGAGTGTTCTCCAGAGTGGGCTTCCCTAAGGAGGTTGTCTCTGACAGAGGTGCAAACTTCATGTCAAGCTACTTAACTGCTATGTGGAAGGAATGTGGTGTCAACTACAAGTTCACTACACCCTATCATCCACAATGCAATGGGCTTGTTGAAAGGTTCAACAGGACCCTAAAAGGGATGATTCATGGACTACCTGAAAAGCTCAGGCGTAGATGGGATGTCCTGATACCCTGCCTTCTGTTTGCTTACAGAGAGATCCCACAAAAGGGGGTTGGCTACAGCCCTTTTGAACTTTTGTATGGGCATCCTGTGAGAGGCCCCCTGTGTTTGGTGAAGGAAGGATGGGAGAGACCTCTCAAAAAGCCTGCAACCAGCATAGTGGACTATGTACTTGGTCTCCGCTCCAGGATGGCTGAGTATATGGAGAAGGCATCTGAAAACCTTAAGGCCAGTCAAGAACTTCAAAAAGCTTGGCATGACCAAAAGGCTGTCCTGACTGTTTACCAGCCTGGACAGAAGGTGTGGGTGTTGGAGCCAGTGGCCCCAGCAGCACTCAAAGACAAATGGTCTGGGCCCCACACAATTCTTGAGCAAAAGGGAGAGGTCACCTACCTGGTGGACCTTGGAACTCCCAGGAGCCCCCACAGGGTGCTCCATGTCAACAGGCTCAAAGCATATGTCGACAGGAAGGACATGAGCTTGCTCATGGCCATAGATGAGGGACAGGAGGAAGAGAGTGACCCTCTCCCAGACCTGCTCACTCAGAATCCTGATGATGGATCAGTAGATGGTGTTGTCTTTTGTGGCAGCCTCTCTGAACATCAACAGAAAGACTGTAAACAGGTTCTTCAGTCTTTCAGACATATGTTTTCTCTGACACCCAGTCAGACCAATTGGTGTACCCATGAGGTTGACACTGGTGACAGCCTGCCAGTTAAGAGTAAAATCTACAGGCAGCCTGATCATGTTAGAGACTGCATAAAAACTGAAGTGCAGAAAATGTTGGAGTTGGGAGTCATTGAACCCTCAGATAGCCCTTGGGCTAGTCCAGTAGTTCTAGTGCCAAAACCTCACACCCAGGGTGGTAAGAAAGAGATGAGGTTCTGCGTAGACTACAGGTGTCTCAATGCAGTCACTAAGACTGATGCCCACCCAATACCAAGGGCAGATGAACTTATAGATAGATTGGCTTCTGCCAACTACTTAAGCACATTTGACCTGACAGCTGGGTATTGGCAAATCAGGTTAGCTGAGGATGCCAAGCCCAAGACAGCATTTTCAACCCCTGGTGGGCCTTATCAATTTGTGGTAATGCCCTTTGGTCTGAAAAATGCACCTGCCACCTTCCAAAGGTTGGTGAATCATGTTCTCACTGGGCTGGATGACTTCTGTGCAGCATATCTAGATGATATTGCTGTCTTTAGCTCCACCTGGGAGGATCACCTGGTCCACCTGAGGAAAGTGTTAGAGGCTCTGCAAGCAGCAGGCCTCACTATCAAGGCCACCAAGTGCCAGATAGGGCAGACACAGGTTGTATACCTGGGCCACCTTGTAGGTGGAGGCCAGGTTCAGCCACTGGAGAGCAAAATACAGTCAATCAGGGACTGGGCTCCTCCAACCACCCAGACTCAGGTTTGAGCTTTCTTGGGCCTGACTGGTTACTACAGAACGTTTGTCAGGAACTATGGATCAATTGTGACTCCATTAAATGAACTGACAAGTAAGAAAATGCCAAAAAAGGTTCAGTGGACAGCAGGCTGTCAAAAAGCATTCGATGACCTAAAGCAGGCCATGTGCACAGCACCTATCCTTAAGAGTCCAGACTACTCCAAACCATTCATTGCCCAAACAGATGCTTCTGAGTTGGGTGTGGGAGCTGTTCTATCTCAACTGAATTTTGATGGTCAAGACCAGCCCATTGCTTTTATAAGCAGAAGGCTGACCCCCAGAGAGAAGAATTGGTCAGCTATTGAGAGGGAGGCCTTTGCTGTGGTTTGGGCCCTGAAGAAGCTGAGGCCATACTTGTTTGGCACTCACTTCAAGATTCAGACCGACCATAAGCCCCTCTTGTGGCTAAATCAGATGAAGGGTGAAAACCCCAAACTGCTTAGGTGGTCCATTTCCCTACAGGGGATGGACTTTACAGTGGAACATAGACCTGGTACTGATCATGGCAATGCCGATGGGCTCTCCAGATATTTCCACTTAGAACAAGAAGACTCACCTGGTCAAGGTTAGCTTATTGTCCCAAAGTTTGGGGGGGGGGGGTCATGTAGGAGAGTAGGGTCTGCAATCCTATGATCACCCAGATTTTTTGCTTTTGTTTCACTGGTTTACGACTTTCTCTGGCTGTGGGCCTGCCAATCAGACCCACAGCCTGGCTGTTCTCTCTCTAAATTACAACATGTACCCTAGGTGCATTTACCAATTGGTACTGGGCCACCTTATCAGACCCTGTAACTCAGGGCATAGGTGTACCCAGGGCCTACCAGGGGCTGAAGCATGTATTATGCCACCCCTGGCTGGCCTCCTAAATTTGACACAACTGGCTGCATGATAGCTGGGGCAAAGTCGTGTAATCACCCTTTGCTGTAGATATAGTATACCTATATCTAACCCTAAAATGGACACACAGATTCCTATCAGTCACTCCTATGGCAGGCCTTAACAATCCTGAAGGCAGAGTGCTTGGAATCGTGTGAGATGGTGCTCTGGCATGAGCTGAGCCTGTCTGCAACTTGCGGAATCAAGTCCTAATAGCTGTTCCATGATATCGCATACCATATACTCTTAAGTGCATTATAATCCTCGCGGTTAAATGCTATCTTTGGTATTGCTTTATCAAAACATGTCGAGTAATGTGTCATACGAATTGGAATACTAACCCCTCGCCAATTCTGGCGACGGAGTTAGCATTCCACCCTTCTAGAGGGACACGACATGTATGTAACTGTGAACCCCGGTTAAAGTTAAACGAAGCCTCAGCTCCACAAAATGGATGCTGCCACCACAGAAACAAGTCTGACCCCCTGCAGCTGGGAGTCCTTCCAGCGAGGGGAGCCTGGACAAAGGGTTTCCTGTCAGGGGCGGTGCTAGCACCGTCCCAGACATGGTTTTGTGTATCCTGGGTAGGCAGGGCTTTACAGGAAGGTGACTGCTGAGTGGCACCCCGGTGCTCACTACGCATAGGCCAGTCAGAACCAGTTCCAGGGGCACACCAGCCCCTGGCCTGGGGAAGTCCGGCATGGGAGAGGGGTGTAACCACCCCCCTCCTAGTCCCACCCATAGGCAGGACCTAGTCACCGGGTCAGCCCCCTTTTTTAGTATAAAGATAGGAGCGGGCCCCCTGTTCAAATTAGATCATCTTTGGAATCAAGACACGACTTTCTGCGAAAGGACATCAAGATTTCTTCTTCAAGATTCTCCCTTGTGGCTAAGGAGTAGTCACCCTGCATCCGCAGGCACCATCCTAAGAACACTGCGGTCTGCTGCAAGTCCTTCTTCACGAATCCGACGACCCAGCTCGACGAGACCCGGCTTCCCTGGCACCTCTGACCTCTACTCACCTCTACAGCAAAGCTGAGAACTGTGAGTGCGACGAGACCTCGAGGGACCGACGATCGCCAAGACTGCACGACTTCTTTGCAACAAGCCCACCGTGTGCTCCACTGGTGAGTGCTTTGGGGTCCGAGAAGCCCCCACCCTGAGCAGTTCCAGCACCGAAGATCAGCATCTCCACGATCTGCGTGGGGCCCTTCTGCTTTTGCGTGCTCACCGCGCTGTGTGGCTACTAGCCGGCTGGCTTGTGGCCTTCTTCACGACGCCCGACGACATCACTGCTGCTGGTCTGGTTGCTCCAGACTGGCCCTTGCTTCCTTCTTCAAGAGAGGCACCCCGGACCCTCCTGGTCCACTCCAGACGCCATTTTGAGTCCACCGCGTGGGCTTGAATTTGCCAAGGCTTTGTTGCCCAATCCTGGGTCCAGCGACGCCGACAGCTTTATCCATCGTGGGACAGCTCGCTCCTCCATCCTGGTCGCCGACAACGCCTCCTGGTCCGTGAGATCTGCGAACACAGCGTCACCCACTCACCTAGTCGAGCTGGCTACCATCCGGTGCCCTCCTGGTGCCCACTGACTACTGGCTAGTAGTCTCGAACTTGGTCCCCTCTGCTTTCAGGTGTCATCTTCCTTCGATCCAGGCTTGGATCCATCGAACTTTCTTCACTGGTCGCCTGCCAGCAACTTCTTTCTTCCAGGCTCCTGGTCCGTCAATGAGGATTCCCGACGTCTTTTGAGACATATGCAGCTGCAGCCCCTGGGCTAGGTAACTTCGGCATTTCGGTGCCCCAGCATAGCCTCACTATCCAAGGGTCAGGATCCACTTTCGTTTTCTCCCTACCAGGTCGGGTTCGCCCGAGAACACTAACTTTGTCATTACTAGCTACCATAGACTTTGTCCCGCATCACACGTGAGAGTGCACACTCTGCACCCGAGTCCCCTAGGCCTCCTATAAGTAATCTGAAGGTTCTATAGTCAAGTCCTAGCGATTCCTAAGCCTATTAGTACTGTACTTACCTGCTAGTAATTTCGCATTCCACTTTCAGAGTATATGGTTTTCCGTGCCCCTCGGGCATTTGTATATACTGTGCTAACTTAAGTATTTTCGTAAGAGTTTTGTTTTGTGCTTAGTACCCTGTCCTCATAAAGAGTACAGGGCTGTTGTGATTCTTAATAAATATCTTGTTTATTTTCATAACACTTGTGTGGTGTCCTTTCACTTGGTATTCAAGGGGTATATGTGTGGTATAACAGCTGGCTTAACACGCCCTCTCGAGTCTTTAGCCTTAGACTGCTCGTATCCATGCTACTAGGATAGCTGGTCTATAAGGTTGACTTACAACCAATCATCAATAAATGTTGCTGGACTGATACATAGTGTTCACTAGAATAGTGAGCACTGCATATCAGGCCACCTTCTCACACTCACCAACTGCGCAAATGACCTCGCACCACTGAAGAACCCTCCCAGCAGACCCGGCAGCAAGAAAGCCTCCTGGTTCACCGACGAACTCAAGAACTCCAAGAAGAACTGCCGCACCCTCGAGAAAGCCTGGCGCCTCAACCAGACCACAGACAACATGACTGCCCTCAAGCATGCCACCCGCAAACACCACCAGCTGATCCGCACCACCAAGAAGACAGCATTCACAGAACGACTGGACAACAACGCCCACAACAGCAAGGAACTCTTCAGCATTGTCAAATAGTTCTCCAACCCCAGCGCCGGAAACAATGACATCACCCCCTCGCAAGACCTCTGCGACTCACTCGCCTCGTTCTTCCACCGCAAGATCACCGATATACACAACAGCTTCGGCGCATCCACCCCGCACCAAACCACCGAACCAACGCCCCCACCACCACCCTCTGCGCCTGGACCCCGATCAGCACCGAAGACACCACCCGCACAATGAACACCATCCACTCCGGATCACCAACCGACCCCTGCCCCCACCACGTCTTCAACAAGGCCGACTCCATCATCGCACCCCAACTCCAGGACATCATCAACACCTCCTTCAACACCGCCACCTTCCCGGAGACCTGGAAGCACGCCGAAGTCAGAGCCCTCCTGAAGAAACCAACTGCAGACCCCACCGACCTCAAGAACTACCGCCCCATCTCGCTCCTCCCTTTTCCTGCCAAAGTCATCGAGAAGACCATCAACAGACAGCTTGACGCCTTCCTCAAGACGAACGGATCCCTCGACCCCTCGCAGACCGGTTTTCGAGCCAACCACAGCACCGAGACCGCCCTCATCGCTGCCACTGACGACATCAGATCCCTGCTCGACAACGGGGAAACAGCTGCCCTCATCCTCCTAGACCTCTCTGCAGCATTCAACACTGTCTGCCACCGCACCCTAGTGCAGCGCCTCAGCAACATCGGAGTCCAAGAGAAAGCACTAGAGTGGATCATCTCGTTCCTCACCGGAAGAACCCAGAGAGTCCGCCTCCCCACGTTCAGATCCGAGGCCACCAAAGTCATCTGCGGCGTACCACAAGGATCATCACTCAGCCCAACCCTCTTAAACGTCTACATGAGCCCTCTCGCAGCCATCGCACGCAAACACAACCTCAACATCATCTCCTACGCCGACGACACCCAGCTGATCCTATCCCTCACCAATGACCCCGCCACCGCCAGAACCAGCGTACACGAAGGGATGAAAGACGTCGCCGAGTGGATGAAGAACAGCCACCTGAAACTGAACTCAGACAAGACGGAAGTCCTCATCCTGGGATCATCGCCCTCCGCCTGGGACGACTCCTGGTGGCCCCCTGCCATGGGCACCACTCCCAAGCCAACGGACCACGCACGCAACCTGGGCTTCATCTTGGACTACTCCCTCTCGATGACCAGACAGGTCAACGCTGTTTCATCATCATGCTTCAAAACCCTGCGCATGCTCCGTAAGATCTTCCGATGGATCCCCACCGAAACCAGGAAGACTGTTACCCAGGCACTCGTCACCAGCCGACTGGACTACGGAAACTCCCTCTACGCCGGAACCACGGCCAATCTTCAGAAAAGACTGCAGCGCATCCAGAATGCCTCCGCACGACTCGTCCTGGACGTCCCCCGACACAGCCACATCTCCGGCCACCTGAGAGACCTGCACTGGCTCCCCGTCAGCAAGAGGATCACGTTCAGGCTCCTCACCCACGCACACAAGGCCCTCCACGACCTGGGCCCCAAGTACCTTAACAACCGCCTGACCTTCTACGCACCCACCCGCCAGCTACGATCTACCAGCCTCGTCCTCGCTGCCGTACCACGCATCCGCAGAGCCACCGCCGGGGGAAGATCCTTCTCCAACCTGGCGGCCAAGACATGGAACGCCCTCCCCATCCACCTTCGACTGACCCAGGATCACCTTTCATTCAGGAAGCTCCTAAAGACCTGGCTCTTCGAGCAGTAGCGGACCCCTTCCCCCCAGCGCGTTGAGACCCTACCGGGTGAGTAGCGCGCTATACAAATGTCCATGATTGATTGATTGAGAGTTTGATTGCTAGATATTACAAGTAGTCAGAGAGCCATTTTTAGTATGTGTACTGGCCACTGGTCATTACTAGTTACCCAGGTGCATAATGGCTTCTGTAGGAAAAAGCCTCTTTTGGACAAGCTTAGCCCCCACTTTTTGCCTGGAAAATGATTTCATTTCGACTGGAAGTGCACAGGGTCCCTGCCAACCAGGTTTCCTGTGCCAAAGCTCCTTCCCTAAACTGTACCTTTTCTTTCCCAATTGGCACTTCGGTACAACTTTGTAAAGTCTGAAAATTGCACCAAGTGTCCACTTTTGATATTGAAACATATTTCTATTGCAAAACTTATTTACTCAAGACGAAGTTCTGTGGTTCCACAAAATAAATATAACCAAGTATTTATTTTCATAAATTGGTCTTGGATTTATTCATTGAGTGTGTGCCTCATTTATTGTCACTGTGTGTACAACAAATGCTTAGCACTGCCCTCTGATACACCTAACTCCTCGCCCATACTACCACAAAAGAGAGCATCATTATTAGCTACTTTAGCCTCTGTAAAACCGCTGGGGATCCACTGGACTCTCTGCACACTATACTTCTTTCTCGTATAGTATATAGAGAGCCAGCTTCCTACAGCTTCACTGAAAATAAGAGTGTTTGGTATTGATCACCTTGCCTTCCAAAGTCCATACTGATGCCAGTATCGGATTTGTCCTGGCATCCACCCAGAGGGCAACGTAGAGGTGCCCCTTGAATCCTACTAGTCTCTTAGTGTGCTGGCTACCTAGTATTGTCCAGCCTGCCACCACAGACAAGTTTCAGACCCCCTGCAGGTACGAATCGTGCTCTCTTAGGTCAGAAACAATGCCTGCTCCGGAGGAAAGTGTTCACACCCCTCCAGCAGGATGGCTAGTGTTTTAGCATATCAAGGCCAGAGGCTTCAAGTCCTCTGCTGCCTTTGATATGCAACCCCGGCTTCCCCCCAACCTTGGGAATGCTACCTCCTGCCCTGAGGTCCATTTGGCACCAGGATAAGCGGGAAAATTGGCTAGTCACCCTCAAGCTAGTCACACCCCTATGGTCGGCTACCTGAAGTGAACGATGAAGGAAGAGTTTCATCATCTTGTTTTTCATGAAACTAGGAACTCTGGGTCAGGTTTATGCCCACTCCTAGCAGAAGTGGTCATATGGGGGGTGTAGTCACCCCAGGGGTAAGTAGCTTATTGGCTACTACCTTACATCCCCTAGATTCATTACTTGTGGGCCCTCCTGAAGGAATTCAAAGTTGTCTACTGGGAGCAGAGAAGGCCAAAGACGAGCCAAAACCACAAGAACTGTGGACCAGCTCTGGAATTGGGGCCAAATCCTGCCTGCCTGCTGCTGTCCTGACAATTGCATCCACCAGACTCATCCAGCAGCTGTTTATCCACCTTCATGGGCTGCTGGCACTTCATCAACCATTCAGTATCTCTCTTGAATTGGAGGAGCAGCTGACCACCAGGTCCACCAAGGAAGCAGCACCCCAGGAGAGGAATGGCATGGCTGCCAGAGGTCAGCCCTGTCTCCCGGGAAGGTTTAGAGCTGCTAGACTCTCCAGGAGCCCCCCAGCACCAATACCCTGGGTACCCAATCCTTGCAGCAGCCAAGGCTTGTAAAGTGTGCAGTCCAAACACAAATCCTGCCAAGACCGACCTACTGACGAGGCATGTCAGCATCACTAAAGCCAGCACCTTGAGTGGCCCTGCTTACCGTCATCACCAGCTCGACCCCAAGAAGTGAGACCCTCCAACGCAAGTGACCCGCAGGAGTAAACACCTGGACAACCGAGCCCCACAGCTTGAGACTGAGCCAACCAACAGTGCCCACTTGCTCTCAAGACGCTCAAGAGCCAAGCCCACCTTTGGGTTCTGCTGGACTTGTCCTCAAGTGCCCACTTGCAAACTTTTTCTCGTTACAGGGTTCTCCATTGTAGTGCTCCAGGCTACTATCGTGAACAGGACCTCTGCATCTGGACACACCAGGGCAGGTAAAACCAAACTGCTTGTGGTTCTATAAACCGTGGCCCCTAAGCACCTTAAATCCAAGAGATCAACTCTAACAATCGTTTGCAAGTATACATATACAGTATGTGTTTTTCCCATAGGATAACATTACCGCATTCAAGCTCAAGCCTCAAATCTGACAACTTTTGTATTTTACTGAGTTTCTCTAAAAACAAGAACTCCAAAAGGACTGATGATTTTGGTGTCCAAATTAATATAGAAATTAAAGTTATTTTTCTAAATTGGGCACAAATTTCTTCTTGAGAGTGTGTCTCATGTATTGGCTCTGTGTGTACAACAAATAATCAGAATTTCCCCTCTGATAAACCTAAAGCTTCTCAATCACACTACCACAAAATAGAGCACTCTGGGATTGTTAAAGCAAGCCCCTGTAAACCAATAAAGTTTGCCTGGACTTTCTGCACAGTGTACCTCATTTTGGAACACTATGTAAAAAAGCCAGCTTCCTCAAGAGGTCCATTGATCCACTTCTAACTGCTTTCCCGAACCATACTCCAGGATTTATATGCTTACTCTTTCTCAGCCATCAGCTGTGCAATTTGTTTGCTCTGTTCCCGTATTCTGCACCCCAATTTCTCATTGGCGTCCCTGTAACAAAACACAAATATAACTGACTTGCGCACAACTAATAGCATGGGGTAAAACAAGCTGAGGAAGGCAAGACTGGAAGAAAAAGTGGAGGAATACTAGGGACTTTGGTTTGAGGACCCACTTACTTCTGCTCCTTGACCCACTGGTTCACATTAGAAACAACCAGCTCACTCTCCCTATGGAGTCTTCGGCTGTCTGACCGCGATGCATCCAGGGATTGCCGCAGTGCTTCCACCTACAAGATATGGAAATAAACTAATTTAAACAAACAGGCACACTGACTCGCTGCCTCCGGCCATGCACACTTAGAAGGACCTACTCTGGCACACAACGCGTCCAGGGTCTGCATGTGTGCACACCAAAGCACCTTCTTTCTCTCAGTAAACAAACTAAACACTCACTGACTCCCAACACTCCCATTTAGCGCCGTTTTTCTCTGAGTGACTCCTCCTCAATGTAAGCACACGCGCTCCTATCACACACAGACTGAGCTCCCACTTACTCCTACTAAACAAACATCACCTGCTCTCGCACAGAAAAACAAGTTACTTACCTTCTGTAACGATATATCTGTAAGAGACATATATTAGGTATAGATTCCTTACCTTAGAAATACCCCCAGGTGTCAACCTGGATCCTGTCAATTTATTCTCAGCAGTACCCCTGCACGTCGGTAGGTGGCGTCGGTTGAGTCCCTGTTCGTCGTTGGCATCATGATCGCCGGAATGAAGTCGGGGTATCTACTAAGACGCCGCACATGCTCGCTGACGCCAGTAATTTAAATGACATTCCACGCCAGAAAAGCAGAGCCATGCAAGACACTGACAACTGGTGCACAAAACTAGGGCCCTGAAAGGGAGTCCCTTACTCTAGAAGTCAATTTGCAGAACAGGAAGGATGGGTGGAATGGTAAGAAATCTATAACTGATATGTGTTTCATACAGATATATCGTTACCGAAGGTAAGTAACTTGTTCATCTGAAAGAGACAATTAGTTATAGATTCCTTACCTTAGAATAGATTCCCCAGCAATACCGACCCCGGAGGTGGGTCTGCGAACTACGTTCACACCAGAAAATCCTGGAGAACTGAATGGCCAAAGAAGACGTCTCTCCGGACTTGACTATCCAGGCAGTAATGTTTCGCAAACATGTGTAGTGATGCCCACATGGTTGCCTGGCAGATATCACCAAGGGGGACCCCACTTCCCAAAGCAGTAGTGGCTGCCGTCGGCCTTGTGGAATGGGCACGCAGTCCTACTGGAGGCTCCTTTTTTGCCAAGGAGTAACACATCTTAATGCAAAAGACGAGCCTTTAAGAGATGATCCGTTTTTGCACCTTTCTTGGCGCCAACATAGCCAACAAAGAGTTTATCGGCCACCCGGAATTGTTTTGTGCGATCACAAAAAAATGATAACTCAAGTTTTGGATCTAGACAGTGGAGTCTCTCCTCCTTGGAAGGATGCGGGGTTGGGAAGAAGGTGGGCAAAGTTATAGTCTGTCCTATGTGGAAAGAGGTAACCACTTTGGGAAGAAAAGAAGGTCTAGTTCGAAGGACAACCTTGTCCGGATGGACAGCAAAGGAAGGAGGTTTAGAAGATAGAGCCTAAAGCTCACTCCTCCTCTGAGCAGAGGTGATAGCAATCAGACAAGCAGTCTTCAAGGTCAAGAGTCTGAGAGGTTGATTATGTAGTGGCTCGAATGGAGCATACATAAGGTAAGTTAAGACCAGATTCAAGTCTCACTGGGGCATTACAAAAGGAATAGGAGGAAAGAGGTGAGTAATGCCCTTAAGAAACCTATTTACAGATAGAATGAAGAGTAGAACCTTTAAAAGAGGGGCAGAAAGGGGATCCACAGCCTTTGCTGTGCCCCGTGCCACAAATGTGTCCATCTACAGGCGTGTATCGTTTTGGAGGAGGGACGCCTACCTGCCAAGATGACGTTACAGGCTTCAGGAGGAAGCTCAAAAAATGTCAAATGGTGCCACTCAATCTCCACGCAAGGAGGTGGAGACTGAACAGGTTCGGGTGGAGGACCTGCCCTTCTGCTGATTGGTGTGTGGGATTTCAGTCAGAGAACACATCTCCCCACATCGCCGCTCACTTCACTGGCTTCCGATACAGAAAAGGGTGGAATTCAAAGCCCTTACATTGGCTCATAGGGCAATCAAGGGGAAGGGTTCTGCTTATCTTTCAGCCTGTTTACGCCCCTATAAAAAAATAAGATCCCTGCGATTCAGTTCTAAAAACCTCCTGACTACTCCGAGATTTAAAAAGATGCGATCAGGAGGGAAAACTTTTCAAACATGGGCCGCATCCCACTGGAATAAAGTTCCGCAGGCCATCCGCTCAATCCCGGAAGAACTTCCCTTTCGTAAGGCATTAAAAACATACCTGTTCTGCTAATCACTCAGGAAGAAAGAGCCATTACACCCTCTGGAGCGCCGGGACACCCCGTTGGGGTAGCTGCATGCTATATAAGAGACACAAATAATAATAATAAATAATTCTGCTGCGACAGAAAATCCTCCTGAAGAGGCAGTCTGATCGGAAGATCGATGGCCATGTTCAAAAGCTCGGGATACAAGACTTCACGCCCAGTCCGGAGCCACAAGAATGACGTGGGCCCGGGCGCGCTTGATCTTCTTCAGCACTCTGGGCAGAAGTGGTATTGGCGGAAAGGTGCATAGAAGACTGCAATTCCAATTGTGCCGTCTTGGAAATTCCAACGCACAGAACTGCTGAAGTTGCGCGTTCTCTTCGGTGGTGAACAAATCTAACCAAGGCTCTCCCCAAAGCTGAAAGAGACCTTGCATCCCCTCAGAGTGAAGACGCCATTTGTGATCCATCATGCATCGGCGGCTGAGATTGTCCGCCCTGGCTTTCAGAAAACCTGCCAGGTGTTGAACAACCAGGGACATGCCCTGATGTTCCAGCCACGTCCAAAGGCGAAGAGCCTCTTGACATAGGGTCCACAATCCCACCTCGTTTTGTTTGTTGCAGTACCACATGGCAGTGGTGTTGTCCGTGAACACATGCACTACCCTTCCTTTGACAGAAGGAAGGAATGCCTATAGTGCAAGACGAATCGCCCAGAGCTCCAGAAGATTGATGTGGAGCCCCGACTCCGCCATAGACCAGAGCCCTCCGATCTCTGCCCCTCCCATGCGGCCAACCCATCCCAGGATTGACACATTTGTCACCACTGTGAATTCTGGTTGGGAAAGGGAGAGGGATCTGCACTGACCCAATCCTGGTTTGTTAGCCACCACTGCAATTGGTGTGCAGAGCACTCCGAGATATGCAAGCAATCGGAAAGATTCCCCTGATGTTGCACCCACTTGAACTTCAGGTCCCACTGCGGAGCCCACGTATGCCACCTGGTATGATCCACCAGCAGGATGCAGGAGGCCATGAGGCCCAGCAGCCTCAAGGTCCTTCTCACCAAAACCCGGTGTAGGAGAGTAGGGTCTGCAATCCTATGGTCACCCCAGATTTTTGCTTTTTGCTTCACTGGTTTACGACTTTCCCTGGCTGTGGGCCTGCTAATCAGACCCACAGCCTAGCTGTTCTCTCTCTAAATTAACATCCATGTACTTTAGGTGCATTTACCAATTGGTATTGGGTCACTCTTGTAAGTCCTTGTACAGTGTACCATAGGTACCCAGGGCATAAGTGAACCCAAGGCCTACCAGGGGCTGCAGCATGTATTATGCCACCCTTGGCTGGCCATCCAAATCTGACACAACTGGCTGATCAATCAGCTGGGGCAAGGTGGTGTAATCACCCTTTGCTTTAGATATAGTATACCTATATCTAAACCTAAAATGGTCACATATACTCCTATAAGTCACTCCTATGGCAGGCCTTAACAATCCTGGAGGCCAGGCGCGCAACACCCATTGGGCTCACCGGGCTTCAGCCCCCCCCCCCCCCGGTCGCCTCCTCTGCCCGGGCTAAGATTACACGCACTGAAATGGTGCAAGAAGGCTGCGCATCCGATCGGAGAATGATTTTTGTAATGCTTTCTGAGAGGCCCAGCAGCCCGAGCCAGACAGCCAGCCTCTGAACTGTTTCAGCGAGTGAACCCCCTGCCCCCACCTCTTGTTTTCCTTTACGGTGGCGCCGCAAGGTGAAATCCTTGCCTGAAGGCAGGGATTTCACCTAAGCACTTTATCGGTTGTGAGCATGGGGTGTGAAGATGTGCATAGCAGGGAGAAGGCATGGCCAGTTAAGGTGATGCTTTTCCTTTGTAAAGGAATTTCTGCTGGCGTCATAGCCCATGGTGTGCTGTCTGTGCACTTGTATAGATGTGTATTCCATACAAGTGCACAGACAGCAAACCCTGGGCTATGACGCCAGCAGAAATTAATTTACAAAGGAAAAGCATCACCTGCACTGGCCATCCCTTTCACCCTGCTGTCTGTGCACTTGGATGGAATTCACATCCAAGGCGCTGCTCACCAGATAAATGGTGAACAGGGCCATGGATCTTTCTATTTTCGCATCCAAGGGCACCAGGGAAGAAGCAGAGGAGCCCCAGGCAAGGAGAATCCAGGAGACATTTGACCCACACCTATCTACTCCGAGACCTTCGAGGGGCTGGATGCCAGGACACAGTGCTGCTGATCAGCCAGCCTCCACAGTATAGTATCAGAGGAGCAGGCAGCAGTTTTTTATTTAAGTAAGTTCCAGTAACTTTAATGCATTTTTCAGCACAGCATTACCTACTGCCTGCATGTCTACGTTACTTTGAATGTTGTTCTTGACTTACATACATAGAAACGTCAAAGAGGACAGTCCCCTACAAATATGCAAATGTAGTGTAAGTTTGTAGTGTTCATTTTTTTTTTTGCGGTGGTAGTGGGTCATTTTAGAGTTCAGGGTGGGTGTGGGTTTTAGGGTGCCAGTGAGTAATTTTATGGTTCAGGGAGGGTTACGGATTGGGGTGCCAGGGGGTAATTTTAGGGTTCTGAGCGGGTATGGGTTTTGGGGTTCCAGGGGGCAATTTTAGGGTTCAGGGTGAGGATGGGTTTTGGGGTGCCAGGGGACATTTTAGGGTTCAGTGTGGGTATGTGTTTTGGTGTGCCAGGGGTAATTTTAGGGTTCAGGGCAGGTGTGGGTTTTGGGGTGTCAGGGGGCAATTTTAGGGTTCAGGGTGGGTATGGGTTATGGGGTGCCAGGGCGGAATTTATGGTTCAGGGTGGGTATGGGTTATGGGGTGCCGGGGGGAATTTATGGTTCAGCATGGGTATGGGTTTTGGGGTGCCAGGGGTAATTTTAAGGTTTAGGGTAGGTGTGGGTTTTGGGGTGCCATGGGATTAATTTTAGGGATCAGCGTGGGTATGTGTTTTATAGTGCCAGGGGTAATTTTAGGGTTTAGGGCAGGTGTGGGTTTTGGGATGTCAGGGGGCTATTTTAGGGTTCAGGGTGGGTATGGGTTATGGGGTGCCAGGGAACATTTTAGGGTTCAGCGTGGGTATGTGTTTTGGTGTGCCAGGGGTAATTTTAGGGTTCAGGGCAGGTGTGGGTTTTGGGGTGTCAGGGGGCAATTTTAGGGTTTAGGGTGGGTATGGGTTATGGGGTGCCAGGGGGGAATTTATGGTTCAGGGTTGGTATGGGTTATGGGATGCCGGGGGGAATTTATGGTTCAGCATGGGTATGGGTTTTGGTGTGCCAGGGGTAATTTTAAGGTTCAGGGTGGGTGTGGGTTTTGGGGTGCCATGGGATTAATTTTAGGGTTCAGCGTGGGTATGTGTTTTGGTGTGCCAGGGGTAATTTTAGGGTTTAGGGCAGGTGTGGGTTTTGGGATGTCAGGGGGCTATTTTAGGGTTCAGGGTGGGTATGAGTTATGGGGTGCCAGAGGGGAATGTATGGTTCGGCATGGGTATGGGTTTTGGGGTGCCTGGGGTAATTTTAAGGTTCAGGGTGGGTATGGGTTTTGGGGGGCAAGGGGGTAATTTATGGTTCAGCATGGGTATGGTTTCTGGGGTGCCAGGGTAATTTTAGAGTTCAGGGCTGGTATGGGTTTTAGGGTGTGAGGGGGTTAATTTAAGGGTTCAGCGTGGGTATGTGTTTTGGTGTTCAGAAAAGGGGGTGGTGATGAACAGAGTGTCTGAATTAAGCAGACCACTCTTACCCAGTCCAAAGATCAGGGCTTGATCCATCACCGTTATTTATCTCACTGCACCATCCCAGCTCAGAACCTGGCTATATGCAAATCAGTCTGTCCCTGGCCCAGTGCATCATGGGAACAGGGCAGACTAAACTACCAAGCCAATTCTTCACCAGAAAGGAGACAAACTACCGAGGACCGGTTTCTGGCATTTCAGCCGTCTTCGGCCCGGCTTGCTTGAATCCTGATGGTGCAGTGAGAAAGGGACTCATGTCTGAGTATACCCTGCCACACCTATAGTGGCCAAAAACGATTCAGAAAAGGCTTGGCAGTTTGGTTTGCCCTGTTCCCATCATGCACTGGGACAGGAACAGACTAATTTGCATGTAGCCAGGTTCTGAGCTGGGATGGTGCAGTGAGCTAAAAAACGGTGATGGATCAAGCCCTGATCTTTGGACTGGGTAAGAGTGGTTTGCTTAATTCAGACACTCTGTTCATCACCACCCCCTTTTCTGAATCATTTTGTCCACCATAAGCGTGGAAGGGTATACTCAGATGTGAGTCCCTTGCTCATTGCACCATCAGGATTCAAGCAAGCCGGGCCGACGATGGCTGAAATGCCAGAAACCGGTCCCCGGTAGCTTGTTTCCTTCCCAGTATAAGAATTGGCTTGGTAGTTTGGTTTGCCCTGTTCCCATCATGCACTGGGACAGGAACAGACTAATTTGCATGTAGCCAGGTTCTGAGCTGGGATGGTGCAGTGAGCTAAAAAACGGTGATGGATCAAGCCCTGATCTTTGGACTGGGTAAGTGTGGTCTGCTTAATTCAGAAACTCTGTTCATCACCACCCCCTTTTCTGAATCATATGTGTTTTGGTGTGCCAGGGGTAATTTTAAGATTCAGGGTGAGTATGGGTTTTGGGGGGCAAGGGTGTTATTTTAGGGATCACTGCGGGTATGGGTTTTGGGGTGCCAGGGGTAATTTTAGGGTTCAGGGTGGGTATGGGTTTTGGGGTGCCAGGGGTAATTTTAGGGTTCAGGACGGGTATGGGTTTTGGGGCTCCAGGGGGGTGATTTTAGGGTTCAGGGTGGTAATGGGTTTAGGGGTCCCATGGGGTAATTTTAGGGGTGGGGTGGGTAAGGGTTTTGGGGTGCCTGTGGGGGGTTATTTTAAGGATCAGGATGGGTATGGGTTTTGGGGTGCCAGGTGTAATTTTAGGGTTCAGGGCGGGTATGGGTTTTAGGGTGGGAGGGGGTTAATTTTAGGGTTCAGCGTGGGTATGTGTTTTGGGTTGCTATTGGTAATTTTAAAGATTCAGGGTGAGTATGGGTTTTGGGGGGCAAGGGTGTAATTTTAGGGATCACTGCGGGTATGGGTTTTGGGGTGCCAGGGGTAATTTTAGGGTTTAGGGTGGGTATGGGTTTTGGGGTGCCAGGGGTAATTTTAGGGTTCAGGGTGGGTATGGATTTTGGGGTGTCAGGGGGGTAATTTCAGAGTTCAGGGTGGTAATGGGTTTTAGGGTGCCAGGAGTAATTTTGGAGTTCAGTGTGGGTATGGGTTTTGGGTTAATTTTAGGGTTCAGGGTAGGTATGGGCTTTGGGGTGCCAGGGGGGCAATTTTAGGGTTGGTATGAGTTGAAGGGTTGTAGGGTTTTAAGGAAATGTAGGTGTATGTGTATATATATATATATATTTGTAGGTACTGGATCCCACCAATTTAGAAGGAAGCAGAGACGGCACACCAGGAAACCTTGCACAAACCCTTTATTGTGCACTCGTTAACCCAAGACGACGCGTCTACTTGATAAAGGCTTACGCCGAAACGCGTCGTCTTGGGTTAACGAGTGCACAATAAAGGGTTTGTGCAAGGTTTCCTGGTGTGCCGTCTCTGCTTCCTTCTAAATTGGTGGGATCCAGTACCTACAGACATTAAGGTAGCGGCTGCTGCTACCGACGGCATCAGCGTTGTCTGGTTGAGGGTCGTTCTAGCAGCGGTGTGGACGTGATATATACACGTTACTAAAAAAAATAACCCATTTACAGGGATATATAAACCTATATACATATATATATGTAGCGTTTATACTGTAACATAGTTATATTTTAAAACAAAACTTTCACCACGCATATGCTTTTGTTGTAAAGGCATATGCGTGGTAAGAGTTTGCATTGTAATGGTATTGTGTTGTAACAGCACTTGAGTTGTTGAGTTATTACAACCGCGTTGCAAAGACATGCATTGTGATGGCATGTGTTGTACTGTCATACATTTGTGCGATGCTGAGCACTTATCCATGCATGTAGCAGGTTACACCTAGTGGGTGTGTGGTTGGAAGAGTGTTGTCTTTATTTAAGCCTCTGTGAAAAGCATCTCCATGTAGTTCATGATGAATACCAAGGTGCAGTTCTTGAGCCATGGGAATCCGTGCTTAGTCGTGTGATTGATGAGGAAGTGTGCAAGATAGGAGACCATTTCTATAATATATTTTATGCTGGCAGCTCTCATTAGCTCTGCAGGTCCCTTTATAATGCTGGTGGTTTATTTCTTGTGTTCTGGATCCTGGCTCCTGCTTATGATGGGGGGAAGCAGTAGATGGTTCAATCTGATCTTATGGATCCGCAAGAGTTAGCAGAACTAATATATGTCATAGTCTGGTAACTTCTTATCTAGTACTACAGACCTGCACATTATGTAATAATCTAAAATTAAATTTAGTTCCGGATTACCTTTCTAAAAATAATAGTTGCACGATTATAGACTCAAATTGCTTGCCCAGTTTGTGATTAATTTTTCAGCCCATAATAGATGCAGACACCTCTCAGTAACTTTAATTTCGGGTGCCAAGAAGTTTCGGCTAGCAGGTGCTCTTCGGTTTCAATGAGTTTCAGATTATTGATGAGGCCCAACACACACACTTTTTTTAAGCACGTCCAAAGTATGTTGATTGGCTCTTCGAATGTGAGATTTTCCTGCAGGTAATGCAGTGTATCAAAAATGCATGTCAAGCAGAGCATAATATCCACATTTGGTAAACACACTTTTCAATGAACTCTGTAACCTGCTGGTACATCGGGTAGGTGTGTGTTATACTATCTGCTATCCTTTCATCCATCAATCCAACCATCCATTCTTTCTGATGAACAAGTTACTTACCTTCGGTAACGATATATCTGTAAGAAACATTAGTTAGTATTAGATTCCTTACCTTAGAATATCCCCAGGCGTCAGTCTGGATCTGGAAACTTTTGCGTAGCAGTACCCCTGCGCTTCGGTAGGCGTCGTCTGCAGGCGTCCTCTGCGGCTCCGCGTCCGTCGTCGGCGTCGTGCGCCGTGATGACGTCGCTGGAGTATATAGACGCCGCCTCCGCGCGCTGACGTCAGTTCTTTGTACACAGCTTTTCCGCGCCAGAACACGCAGAGCCGTGTGAGAACCAACACTGGTGCCATTTTGAAACTAGGGCCCTGAAAGGGATGTCCTTAACCCTAGGTATCAGTTCGCAGAACGGGGAGGATGGGTGGGTTCGGTAAGGAATCTAATACTAACTAATGTTTCTTACAGATATATCGTTACCGAAGGTAAGTAACTTGTTCATCTGAAAGAAACACGTTAGTATTAGATTCCTTACCTTAGAATAGATACCCCAGCAATACCAACCCCGGTGGTGGGTCTGCGAACCAATACATTCCTACACCAGAAAGTCCTGGAGGACAGAACGGCCAAAGAAGCCATCCCTCCGGACTTGACTGTCCAGGCAGTAGTGCCTCGCAAAGGTGTGCAGCGAGGCCCACGTAGCCGCCTGGCAAATGTCCTGCAAGGGGACTCCCCGGCCCAGGGCAGTAGTAGCCGCCGTGGCCCGAGTGGAATGGGCCCTCAGCCCAACAGGAGGCTCCTTCCGAGCCAAAGAGTAGCACGCTTTGATGCACAGAACGACCCACCGAGAGATGGTCCGTCCCTTCTTCGCACCCACGTAGCCAACAAACAGTTGGTCATCCACCCGGAACTGGCGTGTGCGATCCATATAAAATGAAAGCGCACGTTTTGGGTCCAGACGATGGAGCCGCTCTTCATCCTTTGAAGGATGCGGAGGCGGGAAGAAGGAGGGGAGGGTGATGGACTGCCCGATGTGAAAAGCAGAAACTACTTTGGGCAGGAAAGAAGGTCTAGTCCTTAGAACCACCTTGTCAGGATGAATGGACAGGAAAGGGGGCTGGACAGAAAGAGCCTGGAGCTCACTCACTCTCCTGGCAGAGGTGATGGCAACCAGGAAAGCCGTCTTTAAAGTCAGGAGACGGAGAGGACAAGAATGAAGGGGCTCAAAGGGAGCACACATCAAAAAGGTTAGAACCAGGTTCAAGTCCCACTGAGGCATCACAAACGGAACAGGTGGATACATGTGTGTGATGCCCTTCAAGAATCTCGTTACAATTGGGGACTTGAACAAAGAAGGCTGATCAGGAAGCCTTAGAAAGGCTGAAAGGGCCGAAAGGTAGCCCTTGATAGTGCCCAGAGCAGAGCCCTGCTGGGCAAGAGAGAGAAGAAAAAGAAGAACCTCGGAAAGAGGGGCAGAAAGAGGATCCACAGCCCTTGCTGTGCACCATGCCACAAATCTGTTCCACCGACAGGCGTATACCGACTTTGTGGAGGGACGCCTGGCTGCCAGAATTACATCACAGACTTCAGGAGGCAAGTCGAATGGCCTCAACTGCCGCCGCTCAATCTCCAAGCATGGAGGTGGAGACTGGACAGGTTCGGGTGGAGGACCGTCCCCTGCTGCTGCGACAGAAGGTCCTCCTGAAGGGGCAGGCGGATCGGGGGACCGACTGACATGCTGAGTAGCTCGGGATACCAGTACCTTCGAGCCCAGTCCGGAGCCACAAGGATAACTTGGGCCCGGTCGCGCCTGATCTTCTTCAGCACTCTGGGCAGAAGTGGTATAGGCGGGAAAGCCGTATAACAGACCGCAACTCCACTCGCGCCGAAAGGCGTCGCCCTGCGAGTGCCGTCTTGGAAACTCCAACGCGCAGAACTGAAGACATTGCGCGTTCTCTTCTGTGGCGAATAGATCTAACCAAGGCTCTCCCCATTGCAGAAAGAGGCCTTGCGCCACGTCCGAGTTCAGACACCATTCGTGATCCATCGAGCACCGACGGTTGAGTTCGTCCGCCCTGGCGTTCAGAGAACCTGCCAGGTGTTGAACCGTCAAAGTCACGCCTTGACGTTCCAGCCACTGCCAGAGGCGCAGAGCCTCCGGGCAAAGGGTCCACGACCCCACCCCGCCCTGTTTGTTGCAGTACCACATGGCGGTGGTGTTGTCCGTGAACACCTGCACTACACTCCCGTTGACAAAGGGGAGGAATGCCTTCAGTGCTAGACGAATCGCCCGTAGCTCCAACAGGTTGATATGGAGCCGGGACTCCGCCGGAGACCAGATACCTCTGATCTCCGCCTCTCCCAAGTGGCCTCCCCAGCCCTGGAGGGACGCGTCCGTCACGACAACGTGCTCCGGTTGGGGAAGGGAGAGGGATCTGCCTCTGACCCAATCGCGGTCCGTAAGCCACCACTGCAGTTGTCTCGCAGTGCCCTCCGAGATCAAGACGTGGTCGGACAAGTTGCCCTGATGCTGGGCCCACTGAAACTTCAGGTCCCACTGCAGAGCCCGCATCCGCCACCGGGCGTGATGCACCAGAAGGATGCAGGAAGCCATCAGCCCCAGCAGCCGCAGCGTCAACCTGACCGAAACCCGGGATAGCGGCTGAAAGATGGGAATCAAAGCCTGTATATCCCGGAACCGCCGTTCCGGAGGATAAACCCGAAACTGCGCCGAGTCCAGAACCGCTCCGATGAAAAGGAGCTTTTGAGAGGGACACGGGTGTGATTTCGGCACATTGATGGAGAACCCCAGGTCGTGCAAGAGGTCTGCCGTCATCTGAAGGTGGTGGACGACTGTCTGGGGCGAGCCCGCCTTCAACAACCAGTCGTCTAGGTAGGGGAAGACTGAAACCCCTAACCTGCGCAGATGGGCTGTGACCACCGCCATCACCTTTGTGAACACCCGTGGGGCGCTGGTAAGGCCGAAGGGGAGCACGATAAACTGAAAGTGCTCCTGGCCTACCGTGAAGCGCAGGTAACGCCGGTGGGCCGGCAGGACGGGGATGTGAAAATACGCATCCTGCAAGTCCAACGCTACCATCCAGTCTTGTGGGTCGAGAGCAGCCAAGACCTGAGCTAATGTCAACATCTTGAACTTCTCCTTCCGGAGGAAGTCGTTGACGTTCCGTAGATCCAAGATAGGACGTAGGCCCCCCTTGTCCTTCTTGGGCACCAGAAAGTAGTGGGAATAGCAACCACGCCCTACTTCTGGCCCAGGAACGCGCTCGATGGCCCCCTTGGCCAAGAGGGCCGTAACTTCCTCCTGCAGAAGTGTCAAGTGGTCCCCCGACACACGGTGGTTCTGCGGTGGCATGGCTGGAGGAGTGGTCTCGAAGGGGAGGGAGTAGCCCCTTCGGACGAGTTGCAGCACCCACCTGTCCGATGTGATTGTGCGCCAGCGGGCGTGGTGATGGCGAACCCTGCCACCCACTGGCGTCACATGGGCCTGAAAGCACGGACTAGGAGGATTTGGAGGCAGATGCTGCGGGGGGAGGTGTGGCCTGACCCCGCCGTTGACCCCGACCGCCTCCACGGCGGTTTCCACGGCCGCCACCGCGTTGGAAGGATTGTTGCGGCGCGTGGCTGGCAGCACGTGTGGGGACGCCCCTTCCTTGGCCACGAAAGGAGCGAAACGAACCCGTTTGCTGGCGCTGGGTCGAGAGACCCAAGGACTTGGCCGTGACCCTGGAGTCCTTGAAGCGTTCCAGCGCGTGGTCCGCCTTGTCACCAAAGAGGCGACAGCCATCAAACGGCATGCCCATCAAGGCATTTTGGACATCTGCCGAAAAGTTGGCGGATCTCAGCCAGGCGTGGCGACGAATCGCCACCGTCGTGGACATAGCTCTGCCCAGCGAGTCGGTCGTATCAAGACCACACCGTATGGAATATTTAGCTACGTCTCGGCCCTCAGCCACAGCCTTGCCGAGCTTCGCCCGCACCTCCAAGGGGCATTCTGGCAACAGTTCCGCGACCGTATCCCACACAGAGTGGGTGTAGCGGCCCAAGAGGCAAGCGGTGTTGCAAGACCGCAGTCCCAAACTCAGGGACGAGAAGACCTTCTTGCCATACTGGTCATACCTCTTAGATTCCCGGTCGGGCGGGGCGACGGGAATGCGGTCTGGGAAGTCGAGGCCTGGATCACCAGACTCTCAGGGGTGGGATGGGTGGACAGGAACTTGGGGTCGTCCGGACACAGACGGTGGCGTCTGGCCACGTTCCGATCAACAGGCGAAGCTGAAGAGGGCCTGGACCACGTGCCCAACAGAACGTCTGACAAGGCTTCATTAAACGGCAGCAGTGGCTCCTGTGGGCATGACTGCGGTTTGAAGACCTCAGTGAGGATGTTAGGCCTCACGGCCGCGACGGGGAGCTCAAGGTGTAAGGCCTTGGCAGCCCTCATCAGCACCACTGAATACGCAGCTCCCTCCTCCGATGCCACGGAAGGAGGAGAGACAAAGCCAGGGTTAGGAGAGTCGTCCAGACCACTGGCATCCCCCAAATCACCTGTCCAGTCCACGTCATACTGGCACTCACGTGACAGAGGGTCCTCAGACCCCTCCCAACCTTCCCCGTACTCTTCATCATCTCCATATTCGGAGTCAACGATGTAGACCGGCTCCTCGGGGTTCACAGGCCCCATCGGCGTCGAGCGACGTCGGTTCGACTCCGCGTCCGGATTCGGGGAGGGTATGGGGACGACGCCGCCCGGAGCTGGCGCCGGAGCCCCGGAGCCCCGGCGCCGGCCGGAGCCGGCACAGGAGAACCGGCGCCGCGCGGGGGCGGCATCGGGGGCAACCCCGATGGAATCGGCGCCGGAGCGGCCGGCAGACCACCCGGCGTCGACCCCGAAGGCCCTTGCGGCGCCGGGGTCGGAGCCGTCGGCGGCACCGGGGCCGGAGCACCCGATGGCGTTGAGTCAGGGACACCCAAGCCGCCAGGGCCCCCAGACGGGTTCACTGGGCCCGAAGGCGCCGAAAGCCCCGTCGGAGAAGTGAGCGCCCTCATGGCCATGAGGAACGCCTCAATCTCCTCAGGCGTCGCACCTTGCCCAGGGACCGGAGGGTTTGGAGCAGGCCGCGCCGGCGACTCTCGCGGAGCCGCGGGGTTGGGGTCACCCGAACCCCCGGCCACGTCGTGCGAGCGTCGGGGGGAGTCGGGGGTACGATGACGACGCCCCGACTTCTTGTGTTTCTTACCTGAAGAGCCCGACAAATGGTGGCGACTTCCGGAGCATCCGGCGCGGCTCCGCGACCGCTCCCTCGAACGCTCCCTGGACCTCCGGCCGGACCGGGACCGCTCCTGACGCAGGGCCGACACCCGGAGCTCGAGTAGCTTGCGGGACCACTCCCGTCTAGCCTTATTAGTCGGAGCCCGGCAATCGACGCAGGCGTCCACGTCGTGGTCGGGGCCCAGGCACCGGAGGCAGAGTCGGTGATGGTCCGTGACCGACATCGTGCGGTCTCAACCGTCACAATTCTTGAAACCGGGCATCCTACCAGGCACCAAAAAGAGATACAGAAAGTTAACAAACTTGGTCAAAAGACCGGAGTACTGCTCTTCGGATCTGCGCTTACTGGCGCGGAAAAAAGAAGAACTGACGTCAGCGCGCGGAGGCGGCGTCTATATACTCCAGCGACGTCATCACGGCGCACGACGCCGACGACGGACGCGGAGCCGCAGGGGACGCCTGCAGACGACGCCTACCGACGCGCAGGGGTACTGCTACGCAAAAGTTTCCGGATCCAGACTGACGCCTGGGGATATTCTAAGGTAAGGAATCTAATACTAACGTGTTTCTTTCAGATTTCAATTTACTCTGCCAACCTTACACCGATCCTTTTAGCCACCATCTCAGATATCTATTTACTCTACCATCCCTTCACCAACGCATCCATCCTCTCACATTTAGATTTACTATACTTTCACCCTTGTATCCATCCATTCCGATTTCCTTTTACGCTGCCATAATTTTACCCATTTAATTGGGATTTACCTAACTTACACAAAGGCCACTTTTTGTGGTTTTGCGTGGTTTAGTAACTCCAGAGTAATGAGAGGCAGAGTATTGAGCTGCCTTGAGTTACCTTGGGTTGGGAAGTTGTTCCATGGGTGGAGCTAGGGCATTCCCACACATCTGTCTATGGATTTTGACACAATCCCACAGTTACTTCGGCCAGTACACCTGGGAATGCTTCCAAATGGTGCGCCTCCCAGGCCTAGGCGTTACGAGGAGAATTATCTTTATTTATCCTTGTTGCTTCCTTTTTCCATGTGAGCTGCATTCAGGTATCCCTTTCTTCACAGAAAAATTCTTGCTCATAACGCAGGCACCGTTGCACCATGATGTCTGCATTGGCACTATGCAGCACCAGTTGAGGGAGACAGCAGAAATGTGTCATATTTTTGTAAATATGGCACATTTCTGCTCTCTGCCTTTGATGCAACACAGCACAACATGTTCCCTTGCCAAGTTGTGGTGCATGAAAGCTTAGTAAATCTGGGCCTAAATATTTGTGAGGCCTGTTCTTTCTGTAGGTAAGCGTACATTGAAAGCATAGAGGGCAGAAGTCTTTGCGTCATCCATTAGAAACTGTAATCTTATAATTATGTATCCAGGTGGTTTTGCATAATTGTTTGGGGCTGATTTGCATTGGACATTTTCATATTATAAGAAATTCCAGCCATCTCATTGAAGTTTTAGACATGTGGTAAGTGTGGTATCATAATGGTACAGAAAATCAGGCTACTTCTAGCTTACTTCTTTAAAGAGTTTTAGGATAATTTAGAGAGGTACTGGGCGTTTAACTTGTATTTCTTGGCTTTTTAATGTTGGTTTATTGTACAAAATTACAGTATTCTTTCCCCCGTAGTTTTGTAATAATTAAGTAAGTGACCTGAGGGCCTTTTTTATATTTCACTAGAGATCGCTATCCGCATACAGCAGGATGCTGAACACCAGAGGCTTTGGACCACAAAATGTTAAGCGGCGAAAGATAGAGGATTTTTTCACTCGTCAGCCAGCCGCTCAAGACCCTTTGACAGCATGTTCTAATTCAGGTGAAGAACCTGCCCTGCCAGCTTCCGGCTACACTCCTGAAGAACATTCAGCATTTCTTCATTCTGAGTCTCTTGCATATACAACCACTGGTATGCCAGCTACTAGTAGTCCATGTTTGGAAAAGTCAAAGAGTTCATCCATCTTAGATATAGGAGTATATATAGATGTTTCAAGACTCAGCACAGTTTCATCATCAATCCCAGATGATTTACGCTACCAACTTTTGCACTCTTCCTGGACGCCAGAGACATCATACAAGTTTCCAGTTGTTCAAGAGGGAAATCAAGCACGTCGCTTTCAACATGAATGGTTGAAAACCTATCGCCCATGGCTTGCCTACAGTGCTAAACTTGAGGGGGCCTTATGCAAGATGTGTATACTCTTTGCCCGTAAAGAAGTTGGAAGAGGTTCTCATCAAGCTGTGGGGAAATTAGTGCTTCGGCCCATAACAAAATGGAAACATGCTCAAAGTGATTTTCGTTTCCATGCTTCTTCCTTGTATCACAAAGAGAGTATGACAGCGGCAGCTGACTTCTCATCTGTTTTTGAAGGAAAGTCTGTTGCTGTTACAACTATGATCGAGAGCAACTGGAAGAAAACTATTTTGGAAAACAGAAAACGACTTGTGCCAATAGTGGAATCAGTACTCCATTGTGCAAAACAAGGTATAGCTCTTCGAGGACACAGTGGACAACATATTACTTCAAAGGAACCCGAAGAAAATGATGGCAATTTCCGTGCTGCTCTGCGCCTACGACTTCAAGCTGGTGATGAAGTTCTGGCATGGCATCTGGCAACGTGTCCCTCTAATGCAACTTATACAAGTTGGAAGATTCAGAATGAGATCATCTCTGCTTGCAACATTCTAATGAGAAATAGAGTGGTGGAGCGCGCAAACAATGCAAGATTTTTTGCCATTTTAGCAGATGGAACAACTGACAGTGCCACTATCGAGCAACTTGTTCTAGTAATTCGTTTTATAGAAGGTACATCTGTGTATGAAGAATTCCTTGGCTTCGAACAACTTCAGGATGGACCAGGGGTTGAAATTGGAAAGAAAATTCTCACTTCCTTAGAAACATATCGCCTGAATTTAGATTGCATACGTGGGCAAGCATACGATGGTTGTGCTGCAATGAAAAGTTCTGTTAAAGGTGCACAGGCGCTAGTTTTAGAGCGTGTGCAAAAGGCATTTTATGTACATTGTGGAAGTCATTTACTGAATCTTGTGATTGGACATTCATGTGAAATACGTCAAATCCGTAATTGTCTTTCAACACTTAAAGAAGTGTCTAATTTTGTAAGAGGCTCTGCGAAAAGGATGGCTGTCCTAAAGGCGAAATTTGCTACTTTGCCAGATACAAAAATGAAACTGTTAAGTGGTTTATGTGAGACACGGTGGGTTGAAAGGAATGCATCGGTTGTTCGTTTTGTTGATATGTACCCAGCTGTGGTTGACTCTTTGCTTGAGCTCTCGGATTGGCAAGATCACAATGCCTCTTCCAAGGCTGAGCAATTTCTCGCAGCTGTTCAGTCCCATAACTTCATTGTTGCATTACACATCCTGGCACGATTTTCTGGGCTACTGCTTCCTGTTTCAGCTGCACTCCAAAATCCTAATACAGATCTGTTGGAGTGCATAGGACAGATTGAAACAGTCAAGCAGGTGATTCAAGAAAGCAGAGACAAAGCTGAAGAAGCATTTAATGAGATTTTCGTTAAAGCCCAAACCACAGCAGGGGAACCTCTGACAATGCCACGCCTTACTGGCAGGCAGACACAACGGGCCAATTACAGGA
Source organism: Lissotriton vulgaris (assembly GCF_964263255.1). Lineage (NCBI taxonomy): Eukaryota > Metazoa > Chordata > Amphibia > Caudata > Salamandridae > Lissotriton > Lissotriton vulgaris. The sequence continues at coordinate 610,148,164 of NC_141700.1, forward strand.
CTAGTGATCCTGAAGCTTACTTTAGGATTTCAATATTTTTACCATTTATAGACAATTTATTGTATGAATTGTCAGAAAGATTCAGCCAGCATGTGAAAAAGGCCTGTACAATGCAGTATCTGGTACCAAGATTTGTCACCCAAGAGCCTTTTAAAAATTTGAAGGATGCTCTTGACATATCTGAGGACGATTTACCTGGTACACGCGAGGATCTTAAAATGAATATGACATGTGGGTAATGACATGGCTGAAGGTACCTATTGAAGAAAGGCCAGGGAATATAATGGATACCTTAACTCATGCTCACATTGACTTCTATCCCAACATATACTGCCTGCTAAAATTATTTGCCACTTTGCCAGTGACAACCGCATCCCCAGAAAGGTGCTTCAGTTGTCTTCGCAGACTGAAAACCTATCTTCGGTCAACAAAGGGGCAAGAACGACTCTCTGGACTTGCAATGATAAACATTTCACGTGCACATTGTCCTCCTATAGAAGCAATTGTTAATGAACTGGCGAAAAAGGGTCGTCGCCTTGAAATGTCATTGTGAAAATTGGTTATAATGTGTTCCTAAAGTGCTTTGTAGTAAAATATATTAAATTGGCCTTTTAATTCAGTACATTCTGTTCCTTTTTCATAAGACAATAGCATATAAATGCATCAAATTAACAAAAATGTGTGCTTTAATTGTTGTCCAGTTTCAAATGCAGAATTCACCACATTTTTTTCTCGGCTTGACCTGAGCATTAACCGATCCTGATTATCTGCCATTTTAGCTCCGCCCCATTGATTAACATTAGCCACGCCCCTTCATCTGCCATGTTAGCCCCCCCCCGAAATTAAGACCTAGTTGCGCCCCTGCTGGAGGCAGAGTGCTTGGAATTATGTGAGATGGTGCTCTAGCATGAGCTGAGCCTGTCTGCACACGCGTTCCGTGGGCCTCCTATTACTTACCTCAGGTTAGGATAGTGTAGTCCTAGCCATCCTACAGCCTCTGGACAGCTCCTTTCCTTCCATCGATTTCCTTATACCACTTGTTTAGTATATGGTTTGTTGGGCCCCTAGGGCAACATTGTAACTTGTGCAACTTAACGTATTTTTCTTAAGAGTCTTGTCATGTGCTTAGCCCTCTGACCTCATAAAGAGTTCAGAGGTGTACGTTAGTTAATAAAACCTTGTTTATTTTCATAACTACCTGTGTGGTGTCCTTTCATTTGGTATTCAAGGGGTTATATGTGGTAAAACAGCTGGCTTCACATGCCAATAGAGTTTAGCCTAAGACTGCTTTGTCCATGCTACCATTAGGATAGCTGGTCTATAAGGTTGACTTACAACCAATCACCATAAGGGTTGTTTGGACTGATACAAGGTGATCACTAGAACTAGTGAGCATCATATATCAGGCCAACTTCTCACATTGGTGTGCAGCGGTTGGGATTTGAGCTTGCTGTTGTTTTTACCAAATATAATCTTGAGATATCATTTGAAAGATCACATAAGGTACCATAGGTACATATAACAAGCTTAGAAATACTCTGAGTTCTACTGAACCAGCTGTTGTAGTAGAAAGGGAGTAGCACACCCCAACTACAACTCTTAGCAAGGGATCAGTAGGTAAACCCATAGTGTAGGTAAGTGCACCACTTACACCTCACTAGAAAAGCATGTCTATCACAGGAGAGAACTCAGTGGCTCCCCTTGTGACAGTTGACCCTCCACAGGTCATGTCAAGATATGCAGCCCTTAGCTTCCAGGAGATGAGACAATTGTGTACCTCCAGGAAACTAAAACAGGGTTCTAACCATACAATCAACTTCCTGATAGGTCTCTTAGAGACATTTGATGCCAGAAGGGCTTCTAATCCAGGCGCATCTGATCCTACAGAGGAAGACATACCCCCACTAGAGGAGGACTCCAATTTCCCTGAAACTGAGGGAGATGGAGACTCATCTGATGGTGAGGTAAACCATGGTCAGGGAGGAGTCAGCAGGCTTACCTGGACCAACTTAAGCATACATGAGAATGGAACTGGGGGACCCCCAGGCCCACCCTCAGACAGGCTTAACCTTGGGAATAGACGAGTTAGGTCTCTCTCCAGAGGCTCTGACAGATCTGTTCACACCCATGTCTCTCAGGCATCTTCTCAAGGAGGGATGACATCCCCTCAGAGAAGAGAGCATGAAGCTAAGATGAGGGACGTCAATCTGAGGATTGAGAGGGAAGAACTTGCCCTTGCCAAAGAAAGACTTGCCTTTACCAGAGAGAAGAAATTGAGTGGGGCAGACCCCACTGGTGGCAGCATTATCATTAGAGATAAAGACAGGAGTTTTGATACTAGACACCTGAGTAAAATAGTGCCCCCCTTTAAGCAAGGGGATGACATCCACAAATGGATGACTGCTTTGGAGAGGGCCTGCACTGTCCAGTGCATCTCCCAAAGTCAGTGGGCAGCTATACTGTGGCTCTTCCTTGAAGGTAAAGGTAGAGATAAGCTCCTAGAGCTGAGGATGCTAACAATGACCAAGTCCTGAAGAATACACTGATTGATGGGGTTGGCTTAACAACTGAACAGTACAGGTTGATGTTCAGGGACACCCAGAAAACTCAGTCTCAGGATTGGGCTGACTTTGTTGATTGTGCCACTAAGGCTCTAGAAGGCTGGCTACTGGGAAGTAAGGTTACTGATTACACAGGATTGTATAATCTAATTATGAGAGAGCAAGTCTTAAATAATTGTCAGAACCAGTTATTACACCTGCACCTGGTAGACTCTGATCTGACCTCTCCACAAGAATTGGATAAGAGGGCAGACAAATGGGTCAGAACAAGGATTAGGCCTAAGAACCAGGGTGGTGACCAAAAGAAAGAATCAACCAAGCCTCAAGAGAAGGGTGGGAATAAATCTTCTGATCAAACCACACCAGGGCCCCAAAAATCCTCTGAAAAGGGTGGGTCCCAGAATCCTTCCAATGAGGTTCCGTGACGATTTGAACCCGTGTTTTCAAGTTTGTCGGAAATACATAATATTGGTATCAGCGAACCGCAAATGATCCATTTAGTATATCCTGGTGTTTTCGCTACGCTACGAGCAAGAGCACTCCTTTTATAAACACATTGCTGATCTACCCACGGCATCCATCTTAGATCATGGCCGCCATTTTGTGTTTCTTGCCCTCACATACGCAATAACCTCTGATCACTTCATTTCGATTAAGGACACGTAACCTTAGCCGGAGATTCACCTCTTTCATGACACGTGCACCTTAAACCAGATCACGCTGTAGCTGCATGACTCGACAAAGGCTGCCTCCTCTGCCCGAGGCCAGTCCTGCCAAACTGGTCTTCGTGTCCATTGTCCTGATCATGATTAGGCGGCCGAAGCCGGTAGCCTTGCCCATTTACAACCCACAAACATCCCTTATCCCACTTTTCTATCTTCCACACCTGGCTCTGTTTCTTTCTTTCTGAATCTTTATTAGGGGGAGGTAACGAACTTTACGATGAGGCGGTCCGGGTCCTGAATGCAATATTGACAGGGAATTGTGACGAACTAGTGGGAACCCCTCTTCGTAGATGTTTTGTATCAGATTTTATCAACGGTTCCTGTGCACGCCAAATATTTATTGTCTATGACACAAAGGTTTTGGGAATGTACCAACATGTGAAAAATTCGCCTGAAGGCCAAAAACTAGTATATAAGGAGCAACCCGCTTTGTACAATTTGAACAGGCTCCTAGTTACTGCCCGTGTGTAGTATCTGTGACTTCTGTGTCCCTGCAGTAATAAACCTTTGGTCTTTGACGCCACCATCGAGAAGCCTGTGTTTCTGTTCATTTGTGCACCAAGGCAGGTGGAACTCCGGGGTCTTTGGGTGTTGTTCCCTGACACCTCTGGACGGAACCAAAAAGTCCAGAACTCCAATTGGCGCCCAACGTGGGGCGACGTCATTCGGTACCGGTCCAAAAGCCTGAAGAGTTCGAGAAGCTTCGTGTGAAGATTCCTGAGGGAGGCGCCCCACTTCATCGATCCCGGCATATCGCAAAAGTGGCCCGAAGTTCTCTTCCACGAGGGTTTCCCGTTCAGGACGGCTGCAGTGGGCCGTTGCCTTGACCGTCGCCCTGTCTTGGACCCGAGGTGCAGTCCTTAGTACGGCGAAACGTGACGGGTTTCTCCTTGGTGACGTCTTCAGTGCCTCAGTTAAGTATTTAGTGATAGCTAGCTGGTTACTTTGTGAGGATTGTTAAAATCCTTGATCGGTTCTTGGTTTGGTTTGGTTTTGTAAGATTATCACTGGTTGTTCTAGTTACGATAATCTATTTGGTTTAGTTTGGGTATCGATACATCAGTTCGTTTTGGTAGGCCTAAGTTCTTGGTTCGAGTGCACATATTTGTTCCGTGTTTTGTTTGTTTTGTGTTCCGGACTGAAAATGGTAAGTCGGAAAAACTGTATGTTGTCTTGTTTTGGTTGCAACAGTTATTCACGATTGGAGGACTCATGTCTGGTTCCTCCGATTGGGACTCCCCTATATGATTTATATTGTAAGCATGGCGTGGGTCCTATATCTTATAATGAGGTATGGGTCCGTTACTGTAAGAAGGATGGTGTCCTTAGTTGGCCACTGCATGGTAGTTTTGAACCCGAGATTCTCGACAACTTAGAAGCGAAATTGTTTAGGAAGAAAGCCCGGCCGGCAATGTTTGATTCTTTCCGTTACTGGCGAAAAGAATCCAAACAGAGAGAAATGAAAAGGTTGAAGAAAGAACAGAAAGAACAAGCAGAGTTGACTCTAGAGCAAGCGGCTAAACAGTTGCAGGCTAACGAGTGTGAGAAGGCCATAGATGTAGCCATTAGAGAGCATAACTTAGCGATTGACAAGTGCTATCCTGCCTTGCCATCGAAAATGGCTAAGATACTGGAGGATTCCGAAAACGATCCTCTATTATCTTATCTGTTACGGTCACCTCCACCGTATGCACAAGGTGCTACGGCTCCACTTGTCCCGAATGTTCAATTGCCGGTTGCTGGACAACCTGGTGTTCCTGCTCCTGTCCCCCAGAATCAAGCTCCCGTACCTCCTGTGACGAATGTGAATGTTCCTACAGCTCCTCCTCTTCCTGCATTGCCAGCCTTTATACCTACATCTGTACCTACTGTTCCACAAACTATTTTTCTCGATACTCCTACTGTTCCGTTATCTATTCCTACCTCTACTGCGTTCTCTACGTCTGCGAGTGTACTAACTCCACTTTCTGTTCGTCGAAGAATCACTGATTCTGTTACTAATATACTGTCTCCTTTATATAAAACTTTAATTAAGACTCCTACTCCTGATTCAGTTCAGAGACGTAGTCAGCTTCCAAGTACTGAGGAACGGGGAATTTTAGATTCCACGGCTCTCAGATGGATTTCGAAGAGTAGAAGATATAGTACGAGAGATGTGCTAGACACATTTATGCAGTGGGGGGAACCAACACAACGGTATGTCTTTGATGAGATGTGCTCGTTGTTACGTGAAGAAATAGAAGAAGATGATGTTGAATTAGATTTGGAAGATTTAATTAAAATTCAAAAAGAGTTCGCTGCTGGAATGATAGTGGGTGAGAATATAAAAGAAGCGATGGAACTTATTTTAAGTTTTAGGAATGATCCATCTCTTCGTTCACCGAGAGACTTAGAAAAAGGTAAAATGAAGCTAAGTCGCCAATATCCTATGAGGGAGGTTCCTCCAATCTGGCGCGAAGCAATACAACGTGATGATAATGCTGGTATTGCAGCTGCTCCAGCACAGTTCCAACGAGTGTGGATACACATTCCATGGAAGCGAGCTGAAGTGCTAGCGGTGAAACAGGCCTTGCCAGATCCACGTAAGAATCCTGCTGGATATTACAAGGAATTAACACAGACAGTTGAGGCTTGTATAATGAACTTAGCCGACATCGATATGTTGTTTGGTAATGTAGTTCCGCAACCAGTGTGGGCTAAAATTCGTAGAGAGGATCATCAAGCTGCTTTAGGTGGTGATTGGGCAGCTATCACTGCAGCAGATGGTCAGCAAATAGGTGGCGCGAAACCCGAACCTCTAATTGCTAATCTTCCAGGTAGAATAATTGATCTAATGAAGACTCTGATGCCAGCATTGCGTGTAAATTGGGACAAGCTATCAGCATGCAGGCAGAAGAAAGACGAAAGTGTCTCCGACTTCTTCACGAGGTTTGAAGAGACTTTTGTAGATCATAGTGGTCAGGACATGAGTACAGAAGGAGGGCAAAGACTGTTTGTCGATAAATTTGTACATAATTTGTTACCTGAATTATGCAATAAATTAAAAGACTCAGAAAGTGCGTGGGCTGTGTCCACAACAGCGCAAATACTTGCGACTGCACAGTACTACGAAAATAGGGATAAAGAGGAAAAGGAAAAATCAGAGAAGAAAACTAAAGATTTAAAAACTAAAGTTCTTTTGCAGCAGGCGTATCCGCCTCGCACGAATCAATCTAATACGCAGCAAGGTTCGTACCAAAGGACAGATTATAGCTCATCAAGACCTCAATACCAGTGGAACCAGTGTGCGTACTGTAAGAAAGAGGGTCACTATAAAAATGAATGTCCGATCTTAGCGCAAAATAATGCAGCAGCAGCTCAGAGAGGTCGTGGTGGTTTTGTGCAGAATTCTAGAGGTCGAGGACGAGGTGCTATGCCTCCACAAACGAATGATCGTCCCTCCAATCACTTTGATCAACGAAATGGACAATCTACTCAGCAGAGTAGATCTCAACAGTATCTTGTTGAGGACTATAATGAAGTAGATGAGGGTTTTCAGCAAAATGGGTACTAGGACAGCCATGGACAGAGAGAGGGAGTAGTATCAGTTCCAGTGGATCAGAGTGGGCCTTATGTCGCAGTAGCAACATCAGGTGTAGTCGAACCGTTTCTGTTGGATACTGGTGCCGCAAAAAGTTCTATCATTCATGCGAAACTCCCTGGCGCACCTTTGTCCGGCTCAACAAATGTTTCCGTAGGTTTTTCAGGCGCCCCTGTTTACAACCCGATATCTGGTCCTTTGTCTATTTCTGTTGGACCGTGCCAATTGAAAGCACCCCTGATTTTGACGACAGGTTGTAATGAAAATCTGCTTGGTTTAGATTTGTTAAAACGACTATATGCGACATTGTACTGTTCTCCGGAAGGAGTACAGCTTACATTGGGTAAAAATATCACCTCTCCGATGTACTTGTCGATGGACGCACTCCCGCCAGAGCTACGCTCACTCCCTGATTCTCTTTGGGCGACTGGTCCTAATGATGTAGGTCTCTTAGAAATTCCACCGTATGTGGTAACTTTGAAAACTAATGTAAAATTTCCAAGAATTCCCCAATATAAAATATCGAGTGAAGGAGAGCGTGCACTTTTATTGATTGTGCAAGATTTGATTAAGAAAGGTGTGGTTGAAGAAACTAGAGGAAATGTCTGTAACAGTCCTGTATTGCCGATTCTGAAACGAACTGATCCTACAAAACCTCCAGTGTACAGGTTTGTCATAGACCTTAGAGAAGTTAATAAGATTGTGGTTCCGCAGTTTCCTGTAGTGCCAGACATTACTGCCTTGCTAACATTGATTCCTGCTACAGCCACATGGTTCTCAGTTATTGACTTAAAGAATGCCTTTTTCAGCATTCCGATAGCCGAAGAAAGTAGGGATATTTTCGGCTTCTGTCTAGGAGGTCGCAGTTTCAGATTTAAACGCGCTCCACAAGGCTATTGTGAGAGCCCATCCATTTATAGTCAAGCATTAAAAAGCCAGTTAGATTCTTTTGTCCTTCCTCCAGGTTCTGCTCTAGTACAGTATGTAGACGATCTTCTAGTGGCTGCCGATGACAAGGAAACTTGCAAAACAGCTACAATTTCCCTATTACATCATTTGTCTAATTTGAATCACAAGGTGTCTCCTTCCAAAATGCAATATTGTTGCCAAGAAGTGACCTACCTAGGTCATCTCTTGTCAAAGGAGGGAAGGAAGTTGACCCCAGAAAGAATAAAAGCAATTACGCAGATGAGTGTTCCACGCACACAGAGAGAAGTACGTGCCTTTCTAGGTATTACCTCTTACTGTAGGCAGTGGATTCCAAATTTTTCTCTTTTAGCGAAACCATTGGTAGCTTTGACTGGGAAAAATGTTCCGAGTCCGGTGCCATGGTCTGATGAATGTCAAGAAAGTTTTACTGAATTACGAAAAGCTTTGTGTTCAGCTCCTGTATTGGGTACACCTGATTACAGCAAACCATTCACGCTCTACGTTCACGAGAGAGAAGGTTGCGCGTTGAGTGTTCTGACACAGAAGTTTGGTGATAAACAACGCCCTTGTGCGTATTTCTCATCAACATTAGATCCGGTAGCCAGAGCGTTGCCTAGTTGTTTGAGAGCTACAGCGGCAGCTGCGGCTTCCATCCGACAATCTGCTGGTTTGGTGATGAACAACATGCTAGTGGTCATGGTTCCTCATGCAGTGGATACACTCATGAACCGAACGAAGACACAACACCTCACTAGTGCGAGATTATCTGGTTACGAGCTGACATTACTAGCGAGTCATATTCAGATCAAAAGATGTAATGTATTGAATCCAGCAACACTGTTGCCGACTGATCAAGAGTCGAGTGATTCCGAGCCACATGATTGCTGTTTTAAAACGGAGGAAGAGACAAAAGGACGCATTGACTTGAAAGATACTCCGTTATCCGATCCGGATGGTACGCTGTATGTGGACGGGTCATGTTTTAAATTGGAGAATGGTGATGTGACTGCTGCTTACGCAGTAACGACTTTGAAGACGATTGTGGAGACTGCAAGAGTGAGTCAGAATTCTGCCCAAGCTGCAGAATTAATAGCCCTAACGAGAGCGTGTGTTTTAGCTGAGGGAAAGAGAGTGAATGTGTTTACAGATAGTCAGTACGCATTTGGCGTGGCCCATAGTTTTGGCCGGTTATGGAGAGAAAGAGGTTTCATTACGTCACATGGGACTAAGATCCAACATGGTCAGCTAGTTAATGACTTGTTGGAATCTCTAACCTTGCCGACTGAAGTTGCGATTGTGAAGTGCAGTGCTCATAAAGCAATCACGGATGATGTTGGTCGTGGGAATGCTTTTGCTGATGAAATTGCTAAACAGACAGCTAGAGACACGATGAGCAGAATGTATGTTGCTACGTCTGCAAGATGGATTGCTGAGTCTGGAATGTGTGAGGATACTATGGAAAGTGTGAAAGAGATTCAGAAAGAAGCAACTGAGGAAGAGAAACGTGTATGGAGAGAAAGTACGGGCAAGTTGGACTCGAATGGATGTTGGATTGATTTGACAGAACAGCAGCGTTGGATGTTGCCCGATGCGTATGTACTTGCAGTAGTGACGATGGCGCATGGAGTAGCGCATATAAGTTCTAAAGGGATCTGTAAGATGTTAGCTCCGGTCTGGAAGAATGAGGGAATCAGTAAGTGTGCAGAGAGAGTGGTGAAAAATTGTATGGTGTGCTTGATGCATAATCCTGGCAAGGGAACTCCAACTCCAGCTGGTCATTTCGCTCCTCCTTCCTGCCCCTTTGAAGTGATTCAGTTAGACTTCATTCACATGGAGCGCTGCAATAATTTGAAGTATGTCCTGGTGGTAGTTTGTGCTTTTTCCAGGTGGATAGAAGCATATCCATTAAAGGACAACACTGCCCTATCAACTGCCAAAATTCTTCTCAAAGAATTTTTCCCTAGATATGGAATGCCACGGATTGTATGGTCAGATAACGGAAGTGAGTTTATAGGGAAAGTTATGCAGAGTGTGTGTGCCGGCCTAGGACTGAAACAGAAATTTCACAGTGCAAACCATCCCCAGTCTGCTGGTTTAGTGGAGGGTTACAATGGCACCCTCAAGCTGAAAATAGCTAAAATACAAGCATCCACAGGTTTAGCCTGGCCAGACGCACTTCCTTTGGCCTTGTTATCAACGAGAGCAACGGTACATTCTAGAATAGGGCTTAGTCCGTACGAAATAGTCTTTGGTCGCCCGGCAAATATCTGGGGTGTACCAAGGCCTAAAGAATTTTGCTCCATAGAATATCCTATGTTGATAGACTACCTTTACGACTTGACTGCTAAATTGAGTCTTATTCATCAACAGGTTTTCGATGCTTTGCCAAAACCTCCGGAGAGTCCAGGGCACCAGCTGAAACCGGGAGACTTCGTTGTCATCAAGAACTTCGCGAGGACGAAGAACCTTCAGCCGAGATTTGTGGGGCCTTTCCAAATCTTACTGGCAACGAGAACAGCAGTTCGTGTAGCTGGCCGCAAGCACTGGGTACACGCATCACATGTTAAGCGTGTCCCTTTGCCGCTCCCTTACGACGACTGGGTGAAGAAGGGAATTGGTGCCTCCGAATCTGAAAGCACACCGAAGTTCATCTCTTTCAGCGATGCCGAATTGATTACTGACGCTTCAAAACCTGACTCTCCTCCTGAAAAGACTCCTTTGAACACTGAACATTTGTCTCCAGCATCAGAAAAAACTTTGCTACCTGCGAACTTAAACACTGAAACAGCTGCTAGTGATACACTATTTTCCGATCAGACAGTACCAGCGAAGCAGAGATATAACCTAAGAAGCCGTAAAATGGACAAATAAAGCAGGCAACTGCATATTGTGATTTTGATATATTGAACTTTTGCCTTCAGCCAGGAAGTTTGCTATTGTTTATTGTTTTTAAAATTGCCTTGCCGTCTGGGTAGCCGTAGGGTCGTGGCTCTGTGCCTAGTTTGAATCTGCAGGGGTCTGACACAAGGTCGATCTTTCTGTTGGTTCTGGGAACTCCCAGGGCTGATAGAGGCATTTTCATCTACGTACACATCATCAGTGGTCGCGAGCGGATTGTAGAAGATGGAGCTTCCTGCGCTGCAACGAGAAAATGTGATTTATGTTCGCAGAAACAGACTTAATAGAATTCTTCATAGCAAATGCTTTTTGATGCAATGTGCCATTACATTCTTGATTATTTTAGCAACATTGGTGGGTGGAATCGTCTTTAGTATAAATTTGATTTTTGTGCCAGTTACTACAGTACCTCCCCTTGATCCTGCCACTTCTACTGTTTCTTCTATACACTCTTTTCACTCGTTTCCGGAACATGAGCAAGCCCGACGCTCAGAATTCACCAACAACACTTTTGTACAGCTCTTGCACCAACACCAACTGGTAGTTAACACTACAAACTGCTGGGTGTGTGGCTTGATACCCCACACTATGGATAAAGGTATTCCCTATCTGGTTTTGCCTTTCAGCTACAATGGATCATTTCAGGCCCTCCAAACCATCTTTGCTTATGCCCTTGAAACCTATCCTCCACGTCCACCACGTTCCACTAAATATAACTCTGCCAACAAAGCCTTAGTCCAGGGAATTATTGACATGGTCAAGGACGTCAATAATACTCCATCTTACCCTAGAGACGAATTGCGAGTATATTTAAGTTGGAATACTTCAGAGTATCGCCTTAGTTTAGGAGAAAGCAAGCGCAAAAGCTCAACTCCAATCTGGGTCGTACCTCACCGAGGTCAGGTCTGTTTGCAAGGTAATGGGAGAAATCCGAGAGCTCAGCTAGGGAGGAGTGAGTGTGTAGAGACTTACGTGTTTCCGGCTAACTCTTCCCCTGCCTTTCTTACTGCTAGGGGTACCTACTTCATTTGTCGAGACAGAGCTTATACATGGTTGCCTGCCGACTTTTCAGGATCATGTTATATTGCTCGATTGTTGCCTCCGACATACACTGCTTCATCTGATTACCACAGAACCAGAATAGCGAGAGGTGTCTTCAGCAAGGAAGATACCGCTGGTCAGGAAGCTGGAGACTTCTTCAAAGGCTTCCTTCCGTTCTGGGGGCCTATGGCCAATAGTAGAAACATACGTCAGCTAACACGGGTAGTTGAATCTACTATTACCGAAACTGCTGGTGCCCTTAGCAACTTGACAGCTGAGCTTCAGGCGGATAGGCTCATGACGTTGCAGAATCGTATGGTTCTAGACGTTATACTTGCAGATCGAGGTGGGGTATGCAGAATGATCCAATCGAGCTGCTGTGTCTTTATTCCTAATAATGCTCCAACAGTCTATGAGGCGATCTCTAAGCTACACAAGATTTCCGACTCCATACATGTAGACAAGGGAAACTGGTCCTTCATGGAGTGGTTTTGGACTCTGATATCAGCGTGGGGATGGAAGGTTCTAATGGTCATTGGTGTCATCTTAGTATTCCTATTCTCATGTTGTCTGATTATCCAGTGTGGTCCTGCTCTGTGTAGTCTTTGTGCTGCAACTTGCCTCAGAAAACCACCTGCATTTGGAGAAAAGACACGAGAAAGGATGATGATACAACAGCATGTCACTGACCTGATGAGCATAGAATTAGATTCTGACATAGACTGAGTAATTGCCTATGTAAGGGCAAAAGGAGGGTCTGAGGTTCCGTGACGATTTGAACCCGTGTTTTCAAGTTTGTCGGAAATACATAATATTGGTATCAGCGAACCGCAAATGATCCATTTAGTATATCCTGGTGTTTTCGCTACGCTACGAGCAAGAGCACTCCTTTTATAAACACATTGCTGATCTACCCACGGCATCCATCTTAGATCATGGCCGCCATTTTGTGTTTCTTGCCCTCACATACGCAATAACCTCTGATCACTTCATTTCGATTAAGGACACGTAACCTTAGCCGGAGATTCACCTCTTTCATGACACGTGCACCTTAAACCAGATCACGCTGTAGCTGCATGACTCGACAAAGGCTGCCTCCTCTGCCCGAGGCCAGTCCTGCCAAACTGGTCTTCGTGTCCATTGTCCTGATCATGATTAGGCGGCCGAAGCCGGTAGCCTTGCCCATTTACAACCCACAAACATCCCTTATCCCACTTTTCTATCTTCCACACCTGGCTCTGTTTCTTTCTTTCTGAATCTTTATTAGGGGGAGGTAACGAACTTTACGATGAGGCGGTCCGGGTCCTGAATGCAATATTGACAGGGAATTGTGACGAACTAGTGGGAACCCCTCTTCGTAGATGTTTTGTATCAGATTTTATCAACGGTTCCTGTGCACGCCAAATATTTATTGTCTATGACACAAAGGTTTTGGGAATGCACCAACATGTGAAAAATTCGCCTGAAGGCCAAAAACTAGTATATAAGGAGCAACCCGCTTTGTACAATTTGAACAGGCTCCTAGTTACTGCCCGTGTGTAGTATCTGTGACTTCTGTGTCCCTGCAGTAATAAACCTTTGGTCTTTGACGCCACCATCGAGAAGCCCGTGTTTCTGTTCATTTGTGCACCAAGGCAGGTGGAACTCCGGGGTCTTTGGGTGTTGTTCCCTGACACCTCTGGACGGAACCAAAAAGTCCAGAACTCCACCAATACCCAAAAGAAACCTTATTGCCATACCTGCAACAGGTAGGCCATTGGAAAACTGATAGCAGTTGCCCAAGGGCCAACAACAATAAGGAGAACATACCCCCAAGTAACACTTCCCAGCCTCCTGTTACTACTAGTAGTAATCCCCCAGGTGGTGGGAGTGCCCCCAAGAATTTGGGTGCATTTACTTTGGGAGTTCCTGGGGACTCTGGCCTAACCAGGTCCCTTGGCTTAGATACTCTTGTCTGTGAGACTGGCATGGGGTGTGCCAACTTCACAGCTTGTCCCAACACTTTGGACAAGTACAGACAGGAGCCCCTCATCAATGGTTCAAAAGTTGAGGCCTACAGAGACACAGGGGCTAGCATCACCATGGTGACTGAGAGCCTAGTCCCCTCAAGGCAACTTATACCTGGAGCCACATACCAGGTGGCCAACATTGATGGAGTGCAGAGAGATCATCCCATAGCAGTGGTCAATCTCAGCTGGGGAGGTGTCACTGGTCCCAAGAGAGTGGCAGTGTCATCAAACTTGCCTGTAGATTGCCTACTGGGGAATGATTTAGAGATCTCAGCCTGGGCTGAGGTAGAGCAAGAAACCCATTTTAAAATGGTAAACCTCCATGGTAAGGTTAGTGGGGCAGTGATGGCCACAGCCCCAGTCCAAGATGTCCTCCCTGAACAGGTCAGGAGGGCTGTGCCAGTCACAGCCCAATCTCAGACGGATTCCTCCCCTGAACAGGTTGGCAAGGCTGTGATGGTCACAGCCCATACCCAAACTGAGTCCCTTCCTCAAAAGGTTGGTGGAGTTGTGATGGCCACAGCTCAAACTCAGACAGATAATAGTGTTGTGAAGCCTGAAACTATGGATCACTCCACTCAGACAGAGAGCATTGAGGAGGAAGAGAAATCTCCCTCCCACCAGACTTTAGGAAAGGATCAGCCTCCTCAGGGAACTGATCTGACCCCTTGTGAAGGAACTGCTCCAGAGGTAGTCAGGCCTAGCCTGGCAGAACCCCTGATGTCAGTGGACCCTTCCGAGGTGGGACACAGTCTGGAGCAGGTAACCTGCCCCTCTCTACCCTGCCTCAGTCAGCCCAGGGCTGTAGAGGTCAGGAAGGCCAGTGATGGACCCCAAAGGGCCCCCTGTCCAAAAGAACTCCCCAATCAGCAGATTAAGGGCACTGAAGCTAGTAGTCCTAGCCAAGTGAAAATAAAACAGACTCCTGAGGGATCCCCCTTAAACTTAGTTAGGGACCTCCCACAGATGGACACTGCTGGGCACAGTCAAACCTGGGACCTGAGGGCCCCAAACCTCACCTGTCCCTCCAGTAAGCCATACAGAGGGACCCAGCCTCCAGCTTTAGGTAGCCAGAGGTTGACCCTGAGAGCTCACAGCAACTCAGTCCTGGAAAGAAAGGCGCATATGGTGGATAGTGATTGGAGGAAGTTGAGCCCAACATTAGTGGAGTCTCACTTCAGTACTCCATCCCAGCACCAGCCTTTTACTTTGCCAAAACACACCACAGGTAGAGATTCCCTATGGTGGAGACCCTCAGATACCCTTAGGGTGAGGGATTGCTTAGTGGACCATGAGATAGGGGGTAACCATGCCAGTGCATATACCACCTCATATGGCCACTCAGGCAATATAGGCTTACCTGGTCAAGGATAGCCTTAACTCCTTTCGTTTTGGGGGGGGGGGGGGGGGGGGGGGGTTATGTAGGAAGGTGGATATCTGACTATTGTTGCCCCCAACTTTTTGCCTGGTGTTTTGCTGGTTTTTCGACTTAGTTGACCTGGGGCCCTGCTATTCAGGACCCCGGGCCCACTGCTCTCTCTGTAAAATGGATTCCATGTACTCTAGGTACATATCTAATTGGATAATGAGTCACCTTATCAGTCCCTGTACAGTGTACCTTAGGTACCCAGGGCATAGGTGCACCCAGGGCCTACCAGGGGGTGCAGCATGTATTATGCCACCCCTGGCTGTCCATCCAAATCTGACACAACTGGCTGATCAATCAGCTGGGGCAAGGTGGTGTAATCACCCTTTGCTTTAGATATAGTATCCCTATATCTAACCCTAAAATGGACACATATACTCCTATAAGTCACTCCTATGACAGGCCTTAACAATCCTGGAGGCAGAGTGCTTGGAATTATGTGAGATGGTGCTCTGGCATGAGCTGAGCCCGTTTGCAGCTTGCGGAACCAAGTCCTAATAGCTGTTCCATGATAACGCTATACCATATACTCTTAAGTGCATTATGAACCTCGCGGTCAAATGCTTACTTTGGTATAGCATTATCCAAACATGTTGAGTAAGGTGTCATACAAATTAGAATACTACCCCCTCGCCAATTCTGGCGACGGGTGTAGCATTCCACCCTTCTAGAGGAACACGACATGTATGTAACTGTGAACCCCGGTTAAAGTTAACTCGAGCCTCAGCATCACAAAATGGATGCTGCCACCACAGACACAAGTCTGACCTCCTGCTGCTGGGAGTCCTTCCAGCGAGGAAGGTTCGGACAAAGGGTTTCCTGCCTTGGGAGGTGCTAGCACCACCACAGACAGGATTTTGTGTATTAGGTAGGACAGGGCTGAAAGGAATGAGACATGCCTGGGGCACACAAGGTGTCCCTGTGCATACTCCAGTCTAAACCAGTTCCTGGGGCACTTCAGCCCCAGAGCTGGCGCAAGACCGGACAAAGGATAGGGGGTGTAACCACCCCCCCTTCCTGGTCCCACCCAGGGGAGGGACCTAGTCGTAGTGCAGCCCCCTTTAGCTGAATAAAGGTAGGAGCTGGTCCCATTCCAAATCAGATTAATCTTGACAACTTCCACGAAGAACTCTTGACCTTTGCCCTCCTGAATATCAGAAGACTGAAGAATCTCCCCTATGGTCAGGGAGTGACCATCCTGCTACGCAGGCACCATCAAGCTCCTGTGCGGTTTGCTGTAAGTCCTTACTTCCTGGAACCTGACGACCCAGCTCGACGAGACCCGGACCTCCAGACTCCTCTGACCTCTACCCACATCCACAGCACAGCTGGGACCCGTGGGTGCGACGAGCAACTTGGAGACGGCCATCTTGAAAAAACCTGCACAGCTCTTCCAGCACGACCGCCGAGGGATCCTCGAGTGAGTGCACTGTGGTCTGAGAAGCCCCACATCGACGCAGCTCCTGCATCAAAGACCAGCCCCCCAGCATCCACTTGATCTGCGTGGGGCCCTTTTGCCTGGTTGCTGCTTTTCCTGTTGTCTGGTCACTTGCCGGCTGGCTAGTGACCTCTGAGACGACGACCCGAAGATTTCAACACTGCTGGTCTGGTCCCCCAGACTGGCCCTTGCTTCCTTGTAAAAGAGAAGCACACCGGACCCTCCTGGTCCGCACCAGACGCCATCTTTGTTCCACCGCGTGGCTTGCACTTGCCAAGGCCTGTTGACCAGATCGACGATCCAACACCGCCAACAGCAGCAGACTACGTGGGACAGCTCGTGCCTCCAGCCTGGTCTTAAAGAACAGCTCCTGATCCGCGCAGCTACAGAGAGAAGCGTCCCTTCTTCCACCTGATCGCGGCGACAGCATCTGGTTCCCTCCTGGTTCCAGCACCGTCACTGGCTAGTGACCAAGACTCTGTCCCCTTCCCTTTCATGACTTCTTCTTCCTAGTTCCATCCTAGGAACCACCGGACCCCTCCATCTGGCCGCCTGCCAGCAACTACTTGTTTCAGGCTTCATCAGGATCAACGCAGCAAACCCGACACCACTTCAGCCCTATGCACCCGCAGCCTGTGGGTTAGGTAACTAAAGCTTCTAGGTGCTGAAGTCAGTGTTCACTATCCTAGTGTCCAGGTCCACTGTTGTTTTTCCTCCATCCAGCCGGGTTCGTCTGGAAATCGTAACTCTTTAAACTGTAGCATCCATAGACGTTGGTACGCATCCCGCGTGAGAGTTTCCACTCTGCACGTGAGTCCCGTGGGCCTCCTGCTCCTTACTTACCTAGTCAGTAGCGTAGTCCCAGCGATCCTCCAGCCTCTGGATCTTCTTACAGTACTTTCTTTCCTCGCATTCCATTGTTTCCAGTATATGGTTTGTCGTGCCCCTAGGGCACCATTGTAAATCGTGCAACTTGAACGTATTTTTCCTAAGAGTTTGTCATGTGCTTAGCCCTCTGACCTCATAAAGAGTTCAGAGGTGTATGTTAGTTAATAAATACTTGTTTATTTTCATATCTACCTGTGTGGTGTCCTTTCATTTGGTATTCAAGGGGTTATGTGTGGTAAAACAGCTGGCTTCACATGCCAATAGAGTTTAGCCTAAGACTGCTTTGTCCATGCTACCATTAGGATAGCTGGTCTATACGGTTGACTTACAACCAATCACCATAAGGGTTGTTTGGACTGATACAAGGTGATCACTAGAACTAGTGAGCATCATATATCAGGACAACTTCTCACACATCCCAGTAGGCTTTGACGGCGGAGCAGAAGGACAATGACCTTCCGCGTCCCCATGGCTGACGGACGGGGAGTAGGCGAAGAGCGACGGTCATTATTCGCCTTCTTCTTCTGCTTCAACTTACCTGATGATGAAGACTTCGAGGAGGAATGATGGTGGTCACTCCGCGACCGGTCCCGTGACCTCCCTCTCGACCAGAACTTCGAGCGGTGCAGAGCTGACTGCCGGGTGTGAGAAGTTTGCCAGGTACTGCATGGTGTCCG
Source organism: Lissotriton vulgaris (assembly GCF_964263255.1). NCBI lineage: Eukaryota > Metazoa > Chordata > Amphibia > Caudata > Salamandridae > Lissotriton > Lissotriton vulgaris. The sequence goes on from NC_141700.1 coordinate 610,166,337, forward strand.
GTCCCACGTCTCTCGTGTCTGCCACGGGTCTCTACTTTGCTGTGGATATGGGTCAGAGTCAGAGAAGTCTAGAAGTCCAGAGGCTTAGTCGCTAAGTCTTCGGGTTCCGGCGGGAGCGTCGACAAAGCACACCGGCAACTTAATGGTGGTGCCTGTTTGCACAGGGTGGTCACTCCTTGACCACAAGGCAGTTGTCTTCAGTCTTCCAGTCGAAATGGAACGTCGAAGGTCCAAGAGTTCATTTCAGAGTTTCTTTCCAGGATAATCTAATGTCTATAGACACAGCTCCTAACTTTATACCAAACTAAGGGGCTGGATTACCTGCTAGGTCCCTCCTATGGGTGGAACCTGAGAAGGGGGTGGTTACACCCCTTTCTATTTGTCCAGTTTCGCGCCAGAGCTGGGGCTGGAGTGCCCCAGCAACTGGTTTGAACCGGGCTATGCATGGAGCACCTTGTGTGCCCCAGGCAGTGTCTGGAAACAGCAGTTTTTATTGAACCCACCCTGCCCCAATCCACTACAGGCTGTTTCACAAGTTACTACTTGTGTAACGATATATCTGTAAGAGACATTAGTTAGTGATAGATTCCTTACCTTAGAATATCCCTAGGCGTCAGACTGGATCCGGAATTTTTTTGCGTAGCAGTACCCTTGCGCGTCGGTAGGCGTCGTCTGCGGCTCTGCGTCTGTCGTGGGCGCCGTGATGACGTCGTCGGAGTACTTAGACGCCGCCTCCGCGTGCTGACGTCAGTTCTTAGCCACAGCTTTTCCGCGCCAGAAACGTAGAGCCATGCTAAAATTCAACACTGGTGCCAATGAAACTAGGGCCCTGAAAGGGGATGACCTTAACCCTAGATATCGGTTCGCAGAAACGGGGAGGATGGGTGGGTCGGGATGGAATCTATCACTAACTAATGTCTCTTACAGATATATCGTTACACAAGTAGTAACTTGTGCATCTGAAAGAGACATGTTAGTGATAGATTCCTTACCTTAGAATAGATACCCCAGAAATACCAACCCCGGTGGTGGGTCTGCGAACCAATAATCACACCAGAAACTCCTGGAGGACGGAACGGTCAAAGAAGCCATCCCTCCGGACTTGGCTGTCCAGGCAATAGTGTCTTGCAAACGTGTGCAGCGAGGCCCACGTAGCTGCCAGGCAAATGTCCTGCAAGGGCACTCCTCGGCCCAAGGCAGTTGTAGTCGCCGTGGCTCGAGTGGAATGAGCCCTCAGCCCAACAGGGGGTTCCTTCTTAGTCAAGGAGTAACACGCCTGGATACACAAGATGATCCACCGTGAGTTGGTCCACTTGTGCACCGCCTTTCCCTTCTTAGCGCCCACGTCACCAACAAAGAGTTGGTCATCCACCCGGAACTGGCGTGTGCGATCCAGATAGAAAGAGAGTGCACGTTTTGGGTCCAGACGGTGGAGCCTCTCTTCCTCTTTCGAGGGATGCGGAGGCGGAAAGAAGGTGGGCAAGGTAATGGACTGCCCGATGTGGAAGGCCATGACAACCTTGGGCAAGAACGATGGTCTCGTCCGCAACACAACCTTGTCCGGTTGAACAGAGAGGAAAGGAGGTTTAGAGGATAAAGCCTGGAGCTCACTCATACTCCTGGCAGAGGTGATGCCAACCAAGAAAGCAGTCTTCAGAGTAAGAAGGCGAAGAGGACAGTTATGAAGTGGCTCATAGGGAGCGCACATCAGAAAAGTAAGAGCCAGGTTCAAGTCCCACTGAGGCATCACGAAGGGAACAGGTGGAAACGTGTGTGTGATGCCTTTCAGAAATCGATTTACAATAGGGGACTTGAACAAAGATGGCTGTTCAGGCAGCCGCAGGAAGGCTGAAAGGGCAGAAAGGTAGCCCTTGATAGTGCCCAGAGCAGAGCCCTGCTGGGCAAGAGAAAGAAGGAAGAGGAAAACCTCAGAAAGAGGGGCAAAGAGAGAATCCACAGCCTTTGCTGTGCACCATGCCACAAATCTGTTCCACCTGCAGGCGTATACCGACTTTGTGGAGGGACGCCTGGCTGCCAGAATGATGTTACAGACTTCAAAAGGCAAGTCAAATGGCCTCAACTGTCGCCGCTCAATCTCCAAGCATGGAGGTGGAGACTAGACAGGTTCGGGCGGAGGACCGTCCCCCGCTGCTGCGACAGAAGGTCCTCCTGAAGAGGCAGACGAACCGGGGGATCGACTGATATACTGAGTAGCTCGGGATACCAGTACCTTCGTGCCCAGTCCGGAGCCACAAGGATGACTTGTGCCCGGTCGCGCTTGATCTTCTACAGCACTCTGGGCAGAAGTGGTATAGGCGGAAAGGCATACAACAGACCGCAACTCCAATCGTGACGAAAAGCGTCTCCGGGCGAGTGCCGCCTTGGAAATTCCAACGCGCAGAACTGATGACATTGCGCTTTCTCTTCGGTGGCGAATAGATCTAACCAAGGCTCTCTCCACTGCAGAAAGAGACCTTGCGCCACTACCGAGTTCAGACGCCATTCGTGATCCATCATGCACCGGCGGCTGAGTTTGTCCGCCCTGGCGTTCAGAGAACCTGCCAGTGTTGAACCACCAGGGTCACGCCCTGATGTTCCAGCCATTGGCAGAGGCGCAGAGCCTCTTGGCAGAGGGTCCACGACCCCACCCCGCCCTGTTTGTTGCAGTACCACATGGCGGTGGTGTTGTCCGTGAACACCTGCACTACACTCCCCCAGACCGAGGGGAGGAATGCCTTCAGTGCTAGACAAATCGCCCGTAACTCCAAAAGGTTGATATGGAGCCGGGACTCCGCTGGAGACCAGAGGCCGCTGATCTCCGCCTCTCCCATGTGGCCGCCCCAGCCCTGGAGGGATGCGTCCGTCACAACCACGTGCTCCGGTTGGGGAAGGGAGAGGGATCTGCCGCTGACTCAATTGCGGTCCGTGAGCCACCACTGCAGCTGTCTCGCAGTGCCCTCCGAGATAAGGACATGGTCATACAGGTTGCCCTGATGCTGGGCCCACTGAAACTTCAGGTCCCACTGTAGAGCCTGCATCCACCAACGGGCGTAATGCACCAGAAGGATGCAGGAAGCCATCAGCCCCAGAAGCTACAGCGTCAACCTGACCGAAACTCGGGATAAAGGCTGAAAGATCGGAATCAGAGCCTGTATATCCCGAACCCGCTGTTCGGGTGGGTAAACCCGAAACTGCGTCGAGTCGAGAACGCTCCAATGAAAAGGAGCTTCTGAGAGGGACACAGGTGTGACTTCGGCACATTGATGGAGAACCCCAGCTGGTGCAAGAGGTCTGCCGTCGTCTGGAGGTGGCTGACGACTGTCTGGGGCGAGCCCGCCTTCAACAACCAGTCGTCGAGGTAGGGGAAACCCCTAACCCTAAACCCCTAACCTGCGCAGATGAGCTGTGACCACCGCCATCACTTTCGTAAACACCCGTGGGGCGCTGGTAAGGCCGAAGGGGAGTGTGAGAAGTTGGCCTGATATATGATGTTCACTAGTTCTAGTGATCACCTTGTATCAGTCCAAACAACCCTTATGGTGATTGGTTGTAAGTCAACCTTATAGACCAGCTATCCTAGTAGTGTGGACAAAAGCAGTCTTTAGGCTAAACTCTTTATGGCATGTGAAGCCAGCTGTTTTACCACATATAACCTTTGAATACCAAATGAAAAGGACACCACACAGGTTGTTATGAAAATAAACAGTTATTTATTATCTAACATACACCTCTGAACTCTTTATGAGGTCAGAGGGCTAAGCACATGACAAGACTCTTAAGAAAAATACGTTTAAGTTGCACAATTACAATGTTGCCCTAGGGGCACGACAAACCATATACTAAATAAATGGAATGGGAAAGTCAATTAAAGGAATGGAGCTGTCCAGAGGTTGTAGGATCGCTGGGACCACGCTATACTAACTTGAGGTAAGTAATAGGAGGCCCACGGAGCGCGTGTGCAGAGTGTGAACTCACACGCGAGATGCGTACAAACGTCTATGGACAGTACAGTTTAAAGAAAAGGTGAGTACGGACGTTCCTGACTAGATAAGACTGAAACGACAATGGAACTGGACACTAGGATAGTCAAGCTACCCTTGAGCACCGAAATGCTTGTGTTACCTCACCCACAGGCTGCGGGTGCATAGGTGCGAAGTCGTGTCGGGTTTCTGCGTCGAAGTCTATGGAGCCTAGAAGAAAGGTGCTGCAGGCGACCAGGAGGAAGATGTTCGGTGCAATCCAAGGGTGGATTGGTGAAGAGAGGAACCTGAAAGCAGAGGGGACAATGTTCAAAGTCACTAGCCAGTGACTGGAGTGGAACCAGGAGTGGAACCAGATGTCGTTGTCGCGATCAGGTGAAGGTGGACGCTTGTCTTTGCAGCCACGTGGACCAGGTGGTGTCTTCGGCGACCAGGATGGAGGCACGAGCTGTCCCACGCAGGCTCTCGCTGTCGGCGGTGTCGTCTCGAGATTCGGGTTCAACAGGCCTTGGCAAAGGCAACCCACGCGGTGAGTGGAAACAGCGTCTGGAGTGGACCAGGAGGGTCCGGGGGGCTCCTCTTTTGGAAGGGAGCAAGGGCCAGTCTGGAGCAACCAGACCAGCAGCAAAGTTGTCGGTGTTCGTCGTCTAGGAGGTCACTAGCCAGCCGGCAAGTGACCAGACAACGCGTTGAGCAGCAACAGGCAGAAGGGCCCCACGCAGATCTCGTGGATGCTGGAGGGCTGATCTTCGATGCAGGAGCTGCTCGGGGTCGGGGCTTCTCAGTCCCCAAAGCACTTGGACGAGGAGGCCTCGGAAGTTGTGCTGGAGCAAAGTGCTGCTTCTTTCAAGATGGCCGGTCCCACGTGTCTCGTCGCACCCACGGGTCTCAGCTCGGCTGCAGATGTGGGTTGAGGTCGGAAAGGTCTGGGAATACGGGTCTCGTCGGGCTCTGAAGTCTGGATCCTTTGCAGGAAGACGACAAAGGGAAGTCGCGGTACGCTGATGGTGCCTGCAGATGCAGGGTGGACACTCCTTGCCCACAAGGGAGATTCCTTCTGTCTTCTGTGGAGCAGAACGTCGAGGTCCAGAGTTTCTTCTTGTGAAGTTGATCAGGATAATCTAATCTGGAATGGGACCAGCTCCTACCTTTATTCAGCTAAAGGGGGCTGCACTACGAGTAGGTCCCTCCTCTGGGTGGGACCAGGAAGGGGGGTGGTTACACCCCCTTTCCTTTGTCCGGTCCTGCGCCAGCTCTGGGGCTGGGGTGCCCCAGGAACTGGTTTGGACCGGCATATGCACAGGGACACCTTGTGTGCCCCAGGCATGTCTCATTCCTTTCAGCCCTGTCCTACCTAAGACACAAAATCCTGTCTGGGGTGGTGCTAGCACCTCCCTAGGCAGGAAACCCTTTGTCCAAGCCTCCCTCGCTGGAAGGACTCCCAGCAGCTGGAGGTCAGACTTGTGTCTGTGGTGGCAGCATCCATTTTGTGATGCTGAGGCTCGAGTTAACTTTAACCGGGGTTCACAGTTACATACATGTCGTGGCCCTCTAGAAGGGTGGAATGCTAACCCCGTCGCCAGAATTGGCGAGGGGTTAGTATTCCAATTCGTATGACACCTTACTCGACATGTTTTGATAATGGGATACCAAAGTTAGCAAATAAACGCGAGGATTATAATGCACTTAAGAGTATATGGTACGCGTTATCATGGAACAGCTATTAGGACTTGGTTCCGCAAGCTGCAAACAGGCTCAGCTCATGCCAGAGCACCATCTCACATAATTCCAAGCACTCTGCCTTCAGGATTGTTAAGGCCTGCCATAGGAGTGACTGATAGGAATATATGGGTCCATTTTAGGGTTCGATATAGGGATATTATATCTAAAGCAAAGGGTGATTACACCACCTTGCCCCAGCTGTCGTGCAGCCAGTTGTGTCAGATTTGGATGGCCAGCCAGGGGTGGCATAATACATGCTGCAGCCCCTGGTAGGCCCTGGGTACACCTATGCCCTGGATACCTAAGGTATGCTACACAGGGACTGATAAGGTGGCCCAGTACCAATTGGTAAATGCACCTAGGGTACATGCTTGTCAATTTAGAGAGAGAACAGCTAGGCTGTGGGTCTGATTAGCAGGCCCACAGCCAGGGAAAGTCGTAAACCAGTGAAGCAAAAAGCAAAAATCGGGGGTGACCATAGGATTGCAGACCCCACTCTCCTACAGAGAGAACAGTAAACTGAAAGTGTTCGTGGCCTACCGTGAACCACAGGTAGCGTAGGTGGGCCGGCAGGACGGGGACGTGGAAATAAGCGTCCTGCAAGCCCAACGCTACCATCCAGTCTCCTGGATCCAGGGCAGCTAACACCTGAGCCAGAGTCAGCATTTTGAACTTCTCCTTCCGGAGGAAGCCGTTGACGTTCCGTAGGTCCAAGATAGGGCGTAGGCCCCCTTTGCCCTTCTTGGGTACCAGAAAGTAGTGGGAGTAGCAACCACACCCTACTTCCGGCCCAGAAACGCGCTCGATGACCCCCTTGGCCAAGAGGGCCGAAACTTCTTCCTGCAGAAGCCGCAAATGATCCCCCGATACCGGTGGTGTTGCGGTGGCATGGCTTGAGGGGTCGTCTCGAAGGGGAGGGAGTAGCCCCTTCGGAGGATTTGCAGCACCCACCTGTCCGATGTGACGGTGCACCAGTGGGAGTGGTGATGGCGAACCCTGCCCTCCACTGGCGTCACATGGGCCTGAAAGCAAGGACTAGGTAGGTTTTGAGGCGGATGCTGCAGGGGTAGGTGTGGACTGGCCTCGCCTTGGACCCCGACCACCGCCACAGCGGTTTCCACGTCCGCCACCGTGCTGGATGTTAGCCTGTGGCGTGTGGCTGGCGGCACATGTGGGGGCGCCCCTTCATTGGCCACGAAAGGAGCAAAAGGCATCCATTTGCTGGCGCGGGCCCGAGAGGCCCAAGGACTTGGCTGTAGCCCTGGAGTCCTTAAAGCGCTCAAGCGCATGGTCTGCCTTGTCGCCAAAGAGGCGACGGCCATCGAACGGCATGTCCATAAGTGTGTTTTGGACATCGGCCGAGAAATTGGCGGACCTCAACCAGGCGTGACGACGAATCGCCACCGTCGTTGACATCGCTCTGCCCAGAGAGTCGGTAGTGTCCAGCCCACACCGGATGGAATACCGTGCTGCATCCCAGCCCTCCACCAGGGCTTGGCCGAGTCTAGCCCGTACCTCCAACGGGCAGTGTGGCAGCACGTCCGCGACCGTGTCCCATAGAGAGTGGGTGTAGCGGCCTAAGAGGCACGCGGTATTAACGGACCGCAATCCCAAACTTAGGGAGGAGAATATCTTTTTTCCATAATTCTCATACCTCTTAGATTCCCAGTCGGGGGGAGCCGACGGGAATGCAGTCTGGGAATTGGATGCCTGGATAACCAGGCTCTCAGGGGTGGGATGGGTAGACAGAAAGCAAGGGTCACCCGGAGCCAGGCGGTGGCGTCTGGCCACGTTCCTATCCACAGGCTGTCCTGTGGCGGGCCTGGACCAAGTGCCCAGAAGAACGTCTGACAAGGCCTCATTAAACGGCAGCAGAGGCTCGGCCGAGCTTGCCTGCGGTTTAAGGACCTCAGTGAGGAGGTTAGTCCTCACGGCCGCGACGGGGAGCTCAAGGCCCAGAGCCTTGGCCGCCTTCATCAGCACCACACTATAAGCAGCCCCCTCCTCCGTAGCCACGCTAGGAGGGGAGACGAAGACAGTGTTGAGCGAAGTGTCCAGCCCACTGGCCTCCCAAGGATCTCCTGTCGAGTCTACAGAAGACTGACACTCCCGTGCCAGAGGGTCCTCAGACCCCTCCCAATCCTCCTCATCACCCACAGCCTGGTACTCAGGCTCAAAAGATGGGGCCTGGTCATTAAAATAAAAATCTCCTAGCAGCATCGAATACGGCGCCGCTCCGACGCCAGACCCGAATCGAGGACAGGACCAGGGACAACGTCGTCCTGGGACGGCGCCGAGGGCGACACCCGAGGGACCCCCGACCGGCGACGATCCGGAACCGGACTCAGTGGGGCCCCGCGGCGTCGGGACCGAAGTCGCCGACGGCGCCGAGGCCGAAGCCCCGGACGGCGCCGGTGGCGAAGCAACCGGCCCGCGTGGGGACCCAGTCGCAACCGCTTGGCCCGAAGGCGGCGTCCTGCCCAGGGACCGGCGGGTGTGGGACAAGCCACGACACCTGCGGCTCCTGCGAAGCCGCGTGGGCGGTGTCGCCCAAACCCCCGGCCGTGTCGCGTGAGCGTCGGGGGGGGGGTCAGAAGAGCGATGGTGCCTCTTCGACTTCTTGTGCCTCTTACCTGAGGACTTCGAGCCCGAAGACCGATGACGACTCCCGGAACTGTGGGGGCTCCGGCCCCGCGACCGGTCTCTCGACCTCTTTTCGTACCGGGACCTCGAGCGGCGCGGGGCAGACTGCCGAAGCTCGAGTCGCTTGCGGGACCGCTCCCGTCTAGCCTTAGTCGTCAGGGCCCGGCAGTCGGAGCAGGCCTTGTCGTCGTGGTCCAGACCTAAACAGTGCAGGCACCGGCGATGGGGGTCGGTAACCGACATCGGTCGGTAGCAGTCGGCGCAGGGCTTGAACCCTGGCATCCCTACCGGCACCGTCGAAGTCGATAGACTTCGAAAAATGGATCAAAAAGGATCTCAAAAGGTTAGTCAAAAATTGACTTGGGTACAACTTTTTCCAGATCTGCGCTAGCTGGCGCGGAAAAAAGAAGAACTGACGTCAGCACGCGGAGCCGGCCTCTAAGTACTCAGACGACATCATCACAGCACCGACGACGGACACGACGCCTACCGACGCGCAAGGGTACTGCTACGCAAAACGTTTCCGGATCCAGTCTGATGCCTGGGGATATTCTAAGGTAAGGAATCTATCACTAATGTGTTTCTTTCAGATGTCCCTTGACAGGAAACCTATTGTCCAGGCCCAACCTAGCTTGCGGGTGGGCGGGGAGGGGGGTATTCCAAAGTGTTTGACACCTTTCACGACATGTTTTGATAAAGCCAAACCAAAGTTAGCATTAACCGCGAGGATTATAATGCACTTAAGAGTATATGGTATGGCTATATCATAGAACAGCTATAAGGACATGGTTCCGAAAGCTGCAGACAGGCTCAGCTCATGCTAGAGCACCATCGCACATAAAACCAAGCACTCTGCCTTCAGGATTGTCAAGGCCTGCCATAGGAGTGACGTATAGTTATATATGTGTCTATATATAAGGGTAGATATAGGAATACTATATCTAAGCAAGGGGTGATTACACCATCTTGCCCAAGCTGAGTGTTCAGCTTGTGGTGTCAGTTTGGATGGCCAGCCAGGGGTGGCATAATACATGCTGCAGCCCCTGTTAGGCCTTGGATGCACCTATGCCCTGGGTACCTATGGTACATTATACAGGGGCTCACAAAGGTGACCCAATTCCCAATTAGGTATGTACCTAAAGTACATGAAGTCCATTTTACAGTGAGAGCAGATAGCCTGGGGCCCTGATTAGCAGGTCCCAGGCCAACTAAGTTAAAAACCAGCTAAACACTAGGCAAAAAGTTGGGGTAACCATAGAGTCATATATCCACCTTCCTACACCGGGCCTCCAGAAGCTTTCGAGACCGCTCCTGCAAAGATTTCGGGTTCATGGCCCGACAGTCGTATCACTACTTCGGGTCTTGGTCGCCCTCCAGGCACTAAAGGCACACGAGGTGCAGGTCCATGACCGACTTCAACTTGTGACAGGATTTTCAAGACTTGCAGCCCGTCCGACAATGGGACATCCCTATGTGCACCAGGAATCAAACGACTCGAAAAAGATGTCGACAAAAGTTGAAAAAGTTATTTAAAAAATGACTTTGGGTACTGCTCTCTCTGGATCTGCGCTGGTAGGCGCGGAAAAAGAAAGTACTGACGTCAGCGCGCAGGTGCGGCTTCTAAGTAGATACAGTGACGTCATTCCAGCGATCATGATGCCAACGGCGAACGTGATGTCGACCGACGCCACGTACCGATGCGCAGGGATACTGCCTCAGGGTAATTCTAAGGTAAGGTATCTATAACTAATAGTCTCTTTCAGATAGCCTGCCTTCATGTGCATGCAAACACTGAGCTCAGTCTGGTTCAATGCAGTAAAAGCATCTGCTACATTTCTCACACAGAAACCACTGCCTCGGTCCAAAATGCTGAATACCAAGTGGTACATAAACGATAAAAAAAACATCAACTTTCAGCAGCAAACACTGCCTCACATAACATACTGTTTACAAAAAGGGGATGGTGATGAACAGAGTGTCTGAGTTAAACAGACCACTCTTACCCAGTCCAAAGATCAGGGCTTGATCCATCACCGTTATTTATCTCACTGCCCCATCCCAGCTCAGAACCTGGCTATATGCAAATCAGTCTGTCCCTGGCCCAGTGCATCATGGGAACAGGGCAGACTAAACTACCAAGCCAATTCTTCACCAGAAAGGAAACAAGCTACCGGGGACCGGTTTCTGGCATTTCAGCCTTCTTCGGCCCGGCTTGCTTGAATCCTGATGGAGCAGTGAGAAAGGGACTCATGTCTGAGTATACCCTGCCACACCTATAGTGGCCAAAAACGATTTACAAAAAGGGGGTGGTGATGAACAGAGTGTCTGAGTTAAACAGACCACTCTTACCCAGTCCAAAGATCAGGGCTTGATCCATCACCGTTATTTATCTCACTGCCCCATCCCAGCTCAGAACCTGGCTATATGCAAATCAGTCTGTCCCTGGCCCAGTGCATCATGGGAACAGGGCAGACTAAACTACCAAGCCAATTCTTCACCAGAAAGGAAACAAGCTACCGGGGACCGGTTTCTGGCATTTCAGCCTTCTTCGGCCCGGCTTGCTTGAATCCTGATGGAGCAGTGAGAAAGGGACTCATGTCTGAGTATACCCTGCCACACCTATAGTGGCCAAAAACGATTTACAAAAAGGGGGTGGTGATGAACAGAGTGTCTGAGTTAAACAGACCACTCTTACCCAGTCCAAAGATCAGGGCATCAGTAGGCTATCACCAACCACCGCCTGAGATCAGTCACTGAGCGCTCAGTGCCTCTCATCAAATACAGGGAGCCCCTGATGGCAAGCAGAGCAACCAGTGCCTCCTACTCTACTGATAAAGCACCAATGCCAGGGTTGGACTGGGACAAAAAAAACAGGATTGAGCACCAACATAAAAGTGGTCACATTAATGAAGCAGGTACTTAAAGTGATACTGTCAGGGAAATCAGTAAAAACTGGCCCACCCAGCCATAAAACTGGCATACAACTGCTAAACAAGCATTTGCAATACAATAGGTCTCGCATTTGTGAGAGTTTAAGCTATTGCCATTGTAAATGACAATGCCTTTTATTTATCCGTATTGATAATTAACACATAAATAAAATGCATTGCCATTTACAATGCCAGTAGCTCAAACTCTTGTAAATACGAGACTTTTTTTGTTTTAAAGAAGTGGCCACTATTGTCCCGGGCTGCTTGGAAAGTGAAAGTACACATGGTGCACTGAATGCTGCAGGAAAAGCATATCGTGCCTGCAGTAGGAGAGCATCCTTAACACCTTGGCTGCTAGTGGTTTTCCCCTCCTGTGCTGGAAAATAAGATCTCTACTTGTTCATGACAAGGTCAGCTCGTCATAAGCACAGCTCCACTGTGCCTCATGACGAGCTGAGCTCGTCATGAGCAGGGAAGGGGTTAAAGAAAATAGTGCTTACAGACTCAATAAGACATACTGTGTAACAGCAAAAGTAAAAGGGCTAGTCCTCATTGGAGGTTACAAATGAAGACAAGGCTGCACTAAGGAGGGACTAGAAGCTTTTCAACGAATCAGAAGCCAGCATTTACAAAGGACAATGACATAAGCCAATGAAAAATGTGGGCAGGGAGTGGGCGGAGCTTCAAGGCCATGCTCGAATACAGCATGCCTCGCAGATCAACCTATGCACTGCCCAGGCTCAACCTAAAAACCGGGCCACACACTGGACTGTCAGAACAGCCCATCAGGCACTGCAAGACTGCCATATAGACCAGTCCGACCCTGCCAATGGCTTGGCTTAGCACAGACAGGCACATTTGGTGCTGTAAACTAATCTAAAAGTGCACCCTGCATTCGCATGGGTGGCGACTTTCCTGGGTGAAGTCACTGTGCGGGGTGCATTAATTTGTAATCAATTTTGTCTGTATAACTCTACTAGAGAGGTTGGAGGCGGGGACAAAAATCTAACAAAAGAATTACAGGAAGGACCTACGTACACAGTTTTTGATGCAAAGAATGGTTCTGGAGAGGGAAGGCCTTACCCAAGAAAGAGGGGCTCTGACTTTCACATACTGGTGTATTTAAAGTGTAACACAAATGTAGCTGAAGTAGATGTACACTACGAGAAGAGCAGCAGCCGCACACTAAGATAAACAGTCACATACGATTACATAAAAACAGTCTGGGAGGAGGAAGGGGCTATGAAAAGACAGGTCTAACTTAGGAGCAGGCTTACATCCTGGAAGAGTCTGTCGTATGACACGTACCTCAGCGCAGACAGCTGTGTGCTTTTGCCTTAGTATGTTGAGTTCATTCTGCAAAGCATCTCTCTGTTAACAGAAAAATAATATTAGAAAGTAAACAAAGCAGCAAATATGTGTTACAGGCAGATATCGTGTCAGCTGCGCCTATTGATTGCTATGGGCATAGAGTGGCTGCCCTAAATACACTGCTATAGGTGGTAAGGTGCTTGTGTGCAAGTTCAAGGAGCGGGTGTAGGGGCTATGATAAGTGGACAATGGTTTTCAGCCAAATAAGGTTCCTATATACAAGACTGTGCTTTATTAAAGTTCAAATGTGCAAGACAAAAGTGCCAGATTAAGTGAATTAACCTTAGCAAGATGGGATAGGGAACCACCACTAGTTCCAAAGGTCGCCCAACTCCAATGACCAGATACTATTATCAAGATGATTCTTGTGGGATCCGTTTCCCCGTTGCACATTAATCTCGGACCAGACTAGAGTTGCCAAGGTGTTATCGGCCGCTGCGCGCAGTTTATAACAGAGCTTTACAAAGGTCGCCAGCCTGGCAAGTGACTGTTTTGTAAGAGAAAATTCTAATCGGAGTTGAGCGGGCGAGGCTGACCTAGGTTGCCTTAAGGTTTGTTTATAGGCTTTATAACGCATGCCTGTATTCATGTATTGCCTTTGCTATGGCCCCAAATAAAGATTTGGCATCGCCCTCGCGCTGCATATTGTGGCACCACTCTTACCCTGAACTGCCCTGGCTTGACACTGGCACTGCACGCCTCTCACCTATTCTACATTGTGCTACATCATCATTTGCGTGGTAACAAGATAACCCGCCCGCCCTGCCCTACTTCTCAATCTCACCACTCTTTAGTACAGAGGCCTCCTCACTAATGACATTATGCCGTCACCTAGTGCGAGTGCACAAGGGCATTAACCCCTGCTCCACCCAGTCTTCCACCGCCCCCATGGTGCACTCCTCCCTCACTCTACAGTGCCTTCCTCTGGGTTGAGCGGCAACATTAACTTCAACTGATGTAAAGGCTACCTGGACCAACTCAAAGGAAATACAGACTAACACTGAATTCAAACTTTACAAACTCACACTCACTAAAGCCCACACCGAGTGAGCGCTATTTGGTACAATTCTGCACCACGTGACTTAAAACTTTGTGGTCATATTAACGAGAGTTGCGTATTTTTGCACTGCCATGAGAATCACTATAAAATTACAATTGTATGCAGCAAGTAGTTGTACAAATTTACATTGAGATAAACTTATTACATGTGTGGCCTACTACTGCAGTCTTTACTAACCACACCAATATCAAACACGCTCATCCCCATGATTTCAGAATCTCATTAGGCTAGCCATCAGTGCTGCTGCTAACATTAATTTACACACTGAGTAATCCACAACACACATTGTACATGCACAATAGCCTAAATATAGGATCACAGAAGCCAGTGTGTGGTGCACATATTGGAATGATACGATAGGCGCCTAGACAACCGGCACCACTCTGAGACATCTTACTGGCGTGTGTTATACAAATGACAATAACATAACTCACACAAATTACCTCACAGTCAATATGCTTTAGAAAAGCACATTCCCTGCATGGCATTCCGTAAGCCCACCACAGTTCAGATGAAACACATTATGACCTACCTCACTGTAAGGGCGTGGCACCAAGACTGCATACATTTTTAGGTTGAGCATTCGAGACCTCATATATACTTAACCGCAGCGGCAATTCCGGCGCAGCGGTTTAGCGCAGTGGGCGGTGCCGCAGGCGGCCAACGGACGTACACAGCACTACAAAGGTAGTGCGCGTGACGGCCGTTGGCCGACGCCAGCAGCGAAGGGGTTAAGTATATACTTCTTTGTGTTCTTTCAGCCCATCCACTGATTTTCATTTGTTTGTTTCAGTGTCATTTAAAAATCCTTGCTCGTCAGTGGTCAACCCATCTCTTTGTCCTTCCTTTTTGTCTTTCTGTTTCCTCCCACGTAGCAGGGACAAAGTATTGTATCATTAAGTGTTTTGGTTGTTTATCTGTTGTTTGAGGGACTATTTTTTTATTTGTTTCCTACTCGTGTGAATGTTTGCCTGTGTTCAGCTTTGGTGCCCGTAGCTCCTTGATTCTTTTGTTACTGCACGACGGCATAGAAAGGCTCTCCTTAGCACAGCTGCTCCCCCTGCCTTTGGAATTCCAACGTGATTGACCACAGCTGCTCCCCCTGCCATTGGAATTCCAACGTGATTGACAACAGGCCTTTGTGTGATGGAAAACAGGCCTTTAGATCTTATTAGCCTGGTGCACTTTTGATTTTCTCAGCGCCTCAGCCCCGGTAGCCTATGCGCCTCTTGTTTTTTTGTTTTTTTTGTCCGTGGGGCTGCTGATGGCTTTCTGCTGCATACGCAAAGGTCACCACTAATCCCCCAGTCAGCCGGGCCCCCTTTCTGTTACATTTTCTTCCGAGCCTCCTACTCCTGTGTTGGGCACCGGTTATCATCTTCCGCCTGGTCTCATCTTCTGAAGGCAAATGCGCTCCTCCTCTCTGCCGGGATTATTGCCGCTCCCTAGTCTTGTTGGGTTTGAGGAGATAGTGTGTTCAGTACTGAAATGCCCAGAACCCTGAGTGGTCCTTGTAGGAGAGTAGGGTCTGCAATCCTATGGTCACCCACGATTTTTGCTTTTTGCTTCACTGGTTTACGACTTTCCCTGGCTGTGGGCCTGCTAATCAGACCCACAGCCTAGCTGTTCTCTCTCTAAATTGACAAGCATATACCTTAGGTGCATTTACCAATTGGTACTGGGCCACCTTATCAGTCCCTGTACAGCATACCTTAGGTATCCAGGGCATAGGTGTACCCAGGGCCTACCAGGGGCTGAAGCATGTATTATGCCACCCCTGGCTGGCCATCTAAACAGACACAACTGGCTGCACGACAGCTGGGGCAAGGTGGTGTAATCACCCTTTGCTTTAGATATAGTATCCCTATATCTTAACCTAAAATGGACACATATATTCCTATCAGTCTCTCCTATGGCAGGCCTCATCAATCCTGAAGGCAGAGAGCTTGGAATTATGTGAGATGGTGCTCTGGCATGAGCTCAGCCCGTTTGCAGCTTGCGGAACCAAGTCCTAATAGCTGTTCCATGATAACGCTATACCATATACTCTTAAGTGCATTATGAACCTCGCGGTCAAATGCTAACTTTGGTATAGCATTATCAAAACATGTCGAGTAAGGTGTCATACGAATTGGAATACTACCCCCTCGCCAATTCTGGCGACGGGTGTAGCATTCCACCCTTCTAGAGGGACACGACATGTATGTAACTGTGAACCTCGGTTAAAGTTAACTCGAGCCTCAGCATCACAAAATGGATGCTGCCACCACAGACACAAGTCTGACCTCCTGCTGCTGGGAGTCCTTCCAGCGAGGGAGGCTCGGACAAAGGGTTTCCTGCTTTGGGAGGTGCCAGCACCACCTCAGACAGGATTTTGTGTATTAGGTAGGACAGGGCTGAAAGGAATGAGACATGCCTGGGGCACACAAGGTGTCCCTGTGCATACTCCAGTCTAAACCAGTTCCTGGGGCACTCCAGCCCCAGAGCTGGCGCAAGACCGGACAAAGGATAGGGGGTGTAACCACCCCCCTTCCTGGTCCCACCCAGAGGAGGGACCTAGTCGTAGTGCAGCCCCCTTTAGCTGAATAAAGGTAGGAGCTGGTCCCATTCCAAACTAGATTAATCTTGACAACTTCCACGAAGAAACTCTTGACCTTCGACCTCCTGATTACCAGAAGACTGAAGAATCTCCCCTATGGTCAGGGAGTGACCATCCTGCTTCGCAGGCACCATCAAGCTCCTGTGCGGTTTGTTGCAAGTCCTTCCTTCCTGAAACCCGACGACCCAGCTCGACGAGACCCGGACCTCCAGACTCCTCTGACCTCTACCCACATCCACAGCACAGCTGGGACCCGTGGGTGCGACGAGCAACTTGGAGACGGCCATCTTGAAGAAACCTGCACAGCGCTTCCAGCGCGACCGCCGAGGGATCCTCGAGTGAGTGCACTGGGGTCTGAGAAGCCCCACACCGACGCAGCTCCTGCACCAAAGACCAGCCCCCCAGTATCCACGAGATCTGTGTGGGCCCCTTTTGCTTGGTTGCTGCTTTCCTGTTGTCTGGTCACTTGCCGGCTGGCTAGTGACCTCTGAGACGACGACCCGAAGATTTCACCACTGCTAGTCTGGTCCCCCAGACTGGCCCTTGCTTCCTTGTAAAGGAGAAGCACCCAGGACCCTCCTGGTCCGCACCAGACGCCATCTTTGTTCCATCACGTGGCTTGCACTTGCCAAGGCCTGTTGACCAGATCGATGATCCAACACCGCCAACAGCAGCAGACGACGTGGGACAGCTCGTGCCTCCAGCCTGGTCGTAAAGACCAGCTCCTGGTCCGTGCAGCTACAGAGAGAAGCGACCCTTCTTCCACCTGAACGCGGCGACAGCATCTGGTTCCCTCCTGGTTCCAGCACCGTCACTGGCTAGTGACCGAGACTCTGTCCCTTTCCCTTTCAGGACTTCTTCTTCCTAGTTCCATCCTTGGAACCACCGGACTCCTCCATCTGGCCGCCTGCCAGCAACTCCTTGTTTCAGGCATCACCGGGATCAACGCAGCAAACCCGACACCACTTCAGCCCTATGCACCCGCAGCCTGTGGGTTAGGTAACTAAAGCTTCCAGGTGCTGAAGTCAGTGTTCACTATCCTAGTGTCCAGGTCCACTGTTGTTTTCCCTCCATCCAGCCGGGTTTGTCCGGAATCCGTAACTTTGTAAACTGTAGTATCCATAGACGTTGGTACGCATCCCGCGTGAGAGTTTCCACTCTGCACGTGAGTCCCGTGGGCCTCCTGCTCCTTACTTACCTAGTTCGTAGCATAGTCCCAACGATCCTCCAGCCACTGGATCTCCTTACAGTGTTTTCTTTCCTCGCATTCCATTGCTTCCAGTATATGGTTTGTTGTGCCCCTAGGGCGCACGTGTAAATATTGTGCCAACTCATATTTCGTTTTTAGTATTGTCATGTGCTTAGCCCTCTGACCTCATAAAGAGTTCAGAGGTGTATGTTAGTTAATAAATATCTGTTTATTTTCATAACAACCTGTGTGGTGTCCTTTCATTTGGTATTCAAGGGGTTATATGTGGTAAAACAGCTGGCTTCACAAGCCATTCAGAGTTTAGCCTAAAGACTGCTCTTGTCCACGCTACTAGGATAGCTGGTCTATAAGGTTGACTTACAACCAATCACCATAAGGGTTGTTTGGACTGATACAAGGTGATCACTAGAACTAGTGAGCATCATACATCAGGCCAACTTCTCACAGTCCTAAGAGCCCCCCATGCGGCTGGATGACAGCCGCCGTATTGGGGAAGATGCAGATTGGGTTCCATGTGGGGATCAAGTGCAGAAATGGTGAGTACAAGTACACCTATTCATTCCCCGGTTCTTGAACACCATGCAGCCCTTTGTCTGACAGCCGCTGCTATCTCTAGTACCTTGTGGCAAGGCAAAACCTCCTATGGATCTTCCTTCTCTGACCTATGGTTGTCCTCGTTTCTGCCCTGTTCTATGCGCGGCGGGCGTGGTATAGGTTGGCTTCTCTCACAATTGCTAGAGAGCGGCATGGCAGCAATGTAAACCGCTATCTTGCTGTAAAGGGAGCTTTGTCCGGACTGGACAGCAGTGGTCGCACGCTCAGTCTCTGCTGAGACCTGGTGGTGTTGATGCACAAGTTACTTACCTTCGGTAATGATATATCTGTAAAAAACAGTAGTTAGTGTTAGATTCCTTACCTTAAAATATCCCCAGGCGTCAGATTGGATCCGGAAAGTTTTGCGTAGCAGTACACCTGCGCGTCAGTAGGCGTCGTCTGCGGCTCCGCGTCCGTCGTCGGCATCGTGGTCGCCGGGATGATGTTGTCGGAGTACTTAGATGCCGCCCTCGCACGCTGAGGTCAGTTCTTGTACATAGCTTTCCGTGCCAGGAACGCATAGCAATGACAGAGACCGACACTGGTGCCATGAAACTAGGGCCCAGAAGGGAATGACCTTAACCCTAGATATCGGTTCGCAGAACGGGGAGGATGAGTGGGGCGGCAAGGAATCTAACACAAACTACTGTTTCTTACAGATATATCATTACCGAAGTTAAGTAACTTGTGCATCTGAAAGAAACAGGTTAGTGTTAGATTCCTTACCTTAGAATAGATACCCCAGCAATACCTACCCCGGTGGTGGGTCTGCGAACCAAGATCACACCAGAAAGTCCTGTTGAACGGAATGGCCAAAAAAGCCATCTTTCCGGACTTGGCTGACCAGGCAATAGTGTCTAGCAAACGTGTGCAGCGAGGCCCACGTAGCTGCCTGACAGATGTCCTGCAAGGGTACTCCCCGACCCAGGGCAGTAGTAGCCGCTGTGGCCCGAGTGGAATGGGCCCTCAGCCCAAAAGGGGGCTCCTTTCTAGCCAAGGAGAAACAGACCTTGATGCACAACACGACCCACCGAGAGATGGTCCGTTTGAGCACCACCTGTCCCTTCTTCGGGCCCACGTAACCAACAAAGAGCTGGTCGTCCACCCGGAACTGGCATGTGCGATCAAGGTAGAAGGAGAGTGCACGTTTTGGAGCCTCTCTTCCTCTTTTGAAGGATGCGGAGGCGGAAAAAAGGTGGGCAAAGTGATGGACTGCCTGATGTGAAAGGCCGTAACCACCTTGGGCAGGAAAGAAGGACGCGTTCTTAAAACAACTTTGTCCGGATGGACAGAAAGGATAGGAGGCTTAGAAGATAGAGCCTGGAGCTCACTCACTCTCCTGGCAGAGGTGATGGCAACAAGGAATGCAGTCTTAAGTGTCAGAAGACAAAGGGAGCGCACATCAGATAGGTTAGAACAAGGTTCAAGTCCCACTGAGGCATCACGAAAGGAACAGGAAGAAACATGTGCGTGATGCCCTTCAAGAATCTATTTACAACAGGGTACTTGAAAAGAGAAGGCTGATCAGGAAGCCTGATGAAGGCAGAAATGGCAGAGAGGTAGCCCTTAAGAGTGCCCAGAGCAGAGCCCTGCTGGGCAAGAGAGAGAAGGAAGAGGAGAACCTCTGAAAGGGGGCAGAACGAGGATCCACAGCCTTTGCTGTGCACCATGCCACAAATTTGTTCCACCTGCATGCGTATACCGATTTTGTGGAGGGATGCCTGGCTGCCAGAATCACTTCACAGACATCAGGAGGCAAGTCAAATGGCCTCAACTGCCGCCGCTCAATCTCCACGCATGGAGGTGGAGGCTGGACAGGTTCGGGTAAAGGACCGTCCCCTGCTGCGCGACAGAAGGTCCTCCTGAAGAGGCAGACGAATCGGGGGATCGACTGACATGCTGAGTAGCTCGGGATACCAGTAACTTTGTGCACAGTCCGGAGCCACAAGGATGACTTGGGCCCGGTCGCGCCTGATCTTCTTCAGCACTCTGGGCAGAAGTGGTATAGGCGGAAAGGCGTACAATAAACCGCAGCTCCACTGGCGACGAAAAGCGTCTCCGAGCGAGTGCCGCCTTGGAAATTCCAGCACGCAGAACTGATGACATTGCGCGTTCTCTTCGGTGGCAAATAGATCTAACCAAGACTCTCCCCACTACTGAAAGAGGCCTTGCGTCACGTCCGAGTTCAGACGCCATTTGTGATCCATCATGCACCAGCGGCTGAGTTCGTCCGCCCTGGCGTTCAGGGAACCTGCCAGGTGTTGAACCACCAGGGTGACGCCCTGGTGTTCCAGCCAAGTCCAGAGGCGCAGAGCCTCCCGACAAAGGGTCCACGACCCCAACCCACCTTGTTTGTTGCAGTACCACATGGCGGTGGTGTTGTCCATGAACACCTGCACTACACTTCCCCTGACAGAGGGAAGGAATGCCTTCAGAGCAAGCCGGATCGCCTGCAGCTCCAGAAGGTTGATTTGGAGCCCGGACTCTGCCAGAGACCAGAGGCCTCTAATCTCCCTCTCGCTCATGTGGCCCCCCATACCAGGAGGGACGCATCAGTCACCACTACGTGCTCCGGTTGGGGTAGGGAGAGAGATCTGCCGCTGACCCAATCGCGGTTCGTGAGCCACCACTGCAACTACCTTGCAGTGCCCTCCGAGATCCGGACGTAGTCGGACAGATTGCCCTGATTCTGTGCCCACAAACTTCAGGTCCCACTGCAGAGCCCGCATCCGCCACCTGGTGTGATGCACCAGAAGGATGCAGGAGGCCATCAGCCCCAGGAGCCGCAGCGTCAATCTGACCGAGACTCGGAATAAAGGCTGAAAGATCGGAATCAGAGCCTGAATATCCCGAACCCGCTGTTCGGGGGGGGGGGGGGGGGGGGGGGGGGGGATAAACCCGAAACTGCGCTGAGTCCAGAACCGCTGCAATGAAAAGGAGCTTCTGAGAAGGGCACAGGTGTGACTTTGGCACGTTGATGGAGAACCCCAGCGAGTGCAGGAAGTCGGCCGTAGTCTGGAGTTGGAAGAGGACTGTCTGGGGCGAGCTTCAACAACCAATCGTCGAGATAGGGGAAGACTGAAACCCCTAATCTGCGCAGATGAGCTGCGACCACCGCCATCACTTTCGTGAACACCCATGGGGCGCTGGTAAGGCCGAAGGGGAGTGTGAGAAGTTGGCCTGATATATAGTGCTCACTATTCTAGTGACCACTGTGTATCATACCAAACGACCCTTATTGATGATTGGTTGTAAGTCAACCTTATAGACCAGCTATCCTAGTAGCGTGGACAAAAGCAGTCTTTAGGCTAAACTCTAGAGGGCGTGTTAAGCCAGCTGTTTTACCATCACATATACCCCTTGAACACCAAGTGAAAGGACACCACACAAGTTGTTATGAAAATAAAGGATATTTATTTATAACAAGTCTACCCTGAACTCTTTATGAGTCAGGGAGCTAAGCACACAACAAAACTCTTAAGAAAATACTTCAAGTTGCACAATTTACGCAAATGCCCGAGGGGCACGAAAAACCATATACACTAAAAGCGGAATGCGAAATACTAGCAGGTAAGTAAGAAGATCCAGAGGCTTCAGGATCGCTAGGACTACACTACTGGACCCTAAGGTTAGGAGCAGGAGGCCTAGGGAGATCGGGTGCAGAGTGTACACTCTCACGCGGGATGCGGGACAAAGTCTATGGAGGCTAGTATTTCTAAAGTCACTGTTTTCGGACGAATCAGACTAGGTAGACTCAAAACGACAAAGGATCTGGACACTTAGATAGTGAACCTGCGTTGGAGCACCGAAATGCTCGGGTTACCTAGCCCAGGGGCTGCGGCTGCATAGGGTTCAAAAGACGTCGGGAATCCTCGTTGGAGTCTATGGAGCCTGAAAGAAGAAGTTGCTGGCAGGCGACCAGTGAAGATGTTCGGAGTGATCCAAGCCTGGATCGATGATGGAGATGACCTGAAAGCAGAGGGGACTCAGTTCTTAATCACTAGCCAGTGATTGTGTGGGCACCAGGATGGCACCGGATGAAGTCACCTCGACCAGGTGAGTGGGCGACGCTGGACTCTGCAGTCACACGGGCTAGGAGGCGTTGTCGGCGACCAGGCTGGAGGTGCGAGCTGTCCCACGAGGGTCTCTGCTGGTGGCGATGTTGGAACCAGGATTGGAGCAACAAGCCTTGGCCAAGGCAAGCCCACGTGGTGGAGTCAAGATGGCGTCTGGAGTGGACCAGGAGGGTCCGGGGTGCTCCGCTCTTGGAAGGGAGCAAGGGCCAGTCTGGAGCAACCAGGCCAGCGTTGAAATCGTCGTGGTACGTCGTCAGGAAGGCCACTAGCCAACGGGCAAGTGACCGGACAACGCGGTGAGCAGCAAAGAGCAGAAGGGCCCTGTAGGAAGGTACATCCTGACTATGGTTGCCCCCAACTTTTTGCCCTGTGTTTTAGCTGGTTTTGGACATAGTCGACCTGGGACCCTGCCAATCAGGACCCCAGGCCTACTGCTCTCTCTTTAAAATGGATTCCATGTACCCTAGGTGCATTTACCAATTGGTACTGGGCCACCTTATCAGACCCCGTAACACAGGGCATAGGTGTACCCAGGGCCGCCAGGGGCTGCAGCATGTATTATGCCACCCCTGGCTGGCCTCCTAAATTTGACACAACTGGCTGCACGACAGCTGGGGCGAAGTCGTGTAAGTACCCTTCGCTTTAGGTATAGTAGTTCTATATCTAACCATACAATGGACACCCGAGTTCCTATCAGTCACTCCTATGGCAGGCCTTAACAATCCTGAAGGCAGAGTGCGTGGGCTCGTGTGAGCTAGGTTCAGGCCCGAGCCGAGCCCGGTTGCAGCTTGCGGAATCAAGACCCAATGGCTGTTCCATGATAACGCGTACCATATCGGTAACTTCGGTGTCGCGTTATCAAGGCATGTCGAGTAAGGTGTCATACGAATCGGGGTGCTGCCCTCTCACCAATACTGGCGATGAGGTTAGCATTCCACCCTTCTAGAGGGACACGACATGTACGTAACTGTGAACCCCGGTTAAAGTTAACTAAAGCCTCAGCTCCACAAAATGGATGCTGCCACCACAGACACGAGTCTGACCTCCTGCTGCTGGGAGTCCTTCCAGCGAGGAGAGCTTGGACAAAGGGTTTCCTGCCAAGGGCGGTGTTCGCACCGTCCCAGACAGGGTTTGTGTATTCTGGGTAGGTAGGGCTTTTGCGAGAAGGTGACTGCGGAGTGGCACCCCGGTGCTCACTACGCATCTGCCGGTTAGAACCAGTTCCAGGGGCGACAGCCCTGGCCTGGGGAAAGTCCGGCAGGGGAGAGGGGTGTAACTACCCCCCTTCCTGGTCCCACCCTTAGGGCAGGACCTAGTCATGTACCCACCCCTTTCTTTAGAATAAAGGCCGGAGCGGGGACCCTTCCAAATTAGATCATCTTTGAATCAAGAATACTTTCTACGAAAGGACTTCAAGACTCTTCTCAAGATTTCTCCCTTGTGACTAAGGAGTAGTCACCCTGCATCAGCGGGCACCATCTAAGAACTCTGCGGTTTGCTGCAAGTCCTTCCTCAAGGATCCGACGGCCCAGCTCGACGAGAACCGGCTTCCCTGGCACCTCTGACCTCTACCCACGTCATCAGCTCAGCTGTGATCTGTGGGTGCGACGAGACCTCGAGGGACCGGCCATCATCAGAACCTGCACGCTCTTAAACCAGCACGACCATCGAGGTAACTCTCTGGTGAGTGCTCTGGGGTCCGAGAAGCCCCGACCCTGAGCCGCTCCAGCACCGAAGTGCAGTCTCCCAGCATCTCCACGGTCTGCGTGGGGCCCTTCTGCTCGCTGCTCAGCACGTTGTCTGGTCACTAGCCGCTGGCTTGTGCCCGTCCTTGACGACGACCGACAAACAACTCTGCTGGTCTGGTTGCTCCAGACTGGCCCTTGCTTCCATCTTTGCGAGAAGCACCCCGGACCCTCCTGGTCCACTCAAGACGCCATCTTAGGCCCACCACGTGGCCCTGAGATTTGCCAAGGCTTGTTGCCCCATCCTGGGCCCAGCGACGCCGACAGCATCATCCTTCGTGGGACAGCTCGCACCTCCACCGTGGTCGCCGACAACGCCTCCTGGTCCGTGAGACTGCAGAGCCTAGCGTCGCCCACTCACCTAGTCGAGGTGACGGCCAACCGGTGCCCTCCTGGTACCCTCTGACTACTGGCTAGTAGTACGAACTTGGTCCCCTCTGCTTTCAGGTGTCAACGATCTCTGATCCAGGCTTGGATCTCTACGAACTATTCATCACTGGTCGCCGGCCAGCAACTCCTTTTCTTCCGGCTCCTGGCTCGTCAGCGAAGACCCCGACGCCTGTAAGACTTGTGCAGCCGCAGCCCTCGTGGCTAGGTAACTCGGCATTTCGGTGCCTGCATAGCCTCTTTACTCTAGGGTCCCGAGTCCCTCGCTTCCGACTTGCCTTATCGGGTCCGCCCGAGACCTTAAACTTTCCGTGTCCTCGGACACTTGTTTTAATTGTGCACTTGAAGTATTTGCCTAAGAGATTTGGTTTGTGCTTAGTACCCTGTCCTCACAAAGAGTACAGGGCTGTTGTGATTCTTAATAAATATACTGTTTATTTTCATAACACTTGTGTGGTGTCCTTTCACTGGGTGTTCAAGGGGTACATGTGTGGTAAACAGCTGGCTTAACGCGCCCTCTCGAGTCTTTAGCCTTAGACTGCTCGTATCCACGCTACTAGGATAGCTGGTCTATAGGTTGACTTACAACCAAACACCATAAGGGTCGTTGGAACGATACATAGCGGTCGCTAGAATAGCGAACGTTGCATATCGGGCCAACTTCTCACATTGGTGGCAGCGGTGGGATTTGAGCTTGCTGTTGTTTTACCACACGTATCCTAAGAATATCTTGTTGAAAGATCGCACAAGTACTAATAGTACATATAACTAAAGCTTAGAATACTCTGAGTTCTACTGAACCAGCTGTTGTAGCTCCTCAAGGCTTAGCACACCTTGGCTACAACTCTTAGCAAGGGAACAGTAGGTAAACACGTAGTGTAGGTAGGTGCATCACTTACACCACACTAGAAACAGTATGTCGGACAAAGGAGGAAACTCTGAGTCTCCCCTTGTGTCAGTTGACCCTCCACAGGTCATCCCTTCAAGATATACTGTGCTGAGCTTCAAGGAGTTAAGACAGGTGTGTCACTCCCGGAAGATCAAGCAGGGGTCTAACCCCACCACGTCCTTTCTGATTGGTCTCTTGGAGACTTATGATGCCAGAAAAGCTGAGACCCGTCTTAGCTCTTCTAATCCAGAAGGAGACATGCCTCCCCTCGAGGGAACCAGAGACGATCCTGACCTCATCCACCTCGCAACTGAGAACGAAGATGTGGAGGATGATGAGGATGAGGATCCCTCTGGGGATGAGGCAGATAAGGGACAGGTAGAAGTCGTTAGACTAAGCAGGTCCAACTTAAGCAAACATGATAGTGGTACTGGGGGACCCCCAGCGCTACTGTCAGGTCCGCTTAACATTGGGAATGGACGAGCCCGATCTCTGTCGAGAGACTCTGGCAGATCCCTTCAAACCAATGGCTCTCGCAACTCTTCGCAAAGAGGGATGACGTCCCCTCAGCGGAGAGTGTACGAAGCTAAGGAAAGGGCAGCTAATCTGAGGATCGAAAGGGAAGAACTTGCCCTGGCCAAAGAAAGGCTTGCCTTTGCGAGAGAGCAACAGTTAAGTGGGGTAGTCCCCACTGGTGGCAGCAATAAACCTAGCAATAGGGAAAGGAGTTTTGATACAAAGCACCTGAATAAGATAGTGCCCCCCTTTAAAGAAGGGGACGACATCCACAAATGGATTACTGCTTTGGAGAGAGCCTGCACTGTGCAGGGTGTTCCCCAGAGTCAGTGGGCAGCTATCTTGTGGCTCTCCTTTGACGGTAAAGGTAGAGATAAGCTCCTCACCACAAGGGTGGAGGATGCTAACAATTACAAAATCTTGAAGAATACACTGGTTGATGGGTTTGGTTTAACCACTGAACAATACAGGATGCTGTTCAGAGACACCCAGAAAACTCAGTCTCAAGATTGGACTGACTTTGTTGATTGTGCCACTAAGGCTTTTGAAGGCTGGCTACTGGGTAGTAAGGTTACTGATTTTAAAGGATTGTATAATCTAATTATGAGGGAGCAAATCTTAAATAATTGTCAGAACCAGCTATTACATCAGCACCTGGTAGACTCTGAGTTGACCTCTCCACAGGAATTGGGTAAGAGGGCAGACAAATGGGTCAGAACCAGGGTTAGGCCTAAAAACCAGGGTGGTGACCAGAAAAAGGAATCAACCAAGCCTCAAGAGAAGGGTGGGGATAAATCATCAGAGAAGACTTCCCAAGGGCCCCAAAACTCCAACAAGGGTGGTGGGTCCCAGAACACTCCTTCAGAACAAAAGAAACCTTATTGCCATACCTGTAAACAGGTGGGTCATTACAAAAGTGATGCCAATTGCCCTAAAAATGGTAATAAGGGAAATGTACCCCCAGGTAATACTCCTAAACCTCCTGTTACCACTAGTGGTAATCCCCCAGGTGGTGGGAGTGCCCCCAAGAATGTGGTGGGCATTACTTTGGGCAATCAGGAGGACTATGGCTTAGCCAGGTTCCCTGACCACACTCTTGTCTGTGAGACTGGCATGGGGTTTGCCAACTTCACTACTGGACCCCACATTTTGGGCAAGTATAGACAAGAAGTTTTAGTGAATGGTCAGAAGGTTGAGGCATTCAGAGACACAGGGGCCAGCCTCACCATGGTGAGTGACCATCTGGTCCCCTCTGCTCAACTGACCCCTGGTTTTACTTATCAGGTGACAGACATTCATGGAGTGAAGAGAAGGCATCCCATGGCAGTAGTCAAGCTCAGTTGGGGTAATGTCACAGGGCCCATGAGAGTGGCAGTGACAGATAACCTACCTGTAGATTGCTTACTGGGGAATGACCTGGAACTCTCAGCATGGGCTGAGGTGGAGCAAGAAACTCACTCCAGAATGATAGGCCTATCCAGACAGGTTAGTGGGGCAGTAATAGCTACAGCCCCAGTCCAAGCACCATTTCTCCCTGAAAAGGTTGGAAGGGCAGTGGTAGCCACTGCCCAGGCTCAGACAGACTTTCCAGAGCAGGATAGGAGGGCTGTGACAGTCACAGCCCAAACACAAACTGAGTGCCCTCCTGAAAAGGTTGGCAAGGCTGAAATGGTCTCAGCCTCTACTCAAACAGATAGTGAGGTTGTGAAGCCTGAAACAATGGATCACTCCACTCAAACAGAGAGCATTGAGGAGGAAGAAGAGTCTTCCCCCTCCCAGACACTAGGTGAGAGCCAGCCTCCTCAGGGAACTGACTCTACCCCTGTTGAAGGAACTGCCCCAGAGGTAGTCGGGCCTAGCCTGGCAGAGCCCCTGATGGCAGTGGACCCTTCCCAGGTGGGACCCAGTCTGGAGCAGGTAACCTGCACCTCGCTACCCTGCCTCAGTCAGCCCAGGGCTGAAGAGATCAGGGAGGCCAGTGGTGGACCCCAAAGGGCCCCCTGTCCAAAAGAACCCCTTAATCAGCAGATTAGGATCACTGAAGCTGGTAAACCTAGCCAGGTGAAAATAGAACAGACTCCTGAGGGATCCCCCTTAAAAGTAGTTAGGGAACTCCCACAGCTGGACACTGTTGGGCACAGCCAAACATGGGGCCTAAAAACCCCAGACCTGACCTGTCCCTCCAGTAAGCCAAACAGAGGGACTCAGCCTCCAGCTTTAGGTAGTCAGAGGCTGACCCTGAGAGCTCAGTGCATCTCAGCTAAAGAAAGAAAGGCACACATGATGAATGGTGATTGGAGGAAGTTGAGCCCAAAGGTAGAGGAGCCTCACTTCAGTACTCCATCCCAGCATCAGCCTTCTTCTTTCCCAAGACACACCAGAGACAGAGATTCCCTATGGTGGAGACCCTCAGATACCCTTAGGGTGAGGGGTTGCCTAGTGGACCATGACACAGGGGGAAACCAAGCCAGAGCTGGTCCTTCCTTATATGGCCACTTAGGTAATAGAGGCTTACCTGGACAAGGATAGCCTTATCTCCTTTCGTTTGGGGGGGGGGGGTTGTGTAGGAAGGTACATCCTGACTATGGTTGCCCCCAACTTTTTGCCCTGTGTTTTAGCTGGTTTTGGACATAGTCGACCTGGGACCCTGCCAATCAGGACCCCAGGCCTACTGCTCTCTCTTTAAAATGGATTCCATGTACCCTAGGTGCATTTACCAATTGGTACTGGGCCACCTTATCAGACCCCGTAACACAGGGCATAGGTGTACCCAGGGCCGCCAGGGGCTGCAGCATGTATTATGCCACCCCTGGCTGGCCTCCTAAATTTGACACAACTGGCTGCACGACAGCTGGGGCGAAGTCGTGTAAGCACCCTTCGCTTTAGGTATAGTAGTTCTATATCTAACCATACAATGGACACCCGAGTTCCTATCAGTCACTCCTATGGCAGGCCTTAACAATCCTGAAGGCAGAGTGCGTGGGCTCGTGTGAGCTAGGTTCAGGCCCGAGCCGAGCCCGGTTGCAGCTTGCGGAATCAAGACCCAATGGCTGTTCCATGATAACGCGTACCATATCGGTAACTTCGGTGTCGCGTTATCAAGGCATGTCGAGTAAGGTGTCATACGAATCGGGGTGCTGCCCTCTCACCAATACTGGCGATGAGGTTAGCATTCCACCCTTCTAGAGGGACACGACATGTACGTAACTGTGAACCCCGGTTAAAGTTAACTAAAGCCTCAGCTCCACAAAATGGATGCTGCCACCACAGACACGAGTCTGACCTCCTGCTGCTGGGAGTCCTTCCAGCGAGGAGAGCTTGGACAAAGGGTTTCCTGCCAAGGGCGGTGTTCGCACCGTCCCAGACAGGGTTTGTGTATTCTGGGTAGGTAGGGCTTTTGCGAGAAGGTGACTGCGGAGTGGCACCCCGGTGCTCACTACGCATCTGCCGGTTAGAACCAGTTCCAGGGGCGACAGCCCTGGCCTGGGGAAAGTCCGGCAGGGGAGAGGGGTGTAACTACCCCCCTTCCTGGTCCCACCCTTAGGGCAGGACCTAGTCATGTACCCACCCCTTTCTTTAGAATAAAGGCCGGAGCGGGGACCCTTCCAAATTAGATCATCTTTGAATCAAGAATACTTTCTACGAAAGGACTTCAAGACTCTTCTCAAGATTTCTCCCTTGTGACTAAGGAGTAGTCACCCTGCATCAGCGGGCACCATCTAAGAACTCTGCGGTTTGCTGCAAGTCCTTCCTCAAGGATCCGACGGCCCAGCTCGACGAGAACCGTCTTCCCTGGCACCTCTGACCTCTACCCACGTCATCAGCTCAGCTGTGATCTGTGGGTGCGACGAGACCTCGAGGGACCGGCCATCATCAGAACCTGCACGCTCTTAAACCAGCACGACCATCGAGGTAACTCTCTGGTGAGTGCTCTGGGGTCCGAGAAGCCCCGACCCTGAGCCGCTCCAGCACCGAAGTGCAGTCTCCCAGCATCTCCACGGTCTGCGTGGGGCCCTTCTGCTCGCTGCTCAGCACGTTGTCTGGTCACTAGCCGCTGGCTTGTGCCCGTCCTTGACGACGACCGACAAACAACTCTGCTGGTCTGGTTGCTCCAGACTGGCCCTTGCTTCCATCTTTGCGAGAAGCACCCCGGACCCTCCTGGTCCACTCAAGACGCCATCTTAGGCCCACCACGTGGCCCTGAGATTTGCCAAGGCTTGTTGCCCCATCCTGGGCCCAGCGACGCCGACAGCATCATCCTTCGTGGGACAGCTCGCACCTCCACCGTGGTCGCCGACAACGCCTCCTGGTCCGTGAGACTGCAGAGCCTAGCGTCGCCCACTCACCTAGTCGAGGTGACGGCCAACCGGTGCCCTCCTGGTACCCTCTGACTACTGGCTAGTAGTACGAACTTGGTCCCCTCTGCTTTCAGGTGTCAACGATCTCTGATCCAGGCTTGGATCTCTACGAACTATTCATCACTGGTCGCCGGCCAGCAACTCCTTTTCTTCCGGCTCCTGGCTCGTCAGCGAAGACCCCGACGCCTGTAAGACTTGTGCAGCCGCAGCCCTCGTGGCTAGGTAACTCGGCATTTCGGTGCCTGCATAGCCTCTTTACTCTAGGGTCCCGAGTCCCTCGCTTCCGACTTGCCTTATCGGGTCCGCCCGAGACCTTAAACTTTCCGTGTCCTCGGACACTTGTTTTAATTGTGCACTTGAAGTATTTGCCTAAGAGATTTGGTTTGTGCTTAGTACCCTGTCCTCACAAAGAGTACAGGGCTGTTGTGATTCTTAATAAATATACTGTTTATTTTCATAACACTTGTGTGGTGTCCTTTCACTGGGTGTTCAAGGGGTACATGTGTGGTAAACAGCTGGCTTAACGCGCCCTCTCGAGTCTTTAGCCTTAGACTGCTCGTATCCACGCTACTAGGATAGCTGGTCTATAGGTTGACTTACAACCAAACACCATAAGGGTCGTTGGAACGATACATAGCGGTCGCTAGAATAGCGAACGTTGCATATCGGGCCAACTTCTCACAGGCCCCACGCAGATCTCGTGGATGCTGGGGGGCTGGACTTCGGTGCTGGAGCTGCTCAGGGTTAGGGCTTCTCAAACCCCAAAGCACTCACTCGAGGATCCCTCGGCGGTTGTGCTGGTTAAGCGTCGTGCAGTTTCAGAAGATGGCCGGTCCCTCAGGTCTCGTCACACCCACGAATCTCAGCTGGGTTGATGATGCAGGTAGAGGTCAGAGATGCCAGGGAATCCGGGTCTCGTCGAGCTGGGCAGTCTTGATCCGGAGGATGGACTTACAGCAAACCGCGATGCTTAGATGGTGCCTGCGGGTGCAGGGTGGCTACTCCTTAGCCACAAGGGAGAGTCTTCAGAAAAAGTCAAGAGTACCTTTCGTGGAAAGTAGTTCAAGATTCAGAATTATCCAATTTGGGAAGGGGGCCCGCTCCTACCTTTATTCTCAGAAAAGGGGCTGGCACGCGACTAGGTCCTGCCCATGGGTGGGACCAGGAGGGGGGTGGTTACACCCCTCTCCCTTGTCCGGACTTTCCCCAGCTCAGGGGCTGGGGTGCCCCTGGTACTGGTTTGAGCCGGCATATGCACAGTGAGCACCGGGGTGCCACTTGCAGTCACCTTCCTCTCAGCCCTGCCAACCTGGGATACACAAAACGCTGTCTGGGATGGTGCTAGCACCGCCCCTGACAGGAAACCCTTTGTCCAAGCTCTCCTCGCTGGAAGGACTCCCAGCAGCAGGAGGTTAGACTTGTGTCTGTGGTGGCAGCATCCATTTTGTGATGCTGAGGCTCGAGTTAACTTTAACCGGGGTTCACAGTTACATACATGTCGTGTCCCTCTAGAAGGGTGGAATGCTAACCCCGTCGCCAGAATTGGCGAGGGGTTAGTATTCCAATTCGTATGACACCTTACTCGACATGTTTTGACAAAGCGATACCAAAGTTGGCAAATAACCGCGAGGATTATAATGCACTTAAGAGTATATGGTACGCGTTATCATGGAACAGCTATTAGGACTTGGTTCCGCAAGCTGCAGACGGGCTCAGCTCATGCCAGAGCACCATCTCACATAATTCCAAGCACTCTGCCTTCAGGATTGTTAAGGCCTGCCATAGGAGTGACTGATAGGAATACATGTGTCCATTTTAGGGTTAGATATAGGAATACTATATCTAAAGCAAAGGGTGTTTACACCACCTTGTAGTAGAGTAGGGTCTGCAATCCTATGATCACCCCAGATTTTTGCTTTTTGCTTCACTGGTTTACGACTTCCCTGGCTGTGGGCCTGCTAATCAGACCCACAGCCTAGCTGTTCTCTCTCTAAATTAACATGTGTACCTTAGGTGCATTTACCAATTGGTACTGGGCCACCTTATCAGTCCCTGTATCCAGGGCATAGGTGTACCCAGGGCCTACCAGGGGCTGCAGCATGTATTATGCCACCCCTGGCTGGCCATCTAAATCTGACACAACTGGCTGCACGACAGCTGGGGCAAGGTGGTGTAATCACCCTTTGCTTTAGATATAGTATACCTATATCTAACCCTAAAATGGACACATGTATTCCTATCAGTCACTCCTATGGCAGGCCTTATCAATCCTGAAGGCAGAGTGCTTGGAATTATGTGAGATGGTGCTCTGGCATGAGTTGAGTCCGTTTGCAGCTTGCGGAACCAACCTAATAGCTGTTCCATGATAACGCGTACCATATACTCTTAAATGCATTATAATCCTCGCGGTTATTTGCCAACTTTGGTATCGTTTTATCAAAACATGTCGAGTAATGTGTCATACGAATTGGAATACTAACCCCTCGCCAATTCCGGCGACGGGGTTAGCATTCCACCCTTCTAGAGGGACACGACATGTATGTAACTGTGAACCCCGGTTAAAGTTAACTCGAGCCTCAGCATCACAAAATGGATGCTGCCACCACAGACACAAGTCTGACCTCCTGCTGCTGGGAGTCCTTCCAGCGAGGAGGGCTTGGACAAAGGGTTTCCTGTCGGGGGCGGTGCTAGCACCATCCCAGACAGGGTTTTGTGTATCCCAGATAGGCAGGGCTGAGAGGAAGGTGACTGCAAGTGGCACCCCGGTGCTCACTGTGCATATGCCGGCTTGAACCAGTTCCAGGGGCACACCAGCCCCTGAGCTGGGGAAAGTCCGGACAGGGGAGAGGGGTGTAACCACCCCCCTTCCTGGTCCCACCCATGGGCAGGACCTAGTCGCGTGCCAGCCCCTTTCTTTAGTATAAAGGTAGGAGTGGGCCCCCTTCCCAAATTAGATAATTCTGAATCTTGACTACTTTCCACGAAAGAACACTTGAACATTTCTGAAGACTCTCCCTTGTGGCTAAGGAGTAGCCACCCTGCACCAGCGGGCACCATCTAAGCGCATGCGGTTTGCTGCAAGTCCATCCTCCGGATCAAGACTGCCCAGCTCGACGAGACCCGGATTCTCTGGCATCTCTGACCTCTACCTACATCATCAGCCCAGCTGAGATTCGTGGGTGTGGCGAGACCTGAAGGGACCGGCCATCTTCAAGACTGCACGACGCTTATCCAGCACGACCGCCGAGGGATCCTCGAGTGAGTGCTTTGGGGTTTGAGAAGCCCTAACCCTGAGCCGCTCCAGCACCGAAGTACAGCCCCCCAGCATCCACGAGATCTGCGTGGGGCCCTTCTGCTCTTTGCTGCTCACCGCGTTGTCCGGCCACTTGCCTGCTGGCTTGTAGCCCTCCTGACGACGAACCACAACACTTCCATCGCTGGTCTGGTTGCTCCAGACTGGCCCTTGCTCCCCTCCAAACGAGGAGCACCCCGGACCCTCCTGGTCCACTCCAGACGCCATCTTGTCTCCACCGCGTGGGCTTGCCTTTGCCAAGGCTTGTTGCTCCAATCCTGGTTTCAGCAGCGTTGACAGCAGACACCTTCGTGGGACAGCTTGCACCTCCATCCTGGTCGCCGACAACGCCTCCTGGTCCGAGAGACTGCAGAGCCCAGCGTCGCCCACTCACCTGGTCGAGGTGACTTCATCCGGTGCCATCCTGGTGCCCACCTAATCACTGGCTAGTGATTAAGAACTGAGTCCCCTCTGCTTTCAGGTCGTCTCCATCATCGATCCAGGCTTTGATCACATCGAACTTCATCACTGGTCGCCTGCCAGCAACTTCTTCTTTCAGGCTCCATAGACTGTAACGAGGATTCCCGACGTCTTTTGAACCCTATGCCCCTGGGCTAGGTAACCTGAGCATTTCGGTGCTCCAACGTAGGTTCACTATCTAAGTGTCCAGATCCTTTTTCGTTTTCAGCCTATCTAGTCGGATTCATCCGATAACTGTAACTTTACGAGATACTAGTATCCATAGACTTTGTCCCGCATCCCGCGTGAGTGCACACTCTGCACCCGATCTCCCTAGGCCTCCTACTCCTAACCTGAAGGATCAGTAGTGTAGTCCTAGCGATCCTAAAGCCTCTGGATCTTGTTACTTACCTGCTAGTATTTCGCATTCCACTTTTGTAGTATATGGTTTTTCGTGCCCCTCAGGCATTTGTGTAAATTGTGCAACTTAAAGTATTTTCTTAAGAGTTTTGTTGTGTGCTTAGCTCCCTGACTCATAAAGAGATCAGGGTAGACTTGTTATAAATAAATATCCTTTTATTTTCATAACAACTTGTGTGGTGTCCTTTCACTTGGTGTTCAAGGGGTATATGTGATGGTATAACAGCTGGCTTAACACGCCCTCTAGAGTTTAGCCTAAAGACTGCTCTTGTCCATGCTACTAGGATAGCTGGTCTATAAGGTTGACTTACAACCAATCATCAATAAGGGTCGTTTGGAATGATACATAGTGATCACTAGAATAGTGAGCACTGCATATCAGGCCAACTTCTCACACACCTTGCCCCAGCTGTCGTGCAGCCAGTTGTGTCAGATTTGGATGGCCAGCCAGGGGTGGCATAATACATGCTGCAGCCCCTGGTAGGCCCTGGGTACACCTATGCCCTGGGTACCTAAAGTACACTGTACAGGGACTGATAAGGTGACTCAGTATCCAATTAGATATGTACCTAAGGTACATGGAATCCATTTTACAGAGAGAGCAGTGGGCCTGGGGCCCTGAATAGCAGGGTCCCAGGTCAACTAAGTCGAAAAACCAGCAAAACACCAGGCAAAAAGTTGGGGGTAACCATAGTCAGATATCCACCTTCCTACAGGGAGTGCTCGTGGCCTACCGTGAACCGCAGGTAACGCCGATGGGCCGGCAGGACGGGGATGTGGAAATATGCGTCCTGCAAGTCCAACGCTACCATCCAGTCTTCTGGGTCCAGGGCAGCTAGGACCTGAGCCAAAGTCAGCATCTGGAACTTCTCCTTCCGGAGGAAGCCGTTGATGCTCCATAGGTCCAAGATAGGGCGTAGGCCTCCTTTGCCCTTCTTGGGTACCAGAAAGTAGTGGGAATAGCAACCACGTCCGACGTCCTACTTCTGGCCCAGGAACACGTTCAAAGCCCCCCTTGGCCAAGAGGGCCGTACCTTCCTCCTGGAGAAGTTGCAAATGATCCCCCGACATGCGGTGGTACTGCGTTGGCATGGCTGGAAGGGTCGCCTCGAAGGGGAGGGAGTAGCCCCTTCGGACCATTTGCAGCACCCACCTGTCCAATGTGATGGAGCGCCAGTGGCGTCAAATGGGCATGAAAATTTGGACTAGGAGGATTTTGGGGCAGATGCTGCAGGGGCGGATGTGGACTGACCTTGCCGGTGTATCCCGGCACCGCAACGGCGGTTACCACATCTGCGACCACGTTGAGGTTGGTTCTGGGGCTTGTGGCTAGCTGGACATGAGGGGGCGCCCCTTCCTTGACCATGAAAGGGACGAAAGGCTTGCTGGCATGGGCCGAGGCCCAAGGACTTGGCCGTAGCCCTGGAGTCCTTGAAACACTCCAGCGCACTGTCCGCCTTGTTGCCAAAGAGGCGACGGCCATCAAAGGGCATGTCCATAAGGGAAGCTTGGACGTCGCCCGAAAAGTTGGCGGACCTCAGCCAGGCGTGGCCACCGTAGTTGCAATCGCCCTGCCTAGCGAGTCCGTGGTATCCAGTCCACACCGAATGGAATAGCGTGCTGCATCCCTTCCCTCTGCAAGGGCTTGGGTAAGCTTTGCCTGGACCTCCGCCGGGCACTGCGGCAGCACTTCCGCAACCGTATCCCACAGAGAGTGGGAGTAACGGCCCAAAAGGCAGGCGGTGTCGACAGACCCCAACCCCAAACTCAGTGAGGAGAACAGTTTCTTGCCGAACTGGTCATACCTTTTGGATTCCCGATCCGGAGGGGCGGTCGGGAATGCAGTCTGGGAGGATGAGGCCTGGATCACCAGGCTCTCCGGGGTGGGGTGAACAGACAGGAAACTTGGGTCGCCTGGATCCGGGCGGTGGCGTCGGGCCACGTTCCGATCTACAGGGAGGCCTGTAGAGGGCTTGGACCAGGTGCCCAACAGAACGTCAGAGAGGGCTTCGTTGAACGGCAGGAGAGGCTCCGAGGAGCTTGCCTTCGGTTTGAGCACCTCAGTGAGGAGGTTAGTCCTCACGGCCGCAACGGGGAGCTCAAGAGCCAAGGTCTTGACTGCCCTAGTCAACACCACTCTGTAAGCAGCCCCCTCCTCCGTAGCCACCGTAGGAGGGGAGACAAATCCAGTGTCGGGCCAAGTGTTCAAACCACTGGCCTTCCCCAGTTCGTCTGCCTAGTCCTGGCTTAATTGGCACTGCAGTGCCAGAGAGTCCTCAGACCCCTCCCAATTCCCCTCGTCATCCATCTCCTTAAAGTCAGGAATAAATTATGGAGCCGGATCGTCGGTGAAGGGTTCACCAATCGGCGTCAAAGACGGCGCCGGGCGGCGCCGGTCCGACTTCGGATCCGGACCAGGGTGGGGATCGGGGACGACGCCCTCCGGGGACGGCGTCGGGGGTGACACCCTTGGTGACGGCGCCTACGGAGGGGTTATCATGGATCCAGGCCTGGATCCTGAGGGGCCCAGCAGCAGGGACAGGAGTCGTCGACGGCGCCGGGCCTGAAGCACCCGGCCCGCTTGGGTTCCGATACGGACCCGCGGCGACTGAAGGCGCCTCGGCGGGAACCGTCGGAGGGAACCGCAACCTCATGGCCGTGAGGAAGGCGCTGATCTCCTCCGGCGTCACGTTCAGCCCAGGGACCGGCGGGTGTGGAGCTGGACGCAGCGCTTGCGGCTCCGGCGGAGCCGCGGGGGCGTTGTCGCCCGAACCCCCGGCCGCGCCGCGCGTGCGTCGGGGGGAGTCAGAAGAGCGATGTCGCTTCTTCGACTTCTTGTGCCTCGACTTACCTGAGGACTTGGACCCCAACGAGTGGTGTCGACTCGCCGAGCTGTGATGACTGTGGACTCGCGACTGGTCCCTCGACCTCCTCCTGGACCGGGACCTAGAGCAGCGCGGAGCCGACTGCCAGAGCTCGAGGTGTTTACGGGAGTACTCCCGCATAGCCTTCGACGTAAAGGCCCGGCAGTCGGAGCACGACTTGTTATTGTGGTCGGCCCGAGGCAGTAAAGGCACAGACGGTGGGGGTCGGTAACCAACATCAAGCGGTTACAGTCATCGCAGGGTTTGAACCCGGGCATCCCTATCGGTACCGGAGTCGAGGATCGACTCGAGAAGATCCAAAAGAGATCGAAAAAGTTAGTTAAAAATTGACTAGGATGGGAGGAGCTACGCCGGCAAACAAGATGGCTGCTTAGGCTCCCGGCTCCGCCGACCTCCGTATCCCGCCCCAAGATCCTGTACATTATCCTGATTTTACGCCCAGCCCCTGTGTGAATGAACTGTTCCTCATTCCGATGGTGAAATCCGGAAATTTTTATCGGCTGGTTTGACGAAGTTACATCGAGTTGAAGATTGTGGCCTACTCCAGCGGTGAAGCCGGGGCCTCAAGTATCTGCAAAGCCAGGCTGCAGTGCAACAACATCGGCTGAGAGACCCAGGCAGGGTCCGGTCAATCGTAGTGGAGGCTTCTTTTACGCCCGAATTTGGCGGCGATTGCTTTCTTTGCTCAGCATTGATGGAGGAGTGACTTTGCTTGCAACTGACTGTGGGTGGGGGTCCCCGCCCCGCGGACCAGGTGCTGGTCCCCGCCGCGGTTCGGTGGGTCGGGGCCCCGGCCTGCCGCGTTAAGCCGGGTGAACGCGGCTGCAGAGAACGACGGATCACCCTCCACGTTGCCCTTTCGTGATTCTGTTTGTCCCCCCCGGAGATGCCAGATTCACCCGGGGAGGCGATTGTGATTGGTATCGGGCGTAAGACTATGGATCGAACGGTACCCGAGCCATCGCTGAGGTCAATATTGGCAGAAATGTGGGCGTTTCACTCACAAGTGGATGTTTTATTAAACAAACTGGATGCAAGCCATTCTGAGATGCTGCTTGTGGTACCGGACCCTGCCCCACTGTTGGAACAGCAATCTGCAGCCATTCAAGCCGCGGCCATTTGGATTCCGTGCGAGGACCCCGTGGGGAAGCGAGTATTGAAACCATCGGATGGTGCCCTGGAAGATGGTGTTCCCGAGGTCGTGAGTGTACCACCGCACCTTCCATCATTATTGACTTTGGAGGTATCGAAAGGCTTTCCCCCCCCCCCTCTGAGACTTGTGTTGTAGACTCTTCTCTCATCTTGTGGTCGTCTTCTCCCTTCTCTGAGAATTTACGACTCCGGGGCAAGATGCATCGGGTCTGTCCATCTAGGAGAAGGAGACTTTCTGCGTCTGAAGTTCTCATGGACTTACTATCTACGAGTGGTAACGGATTGACTCTCGATGACTTCCTTCTTCTCTATGACTCCTTTGTGTGCTTTTGGGTCTCGCTGGGTGGGGTTCGTGTGCTGGTTCGAAAGGGTCAAGGTTAAGATCAACTAGATCGGGACGGTTTGGAGTGGCTATTATGGATGTTCGATCTGCAATTGTTTGATTTAAGAGGCTGGGCGGTGTATCGCGGTGCCCCCTAATTTCTTTTATAAGGGTCGTTCTACATCGGTCTTTTTGCGATAGGGGGTGTCTGTTTCTGGCGGGGGGACTAAAGGGGCTGGGAGCACATACAAATAGGCCCTCCTCCATTCTTTTTCCTTCTATTAGGGTTTTAGTTACTTGGGGCGACAGGCCCGCTGCTAGTGGGGTTAGGCTGTAGCCATCTGCAGGGGTGCAGGGTGGGGGGTTGGAGGTTTTTTTTATTTTGCCTTTTTTATTTTCTATGGCCTTTTTCTCCCTTCCCTTTCTTTCCTTTAGGATCAGTATAGCTTGCGAATTATTCTGATTTTTACTGTGTTCTGGAGTTTAGTGCCCATGCTTCTTACGTCATCCGGATTTCCGGGCGGGCAGGCCCCGAGAACTGGCGCTTACGAAAATGTATA
Organism: Lissotriton vulgaris; assembly: GCF_964263255.1. Taxonomy (NCBI): domain Eukaryota; kingdom Metazoa; phylum Chordata; class Amphibia; order Caudata; family Salamandridae; genus Lissotriton; species Lissotriton vulgaris. The sequence goes on from NC_141700.1 coordinate 610,205,507, forward strand.
TTGTATTGTTGTTTACTCCAAATCATATGCTTGGCGCCAGAGTTCCAATTATAATTGTTCCTAGGTGCATATCCTGTCTCTTGGCCTGTCCCCCGTATTCTTTTGTGTGATTGTATGGCACCTGATCCGTTTATTTAGATAATATAAAATAAAACCTCTATTACATCCTGTGACTTATTAATGCGTTCTAATACAAGTTCTATCCTGAATCGCTGCCGGACCTCAGGGTTGTCGGCTGATGAGCTATGTCGTACCGTGATATAATGGGTCCTAATTATGTTTAGCGGCTGGCCCCTGCGGTTGTAGGCCCATACTTGTATTTTATGAATGCTGCAATAAAGGTTTTTCAAACAAAAAAAAAAAAATTTGACTAGGATTACTACTCTTCCCGGATCGGCGCTTGCTGGCGCGGAAAAAAGAAGAACAGACGTCAGCGCGCGAGGGCAGCGTCTAAGTACTCCGATGATGTCATCCCGGCGACAACGGACGCGGAGCCGGAGACGACGCTTACCGACGCGCAGGGGTACTCCTCCGCAAAACTTTCTGGATCCAGTCTGACGCCTGGGATATTCTAAGGTAAGGAATCTAACACTAACCTGTTTCTTTCAGATGCTGTAATTAAGCTTTGCCGTAGTCCTCCTCTGGACTCAGCCGCCAGACGTAGCCTACGCCCTAACCCTGCTCTGTGCTCAACTAATTGACTCTGCCCCATCATTCACCAAACCCAATTTTAAGTCTGCCACTGTGCCCATAGTGCTGCCCCAGACCCGCACATTGACATTAGCTCTTTACTCTGCCCAAGCCGCTCCTCCCTTTACGCCTTCATTCACTGTGTTCAGCCATTCACTCTGCCCACAGTCCTGGGCGGCCCTTCATGCTGCCCGAGCATGTTTATGCCTTTACTTTCCCCTACCCAATGCTTCACTTTGGCCACAGTCCTGCACCAACCCAGCACTTTGACGTAAGCTCTTTTACTCTGCCCCCAAACTGCCCTTCCTACTACCCTAACATTCACCCTTGCCAGTACTTTCCTCTGCCCACAGTCCTACCACAGGCCACACTTGGCGACAGTCTTGTTACGCCTGTTTGCCCAAGAACATTTAGTATATTTTGGGGGTGATGCAGATGTCACCAAAGGTCCCCAGAGTTTGAAGGCTGGAATATCTCAAGCAGAACTAACCAGATGTTTTTTCACACTGCAGCTCTCATTATGACTACTAAACATCTTGCCACTGGGTCAACCCTGGGTGAAATGTGTGCTGAATGTTTGGCGGAATTTAATAACTGGATTTTGCAATATGAGGGATATCCAACTTTTGCCAGTAGGGCATTTCCTCAAAGTATTCCCAGGGTGACTGCCCACTGCCCCGAGGAGTCCCCTACGCCCACAAACAGGTTGCTGCTTTCCCAATAAAGACTTCTCTCAAGTCTTTAGGCCGGAGTTTATTTTTTCACAAAACACTTCAATCTGTACAGTTTTGATTCAAAGTGGGTTGGGGAACAGCCTCCTTGTGGGAGCCCTGCTGTGCTTAAGCATTTTATGTGTTTTCTCTGCCTTTAGAAGTAGAATAAAGGTCTGATTTTATGCGCCTTTGCTAAAAAATAATGATTAGAGGTGGAGAAAGCAGGAGAGTCGGGATCGTGGGCAGGATAGGCAGCGCCTGAACTCCGTTTAGGATGTTTAATGAAAAATGAGGACTGTAGGTAGAGAATGCAGCCATGTTGACTGCAGGGCCATTCAGGCAGAACCAGAGCCCCTCATCCCTGGCCAGGCTCCAGTGGCATTCAGAGCTTTACTGCATTCGCCCCATTGCCACCATCCTACTAGCATCCCATCTATACCACTCAGCATCTAGTTCCTGTCTGCGAACACCGATGCTGCTTCTGCAGGACTAGTTTTTCTCCAGGGACTTGGTTGACATAGGTGCCCCACCGGTGCTTCTGTACTGCCTCAGTCATCTGAACTTTATCCAGGGCAGAAATATATTGCTTCCTAGCCTGACACTGTACATCTGAGTTCTATACTGCCCAAGGCTGCCACCTTCACAACATGGAATTTAATAATATCTCAATTTGGGGTAGCACTGGGCCTCCATCTTCCATTGTGCCTAGTAGCTAATACAGGTAGTTAATGTCCATCAAGAGTATTTGTGATGGAATGCTGCCCAGGAGTGCCTTCCATTAGAGCACAGGTGTAAATCCTTTCCTCTGGACCATAGATGCGGAGGAGGCTCTGAAGCAGGTAGGCGAGATGGGTGGATACTAGTAGTACCTGTGCTTCCTGCTGGCGGTACTACTGCGATGGAGTATGCTGCATGAGCGGGAGGAGGCTCTGTACCTGATGTCACTACTACAGGAAAGTAATCAAAGGTGTGACAAAGAGAACAAGCATTAGAAATGCAATAGGTCTCGCAGCATTAGAGTTAGTGCTTTTAGAATTGTTTATGGGTTTTTTTGTAAATCTTTAGCTTGAGGGTGAGTGAGGGTGAGTGAGGGTGAGGGGTTGAGGGTGAGTGAGGGTGAGGGGTTGAGGGTGGGTGAGGGAGGGTGAGGGGTTGAGGGTGAGTGGGGGTGAGTGAGGGTGAGGGGTTGAGGGTGAGTGAGGGTGAAGGTGAGTGAGGGTGAGGGTGAGTGAGGGTGGGTGAGTGTGAGTGAGGGTGAGTGAGAGTGAGGGTGAGTGAGAGTGAGGGTGAGTGAGGGTGAGTGAGAGTGAGGGTGAGTGAGAGTGAGTGAGGGTGAGTGAGAGTGAGGGTGAGTGAGAGTGAGTGAGGGTGAGTGGGTGAGGGTGAGGGTGAGTGAGGGTGAGTGAGAGTGAGGGTGAGTGAGGGTGAGTGAGGGTGAGTGAGAGTGAGGGTGAGTGAGAGTGAGGGTGAGTGAGAGTGAGGGTGAGTGAGGGTGAGTGAGAGTGAGGGTGAGTGAGGGTGAGGGTGAGTGAGGGTGAGGGTGAGTGAGGGTGAGTGAGGGTGAGTGAGGGTGAGTGAGAGTGAGTGAGGGTGAGTGAGAGTGAGTGAGGGTGAGGGTGGGTGAGGGTGAGTGAGGGTGAGTGAGGGAGGGTGAGGGTGAGTGAGGGTGAGTGAGGGTGAGGGTGAGTGAGGGGTTGATGTTGAGGGGTTGAGGGTGAGTGAGGGTGAGTGAGGGGTTGAGGGTGAGTGAGATGGCCGCTGCTCTGTAGAGCTCTGTGTTGCTTGGGAGCTTCACGACTAAATGTCGGGACCCACGCTTCTATCATCTGACTTGGCAGATGACCCACTGCATTGGAACACAGCACCTTTCAAAACATGCCCGCATTGTCCGTTTTGAAGAAATGCTGACTGCGGGACAGCTGGAAGTCTGACTGACCATTGTGAGGCTGCCATCTTAAAAGCATTCCAAACAGCCTGAGGAGAGCGCATCCATAGCGCTTGCCACCTCCAAAACACGTGATTCAATTCTCAATGATTGAGGGAATCAGCGGAACAGTCGGCGCTGCGAGGGATATACCCCAGTGGTGAGGATTGCCGTGAATCAGACTCCAGACTGGTGGCCGCCGTGGAATCAAGATGGCGTCGGAGAGGGCGTAGGTGGAGGGCCCGTTGCCGGGGCGACGCGGAGGACCTGATGCAGCATCGGGAGGGTGGCGGAGAACTGCAAGCCCCCAGGGAGCCAAGACACTGTGTTGGAGGTGAGCCTGGCAAGGGTCCTCTACCTGACATCACTGCACTGAAGTGGCAGCGGAGACTCAGAGCGAAGGGGAAGACCTGTGAGCCACACAATCTCCCGTGTGTCCCTCCAGTAACAGTGGAGAGTGCCGGGGAACACAGGGGGTGATTGATGGAGATGGCAGGCACATTCAACAACGTAGTCAGGAGGCCTGCGCCCGAGGCCCTGAAAGCTCCTGAACGTTCCCTGAACCGGTGAGTGAAGAGCGGAAGCGGCTCATCGCGGTGAGCGGGTCACTGGGGGCGCCTTGACTGCCTTATCTTTGGGGGCCTCTCTTTATCTAAAATTAAACTTCGGCACCACTAACCTCTAAATGGTGACCCGAGAGAAGCCCTTTACCCTCAAATGGTTATATTAGGGATCGGAGGGGCACCTTTACACACACAAGATACGTGTGACGCTGTGCTCTGCAGCTGGAGGACGGGCGGCACCGAGGGAGCTGCGACCGGCCTGTGGGAATGACTGGCAGGATCAGTGTGCCTGCAGCCCGGTAGATGAGCATGGCTCGCGGCGGACTGAGACGTAGTCTTGCTGTAGGCTGCGACACGGCGGGAAGGGGAGGGGGCAGAGCGGGTGAGCTGCGCGAGGGACGCAAACCGCGTGGAGTCTTACCGGGGGAGGGGGGGGGTGGGCTTGGAGGACGGAGGGTTAGCCTTAGTGTTAGGAAAGACGAGTGATGTGACCGTTGCGGCGATGTTACACGGAAGGAAGTTAGACGGCGTTAGACGGAAGGAAGAGAGGGGAGGGGGAGGAGAAATGCGACACGGCGGGAGGGGGCGGAGCGGGTAAACAAAGACGGACGTGCACGCGCACGCGCTTTTAAGGTCAATGCGCATGCGCATAAGCTCAATGCGCATGCGCATTGACCTTAAAAGTCACGGGCACTGCAAGGAATCGCCACGATTCCTTGCAGTGTAGATAAAGAGTGGATAAGTCGCAATACTCTCGCTTGCTCGATGCGCATGCGCATCGACAGGCGAGACCTAAAAATGTAACAAGGTCCTACACCCATACTCCTCCAAGGTCAATGTATACCAACACACAGGGGGGTATTTCCTCAAAAAAGGGACAAAAGGACCCTATTACAGTGGAATCGATAATCCAGCCATACACTTTACGAGGGATCTGCGTGGTCAGATCAAAGTGCACTGACACACCTGGTGGGGTGTCATGCTTCATCATTGGGCGCCCCTAGTCAGGCCGGCGCTGCAGTGCCTGACAGGCCGTTGTGCTCTTTAGCGGAGATGTTTTGATCAAGATATGCCGTTTGATGAGTGCAAGTGAGGGGGGTAATGATAGGGTGGTGAGTAAAGTGATATAAAAGGTCTAAGGGAGCCAGGAAAGTTTTAATGGGGTGCTGGTTCCTTTGACGTATTAAAAGCAAAGACGCTATCCATGGTTATGATGTACCTTGATAATGTGTGAAAAGGGATATTTTAATTATATGTGGTGGGGTCAACATGTTTCATACCTCAGCTGCCCGGAGGATCAAATGGCATTTCATCAGGACCTAAGTATTACCTAACCCATGTAGTGTGGCAATGGGGCCACTTTTTAGGTGTCAGGTGCCCACACAGAAAATAAGTTAAAATTGCACCAGTAGTGGTGTACTTGGGGTGATTCCACCTGAAGAAGAGGGAAAAAGAGTGGAGAGAAGAAAGGGAAATGGTGGCCCTGAGGGAACTGCCGTCAGACTTTGGTGCAAACGAACAAGTTACTTACCTTCAGTAACGCTTTTTCTGGTGGATACAGTATCTGCCTGTGGATTCCTCACCTTGTGAATATCCCTTGCGCAGCAGCCAATCAGAAACTTTTGTAGCTCTCCACGCCGGTGAAGTCATGGATGACGCCACAGAGGGTACGACTCCGCTCGCGACCCCACTGACGTCACTGGATCCATAATAGGGCCTCGTCGGCGTGATGACGTCAGTTCCGCCCTTTTTTCCGCGCCCCGAGGCACATGGATGGACCGTATGTGGATACATAGTACACAGTATTCAATCCAACGCACAAGTTACTTACCTTCGGTAACGATATATCTGTAAGAAACAGTAGTTAGTATTAGATTCCTTACCTTAGAATATCCCCAGGCGTCAGACTGGATCCGGAAACTTTTGCGTAGCAGTACACCTGCGCGTCGGTAGGCGTCGTCTGCGGCTCCGCGTCCGTCGTCGGCGCCGGGATGACGTCGCCGGAGTACTTAGACGCCGCCCTTGCGCGCGGACGTCAGCTCTTATACACAGCTTTTCCGCGCCAGAAACGCAGAGCCATGATAAAAACCAACACTGGTGCCATGAAACTAGGGCCCTGAAAGGGGATGACCTTAACCCTAGATATCGGTTCGCAGAACGGGGAGTATGGGTGGGGCGGGAAGGAATCTAATACTAACTACTGTTTCTTACAGATATATCTTTACCAAAGGTAAGTAACTTGTGCATCTGAAAGAAACAGGTTAGTATTAGATTCCTTACCTTAGAATAGATACCCCAGCAATACCAACCCCGGTTGTGGGTCTGTGAACCAATAATCACACCAGAAAGTCCTGGAGGACAGAACGGCCAAAGAAGCCGTTCATCCGGACTTGGCTGTCCAGGCAGTAGTGTCTTACGAGCGTGTGCAGCGAGGCCCACGTAGCTGCCTGACAGATCTCCTGCAAGGGGACTCCCCGGCCAAGGGTAGTAGTAGCCGCCGTGGCCCGAGTGGAATGGGCTCTCAGCCCAACAGGAGGCTCCTTATTAGCCAAAGAGTAGCATACCTTGATGCACAACACAACCCACCGAGAGATGGTCCATTTGTGCACCGCCCGACCTTTCTTAGCGCCCACGTAACCAACAAAGAGTTGGTCATCCACCCGGAACTGGCGTGTGCGATCCAAATAGAATGAGAACGCACGTTTTGGGTCCAGACGGTGGAGCCACTCTTCCTCTTTAGAGGGATGCAGAGGCGGAAAGAAGGTGGGCAAGGTGATGGACTGCCCAATGTGGAAGGCTGTGACTACTTTGGGCAGGAAAGAGGGTCTCGTCCACAATACAACCTTGTCCGGATGGACAGAAAGGAAGAGAGGCTTAGATGAAAGAGCCTGGAGCTCACTCACTCTCCTGGCAGAGGTGATGGCAACCAGGAAAGCAGTCTTAAGGGTAAGAAGACTGAGAGGGCAGTTATGAAGTGGCTCGAAGGGAGCGCACATCAGAAAAGTAAGTACAAGGTTCAAGTCCCACTGAGGAATCACGAAAGGAACAGGGGGGAACATATGAGTGACGCCCTTTAAGAATCTGTTAACAACAGGGGACTTAAACAAAGAAGGCTGATCAGGTAGCCTTAATAAGGCGGAAAGGGCAGAAAGGTAGCCCTTGATAGTGCCCAGAGAAGAGCCCTGCTGGGCAAGAGAAAGAAGGAAGAGGAGAACCTCAGAAAGAGGGGCAGAAAGGGGATCCACAGCCTTTGCTGTGCACCATGCCAAAAACTTGTTCCAGCTGCAGGCGTATACCGACTTTGTGGAGGGACGCCTGGCTGCCAGAATGACATCACATACTTCAGGAGGCAAGTCAAATGGCCTCAACTGTCGCCACTCAATCTCAAAGCATGGAGGTGGAGACTGGACAGGTTCGGGTGGAGGACTGTCCCCTGCTGCTGCGACAGAAGGTCCTCCTGAACAGGCAGACAAATTTGGGGATCGACAGACATGCTGAGTAGCTCGGGATACCAGTATCTTCGTGCCCAGTCCGGAGCCACAAGGATAACTTGGGCCTGGTCGCGCCTGATCTTCAGCTTTCTGGGCAGAAGTGGTATAGGCAAAAAGGCGTACAACAGACTGCAGCTCCACTCGCGACGAAAAGCGTCTCCGAGCGAGTGCCACCTTGGAAATTCCACCGCGCAGAACGGATGACATTGCGCGTTCTCTTCGGTGGCGAATAGATCTAACCAAGGCTCTCTCCACTGCTGAAAGAGGCCTTGCGCCACGTCCGAGTTCAGACGCCATTCGTGATCCATCATTCACCGACGGCTGAGTTCGTCCGCCCTGGCGTTCAGAGAACCTGCCAGGTGTTGAACCACCAGGGTCACGCCCTGATGTTCCAGCCACTGCCAGAGGCGCAGAGCCTCCTGGCATAGGGTCCACGACCCCACCCAGCCCTGATTGTTGCAGTACCACATGGCGGTGGTGTTGTCCGTGAACACCTGCACTACACTCCCCCGGACAGAGGGGAGGAATGCCTTCAGTGCAATCTGGATCGCCCGCAGCTCCAGAAAGTTGATGTGGAGCCGGGACTCCGCCGGAGACCAGAGGCCTCTGATCTCCGCCTCTCCCATGTGGCCTCCCCAGCCATGGAGGGACGCGTCCATCACAACTACGTGCTCCGGTTGGGGAAGGGAGAGGGATCTGCCGCTGACCCAATCGCGGTTCGTGAGCCACCACTGCAACTGTCTTGCAGTGCCCTCCGAGATCCGGACGTAGTCGGACAGGTTGCCCTGATGCTGGGCCCACTGAAACTTCAGGTCCCACTGCAGAGCCCGCATCCACCACCTGGCGTGATGCACCAGAAGGATGCAGGAGGCCATCAGCCCCAGAAGCCGCAGCGTCAACCTGACAGTCTCGGGATAACGGCTGAAAGATCGGAATCAGAGCCTGAATATCCCAAACCCGCTGAAACTGCGCCGAGTCCAGAACCGCTACGATGAAGAGGAGCTTCTGAGAGGGGCACAGGTGTGACTTCGGCACATTGATAGAGAACCCCAGCAGGTGCAGGAGGTCGGCCGTAGTCTGTGTAGGAGAGTAGGGTCTGCAATCCTATGGTCACCCCAGATTTTTGCTTTTTGCTTCACTGGTTTACGACTTTCCCTGGCTGTGGGCCTGCTAATCAGAACCACAGCCTAGCTGTTCTCTCTCTAAATTTAGGTGCATTTACCAATTGGTATTGGGTCACTCTTGTAAGTCCTTGTACAGTGTACCATAGGTACCCAGGACATAAGTGCACCCAAGGCCAACCAGGGGCTGCAGCATGTATTGTGCCACCCCTGGCTGGCCATCTAAACAGACACAACTGGCTGGTAACACAGCTGGGGCAAGGTGGTGTATTCACCCTTTGCTTTATCTAACCCTAAAATGGACGCATATCCTCCTATAAGTCACTCCTATGGCAGGCCTTAACAATCCTGAAGGCAGAGTGCTTGGAATTATGTGAGATGGTGCTCTAGCATGAGCTGAGCCTGTCTGCAGCTTTCGGAACCAAGTCCTTTAGCTGTTTCCATGATAACGCGATACCATATACTCTTAAGTGCATTATAATTCTCGCGGTTATTGCCAACTTTGGTATAGCATTGTCAAAACATGTCGAGTAAGGTGTCATACGAATTGGAATACTACCCCCTCGCCAATTCTGTCGATGGGAGTAGCATTCCACCCTTCTAGAGGGACACGACATGTATGTAACTGTGAACCCCAGTTAAAGTTAACTCGAGCCTCAGCATCACAAAATGGATGCTGCCACCACAGACACAAGTTGACCTCCTGCTGCTGGGAGTCCTTCCAGCGAGGAAGGCTTGGACAAAGGGTTTCCTGCCTTGGGAGGTGCTAGCACCACCCCAGACAGGATTTTGTGTATTAGGTAGGACAGGGCTGAAAGGAATGAGACATGCCTGGGGCACACAAGGTGTCCCTGTGCATACACCGGTCTAAACCAGTTCCTGGGGCACTCCAGGCCCAGAGCTGGCGCAAGACCGGACAAAGGATAGGGGGTGTAACCACCCCTTCCTGGTCCCACCCATAGGAGGGACCTAGTCGTAGTACAGCCCACTTTAGCAGGATAAAGGTAGGAGCTGGTCCCATTCCAAGTTAGATTAATCCTGAACTGAAACTCTACAAGAAACTCCGGACTTCGACTTTCTGAACAGAAGACTGAAGAAATCCCCCTTGTGGGCAAGGAGTGTCCACCCTGCACAAGCAGGCACCATCAGCGTCCAGCGGCTTCCCTTTGTCGTCTTCCCTCGAGGATCCAGACTTCAGAGCCCGACGAGACCCGGATTCCCAGACCTCTCCGACCTCTACCTACATCTGCAGCACAGCTGAGGTCCGTGGGTGCGACGAGACACGTGGGACCGGCCATCTTGAAAGAAGCAGCACTTCGCTCCAGCACGACTTCTGAGGTGACCTCGTCCAAGTGCTTTGGGGACTGAGAAGCCCCGACCCCGAGCAGCTCCTGCACCGAAGACCAGCCCTCCAGCATCTACGAGATCTGCGTGGGGCCCTTCTGCCTGTTTGCTGCTCAACGCGTTGTGTGGTCACTTGCCGGCTGGCTAGTGACCTCCTAGACGACGAACCTTGAAATCCAATCTGCTGGTCTGGTTGCTCCAGACTGGCCCTTGCTTCCCTGTGAAGGAGAAGCACCCCGGACCCTCCTGGTCCACTCCAGACGCCGTTTCCACTCACCGCGTGGGTTGCCTATGCCAAGGCCTGTTGACTCCAAATCCGAATCCGACACCGCCGACAGCGAGAGCCTGCGTGGGACAGCTCGTGCCTCCATCCTGGTCGTCGAAGACACCACCTGGTCCACGTGGCTGCAGAGACAAGCGCCCACTCTTCACCTGATCGCGACGACGACATCTGGTTACACTCCTGGTTCCACTCCAGTCACTGGCTAGTGACTTTGAACATTGTCCCCTCTGCTTTCAGGTCTTCAACATCTCTGATCCACCCTTGGATCACACCGGACATCTTCCTCCTGGTCGCCTGCAGCATCTTTTCTTCCTGACTCCATAGACATCAACGCCGGAACCCGACACGACTTCGCACCTATGCACCTGCAGCCTTTGGGTGAGGTAACAAGAGCATTTCGGTGCTCAAGGGTAGCTTGATTCTCCTAGTGTCCAGTTCCACAGTCGTTTTAGTCCTACATAGTCTGGATTGTCCGTACTCACCTTTTACTTGAACTGTACTGTCCATAGACACTGTTACGCATCTCGCGTGTGAGTTCACACTCTGCACACGCGTTCCGTGGGCCTCCTATTACTTACCTAGAGTTAGGGTAGTGTGGTCCCAGCGATCCTACAGCCTCTGGACAGCTCCATTCCTTCTATCGACTTTCACATTCCACTTACTTAGTATATGGTTTGTTGTGCCCCTAGGGCAACATTGTAATTGTGCAACTTAAACGTATTTTTCTTAAGAGTCTTGTCATGTGCTTAGCCCTCTGATCTCATAAAGAGTTCAGAGGTGGTTGTTAGTTAATAAATATCTTGTTTATTTTCATAACTACCTGTGTGGTGTCCTTTCATTTGGTATTCAAGGGGTTATATGTGGTAAAACAGCTGGCTTCACATGTCAAAAGAGTTTAGCCTAAGAGTGCTTTGTCCATGCTACCATTAGGATAGCTGGTCTATAAGGTTGACTTACAACCAATCACCATAAGGGTTGTTTGGACTGATACAAAGTGATCACTATAACTAGTGAGCCTCATATATCAGGCCAACATCTCACATTGGTGTGCAGCGGTTGGGATTTGAGCTTGCTGTTGTTTTTACCAAATATAATCTTGAGATATCATTTGAAAGATCACATAAGGTACCATAGGTACATATAACAAAGCTTAGAAATACTCAGAGTTCTACTGAACCAGCTGTTGTAGTAGAAAGGGAGTAGCACACCCTGACTACAACTCTTAGCAAGGGATCAGTAGGAAAACCCATAGTGTAGGTAAGTGCACCGCTTACACCTCACTAGACAGCATGTCTATCACAGGAGAGAACACAGTGGCTCCCCTTGGTGATATTGACCCTCCACAGGTCATTTCAAGATATGCCATAAGGGTTGTTTGGACTGATACAAGGTGATCACTAGAACTAGTGAGCATCATATATCAGGCCAACTTCTCACAGGACTGGCCTGCTGTCTGCCTTGCTGAGGAAGGAGAGAAGACTTATTGGAAAGACTTTGTTGACTTGTGCTTGAAACTTTCTCCAAGGGCTTGATTGAGCTTGCCCCCTGATCTGAACCCCAGAACCAGTGGGTTCTTCTGTGCTTTGGCTCTTCTGATTTCTAAGGCCGAGCATTTCCTCCCGCCGGAGTTGAAGTCTGCGCCCTCTCGCCCCCTCCTAGGGCCGTGGTACCCAGGAGTCCGCCTGCCTGCTTGCCTGTGAGAGCCTCGCTCTGTTTAGAGTCGCTCTCTGCCCTCGGGTTAAGGCCGGCCGCTCCTCTGCCCCCGCCTGTTCCTGGAGTGCCTGAGCGCGTCTTCGCCCCCTCCCGCCGGAATCCAGGACCCGAGAGCAGCCTACAGCCTGGACGACCGTCCGTGCTAGACATTGCACCCGGCCGCCCCGCTTGCCCTTTCGATCACAGAGAGCTGCATCCTGAAGGGACCCCCCCTCGGTACGGACCGTGCGGAGGGCTCCCGTGCTGCGCCCCGCCTGTTGGGAGATCGTCCGCCTTTGAGAAGACCCCCAAGCACTCTCCGTGACTACCGCACACTCGCTGAGTACGCCGCGTGGTCCGGAGCACACTGCGAACCGTACCGCCACTTCAGCGCACAGGGCTCGTCTCGGGCTCGGGCCCGCAACGTTCTTCTTTCCCCGTGGCCCTGTGCGTCGCCCCAGTGGTTCAGGTACGCCTCACCCCCGTCGAGACTGTGTGCTTCACTGTGACCACCCGAAGCCCGGTTAAGACTTGACGTGCCTCGTTGCGCCTTACCAACCCGAAGCGCACTCGAGCCTCGGAGCACCTGGGGTAGTGGGTGCGCAACCGTGTGACAGCCCCGTACGCTCCATTGTCGAAAGCGGTACGTCGCGTACCCCGGCTCACGCGAGAAGCGTGAGCATTGGAAGGGGTGCCGGGATTTCACCCGTTCGAAGCGCTACCAAGTGGATGACCAAGTCCCTGAGGCACCAGAGGGGTGGAAACCTGCCTAAAACCGTTTAGGAACAAACAGAGAACTAAGAGAACTATTTTGAAGCAAAATAGGCTAGAAGGAAGCAGCATACCAAACAAAAGAGAACTTGCCATTATTGTACCAACCTTTGGCATAGCTAACAACGTTATATTGGTCTTGTGATAAAATCTTACCTGCTTAGATATATTTTTATATAAAGAAGACGTATTTTTACATATCCACAGCCTGGTGTCCATTTGTGGGGGGATTGGTACATTTACTGTGTGTGTGATTACAAATGCTTAACCCAATAACGCCTGAAGATTAGCCTTGGCTGCTCACGCCACGCACCTAGAGGGTGAGCAAGGGTAATTCTAAGGGGTCATCCTTCGCCCTGACTTAGAGGAGAGGGTCCCTGTTTGTCACAAGTGAATACTTGCGCCAACCAGAGACCCCCAATTCTAACATTTACCAGCTAAGCTTTATGAAGATCTAAACTCATCCATTCTCCCTCTGTGGTCCAGGATCATTCATGAATCCCTCTTACAGGGAAAGATTCCGGACTGCCTAAAGGTTGGGCAAGTTACTTCCATTCCTAAGAAGCCCAATGTGTAGCAATCAGATCCAAACAACTTCCTACCTATAACCAGCATTATGACTCTAGCTAAATTGCTTGAAAAATGTGTCCATTCGCAGCTCTGCCACCACATTGAGAAATACCAACTCCTTGACCACCATCAGTCAGGTTTCAGATCAGAGCACAGTGCGGAAATGGCACTTTGTTGATGACGCACTCAGAGCTACCCTGAAGGCATCGGCTAGACTAATCACGGGCTTGAGAAAGTATGACAACATTTCCTCCGACCTTTTGCAACTAAATTGGCTAACTATTGAAGCCAGAATCCGACTTAAGATAGCTTGCCTAGCTCATAAAGCCATACACTTCAACACCGTGTTCTGTTCTACCTGGCAAATAAGCTTGAACTATCGGGATCCAGCCGTAACCTTAGAAGTACATCCACCCTTCTCTTGAACTCCAAGATTCAAAAAGAAAAGATATTACAATTGTGCTTTCATAGGTCTTGCTCCGAGAATCTGGAACACCCTGCCCTCCGAGATCAGATCCAATCCTCCCACTACTTCCTTTAAAAAACAGGTCAAATGACTACTCCTGAAGGAACTTTGACAGCATCAACCTGGGATCATGTTCTTGTTTTTATTAATACCCTAATTCTTGTTGTACTACACTGATGCGTTTTATTGTATGCTTGATGGTATTTTGCTCTAGTCCTCTAGGGCACCTTAACTGCATTAACGTGTGATCTTGCTCTTGTTTGTATTAAATTCCCTTATTCTTATTGCACTTCACTGGTGCGTTTTATTTTATGCTGTTATGCTCTTCGTGTTCTAGGGTACCGCTGATACCCCCAACTCTTAACCTGATTGATTTCCCCTCTGTTGTAACTCCACCTACTGTCACATTGTGTTTGTACAATTGCTTTAGCCAATTCTGTACAATGCTCTGATACCCATAAGGGTCTTGTTCGCGATTTATAAAACAATTCAAATAAATAAATACCACAGATATTTAATGTGAACGTTTGTGGTATGTTTAGATCTGCTTTTTCTAATACTAATGGGTGGCTCATGTAGATGTTTTCATAGATTTGAGCCTGTGGTACTCAGCACATTTATTTATAACCAAGAACTTGTTTTATTTCACTGTGGGCATATCTTCTCCTAAATATGATTTATAGGGTTTTTGAGGTTGTGCTGCGATTGCACATTTAATTCTGTCTTATGCTTCTTTTGCGATGATACATTGAATTTCACCTTTTACATACCTCTCTTCCTTCATCATGCAACTTCTCCTTCAGAGATGTCATCTGCAAGTGGAGCATCACTAACTCCTCCTCTTTTACGGATAGTGCTTGTGTGTCCTCTTGGTTTCGTCGCTGCCAGTGCTGGAGTTGGTTATTCATATCAGCAAGACGTCCTCCATATACCCCAGCCTACCAAGATCAAGCATAGACTTTGGATCATTAAGCATATACACAAACGAACAAGTTACTTACCTTTGGTAACACCTTATGCGGTACAGACTACCTAGCCACAGATTCCTTACCTTAGAATTATCCCCAGGCGTCAGACTGGATGCGGAAGAATTTCGAGCAGTACCCCTGCACACTGGCAAGCAGCGTTGTTCAGCTCTGTGTGGCATAGTCAGAGCCGAAAGTGTTGTGCGCAGTACGTATATAGGCGCCATCTTGGCACCCTGACATGAGTTACCCGAGTTCTTTCCTTTCCGTGAGAGACATTGCTGACCAAGTCTGAGCAACTCCTAAGTCATTTTTGTCTGGCTTTTTGCAACTTTTTTAGAATCTTTTTTGAAATCTACTCTTTCTGTGTAGGTATGTCACATAAGAAAACAACTAGTTTCAAGCCATGTGGGGCCTGTCACAGGCAGATGTCGGTCACACACCCCCACTTGGCGTGTTTGTGGTGCTTGGAGTAGGACCACAACTCTACAGTCTGCGGAGACTGGCGCACCATGCACCCCAAGGCGCTGATGGAGCACTCCCTCAAGCTCCTCGTCACCAGTCACCGGTCGACTCTGCAACGTACGAAGTCCTTGCGACCATTCACGGAGTCGGCATTCGCGGCCAGCATAGGTCATGTGGGGAAGGGTGTGGGGGCGAGTGGTCGCAAGGGAAGGGGAGTCATGCGGGGAGGGTGGGGTTTAACTAATTAAAAAAAATAAAACATACCTTTTTCTGGTTCCCCGAATCCCATGCCTTCACTGCTGGGTCTGCTCCTGCTTTTCTGCCTTCACAGGAACAGGAAGTAGGCAGCACTCCTCCCCTCCCCATAGCCAATCACAACGCTGCAATGGCAGTGTTGTGATTTGTTGGGAGCCGACCCCACAGGCGTCTATGGAGAGGCCAATTTCCCCATGTAGGTTGTATGCAGCCTACATGGAGAAAAGGGAGAGTGCACATGACTGGTTTGGTTGGCCACAGAGGGCTGACCAAACTGTCAGGGCCTGCAACGTTGGGCTAGCCACTCCTCCACTGCCATCGAACAGGACCTGGACAAACTACTGTGCACTTTGAAGAAAATTTTTATTTACCCTCTAAGCATCTATTTGTGGCATTTAGTGCTGGAGATTCATATGCTGTGCATACTTCCACAATCTAGTGTTAAGCTCAGACGTGTGCAACTTTTCTTTCTTCAAAGAAAGTCTTTACAGGTCACGAGGTGTAGTGATTTCACCTATTAATGGTATTGCACATGAGCATAAGCAACATTGTTGGATTGTTTTTTCCTGCACAGAGGGTGAGACTGAAGATGGAGCATAGAAAGTACAAAAAAGGAGATCATGGAAGGAAAGAAAATATTAATGACAATAAAAGAAGAAAATCTGCAACAATCTCAGGTGACCAGGGAGGATGATGGGAGTATGTGAATCTGAAGCACTACATGCCAAGACAAGGTGCATACAGAGTAAGCAACATTTTCAGTTTGTGGCATGTGTAGCTGGAGATACACATGCTGTGCATCAACTGTAAAGCAGTACTCCTAAAAGAAGTGGATATTGCAGATGACTGGAGAAGTGTACGTAGCACAGGCTGGCCAACTCTGGCTTGCTGTCTGCCAAGAACATCCGCACAGTACTGTTTAGTGAAGGTTTGTGGGTTAGACAATGTGGCTGCTTTGCATATGTCAGCTAAAGGTATGTTATCCAACTAAGTCATGGAAAACCATTTTTTTATGAGTGGAATGAGGTCAAGGATGAGAAGGAAGGGTTCTTTTAGCTTTGGCATATCATGCTTATATGTATTTGACTAACCAACGATTTACACCTGATTTGGAAAGAGCACATCCATTGTGAAGCTTGGAGTATGACACATACAGTTGTTGGGTTTTTCGAAATGGTTTTTGTGAGAAGTTGGCCTGATATATGATGCTCACTAGCTCTAGTGATCACCTTGTATCAGTCCAAACAACCCTTATGGTGATTGGTTGTAAGTCAACCTTATAGACCAGCTATCCTAATGGTAGCGTGGACAAAGCAGTCTTAGGCTAAACTCTTTTGACATGTTAAGCCAGCTGTTTTACCACATATAACCCCTTGAATACCAAATGAAAGGACACCACACCGGTAGTTATGAAAATAAACAAGATATTTATTAACTAACAAACACCTCTGAACTCTTTATGAGATCAGAGGGCTAAGCACATGACAAGACTCTTAAGAAAAGTACGTTTAAGTTGCACAATTACAATGTTGCCCTAGGGACACAACAAACCATATACTAAGTAAGTGGAATGTGAAAGTAGATAGAAAGAATGGAGCTGTCCAGAGGGTGTAGGATCGCTGGGACTACACCACCCTAACTTTAGGTAAGTAATAGGAGGCCCAAGGAGCGCGTGTGCAGAGTGTAAACTCACACGCGAGATGCATAACAACGTCTATGGACAGTACAGTTCAAGAAAAAGGTGAGTACGGACAATCCTGACTAGTTAGGACTAAAACGACTGTGGAACTGGACACTAGGAGAGTCAATCTACCCTTGAGCACCGAAATTCTCTTGTTACCTCACCCACAGGCTGCGGGTGCATAGGTGCGAAGTCGTGTCGGGTTCCGGCGTTGAAGTCGATGGAGCCTGGAAGAAAAGATGCTGCAGGCGACCAGGAGGAAGATGTCCGGTGTGATCCAAGGGTGGATCACAGCTCCTGAAGGCCTGAAAGCAGAGGGGACAATGTTCAAAGTCACTAGCCAGTGACTGGAGTGGAACCAGAGGCTGTCGTCGCGATCAGGTGAAGAGTGGACGCTTGACTCTGCAGCCATGTGGACCAGGTGGTGTCTTCGACAACCAGGATGGAGGCACGAGCTGTCCCACGCAGGCTCTCGCTGTCGGCGGTGTCGGATCCGGGTTTGGAGTCAACAGGCCTTGGCAAAGGCAACCCACGCGGTGAGTGGAAAAGACGTCTGGTGCGGACCAGGAGGGTCCGGGGTGCCTCTCTTTTGGAAGGAAGCAAGGGCCAGTCTGGAGCAACCAGACCAGCGGTGTTGATGTCGTGGATCATCGTCTAGGAGGCCACTAGCCAGCCGGCAAGTGACCAGACAACGCGTCGAGCAGCAAACAGGCAGAAGGGCCCCACGCTGATCTCGTGGATGCTGGAGGGCTGGTCTTCGGTGCAGGAGCTGCTCAGGGCTGGGGCTTCTCAGTCCCCAAAGCACTTGGTCGAGGATACCTCAGAAGTCGTGCTGGAAGCGAAGTGCAGTTTCTCCAAGTTGGCCGGTCCCACGTGTCTCGTCGCACCCACGGATCTCAGCTGTGCTGCAGATGTAGGTAGAGGTCGGAGAGGTCTGGGAATCCGGGTCTCGTCGGGCTCTGAAGTCTGGATCCTCGAGGGAAGACGACAAAGTGAAGCCGCTGGACGCTGATGGTGCCTGCTTGTGCAGGGTGGACACTCCTTGCCCACAAGGGAGATTTCTTCAGTCTTCTTTGTAGAAAGTCGAAGTCCAGAGTTTCTTCTTGCAGAATTTCAGTTCAGGATTAATCTAATTTGGAATAGGATCAGCTCCTACCTTTTTTCTCCTAAAGGGGGCTGTACTATCACTAGGTCCCTCCTATGGGTGGGACCAGGAAGGGGGGTGGTTACACCCCCTATCCTTTGTCCGGTCTTGCGCCAGAGCTGGGGCTGGAGAGCCCCAGGAACTGGTTTAGACCGGTGTATGCACAGGGACACCTTGTGTGCCCCAGGCATGTCTCATTCCTTTCAGCCCTGTCCTACCTAATACACAAAATCTTGTCTGGGGTGGTGCTAGCACCTCCCAAGGCAGGAAACCCTTTGTCCAAGCCTCCCTCGCTGGAAGGACTCCCAGCAGCAGGAGGTCAGACTTGTGTCTGTGGTGGCAGCATCCATTTTGTGATGCTGAGGCTCGAGTTAACTTTAACCGGGGTTCACAGTTAGGTACACGTCGTGTCCCTCTAGAAGGGTGGAATGCTACCCCCGTCGCCAGAACTCGCGAGGGGGTAGTATTCCAATTCGTATGACACCTTACTCGACATGTTTTGATAATGCTATGCCAAAGTTAGCAATAACCGCGAGGTTATAATGCACTTAATAGTATATGGTATAGCGTTATCATGGAAACAGCTAAAGGACTTCGTTCCGAAAGCTGTAGACAGGCTCAGCTCATGCCAGAGCACTACCTCACATAATTCCAAGCACTCTGCCTCCAGGATTGTTAAGGCCTGCCATAGGAGTGACTTATAGGAGTATATGTGTCCATTTTAGGTTTAGAAATAGGTATACTATATCTAAAGCAAAGGGTGATTACACCACCTTGCCCCAGCTGATTGATCAGCCAGTTGTGTCAGATTTGGATGGCTAGCCAGGGATGGCATAATACATGCTGCAGCCCCTGGTAGGCCTTGGGTTCACTTATGCCCTGCGTACATATAGTACACTGTATAAGGACTTACAAGATTGACCCAATACCAATTGGTAAATGCACCTAAGGTGCATGGATGTCAATTTAGAGAGAGAACAGCTAGGCTGTGGGTCTGATTAGCAGGCCCACAGCCAGGGAAAGTCGTAAACCAGTGAAGCAAAAAGCATAAATCTGGGGTGACCATAGAATTGCAGACCCTACAGTTTTGATCTATCAACATAGAACAAGAAAGCTCTTTTGACGTCAAGAGTATGCAGAGCGGGCTGTGCTACAGATTCTAGTTGCAGAAAAAAGAGTGCAAGTTCAATCGTCTGATTGAGGTGAAAACTAGAGAGCACTTTAGGAAGGAATTTTGGATTGGTTCTGAGGACCAATCCATCTTGATGTACCTGGAAAATGATCTCTTCTAAAGTAAGAGAGAGTATTTCACTGACTCGTCTTCAAGAAGTGATGACCACAAGGCAGGCCACCTTCCAAGACAGGAATTGCAGTAGGCTAGAGTGAAGGGGTTCAATAGGAGGACTCAGGAGCCTAGTGAGGACAATATTTAAGTTCCAAACTGGAGCAGGGGGTGTTCTGGGTGGAATAACTCTTTTAAGGCATTCCATGAACACTTTAATGACGGGTATTCTGACTAAGACGACCTGTTGTCTGTTCTGTAGGTAGGCAGCTATGGCAGCCAAGCATAATCGGATCAAGGTATAAGGTAGGCCTGATTTCCCCAAGTGCAGAAGGTAACAAACAATATCCTGTACAGGTGCTATGAGGGGACTAATGTGTCTTGAGCGGCAGTAGTGTACAATATGTTTCCATTTGGCTGTGTAACAGGCCCTAGTGGTGGGTCTGCAAGCCTCTTCAAGAATAGACACATTTCTCATAGGTTGAGGTAACCAAATTCTAAGATCTCAGGAGCCAGATCGCAAGATTGAGTTCCGTAGGGTTGGGAGGCCTGAGTGCTGTGGTTTTGTGTGAGAAGGTCCGGTTTGTTTGAGAGCTTCTTGTGTGGGAATATGGAGAGTTCAGGCAGCGTGGAATTCCATGGCTTGCGTGTCCCGGTTGGTGCCACTAGAATGAGTTTTAGGGATGTCTCTCTCCGTCTCCCCACCACGAACAGTAAGAGTGGGAGAGGCGGAAAAGCATAGGCAAATATCCCAGACCAACTCATCCATAGTGCGTTGCACATGGACTGTGGGTATGGTAGTCTGGCAGCAAAGCTAAGGCATTTTGAGTTTTCTGCGGTGGTCAACAGATCTATTTGTTGCTGAAAGTACAAGAGTAGGACCTGGGGGTGAAGTTCCCTTTTGTTGATGTGTCTTACTGAGCAGGTCCACTATCTTGTTGGCCACCGCAGGAATAGGTTGTATGATTAATTGTATTCTGTGGTGTATTGCCCGCCACCAGATCCTCTGAGCTACACTGGACAGCTGTGGCGAATGTGGGCCTCCTTGTTTCTGTAGGTAGAACATGGCAGTTGTGTTGTCTGTGCGTATCAAGAAGGATTAGTTACTTACCTGTAATCCTAGTTCTCATCCAGGGGTATACTCATCAAAGTCATAATCTATGAATAATCCCCGCCCATGTGCGGGATCCTGGAGCATATAGAAAATACATATATATATAAAAATATATATGCATATGTGAAAACATATATACATGCAGCCTAAAATATTTCTGTAATGGCCAGAATGCTGAAAATTACATAGGTGTTTATAGTGGCACCCATGCTCTCCCAAACCCTAAGAAAGAAAGAGAGCAGTAAACATTTGTCATACAACAATGCTTTATTGTCATAGAGAAACCTGTAATTGCAGGCATTTGCCAGTAGGCTGCAGTAGAGTATAAAGAAACAAAGGAAGACTGACACCTTGCCTTTAAGGGATTAGAGTTGGGGTACTGTGCCTTTAAGACCTGCAGGAGACCCCCTGCTCCCATGATGCATCACAGGTGGCAGTTAGGTCAGTTCTTTTTGGAGGTAGCGAAGCACCTGAGTAAATCTGCAATCTGTAATGCTCGTCCGGGGAGGCGGATGGGAGCTTATGACTTTGATGAGTATACCCCTGGATGAGAACTAGGATTATAGGTAAGTAACTAATCCTTCTCATCCAGGGGATACTCATCAATAGTCATAATCTATGAATAGATTAGCAAGCCCATACCCAAAGGCCTGCGGACGAGCAAACAAGTATACAGCAAAAAACAAGAATTAACATCCTATTTAAAATGCAATTACGCAAACAGATTCCTTAAAGAGGCCTGTCCCACTTGGGCATCGGCCTGTGCATCTGAATCAAGGCAATAATGGCGAGTAAAGGTATGTACAGAACGCCATTAAGCGGCCTTACAAATCTCAGAGATTGGAATGTTACGAAGGAGAGCTGTAGTAGAAGCTTTCCCTCTAGTAGAGTGTCCATGAGGTTTTCCCAGTAACGCTTTGTTAGCTAATTGGTATGACAGCGCTATACAGGAAACGATCCATCGTGGGATAGATCTCTTTGAGGCTGACAGACCGGTATTAGTTGACCCATAATTAACAAAAAACCGGTCTGATTTCCTAAGGGGAAGAGTCTTAGCCAAGTAGAACTTCAGAACCCTCCGGAGATCAGGAGAGTGTAGAGATCTCTCTGGGGGAGTGGTTGGTTGAGGAAAGAAAGTACTGGGCTGGACTGTTCCCATGAGGCACGGGGTCAGACTGATTTGCAAGTGGCCATGTCTGAACTGAGGTGGCAGAGTGGGCTAAAAAACTGTGAACGATTAAACCCAGAACTGTTGACTGGGTGTGAGTGTTTGATTGGTTCAGATGGTCCGTCCATCACCACCCCCTTTTGTACCGCTTTGTTCGCCATAAGTTGGCAGGGTATGCTCAGACATTAGTCCCTTGCTCACTTTGCCACTGGATTCAAGCAATCCTGGCTGAAGACGGCTGTAATGCCAGAAACCGGTCCTCGGAAGCTTGTTTCCGGTCCAGGGAAGGCATGGCTTGGCAGTTCGGGCTGGACTGTTCCCATGAGGCACAGGGTCAGACAGATTTGCATGTGGCCATGTCTGAACTGGGGTGGCAGAGTGGGCTAAAAAACAGTGATGGATTAAACCCAGATCTGTTGCCTGGGTGTGGGAGTTTGATTGGTTCAGATGCTCCGTCCATCACCCCCCCCTTTTGTACCGCTTTGTTCGCCATAAGTTGGCAGGGTATGCTCAGACGCGAGTCCCTCGCTCACTTTGTCACTGGATTCAAGCAAGCCTGGCTGAAGACGGCTGTAATGCCAGAAACCGGTCCTAGGAAGCTTGTTTCCGGTCCAGGGAAGGCATGGCTTGGCAGTTCGGGCTGGACTGTACCCATGAGGCACAGGGTCAGACTGATTTGCATGTGGCCATGTCTGAACTGGGGTGCCAGAGTGGGCTAAAAAATGGTGATGGATTAAACCCAGAACTGTTGACTGGGTGTGAGTGGTTGATTGGTTCAGATGCTCCGTCCATCACCACCCCCTTTTGTACCGAGGAAAGAAAGTAGGCAGAGTAATGGTCTGATTAATGTGGAAGTCCGAGACCACCTTAGGCAAGAAGCCTGAGTGCGTCCTCAGAACCACTCTATTGGCATGAAAAACATTGTAAGGTTCCTTACAACATAGGGCCTGGATCTCGCTTACCCCACGGGCAGGGGTGATAGCTACCAAAAAGGCAGCTTTCCAGGTCAGGTGCTGCAAAGACACCTTATGGATAGGCTCGAATGGAGAACCCATCAGTTTTTGTAAGTGCAATGTTGAGTTCCAAGGGAGGAGAGGGGGATCTCACTGGTGGTAACACTTTCTTACGCCCTTCTAGGAAATCTTTAACCACAGGCATAAGGAAGAATGATGTCTGAGAAGGCGACTTCCTGTAGGCTGTGATAGCCGCCAAGTGAACCCTGATGGAGGGGTACTTCAGGCCTGACCTTGCCAAATGTAACAAATAGGGTAGAATCACCTGCTCTTGTCCGTGGATAGGATCAAGAGAGTTCTCTAGGCACCAAATGTAAAATCTTTTCCATTTGAAAGCATAAGACTGCCTTGTAGAGGGCCTCTTAGCCTCTTTAAGAATGTTCATGCAATCAGGTGAAAGGTCTAGGTGGCCATATTGGATGACCTGAGGAGCCATGCCATCAAGCAAAGGGAAGCAAGGTTGGGGTGAAACACCTTCCCCCCGTCCTTGGTCAGCAAGTCTGGGCGGCATGGCAGTCTCCTGTGAAGGACTTCCGACAGCTGGAGGAGATCTGGGCACCATCACTGCCGTGGCCACTCCGGTGCTATCAGGATCATCCTGGTGTTGGTCCTGTAGAACTTCTGTATCACCGCGGGGATCAGAGGCAGGGGAGGAAAGGCGTAGAGCAATGTCTGAGACCAGCTGATCAAAAGAGCATTTCCCTGTGATCCTTGTTGGGGATATCTGGATGCGAAGACGGGGCATTTTGCGTTTGCCGCGTCTGCAAACAAATCTATGTCTGGTACTCCCCATTGCCGAAACACCTCTTCCTTGATCACCTAGTTGTGCGCTTCTACGAAGTCTCTGCTTAGGCCGTCCGCCTGAACATTTAGGATTCCTGGCAAGTGAACTGCCACGATGGAGAGGCCCCTCGCCAGAAGCCAGTGCCAGATGGCTTGGGCTTCCAGAGACAGAACTCGTGACCTCGTGCCTCCCTGCTTGTTCAGCTAGAACATTGTTGTTGTGTTGTCTGTCTGAACTTGAATGTGGCTGGTGCTTAGGGACGGGTAGAGGGACTTGAGCGCTAGGTAGACAGCCCAGAGCTCCAGAAAATTGATGTGGTAGCCTCTTTCCACTTCGGACCAGAGACCCTCAACCTTGAAGCTGGCCCATATGAGCACCCCAGCCGTGCATCGAGGCATCCGTGACCACTGTCTGTGATGGAGGCGTTTGATTGAACGGGGCTCCCCTCAGAAGATGAGAGCGTTTCATCCACTATCTGATGGAGTCTTTGGCGCTTTGGTTGAGAGAGACCTGATCCTCCCAGTGTCCTGATCTCTGAGACCAATGGCCCTCTGGCCTGCTGAAGAGGCCTCATGTGAAGGCCTGCATTGGGCACGATGAGATGCATGAGGCCATCGATCCCAGAAGAGAAGACACTTGTCTGGCTGTGGGATTTTGAGTGTCTAGCAGGATGCAGCACTTCAGGAGCATTGATGACAACCTCTCCTCCGAAGGACACACGCTTGCCTTTGCAGAGTCCAAGGAGGCGCCCAGGTAGTGTATTCGCTGGGTGGGGTTCAGTACTGACTTCTTGTAGTTGACCTGCAACCCCAAGGAATGTATCAGACTGAGACAGTAAGTTAGATGTTTCTGAAGCAGGACAGGCGTGGAGCTTTTCAGAAGCCAATCGTCTAGATAGGGATAGACGAAGATTTTCCACCTGCGGAGGAAAGCAGCCACCACCGCCATGCACTTGGAGAATGTCCGTTGGGCGGATTTGAGGCCGAACGGAAGCACTCGATACTGGAAGTGGCGACTGTCTATTTGAAACCTGAGGAATTTCTGGTGCTTTACTGAGACAGGTGTTATGTCGGAACGGAAGTCAACACAACCACACGCAGGTAAGACTGTTCATTGTCTTGGCCACACCAGGACCCTTTTATTCAAAGTAAAGCCCCACCCCTAATAAACCAATTAACATCCTGCCCTATATATACTACAGGTGAGTCACCACTACCCCTTTGGGTGCCAGAAATGGTAAGGTAATGGCGGTGACCACATCACACTCCTCTAAAACATCAATAAAAGTGAAAAACACAAACAGAAATCATTTCAATATGTTACATAATTCTTCAAACGTGTGGATCGAGCAGGGCATGGCCGTAACTGATACCTCCCACAACAAGTATGTGAAAGTATGCGTCCTGTTTTCTGATGAACCTGTTCAGTAGACGTAGATCGAGGGTAGGTCTGTACTCTTTGCCCACTCCTCGTTTTTGGACTAGAAAGTATCCGGAGTATACTCCTTGATTCCTTCGCAAGGGAGGGACCTCCTCTATGGCTTTCTTCATTTGGAGGGTAGAGACTTCGTCCCTCAACAGTTGACTTTGAAGACGAGAAAAGTAACTGAGTTGAGAGAACACTTGCAAAGGAGGTGACTTGAACCTCAGCAAGTGACCATGCTGCACAATACTCAGCACCCACTTGTCCTTTGTTATGGATTTCCACTCTTCCAGGTGACCAGCTACAATCCCTCCCACCGGAGTGGCGAAAAGTTGAGGAGGAAGCAACGACTCAAGGCTTTGGAGGCTGTTTTGAGGTGGACTGTTGTTTGTTGTCATTTCCTCTGCCTCTACCAGGGCGTCTCTGCTGCAATTGAGACCGCTGCTGTGTTTGCGATGACCACGGAGGGGTTTGAACCCTCTGTTGGAACGATCGCTTGTCGCCTTAATGGAAGCACTTTTTGAATTCTTTTCGTTTCTCCAATCCCACAGCTTTAACCGTGCCCATCTCCGCCTTCATTTTAGTCATCTTGTTGTTGGCGTGAGACCCAAACAGAGAAGTTCCATTGAAAGGAAGGTTTAATATCTTCTTTTGGGCATCAGGCTTGAGGCCTGTAAGGCGTAGCCAAGCCGAGCGCCGTGAGCAGACTCCGTGGGAGTAACCATGCACTGCGAGGTCAGAAGCATCCGCTGCCACACTGATTACTTGGTTGGCGGCAAGTCCACCCTCCTGAAGAATCTCGGAGAAGTCCTGCCGGTCTTCTTTGGGAAGCTTCTCTGTGAAACAAGTGAGAGAGTCCCAGAGGGATCTATCGTAACGTCCGAGAAGAGCGGAGGCACTGGCAACCTTCATGAATGACGCAGAAGTGCTGCACATCCTCCTTCCATACGAATCCATCTGCTTACTATCCTTTTCCAGGGGTGCCGAGGATGAGGTGGAAGCAGAATGGGATTTCATGGCTGCCACGACGATAACTGAATCAGCTGGTGGATCCGACCTGAGGAACAATGGATCCGACCTGAGGAACAATGGATCCGACCTGAGGAACAATGGATCCGACCTGAGGAACAATGGATCCTCCGCTGGAGCCTTGTACTTTTTTGCGATTCTGGAAGGTACTGAACCCACCGTCGCAGGAGTAAGAAAGGTGGCCATTGTAGGTTTCAGGAATCTGGGCACTAAAGGTAGCAAAGGTCTAGGAGCAGATCGATGGTGCAGGGTATCGAAGATGATTGATGGTGGAACCACTGGGGTTTGCAAAGAAATGTTCAGTTTTCTTGCCCCCCCTACCCAGTACATCAGTGAACGTAGAGATGTAATCTATGGGTGGCACCCGTGAAGGTGGTGTGGAGGAAAAGGTCGGAGAATAGTCCCGGACCGTAGACCTCGTAGACGAAGACCATGTCGGAGATCTTGTATGCCTTCTCTTATGGGGCCTGTCGCGATGACGGCTGTGCCGGGCCCTAGATCTAGACCGATGTCTAGAAGGCGATCTTGTCCTGGGAGGTGTTCTTGACCTGGCAGGAGATCTTGGCTTGGCAGGAGATCTTGGTCTCCGAGGAGGAGACTTCGACGGTCTGGCTGGAGTACTTGTCCTGGGACCCGATGGCGAGTACGTGCAGGAGTAATCCGAGGCTGGACTACTGCGACCGCTAGAGACAGCCCCCTGTGGATGGCGAGGCGACACACTGTGGGCTTTTCCCTTCGCAGAACTGGGTGAGGCTTCTGGAGAGATCTCCACAATCTGTAGCCCAAGAGATGATGACCGGTCCCCTGATGATACTCTGGACCCAGGGTCCGATCGCCTTCGGTGACTCCACAATCCCTGCGACCTCGCCTCTTGACGTCGATGAAGTCTGAGTTACCATTGGCGTCGAACGAGGTCTAGATGGTCTCGACATCGAACGTGTTTTCAACAGCGATCTTCGGCGTCGAGTTGGTGATCTCGACGGCGATCTTCGACGTCGAGTTGGTGATCTCGACGGCGATCTTCGGCATCGAATGGGTGATCTCGACGGCGATCTTCGGCGTCGAGTTGGTGATTTCGCAGGCATTCGTCCACGACGTTGTGTCGACAGCAACCTTTCCTGACGCCGGGTCAACATCGATCTCCTCAACGTCGAATGATGGGATCTTGACGATCCTCTAGACAGCGGCACGCCAGCCGGCGGCGATGTGATAGCCGTCAGTCCTCTCTACGCCGACCCCCTTGAGGGTGGCAGAGAGTGTCTCGACTGATACTTGGTCTTGTCAGCAACCACAGACTTCGAGCCCGAAGTGTGGCGCTTCGACGCCGACTTATTTGGATGCAGCGAAGACTCTCGACGTCGCTGTGGTGTTCTTGAAGAGTGTCTGGGTCTCTTCGACGCCGACTTCGACGTCGACGGTGAATATCTTCTCCCGGTCCTCTTTCTGGGGTCAGGAGAAGTGGAGCGTTGCCGTTTTTGGCCTTGCTTGCTGGTAGACGATGCTCTGGGTCCTCCATAGCCACCCACCTGATGCCTCTTATCTTTCTCCAGCATAGCATGGAGTTTGATTCGTTCTCTATCACACAAGGTCCGTTTGGAGAACTTATGACAATAGTGGCACTGGTCAGGTTTGTGTGAAGATGGAAGGCATACAAGGCACATCAAGTGTGGATCTGCCAGAGCCATTTTCTTGTCACAAGAAGGACACTTTCTGAATAAAGCTGGCATACTGACTAAAACATTCAGTGGATCTCCACAGAAACAGTAACAGAAGCCTTAATAAACTAGAAAATGTCAAATTTTCTGAAAAAATCTTCTACAATAAACAGTTTTAGTCAAAAACTGAAGAGCTCAAGCTCCAGGATCCTCTCAGAAGTAGCCGGAAAAAAGAACTGACCAAACTGCCACCTGTGGTGCATCATGGGAGCAGGGGGTCTCCTGCAGGTCTTAAAGGCACGGTACCCCTACTCTAATGCCTTAAAGGCAAGGTGTCAGTCTTCCTTTGTTTCTTTATACTCTACTGCAGCCTACTGGCTAATGCCTGCAATTACAGGTTTCTCTATGGCAATAAAGCATTGTTGTATGACAAATGTTTACTGCTCTCTTTCTTCCTTAGGAGTTGGGAGAGCATGGGTGCTACTATACAAACCAATGTAATTTTCAGCATTCTGGCCATTATAGAAATATTTTAGGCAGCATGTATATATGTTTTCACATATGCATATATATTTATATATATGTATTTTCTATATGCTCCGGGATCCCGCACATGGGCGGGGATTATTCATAGATTATGACTATTGATGAGTATCCCCTGGATGAGAATGTCCTGTTCTGAATGATGGGGATAAAAGCATGGAGAGCACACTGGATTGGCCGCAGCTCCAGGTAAAAGGTATGAAGAAGTTGCTGTGTAGGGGATGAATGACCCTGAACAGTAAGATGTTTGAGATGAGCGCCCTAAGCTGTGAGTGAGGCGTCCGTTGTGGTGGTCTCTTGCAAAAATGGATCATGGAAGGGCCGCCCCTGTAACAAAATGTTTGTGTTCCACCACTGCAGAGAGTGATGTGTGCAACCAGAAACCAACGCTAGATTTTCTAGATGATCCTCTGCTTGAGACCACTGTGGTGCTAAGAACTCCTGTAATGGATGCATGTGGAGCCTGGCATGAGGTACTATTGCTATGCAAGATGCCATCATGCCTAGTAGGCGCATCACAGTTCTGACTGTTACCTGCTGGTCTGAATAAAAAAGAGGCAGCCGGTTTTGGAAAGCTTGTACTCTGGCTTGGTTGGGGTAAGCTTTTCCTACCTGTGCATCTAGGACTGCGCCAAGGAAAGGCTGTACCTGCAGGGGTTGAAGGTGGGATTTGGTCAGATTGATGGTGAAACCTAAACTGTGCAGGGTGTGAATTGTGTGCTCTAGACAGAATTGCTGCGTGGCGCTGTTGAACAGCCAGTAATCTAGATAAGAGAACACGTGGATGCTACTCCTCCTGAGATAGGCAACCATCACAGCAAGACATTTGGTGAAGACTCTTGGTGCAGTGGTAACCCCAAGGGGGAGCGCTTTGAATTTATAATGGCATCCAATTTCCACAGACCGATCTGCTGGGTGGATGGGCATGGGAAAGTAGGTGTCCTTCAGATCCAGGACAGTCATGAAGTCGCCTTGCTGCAAGAGTGGTATAACGTCCTGTAGAGTATCCATATGGAAGTGCTCCAACAGAATGTATCTGTTGAGAGGCCTGAGACCGAGGATGGTCCTGAAGTAGCCATCCTTCTTTGGGATAAGAAAGCAAAGGGAGTATACACCCTTTCCGTTGTATTGATGCAGAACAGGCTGTATGGCACCTTTGTCCAGCAAGGCTAGTAGCTCCTTGTAAAGGAGGTGCAGATGTCCTTCTAACACTTTGTGTAGGCACGGGGGTGTTTGTGGTGTTCAAGTGAGCCCTAGACAATAGCCCTCTTATATTAAATCTAGAACCCAATGCTCTGTGGTGATTTCAGCCCACGTGGGCAGAACCCCCTGTAATTTTTCCCCAACAGGTGTTGTGCGATCGGGGATAGATGTAAGACGTCACTAGTTTGGGGGGAGGGGGGCATTTTAGGGGTGGCACCCTTACCTCAACCTCTTCCATTATTGTCCCAATACCCACTTCTATAGTAACCCTGCAAGGGGGACTACTGTTTTGGTTTTGTGAAGGGAAAACCGGGTTCTGGAGGTGGGATCTTAGATGCGCCACAAAACTGTGTGTGCCGAAAGGAACCCAGAGGTGGTCTGTGTTTGTAGCGCAGCCATGGCCTTAACTGTCTGTGTCATTTTCTCAAGAATTTCATCTACCTGAGGGCCAAAGAGATCCCGACCATCAAAAAAGACATTGAGCATGTGCTGCTGCACCTTCGTTTTAAAGCCTAAAACATGGTGCAAGGCATGACGTTGCAGCGGCTGTATCTGCAGCATCTAGAGAGCAGCAGATGTCAGTGCTAGAGATGATCTTCCCTTGTGCCACTAACTGCTGCCCCTTCCTACGAAACTGCTCTGGGAGGTGCTCTACCAGGCTTTCCAATTGGTCTCAGTGTGCATGGTTGTAGCTGGACAACAAGCCAACTGAATTTGCAGTATGCCAACTGGGCGCTGACTGAGTTGCTACTCTCTTTCCCTCTGCATCCATGTTTTTACTCTCCCTGTCGGGAGGAGGTGCATCACCTGTTCCCTATGTTAGCATGCTGCTGGCTGTATGAACATCCAAAGAATCAGGGGGTAGTTGGCCACGAATGTATGGATGGTCATTAGGGGAGGCTTTATACTTGTTATCCATCCTAGGCGAGATCACTTTCACCCTGTCAGGGTCCTTAAAAATCTCAGTGGTAGGCTTGAGGACACCTGTAGGAGGGTGGATACCTGAATATGGTTGCCCCCAACTTTTTGCCTGGTGTTTTGCTGGTTTTCCGACTTAGTTGGCCTGGGACCCTGCCAATCAGGACCCCAGGCCTACTGCTCTCTCTGTAAAATGGATTCCATGTACCTTAGGTACATATCCAATTGGTACTGGGCCACCTTATCAGACCCTGTAACTCAGGGCATAGGTGTACCCAGGGCCTACCAGGGGCTGCAGCATGTATTATGCCACCCCTGGCTGGCCATCGAAATCTGACACAACTGGCTGCATGACAGCTGGGGCAAGGTGGTGTAATCACCCTTTGCTTTAGATATAGTATACCTGTGCGATTTGAGTATTTTTCCTAAGAGCTTTGTATTGTGCGTAGCACCCTGTCCTCATAAAGAGTCCAGGGTTGTTGTGTTCTAAATAAATATACTTTTATTTACATAACAACTTGTGTGGTGTCCTTTCACTGGTGTTCAAGGGGTATATGTGATGGTATAACAGCTGGCTTAACACGCCCTCTAGAGTCTAGCCTAAAGACTGCTCTTGTCCATGCTACTAGGATAGCTGGTCTATCGGTTGACTTACAACCAATCATCAATAAGGGTTGTTTGGACTGATACATAGTGATCACTAGAATAGTGAGCACTGCATATCAGGCCAACTTCTCACAACACCCTCAAGCACGAGAGATATTAAATAGTACACTGGGTGGAAGAGGAGGTTTCTACAAGGAAATCATCCTTCGCTTGCTGCACACGGAGTTCTAAATTGTGAAAAGTGGCAGTGCTGTAGAACACATCATGGTACAAAGTGACATCATCAGGAGATGACGGCTTAGTAGGGTACAGATCTGGGTCTGTGTCCGTGGGGGGTTCAGCATCATAGTCACCCCAAGGATATGCACCCTGTTAGTCAAGAGGGTGGTCAAATGGGTCATAAGGGAGCCTAGAACTGTCTCTAACCCTGAATGTGAAGAGCCCATACGTGAATGATGTGATGACCCTCAAGGCAAGACTGGAGACACATGAAGGTGAAATTGGAGGAGGAGGCAGGGAAGGAGGAGGACGAGCAGAAGGTAAGGGAGAGGTTGCCCTGTCATGTCTCTTTTGCTTTTTGGGGGACTGAAAGTTTCAGTGGGTTAATGGCCTACTCAAAAGTGAGCTTCCTCTTATGAGGTGCAGAGTCCTTTGTTACATGTGGAGGCTTTGCCAGAATTCGACCTGTGCCTGGCTGGATATGAATGCGTTGTTTTTGAGCATCCAGGTGTCCCTACAGCTTCTCGAGAATTTGCTGATCAAATTCCTTTGAAGCCGCAAAGGATACCACAGGGGAAGGTGGTCTTGATGGGACTGTAGAGATTCGCTGAAGGGAGGGTGCAGAGTTAGATCTCAGCTCTAACTGCTCCAAGTCGACTTGTCTTGACACAGTACACGACTTCGGCTCCAAATGTTTCAGGGCAGGATGTCTCGGATCTGAATGTTTCGGAGCAGGATGGTTCGGCTCTGAAGATTTCGGCTCCTACCCTTTAAACTCTGAGAGTGGCTGAGGATGTGCCTTCAGGTCCAAGCTGCGCTCGAGGATTGGAGTGGGACTTTGTTGCAGAAAGTGTCTTGAGCGCTGGGTCCATCTCTGAATGCCGGTGTTGACCATAGCTAAAAAGAAGTGATGCATCAGAGACCTCTTAAGTAACTTGGGAGCTAGAGGCTGGCTCCTTTAAGTGCTGAGATATGTGAACATATGTACTTACCTTTTGAGGGCACTGGGCTGGCGGAGGCTCTTCGGACTCAACTGTCTCTGAATCAATGCTTCCAGGTTGAAAGGCTGCCTCCATTTTGACGTCCGAAGTATCCACCTCTTCAACATCCGACCCCTCCTATTCTCCAAAGATGTACAGAGTCTCCTCTACCTCATACCGTTGTATCATGGAGGCGGAAGTAATCAAACGTGCATGTCAGTTTGGAAGATGTTTCTTGTTTGGGAATGCAACGCAGGCCAAACAGGAGTCCTCACGGTGGTGTGGTGAAAAACAGAGGTTGCAGACTTCATGGAGGTCGGATTTTCAATAATTGGCCCGATGACGAGTACAGAATCGGAATGGAGTCCTTTCCATAATTGGAACATTCTCGACCTGACGAGTGATTGGGAGTCGACTGTGTTAATTTGACAAAGAGTCCAAGGTACGTGGCTTTGGGAGACTGATAAAAAATGTTCGATTGTTTGGAGATACTGACAACAGGACGGATCCAAGGGCCTAGCGAGAACACCATGAGGTGTCAAACTGGAGCTGTGGACGATACATATCAACTTGATGGCAGAGAAAAAACAATTCCGATGCCTATGACCATGCGCAATAACACTAATAAGTTGTGCACATCTGAGCCCAACACTAAATTGCACAAGTATGCACGGCATCTACAGCTACACATGCCACAAACATATACATTTGTTTATAATGGGTTTAGTATTGGGTGGTTGAAGTCCTGTTGAACAAGTTACTTACCTTTGGTAACGATATATCTGTAAGAAACAGTAGTTAGGATTAGATTCCTTACCTTAGAATATCCCCAGGCGTCAGACTGGATCCGGAAATTTTTGCGTAGCAGTACCCTTGCGCGTCGGTATGCGTCGTCTGCGGCTCCGCGTCCATCGTCGGCGCCGTGATGACGTCGTCGGAATACTTAGACGCCGCCTCGGCGTGCTGACGTCAGTTCTTAGACACAGCTTTTCCGCGCCAGAAACGCAGAACCATGTTAAAAACCAACACTGGTGCCAATGAAACTATGACCCTGAAAGGGGATGACCTTAACCCTAGATATCGGATCCCAGAACGGGGAGGATGGGTGGAGCGGTAAGGAATCTAATACTAACTACTGTTTCTTACAGATATATCGTTACCGAAGGTAAGTAACTTGTTCATCTGAAAGAAACAAGTTAGTATTAGATTGCTTACCTTAGAATAGATACCCAAGCAATACCAACCCGGGTGGTGGGTCTGCGAATCAATAATCACACCAGAAAGTCCTGGAGGACAGAACAGCCAAAGAAGCCATCCCTCCGGACTTGGCCGTCCAGGCAGTAGTGTCTCGCAAACGTGTGCAGCGAAGCCCGCGTAGCTGCCTGACAGATGTCCTGCAAGGGGACACCCCGGCCCAGGGCAGTGGTAGCCGCCGTGGCCCGAGTGGAATGGGCCCTCAGCGCAACAGGAGGCTCCTTCTTTGCCAAGGAGTAACAAGCCTTGATACATAAGACGACCCACCGAGAGATGGTCCGCTTGTGTACCGCCCGTCCCTTCTTAGCGCCCACGGAACCAACAAAGAGTTAGTCATCCACCCGGAACTGGCGAGTGCGATCCAGATAAAAAGAGAGCGCACGTTTTGGGTCCAGACGGTGGAGCCGCTCTTCCTCCTTTGAGGGATGCGGAGGCGGAAAGAAGGTGGGCAAGGTAATAGACTGCCCGATGTGGAAGGCAGTGACAACCTTGGGCAGGAAAGAGGGTCTAGTCCGCAACACAACCTTGTCCGGATGGACAGAAAGGAAAGGAGGTTTGGATGAAAGAGCCTGGAGCTCACTCACTCTCCTGGCAGAGGTGATGGCAACTAGGAAAGCAATCTTCAGAGTAAGAAGGCGGATAGGACAGTTGTGAAGTGGCTCAAAGGGAGCGCACATCAGATAAGTAAGAACCAAGTTCAAGTCCCACTGAGGCATCACGAATGGAATAGGTGGAAACGTGTGTGTGATGCCTTTCAGAAAACGAGTTACAATAGGGGACTTGAACAAAGATGGTTGATCAGGCAGCCTTAGAAAAGCCGAAAGGGCAGAAAGGTAGCCCTTGATAGTGCCCAGAGCAGAGCCCTGCTGGGCAAGAGAAAGAAGGAAGAGAAGAACCTCAGAAAGAGGGGCAGAGAGAGGATCCACAGCCTTTGCTGTGCACCATGCCACAAATCTGTTCCACCTGCAGGCGTATACCGACTTTGTGGAGGGACGCCTGGCTGCCAGAATGATATTACAGACTTCAGGAGGCAAGTCAAATGCCCTCAACTGTCGCTGCTCAATCTCCAAGCATGGAGGTGGAGACTGGACAGGTTCGGGTGGAGGACTGTCCTCTGCTGCTGCGACAGAAGGTCCTCCTGAAGAGGCAGACGAACCGGGGGATCGACTGACATACTGAATAGCTCGGGATACCAGTACCTTTGTGCCCAGTCCGGAGCCACAAGGATGACTTGGGCCCGGTCGCGTTTGATCTTCTTCAGCACTCTGGGCAGAAGTGGTATAGGCGGAAAGGCGTAGAACAGACCGCAACTCCACTCGCGACGAAAAGCGTCTCTGAGCAAATGCCACCTTGGAAATTCCAACGCGCAGTACTGATGACATTGCGCGTTCTCTTCGGTGGCGAATAGATCTAACCAAGGCTCTCCCCACTGCAGAAAGAGACCTTGGGCCACGTCAGAGTTCAGACGCCATTCGTGATCCATCATGCACCGGCGGCTGAGCTCGTCTGCCCTGGCGTTCAGAGAACCTGCCAGGTGTTGAACCACCAGGGTCACACCCTGATGTTCCAGCCACTGCCAGAGGCGCAGAGCCTCCTGGCAGAGGGTTCGCGACCCAACCCCGCCCTGTTTGTTGCAGTACCACATGGCGGTGGTGTTGTCCGTGAACACCTGCACTACACTCCCCCGGACAGAGGGGAGGAATGCCTTCAGTGCAAGACGAATTGCCCGCAGCTCCAAAAGGTTGATATGGAGCCGGGACTCCACTGGAGACCAGAGGCCTCTGATCTCCCCCTCTCCCCATGTGGCCTCCCCAGCCCTGGAGGGACGCTTCCGTCACAACTACGTGCTCCGGTTGGGGAAGGGAGAGGGATTTGCCGCTGACCCAATCGCGGTCCGTGAGCCACCACTGCAGCTGTCTCGCAGTGCCCTCCGAGATCAGGACATGGTCGGACAGGTTGCCCTGATGCTGGGCCCAGTAAAACTTCAGGTCCCACTGCAGAGCCCGCATCCGCCATCTGGCGTGATGGACCAGAAGGATGCAGGAAGCCATCAGCCCCAGAAGCCACAGCGTCAACCCGACCGAGACTCGGGATAAAGGCTGAAAGATCGGAATCAGAGCCTGAATATCCCGAACCCGCTGCTCGGGAGGATAAACCCGAAACTGCGCCGAGTCGAGAACCGCTCCGATGAAGAGGAGCTTTTGAGAGGGACACAGGTGTGACTTCAGCACATTGATGAAGAACCCCAGCAGGTGCAGGAGATCGGCTGTAGTCTGGGCTGACGATTGTCTGGGGCGAGCCCGCCTTCAACAACCAGTCGTCGAGGTAGGGGAAGACTGAAACCCCTAACCTGCGCAGATGAGCTGCGACCACCGCCATCACCTTCGTGAACACCCGCGGGGTGCTGGTAAGGCCGAAGGGGAGCACGGTAAACTGAAAGTGATTTGTGGCCTACCGTGAACCGCAGATAGCGCCGGTGGGTCGGCAGGACGGGGCTGTGGAAATAGCATCCTGCAAGTCCAACGCTACCATCCAGTCTCCTGGGTCCAGGGCAGCTAAGACTGAGCCAGTGTCAGCATTTTGAACTTCTCCTTCCGGAGGAAGCCGTTGACGTTCCGTAGGTCCAAGATAGGGCGTAGGCCCCCTTTGCCCTTATTTATTTATTTTATTTTATTTTAGCTGTTTTATATCGCGCTCATATACTACCAGAGTGTCCTGGCGCGTATTGGGTACCAGAAAGTAGTGGGAGTAGCAACCACACCCTACGTCTGGCCCAGGAACGCGCTCGATGGCCCCCTTGGTAAAGAGGGCCATCACTTCCTCCTGCAGAAGTCGCAAATGATCCCCGGACACGCGGTGGAATTGCGATGGCATGGCTGGAGGGATCGTCTTGAAGGGGAGGGAGTAGCCCCTTAGGACGATTTGCAGCACCCACCTGTCCGATGTGACAGTGCGCCAGTGGAAGTGGTGATGGCGAACCCTGCCCCCCACTGGCGTCACATGGGCCTGAAAGGACGGACTAGGAGGGTTTTGAGGCGGATGCTGCAGGGGGTAGGTGTGGACTGGCCTCGCCGTTGTCCCCGACAGCCTCCACGGCGGTTTCCACGGCCGCCACCGCGTTGGTAAGTAGTCTGTGGCACGTGTCTGGCAGCACTTGTGGGGGCGCCCATTCCTTGGCCACTAAAGAAGCGAAAGGCACCAGATTGCTGGCACGGGGCAGAGAGGCCCAAGGACTTGGCCGTAGCCCTGGAGTCCTTAAAGCGCTCAAGCGCATGGTCTGCCTTGTCGCCAAACAGGCGACAGCCATCAAACAGCATGTTCATGAGGGTATTCTGGACATCGGCCGAAAAGTTGGCGGACCTCAACCAGGCGTGGCGATGAATCGCCACCGTCGTTGCCATCGCTCTGCCCAGTGAGTCGGTTGTATCCAGCCCACACCGGATGGAATAGCGTGCTGCATCTTGACCCTCCACAAGGGCTTGGGCGAGTTTATCCTTGACATCCGCCGGGCATTGTGGCAGCACGTCCACGACCGAGTCCCACAGAGAGTGGGTGTAACGGCCCAAGAGGCATGCAGTGTTGGAAGACCCCAGTCCCAAACTGAGGGAGGAGAATACCTTCTTGCCGAATTGCTCATACCTCTTGGATTCCCGATAGGATGGAGCAGACGGGAATGCGTTCTGGGAGTTGGAGGCCTGGATGACCAGGCTCTCGGGGGTGGGATGAGTGGACAGGAAACAAGGGTCACCCGGGGCTGGGCGGTGGCATCTGGCCACGTTCCTATCTACAGGCGCACCTGTAGTGGGCCTGGACCAAGTGCCCAAAAGAACGTCAGTCAAGGCCTCATTAAATGGCAGCAGAGGCTCGGCCGAGCTTGACTGCGGTTTAAGGACCTCAGTGAGGAGGTTAGTCCTCACTGCCGCGACGGGGAGCTCAAGGCCCAAGGCCTTGGCCGTCCGCATCAACACCACACTGAAGGTAGAAAACTCCTCCATAGCCACGGTAGGAGGTGAGACAAAGCCAGTGTCTGGCGAAGTGTCCAGACCACTGGCATTCCAAAGTTCACCTGTCCAGTCCACTTGGGACTGACACTCACGTGTCCGAGGATCCTCAGACCCCTCCCAATACACCGCATCACCCATCTCCTGAAATTCAGGGTTGTCAAAAGATGGGGCCGGTTCATTGAAGTAAAACTCCCCAAGCGGCGTTGAAAGCGGATCGAGGGAGGTATCGGGGACGGCGCCGCCCGAAGCGACACCCTAGAGACAGGCGCCAGTGAGGTCGTTAAGTCAACCGGCGACGATCTGGATCCGGAAGCGGGGCCCAGCGGGGCCCTGCGGCGCCGGGCCTGAAGGCGTTGGGGCCGAAGCACCCACCGGCGTCGGGGCCGCAGCACCCGACCCGCTAGGGCCACCAGACAGGTCCGCAGGGCCCGAAGGCGCCGCGGAGCCCGTCAGAGGAGAGAGGGACCTCATTTCCATGAGGAAGCGCTCGATCTCCTCCGGCGTCACTTGCTACCCAGGGACTGGAGGGTATGGGGCAGGTCGCGACGCCCACGACTCCGTCGACGCTGCGTGGGCGCTGTCACCCGAACTGCCGGCCGCGTCGCGCGAGCATCGGGGGGAGTCAGAAGAGCGACGACGTCTCTTCGACATCTTGTGCTTACCTGACGACTTCGAGCCTGAAGAGGGGTGTCGACTCCCGGAGCTATGATGGCTCCGACCCCGCGACCGGTCCCTCGACCTCCGTCCGGACCGGGACCTCTCGCGGTGCGGGCCGACTGCCAGAGCTCGACCCGCTTGCCAGACCGCTCCCGCCTAGCTTTCGAAGTCAGGGCTCGGCAGTCGGTACAGGCCTTGTCGTCGTGTTCGACGCAGAGACAATGAAGACACCGGCGGTGGGGGTCAGTGACTGACATCAGTCGGTCGCAGTCCTCACAGGGCTTGAAACCTGGCATCCCTAACGGCACCATTCGGAGTCGAAGACTCGAAAAGGATCAAAAGGATCACAAAAAGTTTAGTCAAAAAGTGACTAAGGTACCACTTTTTCCGGATCTGCTCTGCAGGCGCGGAAAAAAGAAGAACTGACGTCAGCACGCGGAGGCGGTGTCTAAGTACTCCGACGACTTCATCACGGCGCCCACGATGCCAACGACGGACGCGGAGCCGCAGACGACCCCTACCGACGCGCAAGGGTACTGCTACGCAAAAATTTCCAGGTCCAGTCTGACGCCTGGGGATATTCTAAGGTAAGGAATCTAATATTAACCTGTTTCTTTCAGATGACTACACCTTCATACTAGTTAAAACCGACATCAGAATATTCAAGAACTCCTCATGGCCTACAAGTATTTTTTTCAATATAATGCATTTGAGAATTTGCTGCTGAGAGCAATAATCATTACTTTAAAGCTGTCTGCTCAACTACCTACATATATAGACTTCTGGAGTTTTCAATAACTTACATTTCCTTAGCACCTGTGGTCATGGATTCATAAGAAGTACCCATGAGAAGGATTATGTTGATTACAAAGTAAGCATCTGTTCTTGGCATGTAGAGCATCTGTTCTTGGCATGTAGAGCTGAGGATTCACATGCTTTGCATACTCCTCCCATCTAGTGTTGGGGCTGGATGTTTGCAAGATGTTTTTCTTCGAAGAAGTCTTTCCCAGTCATAAGGTAAGGTGACTCATACTTTCGGTAAAGTGCGCATGGGCATCGACTCCATTATTGGATTGTTTTCCCGCAAGAGGGTCAAAATTGAATAATTAAGTGTAGTACAGAGATGTCTATGCATATGTAATGTAAATAATGAGAACTGCAACAACTACAGGTGCCCGGGCAGGTGGGATGGCGCCTGTGAATCTACGGCTCTAAATGCCAAGAAAAAAATAAGTTACTTACCTGTAAACTGTGGTTCTCAAGTATTGGTATATTTCATAGATTCACATGCTTGAATCATTCCCCGTCGTCGAAGTCCGACGGGGAATGATTCAAGCATGGCTCCGCTTGCGACTCCGAATGACATTATCGGAGCCATAAGAAGACCTCGTCGGCTTGCTGACGTCAGTTCCACCCATTTTTTCCGTGCCACCGAGGCAAACGGGCAGACCGACACATTTTCACATGTATACATAGTATACTAAATATATATATATATACAAATGCATAACCAATAAAGGCATGGAGAAAAAGCAACAGACCAAACATTTCCCACTATTAAAACATAAGTATGATCAAGACATATTAAAAAACACTCATGTCAAACAGTTAAAGCATCTTTTGGTAGAAACCGGTGGACAATGGGTAGGCGGATGGGACAATGAGGAATCCACAGGCAGGTACTGTATCCACCAGAAAAAGCGTTACCGAAGGTAAGTAACTTGGTCTTTTGATAGATACTTCTCCCTGTGGATTCCTCACATTTTCTAATGTAAGAGCATGCTTTACAGAATCGGTATTTTATCGAATCTGTATTTACAGATTCGGTAAAATTACCGAATCGGTAAATACAGACTCGGTAAAAATACCGATTCTGTAAAAGCACATGTAGGTAGCACATCTTTGAGTGCCGCAGGCCTTTCAGATTCGGTATTTTACCACCCAATCCAATTGGGTGGTAAAATACCTAATCCAGGTGTGCATGCACACCTGTGCCATGTGACAGACAGACATGCCCTTAGGGCATGTCTGTGTGTCACATGTCACACGTGCCTGAATTCGGGGTGCTAGAGGGTGTCAAAGTGACACCCCCTGCACCCTTGCAGGAATAAGTAATTACCGAATCGGTAAATACCGATTCGGTATTCACCATTGATTCCTATGGGCTTCAAGCCCCATAGGAATCAATGGGGGATACCGATTCTGTATTTACCGAATCGGTAAATACCGAATCTTACAGATTCGGTATTTACCGATTCTGAAATACCTACATGTGCCCCCTTCTATTTTACCACTTCTTAAATACCGAATCGGTAAAATTCGGTATTTTAGAAGTGGTAAAATAGAATTACCTACATCTAGCCCTTAGTGGCCAAATGATGAAGTCTCTCCTCCTCCTTGGAAAGGTGAGGGGAGGATAGAAGATGGGTAAGGGAATGGGCTGCCCCATATGGAAAGGAGTAACCACCTTAGAAAGGAAAGAAGCCCTGGTCCTAAGAAGCAACTTATCTGCATTAATGGTCAAGAAAGGAAGTTTAGAACTAAGAGCCTGAAGCTCACTTACCCTCCTGGCTGAGGTAATGGCGATCAAAAAGGCCTTTTTAAAAGAGCGAAGCTTCAACTGACAATTATCAAGAGGCTCAAAAGAAGAACCCATAAAGAATGTAATTAAGAATGTAAGAACAAGATTTAAATCCCACTAAGGCATAATGAAAGGAGTGGGAGGAAACCTATTAGTAATTCCCTTAATGAACCTTATAACAATGGGGGACTTAAATAAAGACAGCTGGTCCAGCAAACATAGAAAAGCCGACAAATAGCCACAGTACATCCCTGCTGGGTCAAGAAAAGTGAAAACTGAAGAACATCCGACAAGTGAGCCTTCAAAGGATCAATGGACCTTTCGCCACACCATTTGACAAATCAAGAACACCTGGAGGGGTAGATAGACTTAGTGGAGTGTCGCCTGGAGGATAAAATTACATCCACCACATCCGGCGGGAGAAAGAAGGAACTCAGGTTGCCCCATTCAATCTCCAGGCATGAAGGTGTAGGCTCTGGAGGTGGGGGTGTAGAACCTGCCCCTGCGACTGAAAGAGGAGGTCTGCCCTGAGAGGGAGACGGAGGGGAGGGTGCGATGAGAGGGTAAGAAGATCTGTGCACCAAACCCTTCTTGGCCAATCCGCAGCGATCAATATGACTTGGGCCCGGTCTTGGCGAATCTTCCTCAGAACCCGAGGAATCAACGGTATGGGAGGAAACGCGAAAAGGAGGTGCAAGCTTCAATCCAATAGAAACGTGTCCCCCAGCGCTCACTGCATCGGATACTGGA
This sequence comes from Lissotriton vulgaris, assembly GCF_964263255.1. NCBI lineage: Eukaryota > Metazoa > Chordata > Amphibia > Caudata > Salamandridae > Lissotriton > Lissotriton vulgaris. The sequence continues at coordinate 610,246,827 of NC_141700.1, forward strand.
GATTGCAGAACAACGAGCAGTGTGCGTTCTCATGAGTGGCAAAAAGGCCCAACCGAGGAGCCAACACATCTCGAAGATGCGATGTACCACCTCCGGATGAAGCCGCCACTCGTGATCGGCCAAGTAATGCTGACTGAGACTGTCCACACAAACACTCAGCACACCGGCTAGATGATTTGCAAACACACAAATCTGATGGCCCTGAGCCCAGGGCCAGAGTCGCAGAGCCTCTTTACAGAGTCGATACGACCCTACACCTCCCTGTTTGTTGATGTACCACATTGCGGTAGGGATGTCCATCAGGACCTGAAATGACTGACCGCGAAGGGAAGGAAGGAAAGCTTTTAGTGCTAAACTTATCGCCCGCAATTCCAGAAGGTTGATGTGAAGCAACCTTTCCTCTGGAGACCAAAGACCTTTGACCTCCAGATCCCCCAGATGAGCACCCCACCCTAGAGTGGAGGTATATGAGATCACTGTGGCCACCGGCGGAGAAGGCTGAAAAGGCTTTCCATGCTGCAGCATCTCTGGAGATTCTGACCTTCTCCCCAAGATCTCCGTTGTGTTGATACCACTGCCTGCGGAGGCACCACTGGACTACCCTCATGTGCCACTGTGCATGACTGACCAACAGAATGCAGGAAGCGAACAGACTGAGCAGACATAGGACCTTCAGGACTGGAACAACCGCTCCATCGTGAAATAAAGGAATCATCTCCTGTATGTCGAGAATCCTTTTCGGGGGTGGGTATGCGTGACGTACAGTAGTGTCCAGTATTCCCCCAATGAACAGGCTGCGCTGAGAAGGCACCTGGTGAGATTTGGGTACATTTATCGAGAAACCCAATTTGAACACCAGTTGCGTTGTCACTTGCAAGTGGCGCGAAACCAACTCCGGAGAATCTGCTTTTAACAGCCACTTGTCCAGATGTATGAGTTACTTACCTTCAGTAACGATGTATCTGGTAGAGAAGTTGTCTAGCCGCAGATTCCTTAACTTATTCCGTAAAATTAGAATATCCCCAGGGGAGAGACGTGATACGGAAAAAAAGTTTGCAGCAGCCCTGCGCGCCGGGGGACAGCGCCACATGACCCCGCCCTGATGTCGTCCTCATACGTGCCATCAGCGGGGTCATACAAGTCCCTCCCGGCGCGCTGACATTAGTTTTCTTTGGAGAAACTTTTCCGCGGTACAACACGGAGCCACCAATTAAAAACTGTGAAAGTATGGGAAGAGTGTGCGAGGAATGAAAATTCTGTGAATAAAGAAAGGGAATGGTGGAAGACACCGTCCCAAAGAGAGAATAGACACCACCTACACATATAAGTGGAGACGACTGTGAGAAAGAGCCCTGCAAGCCAAGCAGAGGCCCCTTCCTGAGTGCAACAAGGGAAGAACATCAACAATGGACAAAAATAGACCAAAAGTGCCCTGTGGAACTGTGCCGTCCAGTAAGGACGGAACACAGAAAGAAGAACAGTCCACTGTAGGAAGAAAACAGAGGTAGGAAACAGAGCACAACCGACCCTCAAAGAGGATGACCACGAGGAGACCAGGACCCGAGGCAGTAGAGCAGACTAAAGGGAAGGGAACTGGAGAGTAATATGAACCTTCCCTTGAATAAAAGGTACCATATAAAAGAAAAGAAGCCCCTCAGCAGAGGTCAACTGTATATGAAAGCGCCCAGGGAAGTGCAACAACCTGAACCCCCTGAAGATAAAACCCAATGGCAACTGAAGAGGCCAGTGGTGAACACTACCAGAAAAGGTCCTCGCAGAACGGGGAGGCTGGGTGGGCGTTAAGGAATCTGTGGCTAGACAACGTCTCTACCAGATACATCGTTACAGAAGGTAAGTAACTTGTGCATCTGATAGAGACATCTAGCCGTAGATTCCTTAACTAAGCATAGATACCATAGCCATACCCCAAAAGGGAGGCGGGTCTGCGACAGGACAACAGAAAGCGCCAGGCATGTGATCCGGCAACAGTGTGACGGATAAAGGGGGACAAACTGTGGCAGAACAGTCCGACAGCAACCCCAGCAGCTCGAAGAGGAGAAGTCACAGGATAGAAGGTATCCGACAAAATGCCAAAAAGGTGCCACATTGTACCAGTATAAAAAATGACAGGTAGAACGGTATGATCCCCAGAAGAAAGAGAAAGAGAGAAGGAAGGAGCACTCTCCACTAAATGGCACACGAAAAGTGCAGTAACCCAAGCTTGGAATGAACTGGAAGAGATGCAACCAGCGCCTAACAGACCAGTTATAAAAGAAGGCCGAAAGTGCCAGTGGCAAAAGCCCAAAGGCAAGCCAGAACCTGAACAATGCATTGGAGATAGCCAGTAGGACAAGAAGCACACCAAGCGCACACCCAGCCCCAAAAGGGTACAGAGGGGCAATAGCATCAACCACTAGCCAGCTGAAGCAGGTAGAATATGCCGACAGCCAATGGTAACAGAGGCCTTAAGTGGCTTACACAAGAACAGAAGATCGCCCGACCGGGAAGCACGAAACCAGAAGGGGGGGGCCAATCACCATATAGACTTGTCAACAGTAATTAATGACCACTGCCATAAAAAGAACTGTCCCACAGGCGTAGGGCTAACAAGAGCAGACCACTCTAAAATGAGAGGCCAAAAACGCCAAGCCAAAATCAGAGCCCAACACTCCAAAAGACACAGACAGTATCGAATGTAGGAGAGTAGGGTCTGCAATCCTATGGTCACCCCAGATTTTTGCTTTTTGCTTCACTGGTTTACGACTTTCCCTGGCTGTGGGCCTGCTAATCAGACCCACAGCCTAGCTGTTCTCTCTCTAAATTGACATCCATGTACTTAAGGTGCATTTACCATTTGGTATTGGGTCACTTGTAAGTCCTTGTACAGTGTACCTTAGGTACCCAGGGCATAAGTGCACCCAAGGCCTACCAGGGGCTGCAGCATGCATTGTGCCACCCCTGGCTGGCCATCTAAACAGACACAACTGGCTAGTAACACAGCTGGGGCAAGGTGGTGTTATCACCCTTTGCTTTAGATATAGTATACCTATATCTAACCCTAAAATGGACACATATACTCCTATAAGTCACTCCTATATCAGGCCTTAACAATCCTGGAGGCAGAGTGCTTGGATTTATGTGAGATGGTGCTCTGGCATGAGCCTGTCTGCAGCTTTCGGAACCAAGTCCTTTAGCTGTTTCCATGATAACGCTATACCATATACTCTTAAGTTCATTATAATCCTCGCGGTTATTGCTAACTTTGGCATAGCATTATCAAAACATGTCGAGTAAGGTGTCATACGAATTGAAATACTACCCCCTTGCCAGTTCTGGCGACGGGGGTAGCATTCCATCCTTTTAGAGGGACATAACATGTATGTAACTGAGAACCCCGGTTAAAGTTAACTCGAGTCTCAGCATCACAAAATGGATGCTGCCACCACAGACACAAGTCTGACCTCCTGCTGCTGGGAGTCCTTCCAGCGAGGGAGGCTCGGACAAAGGGTTTCCTGCCTTGGGAGGTGCTAGCACCACCCAGACAGGATTTTGTGTATTAGGTAGGACAGGGCTGAAAGGAATGAGACATGCCTGGGGCACACAAGGTGTCCCTGTGCATACTCCGGTCTAAACCAGTTCCTGGGGCACTCCAGCCCCAGAGCTGGCGCAAGACCGGACAAAGGATAGGGGGTGTAACCACCCCCCTTCCTGGTCCCACCCAGGGGAGGGACCTAGTCGTAGTGCAGCCCCCTTTAGCTGAATAAAGGTAGGAGCTGGTCCCATTCCAACTTAGATTAATCTTGACAACTTCCACGAAGAACTCTTGACCTTCGACCTCCTGAACATCAGAAGACTGAAGAATCTCCCCTATGGTCAGGGAGTGACCATCCTGCTTCGCGGGCACCATCAAGCTCCTGTGCGGTTTGCTGCAAGTCCTTCCTTCCTGGAACCAGACGACCCGGCTCGACGAGACCCGGACCTCCAGACTCCTCTGACCTCTACCCACATCCACAGCACAGCTGAGACCCGTGGGTGCGACGAGCAACTTGGAGACGACCATCTTGAAGAAACCTGCACAGCGCCTCCAGCACGACCGCCGAGGGATCCTCGAGTGAGTGCACTGGGGTCTGAGAAGCCCCACACCGACGCAGCTCCTGCACCAAAGACCAGCCCCCCAGCATCCACGAGATCTGCGTGGGGCCCTTTTGCCTGGTTGCTGCTTGTCCTGTTGTCTGGTCACTTGCCGGATGGCTAGTGACCTCTGAGATGACGACCCGAAGATTTCAACACTGCTGGTCTGGTCCCCCAGACTGGCCCTTGCTTCCTTGTAAACGAGAAGCACCCCGGACCCTCCTGGTCCGCACCAGACGCCATCTTTGTTCCACCACGTGGCTTGCACTTGCCAAGGCCTGTTGACCAGATCGACGATCCAACACCGCCAACAGCAGCAGACTACGTGGGACAGCTCGTGCCTCCAGCCTGGTCGTAGAGAACAGCTCCTGGTCCGCGCAGCTACAGAGAGAAGTGTCCCGTCCTCCACCTGACTGCGGCGACAGCACCTGGTTCCCTCCTGGTTCCAGCACCGTCACTGGCTAATGACTGAGACTCTGTCCCCTTCCCTTTCAGGACTTCTTCTTACTAGTTCTATCCTTGGAACCACCGGACTACTCCATCTGGTCTCCTGCCAGCAACTCCTTGTTTCAGGCTTCCCCGGGATCAACGCAGCAAACCCGACACCACTTCAGCCCTATGCACCCGCAGCCTGTGGGTTAGGTAACTAAAGCTTCTAGGTGCTGAAGTCAGTGTTCACTATCCTAGTGTGCAGGTCCACTGTTGTTTTCCCTCCATCCAGCCGGGTTCGTCCGGAATCCGTAACTCTTTAAACTGTAGCATCCATAGACGTTGGTACGCAACCCGCGTGAGAGTTTCCACTCTGCACGTGAGTACCGTGGGCCTCCTGCTCCTAACTTACCTAGTCAGTAGCGTAGTCCCAGCGATCCTCCAGCCTCTGGATCTTCTTACAGTACTTTCCTTCCTCGCATTCCATTGTTTCTAGTATATGGTTTGTCGTGCCCCTAGGGCACCATTGTAAACTTGAGTGTATTTTTCCGAAGAGTTTGTCATGTGCTTAGCCCTCTGACCTCATAAAGAGTTCAGAGGTGTATGTTAGTTAATAAATACTTGTTTATTTTCATAACTACCTGTGTGGTGTCCTTTCATCTAGTATTCAAGGGGTTATATGTGGTAAAACAGCTGGCTTCACATGCCAATAGAGTTTAGCCTAAGACTGCTTTGTCCATGCTACCATTAGGATAGCTGGTCTATAAGGTTGACTTACAACCAATCACCATAAGGGTTGTTTGGACTGATACAAGGTGATCACTAGAACTAGTGAGCATCATATATCAGGCCAACTTCTCACATTGTTGTGCAGCAGTTGGGATTTGAGCTTGCTGTTGTTTTTACCAAATATAATCTTGAGATATAATTTGAAAGATCACATAAGGTACCATAGGTACAAATAACAAGCTCCACAGAAGACTGAAGAAATCTCCCTTGTGGCCAAGGAGCGACCACCCTGCACAAGCAGGCACCATCAAGCGTCCTAGCGGTTAACTTTGTCGTCCTTCCTGCCTGGAACCAGACTTCATAGCCTGACGAGATCCGGACTTCCCGACCTCTCCGACCTCTACCTACATCTGCAGCACAGCTGAGATCCGTGGGTGCTACGAGACACGTGGGACCGGCCATCTTGGAGAAACTGCACTTTGCTTCCAGCACGACTTCAGAGGCATCCTTGAGAAAGTGCTTTGGGGATTGAGAAACCCCAGCCCAGAGCAGCTCCTGCACAGAAGACCAGCCCTCCAGCATCCACGAGATCTGCGTGGGGCCCTTTTGTTTGATTGCTGCTCGACGCGTTGTCTGGTCACTTTCCGGCTATCTAGTGGCCTCCTAGACGACGATCCACGAAAACTACATCGCTGGTCTGCTTGCTCCAGACTGGCCCTTGCTTCCCTGCAAAGGAGAAGCACCCCGGACCCTCCTGGTCCGCACCAGACCCCTTTTCCACTCACCTCGAGGGTTGCCTTTGCCAAGGCCTGTTGACGCCGAATCCGGAACCAACACCGCTGACAGCGAGAGCCTGCGTGGGACAGCTCGTGCCTCCATCCTGGTCGTCGAAGACACCACCTGGTCCACGTGGCTGCAGAGTCAAGCGTTCACTCTTCACCTGATCGCGACGACAGCATCTGGTTCCTTCCTGGTTCCACTCCGGTCACTGGCTAGTGACTTTGAACATTGTCCCCTCTGCTTTCAGGTCCTCATCTTCCTCGATCCACCCTTGGATCGCTCCGGACAGCTTCCTCCTGGTCGCCTGCAGCATCTTTCTTCAAGGCTCCATAGACTTCGACGAGGAAACCCGACACACTTTCACACCTATGCACCCGAAGCCCGTGGGTGAGGTAGCAAGAGCATTTCGGTGCTCAAGGGTAGATTGACTCTCCTAGTGTCCAGGTATCCAGTCGTTTTAGTCCTAGCTAGTCGGAACTGTCTTTTACTTACCTTTTCGTAATTTGTACTGTCCATTGACTTTGTCCCGCATCTCGCGTGCGAGTTCACACTCTGCACACGCGTCCCGTGGGCCTCCTGCTACTTACCTGAAGTTAGGATAGTGTAGTCCCAGCGATCCTACAGCCTCTGGACAGCTCCATTCCTTCTATCGATTTCCTTATACCATTTACTTAGTATATGGTTTGTCGTGTCCCTAGGGCACCATTGTAATTTGTGCAACTTAACGTATTTTTCTTAAGAGTCTTGTCATGTGCTTAGCCCTCTGATCTCATAAAGAGTTCAGAGGTGTTTTGTTAGTAATAAATATTTTCTTTATTTTCATAACAACCTGTGTGGTGTCCTTTCATTTGGTATTCAAAGGGTTATATGTGGTAAAACAGCTGGCTTCACATGTCAAAAGAGTTTAGCCTAAGACTGCTTTGTCCATGCTACCATTAGGATAGCTGGTCTATAAGGTTGACTTACAACCAATCACCATAAGGGTTGTTTGGACTGATACAAGGTGATCACTAGAACTAGTGAGCATCATATATCAGGCCAACTTCTCACATTGGTGTGCATCGGTTGGGATTTGAGCTTGCTGTTGTTTTTACCAAATATAATCTTGAGATATCATTTGAAAGATCACATAAGGTACCATAGGTACTTATAACAAGCTTAGAAATACTCTAAGTTCTACTGAACCAGCTGTTGTAGTAGAAAGGGAGTAGCACACCCTGACTACAACTCTCAGCAAGGGATCAGTAGGAAAACCCATAGTGTAGGTAAGTGCACCACTTACACCTCACTAGAAAGCATGCCTATCACAGGAGAGAACACAGTGGCTCCCCCTGTGATTAGTGACCCTCCACAGGTCCTTTCCAGATATGCAGAACTCAACTTCCAGGAGATGAGACAATTGTGTACCTCCAGGAAATTGAAACAGGGTTCTAACCCTACCCTTCCTTTTCTGTTAAGTCTCTTAGAGACATATGATGCTAGAAGGGCTTCTAACCCAGACCCCTCTAATCCAGCAGATGGAAGCATACCTGCCTTAGAAGATAACTCTAACCTCCCTGAAACAGAAGATGTAGATGGTGAGGAAGATGGGGACTCCTCTGAGGGAGAGGTAGACACTGGTCCAGTTATAGTCAGTAGACTTACCAGGGCCAACTTAAGCCTACATGGGGATGGAGCTGGGGGAGCCCCAGGCCTATCCACAAGCAGGCCTAACCTTGGGAATAGACGAGTTAGGTCTCACTCCAGAGGCTCTAACAGATCTATTCACACCCATGTTTCTCAGGCATCTTCTCAGAAAGGGATGACTTCGCCTCAGAGAAGAGAACATGAAGCAAAGATGAAGGAAGTGAATCTGAGGATCCAAAGGGAAGAACTTGCCCTTGCCAAAGAGAAACTTGCCTTTGCCAGAGAGCAGAAATTGAGTGGGGTAGAACTCACTGGTGGCAGCATTATCCCTAGAGATAATAAAGACAGGAGGTTTGATACTAGACACCTGAGTAAAATAGTGCCCTCCTATAAGGTAGGAGATGACATTCACAAATGAATAACTGCTCTGGAGAGGGCCTGCACAGTACAACAGGTACCCCAAAGTTAGTGGGCAGCTATCTTGTGGCTCTCCTTTGAAGGTAAAGGTAGAGATAAGCTCCTCACTGTTAGAGCTGAGGATGCTTATGATTACCAAGTCCTGAAAAATGCACTGATTGATGGGTTTGGCTTAACAACTGAACAGTACAGGTTGATGTTCAGAGACACCCAGGATTGGACTGACTTTGTTTATTGTGCCACTAAGGCTTTGGAAGGCTGGTTACTGGGAAGTAAAGTTACTGATTACACAGGATTGTATAATCTAATTATGAGAGAACAAATCTTAAATAATTGTCAGAACCAGTTGTTGCATCAGCACTTGATTGACTCAGATCTGACCTCTCCCCAAGAATTGGGAAAGAAGGCAGACAGATGGGTCAGGACAAGGGTCAAGCAGCAGAACCAGGGTGGTGGCCAGAAGAAAGCAGACCAAAATGGTAATCAGAGTCAGCAAAATGACCAGAAGTCTTCAACAGGGCCCCAACAATCTAAGGAGGGTGGGTCCCAGAATTCCCAAAAGAAGAAGACTGATGTTCCAAGAAAACCATGGTGCCAATACTGTAAAAATAAGACTCACTGGTTTAGTGAGTGCACCAAGAAAGGCACAGCTCCTACCACTACTGCCCCTAAGACACCTGCACCCCCTAGTACAATTAGTAGTGGAAGTGCACCCCACAAGTCTATAGTTGGGTTAACCCTGGGAACTGAGGTGGGTTCGAACTTAGTCAGGATACCTACTCAGGCTGTTCTTGTTTGTACTGGGGACATGGATATGACCCCTACTGTAAGTCTCATTACTCTGGGCAAGTACAGGCAAACGCCTTTCATCAATGGAAAAATGTCTCAGGCCTACAGGGACACTTGTGCCAGTGTCACTATGGTGACACCAAACTTTGTGGACCCTGATCAGGTAATACTAGGTTCAGAGTACCTAGTGACCAATGTTAGCAATGTCACTACCAATCATAGTATGTCAGTTGTTAACTTCTCCTGGGGAGGGGTAACTGGCCTCAAAAGGGTTGTAGTTAGTTCAGTCCTCCCAGTGGACTGTCTTTTGGGCAATGATTTGGAATCCTCCTTGTGGTCAGATGTGGAGTATAGGACTCATGTGGAAATGTTAGGTTTGTCAGCACATGTCCTTGCTGCGACCAGGTCACAGGCCAAGAAATGCCCAGTTGAACAAGTGCTGGATCCTGGAACAATGGACCAGACACTACCCAAGAGAAGGAGCAGTAGGGTTAAGGCAGTGCCTTCCCCCCTGCCACAAGGTGAGGATCAGCCCTCTCAGGAGGCTGACCCAAAGACCCCAGAAGGAACTGTCCTAGAAGAGCTTGAACCTGAACAGGTTGAGTTTCTTGGGACCTTCCAGGGCAGACTTGAGGCAGGCACTGTTAGACTGTTCCTCTCTTGAACCCCTCAGACAGCAGGCTGCTGCTGAGGCTGCAGGGAATGCTACAGGTACCCACAAGGTGTACTGGGATGATGGACTTTTATACTCTGATGCAAGAGACCCCAAGCCTGGTGTTACCAGGAGGCTGGTCATCCCCTTGTCTCTGAGAGGTTTCCTTCTTACCTTAGCCCATGAGATTCCCCTTGCAGGTTACTTAGGCCAGAACAAGACTTGGGAAAGACTTGTCCCACACTTTCACTGGCCTCATATGTCTGAAGACACCAAAGAGTTGTGTCGCTCATGTGTCACCTGTCAAGCCAGTGGCAAATCAGGTGGCACAACAAAGGCCCCCCTTATACCACTACCTGTGGTGGGGATACCCTTTGAAAGAGTGGGGATTGACATTGTTGGACCAATGGACCCCCCAACAGCATATTGGCACAGGTTTATACTGGTGGTAGTGGATCATGCCACCAGGTATCCAGAAGCTATTCCCCTTAGGACCACTACAGCTCCTGTTGTGGTCAGGGCCCTACTTGGAGTATTTTCCAGAGTGGGGTTTCCTAAGGAGGTTGTCTCTGACAGAGGTGCAAACTTTATGTCAGGATACTTGACTGCAATGTGGAAGGAGTGCGGTGTCAATTACAAATTCACCACCCCCTATCACCCACAGTGCAGCGGGCTTGTGGAGAGATTCAACAAGATGATAAAAGGGTTACCAGAAAAGCTTAGGCGATGATGGGACATCCTTTTACCCTGCCTTCTGTTTGCTTACAGAGAGGTCCCACAGAAGGGGGTTGGCTACAGCCCTTTTGAGCTTCTATTTGGGCATCCTGTAAGAGGACCCCTGTGTCTTGTGAAGGAAGGATGGGAGTTACCTCTCAAAAAGCCTAAGCAAGACATAGTGGACTATGTACTTGGTCTCCGCTCCAGGATGGCAGAGTACATGGAGAAGGCATCTAATAACCTTGTGGCCAGCCAAGAACTACAAAAAGCTTGGCATGACCAAAAGGCTGTCCTTACTGTTTACCAGCCTGGACAGAAGGTGTGGGTGTTGGAGCCAGTGGCCCCAGCAGCTCTCCAAGACAAATGGTCTGAACCCCATACTATCATTGAACAAAAGGGAGAGGTCACCTATCTGGTAGACCTTGGAACTCCCAGGAGCCCTCACAGAGTACTTCATGTGAACAGGCTCAAGGCATTTGTCGACAGGGAAGACATGGGCTTGCTCATGGCTACAGATGAGGGACAGGAGGAAGAGAGTGACCCTCTCCCAGACCTGCTCACTCAGAACCCTGATGATGGGTCAGTAGATGGTGTAGTCTTTTCTGACAGCCTCTCTGAACATCAGCAAAAGGATTGCAAACAAGTTCTTCAGTCCTTTAGACAAATGTTCTCTCTGACACCCAGTCAGACAAACTGGTGCACCCATGAGGTGGACACTGGTGACAGTCTGCCTATAAAGAGTAACATCTACAGGCAACCTGACCACGTCAGGGACTGCATAAAACAAGAAGTACAAAAGATGTTGGAATTGGGAGTCATTGAACCCTAAGAGAGACCTTGGGCTAGTCCTGTAGTTCTAGTACCTAAACCTCACACCCAGGATGGTAAGAAAGAGATGAGGTTTTGTGTAGACTACAGGGGTCTCAATGCTGTCACTTAGACAGATGCCCATCCAATACCAAGAGCAGATGAACTCACAGATAAATTGGCTTCTGCCAAGTTCTAGAGTACATTTTACCTGACAGCTGGTTATTGGCAAATCAGGTTAGCTGAGGATGCCAAGGCCAAAACAGCATTTTGTAACCCAGGAGGTCATTACCAATTTGTGGTGATGCCATTTGGTTTGGAAAATGCACCTGCCACTTTTCAAAGGTTGGTGAACCAAGTTCTCACTGGGCTGGATGACTTCTGTGCAGCATATCTAGATGATATTGCTGTCTTTAGCTCCACCTGGGAGGATCACCTGATCCACCTGTGGAAAGTTTTGGAGGCCCTGCAAAAGGCAGGCCTCACTATCAAGGCTACTAAGTGCCAGATAGGGCAGAGTCAGGTTGTGTAGCTGGGCCACCTTGTAGGTGGAGGCCAGGTTCAACCATTGGAGAGCAAGATACAGGCCATAAAGGACTGGGCTCCTCCAACCACCCAGACACAGGTCAGAGCTTTCTTGGGCCTGTCTGGTTACTACAGGAAATTTGTCAGAAATTATGGGACAATTGTGACCCCTCTTAATGACCTGACAAGTAAGAAAATGCCAAAGAAAGTTCAGTGGACAGTTAGCTGTCAAAAGGCATTTGATGACCTAAAGCAGGCCATGTGCACTGCACCTATTCTCAAGAGTCCAGACTACTCCAAACCTTTCATTGTCCTAACAGATGCTTTTGAGTTGGGTGTGGGAGCTGTTCTATCTCAACTGAATATTGATGGTTATGACCAGCCCATTGCTTTTATAAGTAGAAGGCTGACCCCTAGAGAGAAACGTTGGTCAGCTATTGAGAGGGAGGCCTTTGCTGTGGTTTGGGCCCTGAAGAAGTTGAGGCCATACTTGTTTGGAACTCACTTCAAGATTCAGACAGACCATAATCCCCTCTTGTGGCTAAATCAAATGAAGGGTGAAAACCCCAATCTTCTTAGGTGGTCTATTTCCCTACAGGGGATGGACTTTACAGTGGAGCACAGACCAGGGACTGACCATGACAATGCAGATGGTCTCTCCAGGTACTTCCACTTAGAACAAGAAGACACACCTGGTCAAGGTTAGTTTTATGTCCCTATGTTTGGGGGGGGGGGGTTATGTAGGAGAGTAGGGTCTGCAATCCTATGGTCAACCCAGATTTTTGCTTTTTGCTTCACTGGTTTACGACTTTCCCTGGCTGTGGGCCTGCTAATCAGACCCACAGGCTAGCTGTTCTCTCTCTAAATTGACATCCATGTACCTTAGGTGCATTTACCAATTGGTATTGGGTCACTCTTGTAAGTCCTTGTACAGTGTACCATAGGTACCCAGGGCATAAGGGAACCCAAGGCCTACCAGGGGCTGCAGCATTTGGAGGGCCAGCCAGGGGTGGCTGGCCCTCCAAATCTGACACAACTGGCTGATCAATCAGCTGGGGCAAGGTGGTGTAATCACCCTTTGCTTTAGATATAGTATACCTATATCTAAACCTAAAATGGACACATATACTCCTATAAGTCACTCCTATGGCAGGCCTTAACAATCCTGGAAATTGCAAACAAAACAGGTGATGGACAGAATGTGGATCAATGTCACACATTCACCCCAGTCCAAAGATCTGGGCCCAAATCCATCGTTTTTTTGCACTCCACACCACCCTGGGTTAGACAATGGCGATATGCAAATCAGCTCTGACCCTGTGCCCCATGGGAACAGTCCAGTCCGAACTACAAAAGCCATGTCCTTCCCAGAACGGAGTCAAGCATCCGAGGACCGGACCGGTTTCGAGGTAACACCTCTCATCAGCCCGGCTAGCTTGACTCCAGTGGTGTGGAGTGCCTGGGACCCACGTCTGAGCATCCCCAGCGCACTTATGGCGGCAATTGCAAACAAAACAGGTGATGGACAGAATGTGGATCAATGTCACACATTCACCCCAGTCCAAAGATCTGGGCCCAAATCCATCGTTTTTTTGCACTCCACACCACCCTGGGTTAGACAATGGCGATATGCAAATCAGCTCTGACCCTGTGCCCCATGGGAACAGTCCAGTCCGAACTACAAAAGCCATGTCCTTCCCAGAACGGAATCGAGCATCCGAGGACCGGACCGGTTTCGAGGTAACACCTCTCATCAGCCCGGCTAGCTTGACTCCAGTGGTGTGGAGTGCCTGGGACCCACGTCTGAGTCAAGCTAGCCGGGCTGATGAGAGGTGTTACCTCGAAACCGGTCCGGTCCTCGGATGCTTGATTCCGGTCTGGGAAAGATATGGCTGTTGTAGTTCGGACTGGACTGTTCCCATGGGGCACAGGATCAGAGCTGATTTGCATAAAGCCATTATCTAACCCAGGGTGGTGTGGAGTGCAAAAAACGATGGAATTAGGCCCAGATCCTTGTACTGGGGTGAATGTAAGACATTGATCTACATTCTGTCCATCAAATTGTTTTTTGTAATTTTCTCCCTGAGTGTACTGGGGTAGCTCAGACGTGGGTCCCAGAGCCTCCACACCACTGGAGTCAAGCTAGCCGGGCTGATGAGAGGTGTTACCTCGAAACCGGTCCAGTCCTCGGATGCTTGATTCCAGTCTGGGAAAGATATGGCTGTTGTAGTTCGGACTGGACTGTTCCCATGGGGCACAGGGTCAGAGCTGATTTGCATAAAGCCATTATCTAACCCAGGGTGGTGTGGAGTGCAAAAAACGATGGAATTAGGCCCAGATCCTTGTACTGGGGTGAATGTAAGACATTGATCTACATTCTGTCCATCAAATTGTTTTTTGTAATTTTCTCCCTGAGTGTACTGGGGTAGCTCAGACGTGGGTCCCAGAGCCTCCACACCAGTGGAGTCAAGCTAGCCGGGCTGATGAGAGGTGTTACCTCGAAACCGGTCCGGTCCTCGGATGCTTGATTCCGGTCTGGGAAAGATATGGCTGTTGTAGTTCGGACTGGACTGTTCCCATGGGGCACAGGGTCAGAGCTGATTTGCATAAAGCCATTATCTAACCCAGGGTGGTGTGGAGTGCAAAAAACGATGGAATTAGGCCCAGATCCTTGTACTGGGGTGAATGTAAGACATTGATCTACATTCTGTCCATCAAATTGTTTTTTGTAATTTTAACAATCCTGGAGGCAGAGTGTTTGGAATTATGTGAGATAGTGCTCTGGCATGAGCTGAGCCTGTCTACAGCTTTCGGAACCAAGTTCTTTAGCTGTTTCCATGATAACACTATACCATATACTCTTAAGTGCATTATAATCCTCGCGGTTATTGCTAACTTTGGCATAGCATTATCAAAACATGTCGAGTAAGGTGTCATACGAATTGGAATACTACCCCCTCGCCAATTCTGGCGACGGGGGTAGCATTCCACCCTTCTAGAGGGACACGACATGTACCTAACTGTGAACCTCGGTTAAAGTTAACCCGAGCCTCAGCATCACAAAATGGATGCTGCCACCACAGACACAAGTCTGACCTCTTGCTGCTTGGAGTCCTCCCAGCGAGGGAGGCTTGGACAAAGGGTTTCCTGCCTTGGGAGGTGCTAGTGCCACCCCAGACTGGATTTTGTGTATTAGGTAGGACAGGGCTGAAAGGAATGAGACATGCCTTGGGCACACAAGGTGTCCCTGTGCATACACCGGTCTAAACCAGTTCCTGGGGCTCTCCAGCTCCAGCTCTGGCGCAAGACCGGACAAAGGATAGGGGGTGTAACCACCCCCCTTCCTGGTCCCACCCATAGGAGGAACCTAGTTGTAGTACTGCCCCCTTTAGCAGGATAAAGGTAGGAGCTGGTCCCATTCCAAATTAGATTAATCCTGAACTGAAACTCTACAAGAAACTCTGCACTTCGACTTTCTGAACAGAAGACTGAAGAAATCTCCCTTGTGGGCAAGGAGTGTCCACCCTGCACAAGCAGGCACCATCAGCGTCCAGCGGCTTCCCTTTGTCATCTTCCCTCGAGGATCCAGACTTAAGAGATCGACGAGACCCGGATTCCCAGACCTCTCCGACCTCTACCTACATCTGCAGCACAGCTCAGATCCGTGGGTGCGACGAGACACGTGGGACCGGCCATCTTGAAAGAAGCAGCACTTTGCTCCAGCACGACTTCTGAGGTAACCTCGTCCAAGTGCTTTGGGGACTGAGATGCCCCGACCCGAGCAGCTCCTGCACCGAAGATCAGCCCTCCAGCATCCACGAGATCTGCGTGGGGCCCTTCTGCCTGTTTGCTGCTCGACGCGTTGTCTGGTCACTTGCTGGCTGGCTAGTGACCTCCTAGACGACGAACCTTGAAATCCAATCTGCTGGTCTGGTTGCTCCAGACTGGCCCTTGCTTCCCTGTGAAGGAGAAGCACCCCGGATCCTCCTGGTCCACTCCAGACGCCGTTTCCACTCACCGCGTGGGTTGCCTTTGCCAAGGCCTGTTGACTCCAAATCCGGATCCGACACCGCCGACAGCGAGAGCCTGCGTGGGACAGCTCGTGCCTCCATCCTGGTCGTCAAAGACACCACCTGGTTCACGTGGCTGCAGAGACAAGTGTCCACTCTTCACCTGATCGCGACAACGACATCTGGTTCCACTCCTGGTTCCACTCCAGTCACTGGCTAGTGACTTTGAACATTGTCCCCTCTGCTTTCAGGTTCTCCTCTTCACTGATCCACCCTTGGATCACACCGGACATCTTCCTCCTGATCGCCTGCAGCATCTTTTCTTCCAGGCTCCATAGACTTCAACGCCGGAACCGGACACGACCTCACACCTATGCACCCGCAGCCTGTGGGTGAGGTAACAAGAGCCTTTCGGTGCTCAAGGGTAGCTTGACTCTCCTAGTGTCCAGTTCCACAGTCGTTTTAGTCCTACATAGTCAGGATTGTCCGTACTTACCTTTTACTTGAACTGTACTGTCCATAGACACTGTTACTCATCTCGCGTGTGAGTTCACACTCTGCACACGCGTTCCGCTGGCCTCCTATTACTTACCTACAGTTAGGGTAGTGTGGTCCCAGCGATCCTACAGCCTCTGGACAGCTCCATTCCCTCTATCGACTTTCACATTGCACTTACTTAGTATATGGTTTGTTGTGCCCCTAGGGCAACATTGTAATTGTGCAACTTAAACGTATTTGTCTTAAGAGTCTTGTCATTAGGCATGGGCGGAAAATCCGTTCCGCTCGCGGATTTTGCGGATTTTCGGGAAATCCGCAATCCGCGAGATTTGCGAATCTCCCGCAAAATCCGCAAATCCGCGAGCAGCGGATTTTGCTCGCACTGCTCGCACTGTTCGCGTGAGTTCGCGCCCCGCGAATAAGTGCAAAATTGCAGAAATACGATTTTAGCAAAACTGAAAGTAACTACTTACCAGGTTCAAAAGTTCAGGCTCATCATTAGTAGCCATTTCCTGTAGTGCTTCCTGAGGGGCCCCTCCAGAGTTCAGTTGCCAGTTGAAACTATTATGTGACCCTGCTCTGAACCTCAGAATAGTTACACATATGCCACAAAGGTCCTGAATTACAGCTAAGGGAGACAAGCAGGAGCCAGGCTGGAAGTTAAAATCCATTAATCAGCCCCTAATTCATTATTGTCAGTTGGGGCAGGGCAGGTGTTGTAACTAATTTTGCAACAATGAAAGCACTTAGCAAGTGCAAAAGATCACTAATCAGGGCGCACTAAGGAAGCAGGTGCCAGCTAAAAAAATATTCTGTGACACATTAATCAGCCCCAAATTAATTCAGGTCACTTGAGGCAGGGACGGTGTGCTTTGCTTTGCCGAAAATAATGTACACTGGACAACCAGAGGGTGTGGTGATGAAACAGAGGGTGGCATGGGTGGGCCAGAGGGTGGCATGAGTAGTCAGAGAGTGGCAGTGGTGACAGAGAGTGGCAGTGATGAAGAAGAGTGTCCCAAACAGGCTGGACACGTAGAAACAACAAGTTCGCGAAACTTGCGACCCGACAGGTAAGTTCGCAATTTGCGAAAGTGTACAAAACCCTCGCGAACTGGCAGAAACACGGGCGAACACAAAAAAAAAAATCCGCAAATTCGCGGGAATTCGCGGATTTTGCGGATTGCGAATCCGCAAATCCGCAAAATTCGCGAACGCGAGATCCGCAAAATTCGCTCATGCTTACTTGTCATGTGCTTAGCCCTCTGATCTCATAAAGAGTTCAGAGGTGGTTGTTAGTTAATAAATATCTTGTTTATTTTCATAACTACCTGTGTGGTGTCCTTTCATTTGGTATTCAAGGGATTATATGTGGTAAAACAGCTGGCTTCACATGCCAAAAGAGTTTAGCCTAAGACTGCTTTGTCCATGCTACCATTAGGATAGCTGGTCTATAAGGTTGACTTACAACCAATCACCATAAGGGTTGTTTGGACTGATACAAGGTGATCACTAGAACTAGTGAGCATCATATATCAGGCCAACTTCTCACAGGGACACCCAACCCCCCACAGGACCAACTTGTTCTAAGATGGGGGATCTAGAACTGCTTTCCTGAGGCACCAACAGTTGCGGAGGAGGAGGACCGCTGCCGGGCGGCTCCCGCAAGACGTCCTCTATTTTTACCCATATACGATTTGTACAAAGGATTCTGCTGCTGGCTCTGTTGAGACTGTTGGCGGCCACAAAAGGATGCAGCCCTTCAAAATCTACGATTCTGCTTGTACCTGTATGCTCTAGACTGCGTTTGAAGGCCCAGAGATCTTGCAGTCACTCTGCTATCCTTAAAGCGTTGCAAGGCAGAGTCAGCTTTAGTGTCCAACAGTCTCGATCAATCAAAGGGCAAGTCCAGCAGAGTTGCCTGAACATTAGGAGAAAAACCGGACGACCTGAGCTAAGCTTGTCTTCTTGTTGCTACAGAAGACCCCATTACACGAGCCACAGAGTCAGCAGTGTCCAGACCTGATTGTATCACTTGACGGGCCACAGCCTGAGAGTAAGTAAGGGCCTCCAGGAAATTATTCCGGTCACCCTCAGGCAACTTTGGAGCTAACTGCTTGACAGAGTCCATCAGAGCACGGATACACCTCCCAAGTAGACAGGTAGCCTTAGTGGACTCAAGTGCCATACTCACAGAAGAAAATACCTTCTTTGCCGCTTGCTCCATTTTTTTTAGAATCCCTATCACATGGTATAGTTGGAAATGAACCAGAAGATTGCTTCAAAGAAGAAGCCTGGACCACCAAGCTTTCAGGTGACGGATGTGAAGACAGAGATGCCGGGAGCAGGTCTGTACCTTCTTGCAATAGACCGGGAAACTGCTGGAGCAGGCAATGGTTTTTGCCAGACTTCCAAAATAGGCTCTGTTAAAGACTCATTGAAGGGTAGAAGAGGTTCAGAAACTGCTGAAGCTATATTAAGAACCTCAGTCAGGATGTTAGATTTCACCTCAGCTGAAGGTAACTGCAGATCAAGCAACTCAGCTGCCTTCCTTATTACGACATGATTAGGAGCAACATCCTGCAATACCCCAGCTTTTGGAGATGAGAGTTCATACTCAGGAGAAGTATCCAATCCACTGGCCTCCTGTAAGCCTTCAACTCGTCCACAGATTCAACAATCTCTCCTTCCTCCTGTTCCTGACTATATTCCTCCTCTTCAAGGAGCCTCTGCGCATCCCTTCTAGGGCGGTGCTTCAGAATCGGCTTTGGCGGTGCCTGACGCGGCGCCGATGACGACGGCATCGATGGAGGAGCTTCAAATCTCAACGTCAATCGAATCCGAGGCGGTGCCGACTCGACAGTCGAAGGAGTCTGAGGAACTGGAGTGGAAGACCTCGGTGCTGGAAAATGCCAAGCCGGAGTAGTCGGCAAGAATGGCATGAAGGGCGCCTGGGCATACTGGTGAGGCACACCCAAATTAAAGGCCAAAGGTCCCACGGGGCCCGAAGGTGCACCAGATGCATTAGAGGCCCTGTCAAACATGCCCAACATCGCGTTTAAAAAATGCGTAGGGTCTGTTCCGGGAACAGTCAAAGGAGGATGTGTATATGTACCTTCCCGAACAGGAATCACCTGAGACTGATCTGGAACCTGCTTAGCGAGCATAGACGGCGCCCGCACAGGTAAAGCCACACGAGCTGGAGACAACTCCCTGGGCGTTGGAGATTTATTGGGAGCCGGAGAACCTTCAGGTGTCGAAGAGCCCTCCGACACCGGCGACCTCAGAGCCGGAGGTTGAACCGGCATCGCCCGTGGAGCTTGAGTAGGAGATGGAGATACAAAGTCTTGCCTTCGAAGCCGCTTAGCTGGAGAAGGTGACCTCGAAGCCCTGTTCTTTGACGAACGGCGCCGAGAACCATGCCTCTTCTTCGACTTGTGTTTTCTTGACTTCGAAGTATGAGAAGACGACGTCTCCATACGCTTCCGCCCCATTTTCGGCTTTGGCCATAAAAAGTTTAGTCTCACGTTCTTTAAGGGCTTTCGGATTCATCTTCCAGCTGCTTCGACACCCATCAACATTGTGATCAGAAGACAAGCACCAAAGGCAATCATCATGGGGATCAGTGATTAACATGTGACCGCCACACTCCCTGCAGGACTTGAATCTGGACTTCGTAGAAGTAACAATTACAAATCTTCAAGGAAACAATGTAATGTACCATAGAAAATGGAGAGCCCCTAAAAAAAGCGTTACGCGTCGACGGTGTGGTAAAAAGGGAACTGACGTCAGCACGCTGATGAGGTCTTCTTATGACTCCGAAGACGTCATTCGGAGTCGCAGGCAGAGCAGTGCTATTATGACGTCCTCGTCGACGTGGGAGAGCTAGGAAAGAATTTCCGCGGGATGCTGGTGCAGGGGGTATTTAAAAGGTGAGGAATCCACAGGCAGAAGTATCCATCAGAACCACAGTTTACAGGTAGGCAACTTATTTTCTCCTCCAGTATTGGGATATTTTTCATAGATTCACATGCTTGAATCAGAGTAGATAGCAGTTATCACATAGGTATGGATGTTCATAAAGAAAAAATGTAGTACACAGAGTATGAAAGAAAACTGTACATCACCCAGTGTATATCACACTTATGAACCACTCATTTACATATTTAGATACTTATATAGTAATCTGACAATGCCTATGCACAGATTCATACTGACCTTAAATATATATATATATATATATAGCAATTTTAAAACTTAAAGGGAGGTGGGAAGGATAAAGACTCACCTTACAGAAAATGAATACGTAGCACCACCTGTCCCACCGCTGTATCATCATTACTTGCAGCTTCCAGACAGTAATGCTTGGAAATACTGTGCCTGCTGGACCAAGTTGCTGCTCTGCAAATTTATTGAATAAGCACTCCGGCAAAGAGAGCTGTAGATAAGGAGACTGCTCTCGTAGAATGCGCTTTCACTGTTGAAAGCAGAGGTTTGTCCGCTTGTTGATGGCAAAATTTGATCGCACAGGAAATCCATTGTGCTATAGTTTGTTTAATCACTGGATACACTTTCATGATTTTTCCATAGGCCAGAAAAAGCTGATCGGCCTTACAGATACAGGCTGCTTTTTGTAAATACATTTTATACATCTCTTAACATCCAGAGAATGTAGGACCCTTTCCGCTGGTGTTTGTGCATTAGGGAAGAAAGACTTTAGGATGACTGGTTTGTTTAAGTGAAAATCATATGGGACCTTAGAAATTAGTCTAGCCGAAGTAAGAGCCAGTAGAAGTGATGTTTTCCATTAAATGAATTTAAGATCAGCCCTATGAATAGGCTCAAACGGATCTTTCATGAGTTGCCATAATACAATGTTGCAATGCCAAGGCGGAGGAGGGCGCCTAATTGGAGTGAACATTCTAAATAATCCCTTAAGATTTTTTTTATTTTTCTTGATGACCAAAGAGACTGTGATCCATTTTGCCGTCGAAACCTGGAAATCGCAGCAAGGAATACCTTAATAGTAGAATGAGAAAGGCCAGATTTTGCCAATTGGAGGAAAAAAGGCAGCAATTGTTCTGGCGAAGATGGACTAGTGTGCACTTCAGAAGTTTCATAGCAATGACAGAATCTCTTCCACTTCAGTGTATAAGTCTTGATAGTGGAGGGCGCTCTGGCATTAGCTAGGACCTCTCGACAGTCAGCAGGTATAACTAAGTCAGCAAACTCATAGTATTCAGGAGCCAAGCTGGTAATCGGAGAGATGTTGGATCCGGGTGCAGACCTGGCCACAGTTTGTTGTCAGTAAGTTCTGTGATGGGCTCAACAGTCTGGGTTTGCACTCCAATAGAAGCAGAAGTTCTGTGAAACAGAATTGGTGAGGCCACCTGGGAGCTATGAGAAGTATTCAGCAGGGTTCTTTCCTCATCTTCCGAAGCACCCTTGGGACAAAAGGAATCGGAGGAGAAGCGCAAGCATAAATCTATAACCAATTTATCAAAAACGCATTACCGCACGATCCCTGTTGGGGTAGCTAGCTGGCGAAGAATTGGCATTTGAGGTTCGGAGTGGTTGCAAATAGGTCCAAACTCGGTTTGCCTCACAACTGAAAGATGTGATCCAACATTGGTTGGTGAAGTTCCCATTCATGATTGATTGTAATTGACCTGCTCAGAGAGTCCGCTAGGATGTTGGCCAGACCTGGAACATGTACTACTGTTAGTGTTATCTGATGTTGTATAGCCCAATCCCAGATTTGTTGTGCCTGAAGGGATAGCATAGATGATCTTGTCCCTCCTTGTTTGTTTAAATAATGCATGCTCTTTGTGTTGTCTGTTCGAATTAATACTGAAGCTCCTGATACTATAGAGAGAAAAGATTTTAGAGCCAGGAATATTGCCTTCAACTCTAGGAGGTTTATATGCAATGTTCGTTGTTGCCTGTTCCATTTTCCCTTCACTGTCACTCCTTCTAGATGTGCTCCCCACCCTTAGAGGGATGCATCAGTTGTTATTGTGAAACCTGGTGAGTCCATTATGAACGATCGACCTGCCGCTATGTTTGGGTTGAGAGTCCACCATAGAAGCGCTTCTTTCATTTGAGGTGTTATTCTGATAACATCGTCGGAGGACCCTTAGATCTGCAGCCACTGCTTGTCCAGGCCCTCTTGCAAGGGTCTCATTCGCAGACGACAGTTGGAAACAAGGGGAATGCAAGAGGACACAACATTCCAGGAAGCGATTTGTACTTGAGGACTGAAAGAAACTTTTTTTGTGAGCAGTAAAGTTGCTAACTTGTAAATCTTTTGTTGTCTTTCTTGTGAGAAAAAAGGCCCATGCTTGATGAGTGTCCAAGGTTGCCCCTGAGAATGTTTTCACGTTTGAGGGGGTTAACTGAGACTTTGGTAGATTTATTGAGAGACCCAAGGATTGGAAGAGAGAAAGACATCTTTGAGTGTGACTGCTTGCCACTGAAAAAGATTTCGCCTTTATGAGGCAATCGTCCAGATAAGGAAAGATTTGGACTCCATCCTGATGAAGATGGGCCTCCACAGATGCTAGAACCTTGGTGAACACTTGGGGCACTGAATGAAGGCCAAAAGGTAGGACATTGAATTGGAAATCCCTGCCAGCCACTCTGAAGCGCAAGAATTTCCTGTGTCTGGGAAGGGTATGGATATGAAAATAGGCATCATGAAGGTCTAGGGTCGCAATGAAATCTTCCTGATTTATCAACTGAAGCACTTCCTGAAGAGACAGCATCTGGAAGGATTGCTTTTTTAGAAATTTGTTGAGGCAACGAAGATCTAAAATGGGATGCCACTCTCTCGATTATTTTTTTTATGAAGAAAAACCTTGAATAGAACCCTGCTCTATACATTTGGTACCACTTTGATTGCTCCCTTCTTTAACATTAGTTTTTGATTTGGCACAAAAGCTCCTTTAGATGAGCCAGAGGAGGTCATCTGGGAGGGTAATTTCGAGGAATCTTTAGGAATTCCAAAGTGTGATCCCTGGAAACTATGTCCAAAACCCATCTGTCCATTGTTATTGCAGACCATTTGGGGAAGAAATAGGAAATTCTTCCACCAACTTTGACTGGATTGGTGGGAAAAGTGGTTGGCAGTGGGCGGTTGTCACTGTTTCTTGGAATCATCTCTGCCTCTGTAGGCAGTCTTTCCTGTAATGTTTGTAGGAAGCGGCAGGAGGTTGCTTACATTTCGGTTGCTGTTGTGAAGATGGGTAACTTGATTGACCTTGGTAAGGTAGATATTGTTTATACTGGTTGTATCCTCCTCGAAAGGATGACGAGCAATGACCTCTTGCTTCCTGAAAGGGCTCTTTTTTTCAAACTGAAGAGTGCCAAGAGCCTTTGCAGTATCCGTATCCTTTTTTGATGGCCTGAAGGTCATAGTCTATGTGTTGGCCAAATAGCGATTCGCCATCATAAGGCATGTTGATCACTTTTGTTTGGATTTCTTGTCTAAAAGAAGTAGCCTTCAACCAGCCCTGACACCTCAGGAATGCAGCCCCAGCCAGTTGGCAGAATCCTGTGGAAGAAACATCCACTGCGCAGTCAATGATCTCAGCCGAGATCCTTTCTACCTCCTACAAAATCTTTAATGCTTCAGCCTTGGATTCGTCTGGCAACATCTCAATAAAAGGTGAAATGTCTGACCATAATTGACAGTCGTATATGCCTAAGATAGCGAGAGAATTGGCCGCTTTGACAGTTGTTGCCGCCATGGTGGAAAGATTTTTGTCAATGGAATCAAGACGTCATCCATCTCTATCAGGAGGGGCTGATAATTAAGATGCAGGATTTCTGGCACAGCGTTTTGCCACCTGCGATATCAGGAAGACAGGTTTAGGTTGGCCAATAAGGCAGGCAGGAGAATTATCCGGAGCCTTGTATTTCTTTTCCAATTTAGGCAAGACTGCTGGAATTGAGGCTGGTGTCTTCATGACCTTTAAGCCTCCTGCCATATGAAGTCTACAATAGGGATGACCGGACTTGTCTCTTAGTTTGTTCCTTAAAAACATATAAGAAACTATCAGCCTGCTTAGTGACCATAGGGAGCTGAAACCTCTTTGCCGCTTTCTCCATAAGGGTATGGAAGCCCCCTATATCCTCAGGTGGTGAATCTATAGAAGGTGGAGGGAAAGGCAATGGTGTCTGGTTCTGGTAATCATTCCATTTGTTGGGAAGGGATATCTCGTCCAACTCTCACTCTTCTCTTTCTTCATCAGTAGTATGAACAGCTTGGTCCTGATGTTGTATTACTGTAGGTACTGGAGAAACGGAGGGAGAGATCTGATCAGCAAGGAAGGCTGAGGAATAGGTGTCTGAGGAACTGAAAATGCCAGCTCCGAAGGAGGAAATCTGTGGTAGTATTCTACTATATGTTACAAGTTTGAGACAAGAGACATTGGCATTTTGATTGTTTGTTCCGTTTGTCTTACTTGATTAGTAACCTCAGGGTAAAATATACAGTCTTCATCTTCTTCGTCCTGGCACTTAATAAGAAGTTCGGACGGACTTTGAGCTGCCCCAAACCTATCATCATCATCTGATTCCTCTTCACCTGCTCTATAGTCGAAAATTTCTTCTGGAGGACAAGGAGACACCTTACTAGGAGACGTGTGTACAGGCAATAATGACTCCTGAGAAGGCTTTTTCTTAGGTAGTCCTAAATTGTCCTTAGAAGCATCCAGAACCGACAATGGAACAAGCATCGACAAGGACGTCAAGCCTGTGAGAAGTTGGCCTGATATGCAGTGCTCACTATTCTAGTGATCACTATGCATCAGTCCAAACGACCCTTATGGTGATTGGTTGTAAGTCAACCTTAGACCAGCTATCCTAGTAGCGTGGATACGAGCAGTCTTCGGGCTAAACTCTAGAGGGCGTGTTAAGCCAGCTGTTATACCATCACATATACCCCTTGAACACCAAGTGAAAGGACACCACACAAGTGTTATGAAAATAAACAGTGTATTTATTTAGATCACAACAGCCCTGTACTCTTTATGAGGACAGGGTACTAGCACACAACAAAACTCTTATGAAAATACTTCAAGTGCACAATCTACACAAATGCCCGAGGGCACGGAAAGTTAGTGTTCTCGGGCGAACCCGATAAGGTAAGTCGGAAGCGACAGTGACTCTGGACCCTTAGATAATGAGGCTATGCTGGGGCACCGAAATGCCGAAGTTACCTAGCCCAGGGGCTGCGGCTGCATAGGTCTTTACAGACGTCGGGAATCCTCGCTGACGAACCAGGAGCCTGAAGGAAGGAGTTGCTGGCAGGCGACCAGTGAAGATAGTTCGAAGAGATCCAAGCCTGGATCGAAGATGGATGACACCTGAAAGCAGAGGGGACCAAGTTCGTAACTACTAGCCAGTAGTCAGAGGGCACCAGGAGGGCACCGGATGGTAGTCACCTCGACTAGGTGAGTGGGCGACGCTAGGCTCGGCAGTCTCACGGACCAGGAGGCGTTGTCGGCGACCAGGATGGAGGTGCGAGCTGTCCCACGATGGTTGATGCTGTCGGCGTCGCTGGGCCCAGGATTGGGGCAACAAGCCTTGGCAAATTCAGGCCCACGCGGTGAACCTAAAATGGCGTCTTGAGTGGACCAGGAGGGTCCGGGGTACTCCTCTTGTGGAAGGGAGCAAGGGCCAGTCTGGAGCAACCAGACCAGCAGCAGTGATGTCGTTGGGCGTCGTCGAGAAGGCCACAAGCCAGCGGGCTAGTAGCCAGACAACGTGATGAGCAGCGAAAAGCAGAAGGGCCCCACGCAGATCGTGGAGATGCTGGGAGGCTGGACTTCGGTGCTGGAGCTGCTCAGGGTCGGGGCTTCTCGGACCCCAAAGCACTCACCAGAGGATCCCTCGGCGGTCGTGCTGGATAGAAGTCGTGCAGTTCTGATGATGGCCGGTCCCTCGAGGTCTCGTCGCACCCACGGATCTCAGCTGAGCTGACGATGTGGGTAGAGGTCAGAGGTGCCAGGGAAGCCGGGTCTCGTCGAGCTGGGTAGTCGGATTCCGGAGGAATGACGTGCAGCAAACCGCAGAGTTCTTAGATGGTGCCTGCAGATGCAGGGTGACTACTCCTTAGCCACAAGGGAGAAATCTTGAGAAGAAGTCGAGAGTTCCTTTCGTAGAAAGTAGTTTCTTGATTCAAAGATGATCTAATTTGGAAGGGTCCCCGCTCCTGCCTTTATCCTAAAGAAAGGGGTGGGTACGCGACTAGGTCCTGCCCTAGGGGTGGGACCAGGAAGGGGGGTGGTTACACTCCTCTCCCATGCCGGACTTTCCCCAGGCCAGGGGCTGGTGTGCCCCTGGAATTGGTTCTAGCCGGCAGATGCGTAGTGAGCACCGGGGTGCCACTCTGCAGTCACCTTCCTGTAAAGCCCTGCCTACCCAGGATACACAAAACCCTGTCTGGGATGGTGCTAGCACCGCCCCTGACAGGAAACCCTTTGTCCAAGCTCTCCTCGCTGGAAGGACTCCCAGCAGCAGGAGGTCAGACTCGTGTCTGTGGTGGCAGCATCCATTTTGTGGAGCTGAGGCTTCAGTTAACTTTAACCGGGGTTCACAGTTACATACATGTCGTGTCCCTCTAGAAGGGTGGAATGCTAACCCCGTCGCCAGAATTGGCGAGGGGTTAGTATTCCAATTCGTATGACACCTTACTCGACATGTTTTGATAAAGCAATACCAGAGATAGCATTTAACCGCGAGGATTATAATGCACTTAAGAGTATATGGTATGCGTTATCATGGAACAGCTATTAGGACTTGGTTCCGCAAGCTGCAATGGGCTCAGCTCATGCCAGAGCCCCATTTCACACGATTCCAAGCACTCTGCCTTCAGGATTGTCAAGGCCTGCCATAGGAGTGACTGATAGGAATCTGTGTGTCCATTTTTAGGGTTAGATATAGGCATACTATATCTAAAGCAAAGGGTGATTACACCACCTTGCCCCAGCTGTCGTGCAGCCAGTTGTGTCAGATTTAGATGGCCATCCAGGGGTGGCATAATACATGCTTCAGCCCCTGGTAGGCCCTGGGTACACCTATGCCCTGAGTTACAGGGTCTGATAAGGCGACCTAGTACCAATTGGAAATGTACCTAAGGTACATGGAATCCATTTTAGAGAGAGAGCAGTGGACCTGGGGTCCTGAATAGCAGGGCCCCAGGTCAACTAAGTCAGAAAACCAGCAAAACACCAGGAAAAAAGTTGGGGGTAACCATAGTCAGGTATCTACCTTCCTACACAACCCCCCCCCCCCCCCAAACGAAAGGAGATAAGGATATCCTTGTCCAGGTAAGCCTATATTGCCTGAGCGGCCATATGAGGTGGTACATGCACTGGCATGGTTACCCCCTGTATCATGGTCCACTAAGCAACCCCTCACCCTAAGGGTACCTGAGGGTCTCCACCATAGGGAATCACTACCTGTGGTGTGCTTTGGCAAAGAAAAAGGCTGGTGTGGGAATGGAGTACTGAAGTGAGACTCCACTACTGTTGGGCTCAACTTCCTCCAATCACTATCCACCATATGTGACTTTCTTTCCAGTACTGAGTTGCTATGAGCTCTCAGGGTCAACCTCTGGCTACCTAAAGCTGGAGGCTGAGTCCCTCTGTTTGGCTTACTGGAGGGACAGGTCAGGTTTGGGGTTTTTAGGCCCCAGGTTTGGCTGTGCCCAGCAGTGTCCAGCTGTGGGAGTTCCCTAACTAAGTTTAAGGGGGATCCCTCAGGAGTGTGTTTTATTTTCACTTGGCTAGGACTA
The DNA here is from genome assembly GCF_964263255.1 of Lissotriton vulgaris. Classification (NCBI taxonomy): domain Eukaryota; kingdom Metazoa; phylum Chordata; class Amphibia; order Caudata; family Salamandridae; genus Lissotriton; species Lissotriton vulgaris. Next base: position 610,274,734 of record NC_141700.1, read on the forward strand.
CTAGCTTCAGTGATCCTAATCTGCTGATTGGGAAATTCTTTTGGACAGGGGGCCCTTTGGGGTCCACCACTGGCCTCCCTGACCTCTACAGCCCTGGGCTGATGGAGGCAGGGTTGAGAGGGGCAGGCTACCTGCTCCAGACTGGGTCCCACCTGGGAAGGTTCCACTGTCATCAGGGGCCCTGCCAGGCTAGGCCTGACTACCTCTGGGGCAGTTCCTTCACCAGGGGTAGAGTCAGTTCCCTGAGGAGGCTGGCTCTCACCTAGTGTCTGGGAGGGGGAAGACTTTTCTTCCTCCTCAATGCTCTCAGTTTGAGTGGAGTGATCCATTGTTTCAGGCTTCACAACACTATTATCTGTCTGAGTTTGAGCTGGGGCCATCACAACTCTACCAACCTTTTCAGGAAGGGACTCAGTTTGGGTTTGGGCTGTGACCATCACAGCCTTGCCAACCTTTTCAGGAAAGGCATCTTTCTGGGATAGGGCTGTGACTGGCACAGCCCTCCTGACCTGTTCAGGGAGGACATCTGGGACTGGGGCTGTGGCTATCACTGCCCCACTAACCTTACCATGGAGGTTTACCATTTTAAAATGGGTTTCTTGCTCTACCTCAGCCCAGGCTGAGGTCTCTAAATCATTCCCCAGTAGGCAATCTACAGGCAAGGGGTAACCATAGTCAGGTATCTACCTTCCTACAAAGCCTACCACAGATGAAGATGTCAAAGATGAAGGTTTCGTCAACATTTCTTCCGTCAACGGTTCGTCGATGAGGATCAGGATCCAAAGTCTTTGGCTCTGTCAACGAGGCTACCGTTGACGAGGCTACCGTCGACAATACTACCGTTGACTATTCTACCGTCGACAAAACCGTGTCGGCGACGGAGATTTACTTTTGAGAGCTGCTGACAGCCTCCGCAGAGATGATGCTTCCATCGAAAAAGGTCCTGACAAGGGCTGCTACTTTTTCATCAACCCCCTTTAGGAAGCCTTCAGCTTTACTTCGGGTGATACTCCTCTATTTGTTTTACTTAACAATATACAACAAATCATTTCCATTTTGCTGCATAGCATGCTCTGGTGGCAGACTTTCCTGCTTCCTTAAGAATAGTAATACAATCTGGTGGCACATTTAAGTATCCAAACTCTATGACTTCAGGAGCCAAATCGCTAGATTGAGCTCCTTGGGGTTTGAGGGACTGATTTCTCCATGGTTCTGAGTGAAAAGTGGGGACTTGAGATGCAGCTTTTGTTTTTGAACGACTGATAGTTCCAAGAGTGTAGTGAACCACAGTTGACAGGCCCATGTGGGAGCCACTAAAATCAGCATGAGGGAAGTTTGCCTGAGCTTTTGAACCAGAAATGGATGGAGATAGAGAGAGAGGTGGAAAAGCGTAGGCAAATATCCCTGACCAATTCATCCACAGGGATGTGGGAACCTGGAGGCGAAGTTTGGGCCTTTTGAGTTGTCCACTGTGGCAAACCGATCTACTAGTGGAAATCCCCATTGTTAAAAGTATGGAAGGAGAACATGGGGATGAAGTTCTCACTCGTGTATTTGTTGCTGCATCCTTCTGGGGAGGTCACCAATTTGATTGTTCACTTCTGGGAGGTGCTCTGGCAAAAGATAAATTCTGTGATGGCTTGCCCAACGCCAAATGGTCTGAGAGAGGCGTGATAGTTGCAGAGAGTGTGTCCCCCCTGTTTTTGTACATAGCTGTCATATTGTCCGTGCGGACTAAGACAACTTCCCCTACGAGATGAGACTGAAAAGCTTTCAGTGCTAGATACACAGTTAGAAGCTCTGGACTCCAACCCGTGAGAGATGCATCTGTTGTTAGCACGATATGTGGAACAACGTTGATGAAGGGACGCCCTTTTGATAAGTTTTGTGTGTTCCACCACTGCAGAGAGCAATGGGTGCAGCCGTCTACCAACACTAGATCTGTTAACTGACCCTGAGACTGATTCCACAGACGTTCTAAGCATTCTTGTAGGGGACGCATGTGAAAACTTGCATGAGGCACTATCGAAATGCATGATGCCATCTTTCCTAACAGTTGCATGAAAGCCCTCACTGCTAAGTATTGGTTGGTCTGAAACTGTAGTGACAGAGCTTGAATATTTTGAATTCTGGCTGCATTGGAAGAGGCTAAAGCTGTGGAGTGTTTAGAGTTGCTCCCAGATAGGACTGCATCTGTGAAGACTAAAGATGAGACTTATGTGCATTGACCGTGAACCCCAATTGGTAGAGTAGGTCTAATGTAGTCTGAGTGTACTGCAAACAGTTTTGGTGTGTGCTGGCTTTAATGAACCAGTCATCTAGGTATGGAAAGACATTGTATTGTATTGTATTGTATGTGTCTTGTAAAGCGCACTGCTGCCCTGAGGCGTTGTGGCGCTGTAGACCGCTGGGGAACCCGTCCTGGCTATCCCTGTGAGATGGTCCCTACTGGGTATCTCCAAGGTGAAACCAGGCATCCCCGGCGAATGTGGGGGCCGTTGTAGAGATGAGGCAAGCTAATGCCTAGAGTTGCCGAGTGTGATCCCTGGTTAGAGTAGGCACCGAGGCGAGAGTTATCAAGTCCGCTGACCCTGGTCCACGACCCTGCCGCGTCGGGAATTGAACCCTGGTCCCAGGCCATTCTCTGCTTCCGGGTCTGCCGCCTCTAACCAGTGAGCCACACCACTCCACTACATGAATCTGCTGTCTTCTGAGATGTGCTGCCACTACTGCTAGACATTTTGTGAATACTCTGGGAGCAGTAGTTGCTCCGAATGGGAGTACTTTGAACTGATACTGTTTTCCTGCTATTACAAATCTGAGATTTTTGCGATGTGCGAGGTGAACCGGAATTTGAAAGAATACGTCGTAAGTCCAGTGTGGACATAAAATCGACTTGCTGAAGAAAGTGGAAGTACTTGTTGAAGCGTGACCATGTGGAAATG